>NC_142070.1:35722500-36922500 GCF_059756535.1 Pantherophis guttatus
CTAAGTAGAACAAAAGCACCAACATTTCAGAGGCACTAAATGACATTTCCATTAAGATATTGAAGATGGGGGCCGCATTCACATTCCCATGTACTCCAAAACACTTCTAGAACATAAAACTGAAGTGCTCCACAACCCTCCTTAATAATATTAATAATTATTAGCCATCATTTTGGGGTACTTTCTGGTAGATTGTTATAATATATATGTTAAACTCTTTTTTTAAAAAAAACTATAAAGCAAATCTTTAAAGGATAAGATGTTCCATTTTATTGAATGCTCACTACAGTATCCATTAATGTCCTGCTTTATATGTGATGGATGTGAACAAACTGACCTGCCTAAAGTCTGTTTGTAAAGTAAAAGCACATTAGTTTTGTTAGCAGAATTGAAGAGGCAATAAATATAATCTATTACCAATAAAATTGTTCATTTCTTCATATGATATCATTCAAATCTTTTATGTCTCTATAAATCTTCATATTTTACTACCATATGGTATAATAAGTTGTTAATAAAAAGAGAAATCATAAATCCTTTCCATTTGATATATAATGGTCTTTTTCAGTGGAATTGAAATTCTACTTGCAGACATAACTATAATAGTGTCAGTGCACTCCACCTGAAGCATAAATGCATGAGTCAGTCAGTCTGGAGCAGCAAAAAATATGTGTAAAAAATAAATTTAATATCATAATGAAGTGCAAGGATTGCTATGGAATGTTCACGTGTAAATGTTTCACTGCATATCCTTGCCTATGCTGTATGAATTTTTATTTTATATATTTATCTAAAAGCTAACATGTTGATTTCTTGCAGTATATTTATCACTAAATATGAGCACTACAACAGCTACTTTGGTGTTGTGATTAAGGCATCAGGCTAGAAACTGGGAGATCATACATTCTAATCAGAGGTGGGTTTCAGGAGGTTCTGCCCAGTTCTGGAGAGCGGTAGCGGAAATTTTGAGTAGTTCGGAAAACCACTAGTAAAAATTCTGACTGGCCCCGCCCCCATCTATTCTCTGCCTCCCAAGTCCCAGTTGATTGGGAGAAAATGGGGATTTTGCAGTAACCTTCCCGTGCGATGCCCACCAAGCCATGCCCACCAAGCCATGCCATGCCACGCCCACCAAGTCACACCCACAGAACTGGTAGTAAATTTTTTTGAAACCCACCATTGATTCTAATCCACCCTTAGGCACAAAGTCGCCAGGTGACCTGGGGCCAGTCGAAGGAGGCAATGGCAAATGACTTCTGAAAAATCTTGCCAAAAAAACATCACGGACTTGCCCAGACAGTCTCGAAGAATCAGACACAACTGAACAGAAAGAAAAATAAATAAATACAATGAAAACTGAACATAATAAGTTAGTGAAGTTAAAGAGAAGAAAGAAAGATCTTGGACAACGAGCAAAAAGAATGTTACAAATAGCATAACACCCAAAAACATATTACCTCTATGTTCAAACATTATCGACACAAGGAAGACCTTTTATTCCACGCATGAGAAAGGACTTTGTCCAATTATGACTTGTCTTTCTGTAGGAGGGAAGTTTATGCTTCCCTCCTACAGAATAGAAATTTCCACGGCTTCTGCTGAACTACTATAATGTGGGGGTATGGCCAAGTGTTGGGTTTAGAGTAGACAAAAGAGGCTCAGTTTGAAGTGTCTATTTGCTATGAAAATTAAAGTAGATTATTTATTTAGGCTATTTATTCTCATTTTGTCAACTGACTCCACAGGGGTTAAATAACAGAATCTTTCCCTTTTTGTTTCCTCCCTCTTACATACCAGTAAGTCAGGAGGAGTCAGCCTGAGTCTTCAATATTTTTTTCACTTCCCAGGAACTAAGAACTGCTTTTATTCTTTTTGTTCACATACAGTCACACAATCAATAGTAAAGTTTCAAATAGAAAGAATACAAACATGCATGCATGCATGCATACATACATGTGTATGTATGTGTATCTGTTTTCTAACATATTTAGAATAATATAAGCATAAAACCATATATTCTGGTACCATATGAGCCTTTTACTTATATTGATACTAGTATAGCCTTTTTGGTAGTTTATCACTGCATTTGGTCTTTATTATTTATTAAGGTTATATCTATTTGATTGTAATTTGCAGTGGTAAGATCAAAGTTATTTCAGTAATCATTTGTTATATTTTATTAATATTTAATAAATACTTGCATCTATTGAAAACCTAGTTTGCATTTAGAAATACAACTTAATTAAGATATAAGCAGCAGCAATAACAAACATATTTTTTAGTCTTGCATTAATTTTGTATATGTGTATGTGTGTGTATATATACACATACACGCACACATACACAGATATAGCTGGAATATTGTCAACACTATGTTAACACTTCTCACTCCCAATACCTTTGGATTTGTGCTCCTCCTTCTTCAGATGATATCAAGTATGGCAACAAGATTAACTGCTAAATTTCTGGTAAAAATTATTAAACTACTATTGGGATATGTATTGCATTGCATTGCATTCAGTACTGACTTTCTAAATCATACAGTAAGTTCTGCAAATGATTTGAAACTAATCTATCATGAGCCATATTAGCATCGTGTGTTATAAGCACAAAATAAGAAATATGCACAGTATCTATGACTACGACAATGTATGTCATCCACTAAACATAACACATGTATAACAATTACATTTACCTTTAAAATGTGTTGTATGGCATTGTGTAGTGTGGTGTGGTATGGTGTGATGGTATGGTATAGATGGTATGGTGTATGGTGTCATGTCATGTCATGTCATGTCATGTCATGTCATGTTATGTCATGTCATAAATAAACAAACCCAAGAGAGTAATAGCAAGAAGCTATGCAAAAAGCAAAGTTCCTAGAGAGTATAATTCCCAGTGATAACTAAAAATGTGATGAATGGACCAGAATATTGATTGCTCAAAGTCCCACAATTTATTTTCTAATATCCTTCTTCATGGAACTTGTTTAATTTCTGGATTTTTTGTGTTATTAGTTTTTGTGATCTATATCATAGTATTAATATATAGTAAAGACAGGTGTATTTGTAATATAAAATATTTAAATAAATGAATATAGACTGATACAGCATCTAAAATTATTTCTTCAGTAAAAATAGACAAATAATGGTAAATTAATGAAATGATAATTATATGTGGAAAATAGTGCAGTTTCTTTGTCAATCTGAATAATATGTAGGTAAGAAAAACTGAATGAGAAACACAAATGTTGTAAATATAGCTATAAATTATCAATTCAAAACTTTATACCTAGACACTGTCACTTTGATTTTTGGCCTCAGTAAAAGTTAATGCTTTTGTTCACAGAATGTGCCACATTAGCTTTTGCCACAACATACTCACAGCAATCAATCATATTGGAAACTGTTGCACTGGAGTGGAACATTTTTTTTCCATGCAATTTTCTGCTTTAATGAAGAATCTCACATTACAAGCTGGCTTATAGGTTTTGAAGCTTTATGATAATACCATGAAATTTATTAAATATGATATAAAGATATGTATTTCTCCTTCCTCCTCTCATTTTAAATAAAAGCAATTACTGACAAACTTGTAATTGTAACTTGCCTATGTTATGATTCACATTTACTTTAGCTGGTTGGCTTAATAACCTCATTATATTTCCACCCCCCACCAAAAATTGCAAGTTATTTTCAAAAGGATATGGCTATAGTGAAAAAAAGACATTCAGCAATAAATTCCATTTAATTATGAAATTCCATAGCTTTCAAGACAAATATCTTGTTTTCCTGATACATTGTTTTTTTTTCTTGTTTTTGTTTTGTTTTAATCAGTGTAATTGTATATATTCATGTAAATGGTTTATTTCTAACATATAGGGGTAAAAATCATGGCTTGATGACTTGATTAGTGTTTTACAAGTTCAAAAACCTGGATAATAAATAAAAGTCTTATAATATTTTCTATAAAATTAGAAATCTGTAATTTACTGGTAAATTCAGTATTGATTTTCTAAATCATACAGTAGGTTCCACAAATGATTTGATATTACTCTAATCTATCATAATCCAGATTAGTGTCATCTGTTATAAACACAAAACAAGAAATATCTATCACTAGGACTATT
This sequence comes from Pantherophis guttatus, assembly GCF_059756535.1. NCBI lineage: Eukaryota > Metazoa > Chordata > Lepidosauria > Squamata > Colubridae > Pantherophis > Pantherophis guttatus. The sequence goes on from NC_142070.1 coordinate 35,726,630, forward strand.
TCATTCAGCCACTAAACATACATGTATAACAGTTACATTTATCTTTAAAAATTATCTATAAATACTTGAATAAATTATTCCCTGATTGGTGACTCAGAAATTCCTGTTCCCCAAACTGTCATGCAAAAGCTGAGGGAGTTGTTGCCTTTCACCAACGGAGGAATAGACCATCTAACTTTCCTAAGCCCTTTCCATCTGGGCTAGCCACCGTGAGAGGGTGGCTTGGATCCTTACCTCCAATTTTGATGAACTGGCACGGGACTCCTCCCACTGCAGTGAGAGGGCAGTGGAGTCCAGCCCACCGGCTTTGAGGTCCATCTTGCTCCAATACCTTAGACTATTCATCAAACTCCTGACCAGACTTTCTACCTCTCATCTATGTATGGCTTATACCTCAGCAGACCTGCTTGCGCTGCGAGATGCCCCCCTCTCGCGGCAATGGCCTTCCATGTTATCAAAGGCCTACCTTAAGGACGGGTTTTGGAGCCCTGAGAGGTGGCATGTTTCAAAGCGGGGATTAAGGGGTTTTTTAATTAGGGTTTTTAATAATTTTTTAAGGGGAACCGGGAGGATGACCAAAGGGGATGGGGGGGGTAATCCACCAAGGTCAGAGCCGAGCCCGGCACGGGGTAATGGTTTGGAGGACACTGGACGAGAGAATGGGGAGGGGGCGGAGGGCTATCCCAATGAGGGAAATACCATCAGCACAGTGGTTGGGAGGGGCAGATATGGCGGGAGCAGGGGGCCACATCATGTGTTGGGGATGCGCACTTGCTGTTTGAGAGCAATTGCGCGCCCCGGCCCCCAAAGCTCCCCTCGGATACTAGGTGGCTTAGATACTCAGGACCTGGGCCTGCGGCTGATGCTGTGCAACGCTAGGTCTGTGGTAAATAAGGCCCCCCTCATTCACGATCTTATCCAGGAGGGGGGAGCGGACCTGGCTGGTATTACGGAGACCTGGTTGGGACCGGAGGGAGGAGTCCCTCTGGTCGAGATGTGCCCACCAGGTTTCAGAGCATTCCATCAGCCGAGAGCCCAGGGGAGGGGCGGGGGGGTGGCGGTTATTATTAAAGAAGGTCTTGGTCCGAGGGAGACCACTGTGCCTCAGACTGCCGGATGTAAATCCCTCTTCGTGAGATGGGGTCATGGGGTTCAGATGGGCTTGCTGCTTGCGTACCTGGCTCCCTGCCGCGTGGCAGCAGCCCTGCCTGAGCTACTCGACGTGATAGCCACGGTGGCAGTTGATACACCCAGGCTTATGGTCATGGGTGATTTCAACTTGCCATCCGTTGGTGAAACGTCTGGGATGGCTCGGGAGTTCATGGCTTCCATGACGGCCATGGACCTGACCCAGTTAGTTCATGGCCCCACTCACGGGGGGGGGGGACACACTCTAGACTTGATTTTTGTCTCTGGCCAGTGGTTGAGTGATCTTGTTATAGGGGATATAGACATGGAACCCTTGTCATGGTCAGATCACTCACTCCTTCGTCTGGACCTTTGTACCGCTACACCCCGCCACAGGGAGGCGGTCCCAATTAGATGGGTCCGCCCCAGGCGCCTGATGGATCCTGATAGGTTCCAGACGGAGCTTGGGCCAATTCCTGATGATCTGGCACACGACTCGGCCGAGGACCTGGTAGCTGCCTGGGATCGGGCGGCTGGTGGGGCCTTGGATCGAGTCGTGCCTTTGCGGCCTCTGACCCGCTGTCGATCCCTCGCGGCTCCTTGGTTCACCGAGGAGCTGAGGGAGATGAAACGCCGGAAAAGACGCCTAGAGAGCGGTTGGAGGGCCAGTCGCGCTGAATCTGACCGAACACTGGTAAGGTCGCATATTAAGACCTACCTAGTGGCGATAAAGATGGCAAAGTGTAATTACTTTTCCGCCTCTATTGCGTCATCAGGGAATCGTCCGGCAGCCCTGTTCAGGGTAACCCGCTCCCTGCTCCATCTGGGAGCACGGGAGGATCCCTTAGAAGGCAGGGTGGAGGATTTCGGACAATACCTGTATGACAAAATCGCTCAGATCCGGGGGGACTTGGACTCTGACTGGGTAGATCAGGGCAGGGTGACGAGGAATAGTCTTGAGAATGTTATCTGGGAGGAGTTTGATGCTGTGACTCCCGATGATGTGGACAGGATTTTGGGGAGACTTAGTGCGGCCACATGTTTACTGGACCCGTGTCCCTCCTGGTTGGTACTGGCCTCCCGGGAGGTTACACGAGGCTGGCTCCAGGGTGTTATCAACGCTTCATTGAGTGAGGGTCACTTCCCCGCGGCCTTGAAAGAGGCGGTGGTGAGGCCTCTCCTCAAGAAGCCGTCCCTGGATCCAGCAATATTGGCTAACTATCGTCCTGTCTCCAACCTTCGCTTTCTGGCGAAGGTTGTTGAGAGTGTGGTCGCGCGACAGTTTCCGCAATTCCTGGAGGAAACATCCTATCTGGATCCGTTCCAGTCTGGTTTCAGGCCTGGGCACAGCACGGAAACGGCATTGGTCGCGTTGGTTGATGATCTCTGGAGGGCTCGGGACAGGGGTTGCTCCTCTGTTCTGGTCCTGTTAGACCTCTCAGCGGCTTTTGATACCATCGACCATGGTATCATGCTGCACCGGTTGAAAGAGTTGGGGATGGGGGGCACCGTGTTACGGTGGTTCTCCTCCTTTCTCTCTGACCGGTCGCAGTTCGTGTTGGCAGGGGGGCAGAGGTCGACCACGAGGCCTCTTATATGTGGAGTGCCTCAGGGGTCGGTCCTCTCGCCCCTCCTGTTCAACATTTATGTGAAGCCGCTGGGCGAGATCATCCATGGCTTTGGGGTGACATACCATCAGTACGCTGATGATACTCAGCTGTACATCTCCACCCCAGGCCACCCCAATGATGCCCTTGAAGTGATGTCCCAGTGCCTGGAGGCTGTACGGATCTGGATGGGGAGGAACAGGCTCAAGCTCAACCCTTCCAAGACTGAGTGGCTGTGGTTCCCGGCATCCCGATATAGTCAGTTGACTCCATCACTGACTATTGGGGGCGAGTCTTTGGCCCCCACAGAGAGGGCTCGCAATCTGGGAGTCCTCCTGGATACGCAGCTGTCCGTGGAGGAACATCTGATGGCTGTAACCAGGGGGACCTTTTATCAGGTTCGCCTGATCCGCCAGTTGCGGCCCTTTCTTGATCAGGATTCCCTGTGCACAGTCACTCATGCCCTCGTGACCTCTCGCCTTGATTACTGTAACACTCTCTACATGGGGCTCCCCTTGAAGAGCACCCGGAGGCTCCAGCTGGTCCAGAACGCAGCAGGTAGTGACGGGAGCAGCATGGCGCGAGCTGCACTGGCTCCCAGTGGTCTTCCGGGTGCGCTTCAAGGTGTTGGTTATCACCTTTAAAGCGCTCCATGGCATAGGGCCTAGCTATCTCCGAGACCACTTGCTGCCACCGACGACCTCCCATCGACCCGTGCGCTCCCACAGAGAGGGCCTCCTCGGGGTGCCATCAGCCAAACAATGCAGGCTGGTGACCCCCAGGGGGAGGGCCTTCTCTGTGGGGGCTCCCACCCTCTGGAATCAGTTGCCCCCTGAGATAAGGAGAATCCATGACCTCAGTGCCTTCCGCCGTGCCCTTAAAACCTTCCTTTTCCAACAAGCCGAGCTGGCCTAATTCTTTTTAAGTGTTTTTAATTGTTTTGTTTATTGTTTTAATTGATGGGGCCAAATTTATATATATATATTAACTGTATTTTAATATTTGTATTTGATGTTTTTATTTGGCTGTTCACCGCCCTGAGTCCTCAGGGAGAAGGGCGGTATACAAATTCAAAAATAAAATAAAATAAATAAAATAAAAGTCTGCTGCATATGCACTACAGAGTTCAAGATCCTTCATGAATTACTTTTCATATGTATAAATGTAATTCATGTGAAATACTTTTTGGCAACACCTCTCTTTCCATTTCCAGTTAGAAAAGATCTTACTTCACACGTAACTGTCTTTTTATTACTGTCTTCAAGAAAATAAATGAACAAGAAGGAAAGCTCCATAGGAGTTTCTTTTCATTAGTTGGAACCAATGTTAAAAAAAAAAAATCACTGGTGATGTTATGTAGTTTGGGTAATGAAATGCCTGCAAGAAAACAACCAAGCCAGGGGTGAAATCCAGCAGGTTCTGATAGGTTCTGGAGAACTGGTAGCAGAAATTTTGAGTAGTTCAGAGAACCGGCAAATACCAGCTTTGGCTGGCCCCAGAGTGGGGAGGGAATGGGGATTTTGCAGTATCCTTCCCCTGGAGTGGGGTGGGAATGGAGATTTTGCAGTATCCTTCCTCTGCCACACCCACCAAGCCACACCCACCACACCACAACACACCCACCAAGCCAAGCCCACAGAACTGGTAGTAAAAAAAATTGGATTTCACCACTGAATCAAGCTCAGAGAGCACCAAGAATCCTCATTTCAATCTTGAGCTACAAATATTCTCCTTTGTTAATAGAGAGAATATGGAAAGGCAAAGCCAAACTGACTCCTATGGTGGTAGGAGTACTCAGAGCTATTACTCCTAAACTGGAAGAATGGCTCCAACAGATCCTAGGAACAATATCAGTGCTGTTTGATCAGAAAAGTGTAGTAATGATATTGTTTAGAACCCTCAAATTCTCAGATCTCTGATAGATAACCAGACATTGAGGAAGATACATACAACCCATAGGGGATAAAAATCTATAAAGCAAAGATAGGTATTATCTTCATTAGAGCCAATCAAAATGTATAAAATGATGTGTTAATCTTGTTACTGAAGATGCTCTGAATTCCATTTAGTACAACTAAAGCTACTAAAAAAAATTGGGGGGGGGAATCCACCCATGGAGGTGAGAAAGTAATTTTTACATACCATTCGGAGACATTCTTTAAATTTTCTAAAGCAAGTCATTCTGTCAATTGTCTGTTACCGTTGGATCAAATTTCACACAAATTTAGGGATATTGGCATAATCTGATCTTTGCCAAGGTCCATAGTATCAATTTTGTAATATCTGAACTGATTGATGATCCCATATGTGTCATGTGCCCTTTTTAAAAACTGATACAGAAGATTGAATCAATTTTCCAAATTGCATTCAGTTCCATATTCATAATCGGTGCAATGGTCAAACTAGGTAAAACAAATTGAATTAACAATTTGAATGGGTTGTAATCATTTAGCATACCTGCAATAGACAAATTGTCATCCCTCAGATTTCAATATAGGGTATTTCAGATGTCCAATGAACCAGCATAGTTATTTAGTTCCTCTAGAGGAGAAGGGTATGAAGGCATTTCATAGATTTTTTACCATCTAGATCAGGGGTATCAAACTCGTGTCATCACGCCCCATCATGTGACGTATCATGACTTTTTTCCCCTTTGCTAAACTGAGTATGGCCAGCATGTGACACATCTGGCCTGCGGATGGCGAGTTTGACAGCCCTGATCTGTAATTCACAGATCAGGCAGGTCTTTAACAGTTTTTCAGATGTCTTAGTTATCAAACAATGAGCAGCAATGTTTCAAGAGTAATAAGTAACAAATTAAAAAATAACAAGAAACCAAAAGTTTTGTCCTAAAGCAGATACTAAAACAGAAACTATAGTAATCTTACAATTCACAGATGAATTAAAACTTTTGGAATATTTTCCGTTTTAACTTTTTCCACAAAAAAATATTAGTGTAAGTATGAGTTTAACCTAAAAGAATTTTTAACGAGGAAGTTAGAAAATGTATTTAATAATCAAAGCAAATTATATTGTCAATTTACACCTGTGTTCTACAGCCTCAGCCTCAAATCATTTTAAAATTTATGTAGCCTTCTTGTTTCCTTTGGCAACAGATAAACTAATTTAGACCAAACTCAGAAGAACTTGTTTTTCAAAAGATATGTGTATATTGGACATCCTCCTACCCAATACCCTCCTAGCAAATTACTGCCTTCTAACATCTGATAAAATGCTTTAGGGAGGCACAGTTTGAAAATAAATAAATTAATATATATCAAAAGCAGCTCTGCTGCATTTTTTCCCAATTCCAACCTTAGAATTGAACTGACTTTCAAGGAGAATGTTTGAATTTTTAATACAAATGCAAATGTCCAAATTAGTCCAGCTGGAGAAAGAAATGTTTATGAGTCTTTAGATACTGCTACATTTCACCATATGCAGTAGACATCCAATTAAGCAAACTTCTTCGTGTGGGTATTACTGGGCTTCCATAATGTACATTTTGAAAAGACAAGTTCCAAGTTGCAGTTATATTGCCTTCATCCCACAACTCTTTTATGATCAAAGTTCCCATCAGGGTGATTTGCCTAAGCAGTAGAGAAAAGGACTACTTTGTCACAAAATAGTTTCTACTCAACAGATGTAAAATGTCATTTTAACTTTTCTCTCCATATATACCGTACAGACTATATAATAATTATAGGAGACTAGTATTTTATCAAAGGAAGTTCTGTGTCTGGTTTCAAGAAAAACGCAGATACTGGGCATTATTCCATATAGATCAATTAAATGCAAACAATGCATTGAAAAAATGGTAACATTCTATTAAAGAAGAACATTGTAGCTCAGGGTTGAAATGAGGGGTCCTGGGTGCTCTCTCAGCTTGGTTGTTTTCTTGCAGACGTTTTATTACCCAAACTAGGTAAAATCATCAGTGGAGTGGGACTTGCTGTCAGTTTATATTCTAGTGGCATGCCCTGCCAGTGTTGGTGAAGGTGGTCTTAGAGATTTTTCAGTTGGGCTGTTTATTTTGTTTGGCAGTTATTGATTGGGATATTGTTTACTTGATTATTAGTCTGATGTTAATCTTGGACTTAACCAGTGGTGGTTCCTCCCAATTCAGCCCGGTTCTCTCGAGCTGGTAGCGGTGACGATATGATGTTACCAAACCGGTTCTGCTCCCCCTGCCCCCTGCCCCCTGCCCCCCACCCCCCGCGCACCACCCAACCCACCCTGTGTTATTCTTACTTTTTATTTGGCCCCACCCCCAATCTATTGCTGCCTCCTGAGTCCCAGCTGATGGCTAGAGGAAAAAAAACTGTTTAAACTCTTGCCGCGGGGGTTCAAAGGGCCGTCCTATAGCTGATCAGTGTTAAAAGAAAACAAATGAGTAAACCAGTGCCTGCAAAATACATAAGTAAATCAGTGCCTGTAAAAATACATGAGTAGATCAGTGCCTGCAAAAATACATGAATAGATCAGTGCCTGCAAAAAATAAATGGGTAGATCGGTACGGCTCTGCAAGCAGTTAAAAGCCTGGTAGACCAGTACCTCTGCTAAATCCTAAATAATTGTCACATGACCACCAAGCCACGCCCACAAAATAAGCCACGACCACAGACCCAGTAGTAAAAAATTTTAGAACCTACCCCTGGAGTTAACCTATGCTCATCTGGGTGCTGATTGCTGGTGGACAGATGTTATGGTCTTTTGTTCCCTTTTTGGCTTGTTGATTGTCTCTTTTGCACAGTCTAAAGATACTGTTTATGCCTATGTGTCTATGGCTAATTTGTCTGAGTGCCAGGCTTCTAGAAATTCCATAGCATTTTTACACTTGGCTTGATCTAGGATGGTCACATTTCCCAATTGAAATTATGCTTAAGTCTGTCCATAGGTTGTGAAATTAAAACAGTTTTTTTTTTCATGTGTTCTGACTGCTAGTTGGTATTCATGGATGAGTTCTGCCAGTTTTCTGTCTGTTTGTCCTACGTAATGGTTGTTGCAATCATTAAAGAGCCGAGGTGGCGCAGTGGTTAGAGTGCAGTACTGCAGCTACTTCAGCTGACTGCTAGTTCAGCAGATCAGCGGATCAAATCTCACCGGCTCAAGGTTGACTCAGCCTTCCATCCTTCCGAGGTGGGTAAAATGAGGACCCAGATTGTTAGGCGGCAATATGCTATTTAGTATACTGTCTTTGGTGTAAGCCACCCAGAGTCCTCGGAGAGTGGGCGGCATAGAAATATGACAAACAAACAAACAAACAAACAAACAAACAAACAAACAAACAAATAAATAAATATTGTATGTTATAAATGACTACTGTTTATTTCTTCTAGGGCTGTTCCTCTTTGGTAATTTGGCCTTTTCAAAAAGGGATAGTGACAGATGCGAAGTTAGCAGACCCCCCCCCCCGGAGACTAATCCAAGTTTTTGGATCAGATCAGCCTTTAAGAAAGAAGGGTTAATAACTCCGCTTTGCTCTATATTGGTTAGAATTTCCAATTATTTTAAATTGGATTTTACAAAGCTGAAAAGAATTTCCATTGCTTTATAAATGGATTGAAAGGAAACTCATTCAATGACTGGTAGATTTACTGTTTCAAAGTGGGTTTTTTATTATTATGATTATTATTCTTAAAGAAGCAACAAAAAGTAAGATTTTTATTATTATATTAATCACTTTTTAAAGTGATTAACAGGATGAGGTTTGGCCAAATGATGACTCCATGAAAGGCTACATTTACAGGCCAGAGTATGGTCTATTCATATTTATTTATTTATTTATTTATTTATTTATTTATTTATTTATTTATTTATTTTTATTAAATTTATATGCCGCCCTCTTTCCGTAGGACTTGAGGCAGTGTACAGAATTAAAACATATAACAATAGAAACCCTAAAAACAGCCAATATAAAACCCCAAACAAAATAAAATCTCGTAGCAGATCAGGGAATTTGCTGAAACAGCCATGTCTTCAGGTCGGTGCGGAAAGTGCGGAGGTCGGGGGCCGTCCGAAGCCCGATGGGTAACTCATTCCAGAGGGTCGGTGCGGCCACTGAGAATGCCCTCATCCTGGGGGCCACTAGCCGACATTGTCTGGCCGATGGTACCCGGAGGAGGGCAGCCTTATGTGACTGCACGGAGTGGTGGGAGGCCGGTAGGAGGTGGTCCTGCAGGTATTTCGGGCCCATGCCATGAAGGGCTTTATAGGTTATTATAATAATCAATGGTTCAGAGTACATATGTGCAATCTTCAGATCTTTCTTTATTCCAGAAAGAGAATTTTGAAAGTCCAGATCTTATAACTAACTGGGGGTTTTGGCTGTAACATTTGCACGACAGGGGGTAAATATGGGTGTTAGTTCAATTTATCTTACTGGAAATTTTATCTGGGCTTGTGAAGTACTAGAGCTTTTTAGCTTTTTGCTTGAACCAAAAATTGCCACTGAAGAGAATAAACTCCTTTAAAGATAATCAAGATAGATTTTAAGGTTGGCTTAAAATTATAATTTATGGAAGAGATAGAAATTCTGGATTTATAAATGGAATTGGAAGATTATTTAAATTTAAAAAGACTTACAAATACTGTATCAAAAGACAGTGACAGGTACAACTAACCAAACTCATACATATAAAGTTTAAAGTAGCTAGTTTATTGTTCTCTACCAATAATACCGGAATCTCCTCAGACTGGAAGTTTTTGCCTTGGAAAGACGAGATAATGGCATAATTAACATTAGATTAATTAGATTACTGTCAGGACCACATATTAAGTTCCAGTTAAGGTTTATTGCTCAAGTCTATACACAAGAAACTTGTCAAGTAACAATTAGCACTAAATTAGTACTAGTTAAGAGTTGAATTCAACTGGGGTTGGACTTCAATCAGTTATGCCAACATAATGACTCCAGACTGATTCCTTTCTTGATTCCCTCCCTCAGGCTCTGCCTTTTCTTCTCCTACAATTTCTCTACCAATAATTAGTGAAATGTAAAACTTAGGAAATCTCATACTAATTATTATGAAAACTATGTATATTAAAATATCAACTGCCTTTCAAGGTCTAATCATGATACATTTGAAAAATAACTGTAATATTATATGAACCTAAAAGGGAAAACCTAGGCATAACTGCTAGGAGGAAATCTAAAAAAATGGATTGTTTGCAGACTGATCACTATGTAACCTGAAAAAAGTACTCAGCAGTAGTAATGTAAGTTACAGTAAATAGAAGAATGATATGATTCATATGAATAATAAAAGTTCAACATTATTTTAGTTATAAATAGGGGAAGCATACAATTTTGATCTTATACTGGCAAATAAATAGTATTTCTTCATTCAAGTAATAATATAGTGAATTCATTGGCATAAAAAGTCGTACAATGAAATGATGATGATTCCATAGTGAGTTAGAATTTGAACAGCCTTAAATGAATTTATCTGAAGAAAATTCTAATTCTGAGAAAGGTAGAAAGAAAGAGAAGAAGAAGAACAGTCAGGTGAATAAACACAGTGACAATGAGGGCACAATTGGAGGCCCTGAAGGACCAACTTAGAGTGTCACAAAGAAAATGTAACTATATGGATGCTAAGAATCAATACTAACTTTATAGAACATAATAACACATGAATTGCATGGAAGATAAACTGGTAACATAGCAGGGATTTTTTTTGTCATTAAGAATGAAAACAAATAATTATGCAAGACAACTGTTGTTAGAACTTCTGTTTTATATCTTTTATATGTTTCAAAATAAACGTTTTTATTTCCTTATTCATCAAACCAGACTTTAGCCTTCTAAATTCTTTCAATTGATAAATCTCAGTTTCCACATATTTTGATCTCCAATAAACTCTTTCTTGACTTAGCATACCATTATCTCAGCAATTATCTCCATCCATTTCATCACACTTCACAATCAGTTTATTTTAGCAACCATTGAGTAAGGTTGTTGTAAAATTTGATTCTATAAGTTCATATAAAAATATGTCTAGCTAAATAGTTCTCTTACAAATAAATAGCTTCTCTTATTAAGAGGCTAAGTACACAAATTGCTAGAGAAAAATTGCTGTAGGTTTTTGTTTTTATAATCTGTTCATCCATTTTCTAAAAATAGCTGGTCATTTTTGGTGGGAAATAACAGGTTGGATTAAATCCTTAGCTATAAATCATAATTTGCTAGAAAGAACAATAGAACTAACTGATTAATATATTTATGAGATATATATGTCCATGTTTGGAAACAAAAAAGATACAAAGGACAAATAAAGACACTACTCAGAACTCATTCCAGAAATAGCACAGAGCAAATTGTTGGTTTTGCTAAGAAACTTCCACATCAGGCTTATATTATGGAATCACACTGTTTTATTCAGAGAACACAGACCTTTATGTGGTTTCATTACCATTATAGTTTTCAATTTGTAACATTGTATTCTCTTTTTCTGCCTTTTTCATACTACAGAAAATTTATAGGAAAAATGGACACTGCAAAACACCTTTTCACTGAGAATATTGGAAAGCTTCTGTCTAGGAATCTTCTAAATTATTAAAAATCCAACAAAGCATTCTTTCTACTGATTTCTAAAATCAGTATTAGTAGAATTCCTGACAGTTAGAACAATTAATCAGTGGAACAACTTGCCTCCAGAAGTTGTGAGTGTTCTAACACTGGAAGTTTTAAAGAAGATGTTGGACAACTATTTGTCTGAAATGGTGTAGGGTTTCCTGCCTAAGCAGGGGATTGGATTAGGAGACCTCCAAGGTCCCTTTGAACTCTGTTATTCTATTCTATTCTATTCCATTCTTAGTGCCCACCAAATTCTTTGGCCTCCTTAATTTTATTTTTGTTTAATCTTTTTCAGCTACCTATATAAGTAGCTAGCTCAGTACTTTGTTTTTTGATGTATTGCAGTTGTGATTGGCCATATCTACAATTAAGACTCGGGTACAATTTCTGTACCCGAGTCTGTCTATAAAATGCTCCTAAAGCTGAAAACATCCTATTTGTTTCAAAAGGTTGCAGACCTTTAATCTAAAGATTTACTTTTTATAATTAACCTTTTTGTGTTTAGAAAAAGTACATTACTGAATCAAGACAAACTGAGGAAATTATACCTAGAAATCTGTGAATTCTGAACACCTAACACATAATGAAAGGCATAATCTAACTACTCAAGCTTGTGATGAGATTTGAATCACTGTTGAACACAACCTTCAGAAGGAGCTTTTTTACCATGATTTAATCAGGTAAAATATATTTTAACCATTCTACAAGAGGATTATCTAACATACCAGTTCGTAAATTTGCATAACCTGGACAATCCATAAAGTATTTTACTTTATGCTTCTCATTTATTTTAAAAAATAGCATCTTTCTTTTTTTTTAAAAAAAGTTGTTCATTGGCATTGCAGGAATTCATAATATTATCCCTTAGTAATAAAGTTTAATTGTATGATTTTTTCTTTCTTTCTAAAAGAGCCTTGTTCTCTGCTAAATTCTCCTGAACTGTCCAACAATTCAAATATTGACAGAAAAATGTTATCAATTTTTTCATGGTCATTTGCCTTCAAGTACTCTATGGAAAAAAAAGACATGAAATAGGTAAACATTAACTGAGCTAAAGTAAATGCACAAACATCTATCAGTTCTCTACAGCCAGATCCCTTTAAAATATATAAGTCTTAAAACTAGCATTTTCTGTAGAAAGCGTCTGCACTGTCTATTATTTTTTTTCTCCATTCAGGGGGTGCTCACTCATACAAACTGCTGATTGTCTGCAACCTTTCTTGACCTAAGGAGCAATCTCTCCACTCGTGTACCACGATGTAAGGCTTTCCTATTTCATACAAGTGATAAGGTTACAGAATAAAATGCTTGTATCTGGATGTACACTGGATCCTTTGTAAGATTGCAGTGCCCCATTTGTGATAAGGTTACATTTGTAAAATGTTCATCCTTGGAAATACATCTGGATCCTTTCTTCAGATTGTGGTGCCTGATTTAGTAAGAGATACTTATGTTGAAGCCAAGAAACTTTTATTAAGAGATATTATATAAGATTAACTATTTCTATTCATCTCCAATTTCGTCCATCCAGTATAATAAAAGCAATCACATGTTAAGTATTGCTAACATCAAAGAAGGATCTCTTATTTGAACAGTTTGCATGGGTTTGTGCAGACTGGAGAATAGCACACATGTATCTAAATTAATTCTCTTACTGATAACACTTCCTAAGAGTGGGTTGTTTGTCATTAAAACATAAATAAAAACTCTGTAAATATTCAAACTTTGAAGAACACTTGTATGACAAAATGAACAACTATTGGGTTGATAGTTTATTTAATTATATTTCACAGAATTACTGTACATATAATGGTAAAACAAAGAGATTATTTAAGAAAACGGGCTCCTTAAGATTGAAAGATTCAGTGTCTGTTTTCGTCAGATGCATAACAATTCTATATCTATGTATGTATGGGTATGTGAGACCATATGTATTTGTTGGTATACAATAAGTAGTCAAAGGTTGTCCTTTAGCACAAAAAAATGAAAAGAAATGACATCAATAAGATCATTCATTACATCAATTATCTGAAGAAATGCAGGTGTCTTAGCTTTCAGTATTCATATAAATTATTACTTATTCAGTCATACCTCAGCACTTGACTGCTTCAAAACTCATCAAATTCAGTATTTGGTGCATTTTGAAGCAGAAACCTTGACCCGTCACTCGTCTTTCTCCCAAAAGTTGATGGACAAGGAAGAACTTGTTGATGTCAGCTGACTCATAATTTGCTATTTATACCTATGAGGTTTGTACCATCAGCACGGTAGATGGGAGGGGCAGATATGGCGGGAGCAGGGGACCATATCATGTGTTGGGGGCTCGCACTCGCTGTTTGAGAGCAATTGCTTGCCCCGGTCCCCATGGCTCCTCTTGGAGACTAGGTGGCTTAGATACTCAGGATCTGGGCCTTCGGCTGATGTTATGCAATGCCAGGTCCGTGGTTAATAAGGCCCCCCTCATTCACGATCTTATACAAGAGGGAGGAGCGGACCTGGCGGGTATTACGGAGACCTGGTTGGGCCCGGAGGGTGGCGTCCCTCTGGTTGAAATGTGCCCACCAGGCTTCAGAGCATTCCATCAGCCGAGGGCCCAGGGGAGGGGCGGGGGGGTGGCGGTTATTATTAACGAGGATCTGGATCCGAGGGAGACCACTGTGCCTCAGATAGCCGGATGTGAGTCCCTCCTTGTGAGGTGGGGCCGTGGGGTTCAGATGGGCTTACGTACCTGGCTCCCTGCCGCGTGGCAACAGCCCTTCCTGAGCTACTCGACGTGATAGCCACGGTGGCAGTAGATACACCCAGGCTTTTAGTCATGGGTGATTTCAACTTGCCATCTGTCGGTGAAACGTCTGAGGTGGCTCGGGAGTTCATGGCTTCCATGACGGCCATGGACCTGACCCAGTTAGTTCATGGCCCTACTCACAGGGGAGGTCACACTCTGGATCTGATTTTTGTCTCTGGCCAGTGGTTGAGTGGTCTTGTTATAGGGGATATAGACATGGAACCCTTGTCATGGACTGACCACTCACTCCTTCGCCTAGATCTTCGAACCGCGACCCCTCGCCGCAGGGAGGCGGACCCAATTAGATGGATCCGCCCCAGGCGCCTGATGGATCCTGATAGGTTCCAGACGGAGCTTGGGCCATTTCCTGAGGATCTAGCACATGACTCGGCCGAGGACCTGGTAGCCGCCTGGGATCGGGCGGCTGGTGGGGCCTTGGACCGAGTTGTGCCTTTGCGGCCTCTGACCCGATGCCGATCCCGGGTGGCTCCTTGGTTTACTGAGGAGCTGAGGGAAACGAAGCGCCGGAAAAGACGCCTGGAGAGCGGTTGGAGGGCCAGTCTCGCTGAATCTGATCGAACACTGGTAAGGTCGCATATTAAGGCCTACCTAGTGGCGATAAAGACGGCAAAGTCTAACTACTTTTCCGCCTCTATTGCGTCATCAGGGAATCGTCCGGCCGCCCTGTTTAGGGTGACCCGCGCCCTGCTCCATCTGGGAGTGCGGGAGGATCCCTTAGAAGGCAGGGCGGAGGATTTCGGACAATACCTGTATGACAAAATCGCTCAGATCCGGGGGGATTTGGACTCTGACTGGGTAGATCAGGGCAGGGTGACGAGGAACAGTCTTGAGAATGTTATCTGGGAGGAGTTTGATGCTGTGACTCCCGATGATGTGGACAGGATTTTGGGGAGACTTAGTGTGGCCACATGTTTACTGGACCCGTGTCCCTCCTGGTTGGTACTGGCTTCCCGGGAGGTTACACGAGGCTGGCTCCAGGGCGTTATTAATGCTTCCTTGAGTGAGGGTCACTTCCCCGCTGCCCTGAAAGAGGCGGTGGTGAGGCCTCTCCTCAAGAAGCCGTCCCTGGACCCAGCAATATTGGCTAACTATCGTCCTGTCTCCAACCTTCGCTTCATTGCGAAGGTTGTTGAGAGTGTGGTCGCGCAACAGTTTCCACAATTCCTGGAGGAAACATCCTATCTGGATCCGTTCCAGTCAGGTTTCAGGTCTGGGCACAGCACGGAAACGGCATTGGTCGCGCTGGTTGATGATCTCTGGAGGGCTCGGGACAGGGGTTATTCCTCTGTTCTGGTCCTATTAGATCTCTCAGCGGCTTTTGATACCATCGACCATGGTATCATGCTGCACCGGCTGGAAGAGTTGGGGGTGGGAGGCACCGTGTTACGGTGGTTCTCCTCCTTTCTCTCCGACCGGTCGCAGTTTGTGTTGGCAGGGGGGCAGAGGTCGACCTCGAGGCCTCTCATTTGTGGAGTGCCGCAGGGATCGGTCCTCTCGCCCCTTCTGTTCAACATTTATGTGAAGCCGCTGGGCGAGATCATCCGTGGCTTTGGGGTGAGATACCACCAGTACGCTGATGACACCCAGCTGTACATTTCCACCCCAGGCCACCCCAACGATGCCCTTGAAGTGATGTCCCAGTGCCTGGAGGCTGTGCGGATCTGGATGGGGAGGAACAGGCTCAGGCTCAACCCTTCCAAGACTGAGTGGCTGTGGCTCCCGGCATCCCGATATAGTCAGTTGACTCCATCACTGACTATTGGGGGCGAGTCTTTGGCCCCCACTGAAAGGGCTCGCAATCTGGGAGTCCTCCTGGATAGGCAGCTGTCTTTGGAGGAACATCTGACGGCTGTTACCAGGGGGACCTTTTATTAGGTTCGCCTGATTCGCCAGTTGCGGCCCTTTCTTGATCGGGATTCCCTGTGCACAGTCACTCATGCCCTCGTCACCTTTCGCCTTGACTACTGTAACGCTCTCTACATGGGGCTCCCCTTGAAGAGCACCCGGAGGCTCCAGCTGGTCCAGAATGCAGCAGCGCGGGTAGTGATGGGAGCAACATGGCGCTCCCATGTAACACCACTCCTGCGCGAGCTGCACTGGCTCCCGGTGGTCTTCCGGGTGCGCTTCAAGGTGTTGGTTATCACCTTTAAAGCGCTCCATGGCATAGGGCCTAGCTATCTCCGAGACCGCCTGCTGCTACCGATGACCTCCCATCGACCCGTGCGCTCCCACAGAGAGGGCCTCCTCAGGGTGCCATCAGCCAAACAATGTAGGCTGGTGGCCCCCAGGGGGAGGGCTTTCTCTGTGGGGGCTCCCACCGTCTGGAATCAGTTGCCCCCGGAGATAAGAAGAATCCAGGACCTCAATGCCTTCCGTCGTTCCCTGAAAACCTATCTTTTTCAGCAAGCCGGGTTGGATTAAGAAGAAATTTTAAAATTTTTAAATCCTTTTAATTAGTCTGCGATTTTTAATTTTTTGGGCCAAATTTTATATATATTTTTAAATGTTTTAATATTTGTATTCTATGTTTTTTATCTTGGCTGTACACCGCCCTGAGTCCTCAGGGAGAAGGGCGGTATATAAATTCGAAATTAAATTAAATTAAATTAAAAATTAAATTTCTTCTGTCCGAAATAGCGGGTCACATGGTATGCCACATTGTTTTCTTGGTACACGTTCATTTTAGTATTTATTGCTTCTTCCAGGATGTATTACAGGGGTGAAATCTACTTACCTTCCCTACCAGTTCGGAAGTGTGCATGCATTGCATGCTCCGCCATGCACACTCTGTGCCATCTTCACGTCCGATTTTGGACCCTCTGCACATGCGCAAAACCTATGCATGCGCAGAGGGTCAAAAATAGATTACTTCCTGGTTAAAACCAGGAAGTAACAATGCCCAGGCGGGTGGGTGGAGCCTCATGCTGCTGCCACTACTGGTTCACCTAAACAAGAGCGAACCGGTAGCATTTCGCCCCTGATGAATTACCAATATGTACCTCTAATAAAGGGCATAAAAAATGAGCAGACACATCTTGCTGTTTCTTGATATCTTCAAAAAAAAAAGTAATTATCTGTGACCATGTGAGGAAAACATGGATAAAAGACATACTATATATGTTGGGAAAACAGATCTTCAGGCATTCACATTATCTAGGGATTTCAAAAATGAGAGCAAATAGAACAAAATAGGACATTAGTTCCTTAAAAACAACAAAGCACAAGGTAATATATGATCTCATGATTGCTAAATAAAGGTTGTTGTTGTTGTTAGTTGCAAAGTCATGCCTGACCCATCGCGACCCCATGGGCAACATTCCTCCACGCCTTCCTGTCCTCTACCATCCCCTGGAGTCCATTTAATCTCATGCCAACTGCTTTAGTGACTCCATCCAGCCACCTCATTCTCTGCCATCCCCTTCTTCTTTTGCCCTCAATTATTCCCAGCATTAGAATCTTCTCCAGTGAGTCCTTCTTTCTCAGTGGCCAAAGTATTTGAATTTCATCTCAAATAAAGGTTATTCGTCTTTTAAAAAATGCACCACAGAATCTGGTGTATTAATACCAATATACTAATATATACTAATTAGTATATTAATTTACTAATGTGGGTTACTTCCAGATGTGTTAGCTGTCAGAATTCCCAGCCAACAAGCATATCATTCATAATGCTAGGAACTGAGACATACATTTAGTGGCCACTATGGTTGGGGAATGCCATGTAGATTCTACCTACCAACTCATCTTTTTCTTTTAAATTATTTAGCACCTCTAAACTTCAATAAAATGCTTTTTAAAATAAATAAGCAAATACATAGGAAACTGAAATTCTAAACTTATGCTCTAAGCAGATCTATTTGAGTTCAAAATTAACCAGAATAATTGTTAGTTTTATTTAAGTCTAAATTTAGTGGTTTTTCACTCAAATTCTGGATTATTCTGATGGAAAATCTTCATGGAAATCTGATGTCTCATCTGTAAAAGAGTTTGCTTTTCATTGTGAGCCTCTTAAAAGTATAGGATAGTGAAATTAGAACTGATCAATACTGCAAATTTCAATGCTCCAAAAACCTCTGAGTTTTATATCTTCAGGACTACCTCATAAAATTATTAGCCCATATCTAATTTTCAAACATGTCTAATGTTGTGTGTTGTGTAACTTGTTTGGATGGGGGTTTTACAATGAAACCCTTCAGCTTGTATAAATGTAATCAACTAATATACACCTAAGTGTTAATGGAACTACACTGCTCTCTGGTCTGATGTGTTATGTCAACATTCTATGAAGATTATTGAACCCTAGCCCAACCACACAGGAATACATGAATGGATGGATTTGTTTTCTTTACCAAATGAGGCTTGCAAACACACACACAGAGACACAAACACACACACATTTGCAGTGTAGAGACAGCCCCTCTCTAAATTCAGCAAGTTTGACTTACAAATGCTCCAAATTAAAACAGCACACAGAAGAGTAATCAAGGTTGCCAGGTTCACAAGTCAAGGTACCCAGAGTGGGAGTTGGTTGGCACCTGGTTGTTGTCAATGGAGCTTGTGCTTTTTGTTCTATTTTCATAGAAAGAGCCCCAATGTATAGTTCATTTAGCTAGATGGAACTCCTTTCACGTGAGTAGTCTCAAAGAGCAACTTTGCTCTATTCTCTTTGAAGTTTTTCAAAGTTCTTATGTTGGGAGTAGGCAGTAATTCTGCATTCTCATTTTCAGAAAATAACAGGAGAATTATCTGCTGTTTGCTGTTTTGTCCGACCTCCTTTGCCTGCTGAGGGCACAGATTGTCTGGTGGTGCTGGAGCTGACTGCTCTTTATCTGTCAGCATTTGCTGGTTCAAGCACTGGTTCTCTCCTTTGCCCTCTCCTTTGACTCTGAAAATGAGCGTATTACAGTATAACAAGGATTTTCTGTATGTTGTGATACTCACAACTGGAGGTGTGACTGCTTCACTCTCTTGATTAAATAATTTTACTAAATATTACCATTAAACAAATAAAAACTAATACAAAATACAAATAATAAAATAATAATAATAAATAGAAAGTGTGGGGGTGGGGAATATCAAGAAAAAAATAGAAAAAAATAATATAGTGAGAAAAGGAAATATATAAAGAACTGAACTAACTTTGTAACAAAAAGTATAAACAGTTTTAACAAGGTATGTTCTTCTCTAAAAATATAAGAAATGATCTTCTTATTTCTTATCAAATTTCTGTATATAAACAAATCTATAAAACCTATAAAACCTCATCATTCATTCTTGGTCATTAGTAAAAGTCCATTAATGGTTACCAGAAATGATAGCATATTTATTTTAACCTTGACTAAATAAACACAATTTATTTTTCTTCTTTTTAACCTTTAACAATTTTAATCCTTCAAATAATGCCCTAGAGCTTGTTTCCTTTTCCTTTTTTCTTTGCTCTATTGTACAAAATCCTTCAGAATTTTAAGTGTCTTTTATAAATTCCATATGAGAAAGTTATCAAAGTCAATCTTTTGGTTTGCCATTTATATGTCTTTTTGAATGATTAAGACATCATTCAGTTTTCATTTGTGCATTCAGTGTAACATTTTTTTCTATATCATTCTTGTACCTTGTCATTGTTAACTCAATTTTCATATCAGTTCAGCCCATTTGGTAAACTCTTTCCTCTTCCTTAATATCTGAACAAATCAGTCTAAAAGAGCAGACATTTTCAATTACTCACCATTCCTCCATTGTTAATCCAGTGTTTCGTCCACTCTGCTAGTTAGCCCAGTTTAAGAGTTCTCTTTAATTGTAATCTTTAGTTCCTTCAACTTTCCAATTTATCATGTTTTTTCTAATAATTCAAAACACAAGTATTTTTCCATGGGAAACTTACCTGCTATAATTATAAAACTTATTGATCAGAAAGTTCTTAGTAGTTGAAAAACACTAAAGAAGCAATTTTCAAAAGTGATTAAGAAATTAGGCTTGGCACAATTTGGAGCCGTAGTGGCTGTGAATTTGATGGAAGTGTTGTTGCTCAACTCCCAAGTTGACTGAAACCTTAATTCCTGAAGTTTAGTCATGATTATAAGATGTCCAAAGTACAAGTCAATGATCTCACTATCACTTCAATCTCTGGAAAAACACAGCCAGCCAATCTGGCTGTTGATAGATGTCTATAGTTTGTCATGAATTCTCACTGGATGTTCTGGCACTCTATTGATTAAAATTGGAGGAAAACATCATAATTTAACAACAAAAAAGATATTTTTCCTAAATCTTTGATGACGCAAACTATCTCTGCATACTCCTAGCAGATTATTAAATTTTATTCATTTGTAAATATAGAGATTTGATTAGAGACACAGCAGGAGATATCACAATGAAAGCAAATCTTTTAAAATAAGCTTGATCTATGAATTTTATATTATTTCGCCCACCCTTTTTCTTTGAATACATTTGCTGTTCAGTTGCTACCACTTCATAATATTATGCAAAAACTCAGACTGATGTCCTTTTATAAGAAATCTAAAATTTATCCCCTGCAAGTATAGAATTATTTCAATGATTTAAGAGCCTTGGTAGTACAGTGGTCTAAAGCACCCTGTTATTAAGACCAGCTGCCTGCAATTACTGCAGGTTCGAATCTCGGCAGGCTCAAGGTTGACTCAGCCTTCCATCCTTTCTAAGGTAGGTAAATTGAGGACCCAGTTGTGGGGGCAATAAGCTGACTTTGTATAAATATACAAAAGGATGAAGGCTATTGCTCAGTGCATTGTAAGCCACCCTGAGTCTCCGGAGAAGGTGGTATATAAATCAATTTTTTAAAAAAAATGAAATAATGATTCATGTGACAATTTTACAAAATACCTTTGTTTCCTTATGATTTCAGGTGCATTGTTGTTACAAAATAAAAAACACACAATATATCGCAAATACAGTATCCACACTGTTCTGCAACCAATGGAAAATCTGAGCAAAATCAACTCTGATAAAGTATGAATTGCACATAATTCTGTAATGCATGAACAGTCAGAATCCTATAATTGGGTAACAAAAGGCACCCACAAAAGCCTTTGACTTCTGTGACAAATTGAATGGTGTTTATATATATATAATCATACTTATATCCAGAGACTGATTATATTTAAGTTAATCTAATATCAAGTTAATGTGTAAATTAAATTCTATGTTATATGCTGCATTTAAATTTACCAGATCTCAATCTTATTATTTTTGGCCTGATAATTATTTTGAGGTGTGTGTGTGTGTGTGTGAGTGTGTGTGTGAGAGAGAGAGAGGAGGGAAGGAGGGAGGAAGGGAGGGAGGCATACATAGTAAACAACTGCGCACACATATGCATGCATGAACATGTATATGTGCATGTGTGTAGAAATCTATCAATACCATACTATACATGTTTCACTTCAAATATAATGTACGAATCATTTTTACTCAAAAGTAGGATATAGGTCATTTCAGCAGCTTAATTTTTTAAAAAAATATATTCACATCTTCCAAATCTAGTCCTCTAACATAGAAGACTTATTACAAATATTTCAAGAGAAAAAAGTTTTTATCCTCAAAAACCTCTTTCTGTCATCTTGAACCTGGAAAAGTGGATCAAATTAATCTGGGGAGGGAAAAGACTTGGGAATATATACTGATTTTTCTTCCATTATAATGCTCCCATAAATCATAATCATCATATGCCAAGCCTATGTGTCCTTGATTTTTGCTTGGTAGAATCTAATCTTATAACTCAAGCTTTCCGAAAAGGAACATTTTTCTTACTTTTTCTCCTGGCTTATGAATTTTCTTCTGCTTCTTCTATTTTTTAATTTTTTTTCCCTATTTACTTCTAATGTTGTTCTATCGAATAGCATCTGAAGGTCACCAGATAAGCTGATGAATAGAAAGAGTTCTATGAAAGTTGGGTCTTCTAAAAAACTTGCTATCAATTTAATCTTATAGTTTTTATAATAGCTTAATGTTAGCACCTATAATAATTTTCTTTCCAATTCCAAAAATGAGTAGCGGACCTATAGAAATTAATCTCTTTTTGAAATATTTACTTCTAATTTTTTTAACAGTATGTTTATTTAGAATTTTTACAACTAACTGGATATTTTATCTTCAGATTGCAAAACTGTCTGAAAATTGCAATTGTCACATACAAATTGGTCAGGATAGATTTGAACCTTTTAATCAGTTTAATTGTCCATATTGGAGAGAGACAGGGAGTTGAAAAGATCAGTAGAGGATAGGTAGAGATGTAGATAGATAGAGACGTAGATAGAGGTTTAAAAAATCATATAGAATATTGTGAGGCTAGTTATTTAACTAATCACAAAGATTCTGAGCAAAACAAATTTTCAGTTGAAACTGAAGAGGAAAGAAGAATTAAGTTGCATATATTCTGGGGACTTACTTGATTTTCATAAGAAAATTATTGCACATAAACCAAATTAGAATAAACATAGAAGTCTGGATCTTCATCAGCTTTCTGCTTCATAAGTCCATCCTTCAATAATGTGTTGAGGTTTTTTTGTGTTTGGCAGAAATAGTATTTCAGAGGGGGCATAGTTGACAAAGAAGCAGTTGATACACAAAAAGTTATGTAAAGCAGTTGCAGTAGCTGAACAATTTGACAAATATGTTTCAAAACAAAGCTATTAGTAAGCATCTGCAAGGATCCAAATAGTGAAGGAAGAATCCTGGGATTTGTTCTTGAGATTTTGGAACTCAATGGCAATGAAAGGAAAGCATGCAGAGATAATTTTAATTTACAGTTCATACATGGAAGTATAAATTAACCAATCACATTACAGCCAAATATGTTGTACAAATCATTTTATTAATTTAGGATCAGATTCCAACATAGGATATTAGATTACTTGAATAAGTCATGTTCATGTTAATGGGATAAAGTGTTGAAAAACAGCTACAGAATCTTGAAAAAATAATATACAGAGATAAATCAGAATACATAGACATCTCTATGGTTTCATCATATAGAATTTGACAAGGATCGTAATACTTTGTTCCTGGCTTGGTTCCTAAAACAAATTTTAAGTAGTGTTTTCTATTTCAACATTTGGTTAATGGGTTTTAATTGATTAACTTTTTTCTTTTAATTTCATTTTCTATGTTGTTTTATATTTTATTGCTTTTAGCTGACTTGAGATTACTTGACTAAAGCAAACTTTAGTTTAATCACATTAAGTTTGTTTCATGTTCACAGAGGAATAGTCCAGAAAAAAAATAATAACCAACAAAAACGCCTACACCATTTATAGCTCCCACTTATATCAATGTGGCTAGCTGACTTCAGCTGAAATTTCCCCATATCTTTCATTCTTTTCCACCTCTTACCATAAATCTTTCTTTGTGACATACCTCTGTGTTTATGTAGTCTAGGTATCTAAACATGTACAGTAAGACACCATATGCCAACAATGAGGATACAAATATAAATGAATAAACACTTAACTTAATTTTATTGTGGTCATTAACTAGCACAAGACAATGGGTAGTCTAAAATTCAAAATATTCAAAACTAAATTGATAATGATAGATAATTAAGAAAAGTATATATAGGCAAAAGAAATTATGCAAACGGCAATATTAAATCAAAATATGCTAAATGCAATAAGAAGAAATTAAAATTAGAGATCTGGATAATATGAACTTGGAATAGCAGTATAAACTACAAATACTATACCAAACATATTCACGCATGCACACACACACACACACACACACACACACACACACACAGACACAAATACATATATTGAAACTTTAAATTTGTAATTGCTCATAAAATGTATATATTTTAGTACATAATGTATATCTTAGTATATGTATGTACCTTTTGGAGACTGGAAATTAAATAGGAGAAAGCAGTAATTAAACAAAGAATGAAAAAAAAAATAGAAAAAAAATCATTTTAAACATTTATTTATCAAATTTATTTGCCACCCATCTAACAGTTCAAGGTGACTCTGATTATCAAAGGTTTACCAACAAAATAATATTTACCAAAGTCTCTTCTATCATTCTTAAGTCATATCTTGAATTTCTTTTATTCTGTTATCTGAATTTCTGTAATTTAAAAAATAATACTGTCATTTTCTCCCAATCAGTACTTATCCTTCATGTGTGTTTTTTGGAAACATTTTTCTTTTTATGTCTGTTTAACTGCTGTTAACCATTTGAGCTACAGTAGTTCCTGTCCATTCAAATGACATTCAACCATTTGTTTGCCCCTTTACATAGGACGGCTGACCCATCAAGTGATCCTATGCTTATAACATCCTCTAATAAGTTCTATCCTTTCTGTATTGATACCAAGTATGTAAATAGTGTGGCAATTAAATAATGTGGCAACTTAGCAAAGAAAAGTTTGATGGTTTGAAAATTGGTAGATTTTTCTTTAAAAAATATAGCCTTTATAGGTCTTTTTCCTCTGGTTTTTAAAAATAATTTTAACTTATTTTAAACATATTTGCATATTGATTCACAACAGATGAGAAATTTGCAAATAAATCTTATTTTACTATCAAGGTTCAAACAAATATAGATATTTCATGTGTGAAATGATACCTACAATTGCAACTCAGTGTTTTAATAAGAGGTCCATTATTTTTGGATCATCAGGAAAATATTCTTGAGTAGAGCTTCATGTATAATACAGCTAGCCTTTATATGGTACATCCAGTTTTCATTTGAACCAGTCTGCTCTACTTCTAATATATCTTCAGAAAAAGCTGTTGCATCAGCATTCCTGACTGGTTGTACTAATTGTTACTTAACTGTGTTTTAGGACAAAATTGCAAATTGATCTACCACAATATTTGTTTAGGGCACACAAAAAATTAAATATAGTTTTTATTTGAAGGTATATTTGATGTATTGTACATTAATGGCTCCAA
The DNA here is from genome assembly GCF_059756535.1 of Pantherophis guttatus. Lineage (NCBI taxonomy): Eukaryota > Metazoa > Chordata > Lepidosauria > Squamata > Colubridae > Pantherophis > Pantherophis guttatus. The sequence goes on from NC_142070.1 coordinate 35,751,674, forward strand.
ATGGAAAGGAGAAGTAAAAAATACATATGAAGAGTTGAAAAGAATTCAAAATTCATGTTGTGTTTCCGTATTCATTAAGAAATGAGATATTTCAGGAAACCAAGTAAAGAAATTTGGCTAGTTGTTGACCTGGCCTTCCATTCTTTTGTCTTTTCAAACATGGCTGTACATTTTTATACTTAATTTGACTTTGGATATTTCCCAAGTTAGTTATGACCCTTCCTGGAAAGAATGTACATGAATAACAATTTAAAACTGAAGCATTCTTGAATAAGGAAGAACAGCTTGACATCTTCTAATCCTTCACTGAAAATATTGTGATGTTCTTCAGAAATGCTCACTAGCTGAATTCAATTGGCTAGTGCAGGAATACCAATTTCATGGGAATCTCAGTGCCTCATAACATATTCAGTGGTAAATGCAAAGCAAATACTGGCAACACAGACAATTAGGTCCAAACAATTAGGACCATAGATCCTTTGTTATTTTGATACATATTGCTTGAGTTGCTATACGACAGCAGTATCACAAGGAATGGTTTAAATATTCATTCATGTCTGAGAATAGAAGAAAGTCTCAGGATCCAAAATCAAATCTTTAGAGGCCATTTCCATTTTATTTTATTTTTTTAAACCAAGATGTAACTAAAGAACAGTCAGCCAGCTGTGGATATATGACTCCATAGATTCGGAACAAAGCACAAAATGGATGAAGTAATTATCTCCTATTTGTTCACTCCAGAGTTCATATAACAGACAGTGTGTAGAAAAATAGCAGTTCTTCAATCTCCAGTTTGGACTCTCATGCCTACTTTTCTTTTTTTCTTTAAAATATCACAGGTTTGTTCTGGCACGTGCTTTATACAACATGTGCTATGGGAAATCAAAATAAATCAAATGAAGGACAAAAGTGAAAGATGCTTTGCAATCACCAATTTTGTACCAAAAGATGCAAATTATTTGACAGCAAGAGCATAAGAGCAACTTTTCTATTGTCCATTGAAGGTGGAGACAGCAGCCAGACATGGGTTGTGCTCATTGGTCAGAATGAGGGACTGAACCTGTCAAATCAGTTAAATTCTGTCCCTGTTGCTAGGGGCTTCAAGCTTTTTGCTCAGTCTGTCAGACTGGACAGTTGTGTGGATAGCTCGCTCTGACAGCTTTCAGTGTTAGTCTCGGCTTGTCACCCAGCCAGCCCAGATTGCAACAAAAGAACCAGACGAAAGGGAGATTTGCAATGCTTTTTACTTTTGGTTGTTTCAGCAACACAGCCAGCAGAAAAGAACAAGCCGGATCATAAGTGTAAAGTCAGTGCTACACGCAGCCACTGTGTGGAGCTATTTATATATATTTCCCCACTCTAACCACCATCCGGCATTTAAAGGCAAAACCCCTCCCAACAGCAATTCGGCGGTGAAAAAGCCGGTGCTTCCCTGATGTCATAGGAGAGCGCCGCGTCCTCGGTCTCTGCTCTGCGCCGTCCTCTGTGCTGTACTGTGACGCCCCGAGACCGTGTGACAAGCCGCCTCTCATGTGGACCTTTCAAACAGCTGGTAAGCTCCTCCCCTCCAGTCCCGTGAGTGGTGAGACCCGGCTGGGGCTCGACAGGCGGCTCCCCCTCTACCAGGAGTCCACCTGAGGAAGGCAAAACAGACATGTTAGTCACAGTGGATACCGTTCCTGATGGTCCTGGCCTATCTGGATACTTGCAGTGAAATCAGTTAATTAAACGGGTGGCATGAACATCAGGTGCTGCCACCCAGGAGGCCTGTGCTAAAGGATAACCTTTCCAGCGCACTAGGAAGTGTAGTCGGCCCCTACGGAGTTTGGAATCTAAGACCTTATCTATTTCATACTGATCTGTATGGACCGGTCCTGGTGGTCCAGCTGAACCAGTATTCCTATCCACAGTAACGGGTTTTAATAAGCTACTATGGAAGACTGGGTGTATCTTACCTAGTAGCGAGGGTAATTTAAGTACCACAGTAACAGGGTTGATAACGCGCATTATAGGAAATGGGCCGATATATTTCGGACCTAGTTTCCTGCTTGGGATTCGTAACTTTAAATATTTGGTCGATAGATAAACTTGGTCCCCCACTGAAAATGGTTTTGGGTCTGCTCTTTTCTTATCAATATACGCCTTATATTCCTCCACTGCTTTTTGTAAAGAGGACTTAACACCTAGCCAGATTCGGTGGATCTTGTCTGCCCATCCAGATGGCGTATCTATATTTGTCGAGGGAGGTTCTACTTCTGGTATGGCTGGGAACTCTATACCATAGACTATCTGGAAGGGGGAAAGCCCTGTACTACTGTGGGTGATGTTGTTGTACGCAACCTCTGCGAAAGGGATAAGATCGGACCAATCGGTTTGTTGGTATGACACATAGCAATAGAGATAGCGTTCTACAGCGGCGTTATCATGTTCCGCAGCTCCGTTGGTGCTAAGGTGAAATGCTGAACTCAACCCCTGGGTAAATCCTATCCTGTGTATGAAAGACTTCCAAAACTTTGCAGTGAACTGAACACCCTGATCCGATATAATTCATTTGGGGACCCCATGCAACTGATATACGTGATGAATGAACAGCTCTGTCAACCGTCGGGCAGAGGGCAAACCACGACAAGATACAAAATGGGCTTGCTTTGAAAATAAGTCCACTACCATCCATATGACAGTGTAACCGTTGCTGGTTGGCTGCCAGGACATGCTTTGTGATGTGTCCAGCCCGGTGGCCCACGGCTGCCAGGCATGGGCATCACGGAAACTCCCCTCCCCAAAGCGGTCCCGAAGGGTATCCATAGTACTGGGTCCGGTTCCAGTAGCAGCAAAACCCCAGTCCCCCTCTTCCTCGTCTGTCCAACAGGGCTCTATCCAGCCCCGGAAAGATGGACGCATGGGGGGAGGGGCCTGCATCTTGGGGCCTACGAGGGTAGAGCTAGGCCACCAGTCTCCACCAGTTGACTGTCCAAGGCGGCCAGGGTCCTGACCCTGTGTGCCATCCGTCCCACGACCGTCATCCCCACATGGTATGCGTAGTTTGGGTCTAACCACTGGTTGCTCTATGGTCTCCTGCGGTGCCTCCATCTCTGCAAGCACCTCCTCTGCGGTAGCCTCAAATGCCAGCTCCGACTCTAATCCTCCTGGCATCGTCCCTTCAGCCATGTTCCAAACTGTCAGTTAAGAAGTTAGAAAGAAGAGGGTAGCGCTGACTTTCTCTCGGCTCATCACCCAGCCAGTCCGGATTGCAACAAAAGAACCAGACGAAAGAGCGATTTGCAATGCTTTTTACTTTTGGTTGTTTCAGCAACACAGCCAGCAGAAAAGAACAAGCCAGATCATAAGTGTAAAGTCAGCGCTACACGCAGCCACTGTGTGAAGGTATTTATACATATTTCCCCACTCTAACCACCATCCAGCAGTTAAAGGCAAAACCCCTCCCAACAGCAGTTCGGCAGTGAAAAAGCCAGCGCTTCCATGATGTCATAGGAGAGCGCTGTGCCCTCGGTCTCTGCTCCACGCCATCCTCTGTGCTGTACTGAGACGCCCCGAGACCGTGTGACAAGCCACCTCTCATGTGGACCTTTCGAACAGCTGGTAACCTCCTCTCCTCCAGTCCTGTGAGTGGCGAAACCCGGCTGGGGCTCGACAGTTAGAGTATATTTTCCTTCTTACCTGATTTTTCGGATTTGACATTGGACTTCGTACTTGACCATTCTTCTGTTTTGCTGAAATTTCTGAGGAAAATTTACCTCAGGATACCTCGAATTCCAACTGAGGCCTCATTGAAACCGTTCTTCTATTACATTGAACTGGTCAGTTTTTCTGTAGTGGAGCTTTCCGCTCCCGGGGATGACCCGAAGTCACCAGCTTTGCCAATGGGGACCTGTCATTTGGATAGCGGTTTATCCTTGTGGAGTTTTGCATTCCCTGCTATCTTCAGGCAGCCATTTTATAACCGCCAGCCGCTTATCCAACTTTTTGCACTCCCTGCCTCTCGCTGTTTTGTCGGCTTTTGACCCAAGTGCCTCTCAGCAGATTGAGGCTTATTGCTGTTTTAAAGGGAGACTTCGCGCTCCCAAGAGAGCTATCCTGGTCGGACCCTTTGCTCAAGAGCAGCTTTTCTCGGCTGTAATATCAGAACTCTGCCGCTGTCATTTTAGCCTCCTCTCAGCTGATTGAGCTAGCGCTGGCTTTGAGTGGAGTTTTGCGCTCCCTACTGCATGCCGCTTGTCGGCATATTCACAAAGAGCATTTTTTACGCTAAATCGGCTGCTCTCTACAGATCGGCTCTTTGCCTAGTGATTCTGGGCCGTGTCTCAGCTGTTTTTGACATGCTGCTGCTCACGCTCTCTGGGTGATAGCTCTGGCTGCCATTTTGGGTTAAAAGCAAGGCGGCACATTGAGCTTTTATCAGGCCTTCAGGCTTTGGGACTGTGCTTGCTATACTCCCCTAGACTTACTGCTTAGTATTTGGACATATTCTGCACATATTAAGCCACGACTATCAGGTCTGATTACTCTTGAGGTACAGACAATTCTGCACCTGTCACACTCTCATATTTCCCACAAACTACGTTTGGCATTTAAATTCCCCTGATAGAGGGCTGCCTTCCTTTCATGGGGTATAATTTTCCATTCTTTGTCTGTTAAGGCCAATCATACCTAAGGCTCTGGCCAAATCAAAACATGGCCACCGTGTCACAGTGCAAGAGCAGTCAGTAGCTTCTAAGTGTAAAAGTTCCACCCACGCACAAGGGGTTGGAGTATCCATGAAACCTCAGTCCGAGGTCTCAGATAAGCGCAAAGAAAAACGTCAACGGAAGTCTGTAGTCAAAGCCAAGGGTAGGGATCTTGCTTCCTCTGCTACAACCAGGGTTTATCCAGGGGAACGTACATGTGACCCTACTCTGACCCCAGATCAGATGTCACTGCAAGTCTTCCCCGTGTCAGTTGAGTTAGCTGATTTATGGGGATCCCCACCGCAGGTGGTTTGTATCAATACTGTGGAGTCTAGCACTCCCACTGGGTCAGTGGTTCAGCCACCTATAGTTTCTGCTCTGGTCCGAGCCTCTACAGAGGCTGGCCTGGCCCGTGATCATGATTCTGCCTCTTTACGTCCAGAGGACATTCAACGTATGATTGCAGCAGCAGTGCAACAATCTCTGGCCTCTCATTTTTTTCCGATGGCCAGATCAGCTCAGGCAGGTTCGGTCCATTTGCACCATTCGACTTCGCCAGACAGGGTCGATATGGAAGATGCCATCTCACTTGCAGGCTCGGATTCTCCATCAGTCTCCTATGTCAGTAGACACTCTGTGGAGGAAGAGATGGAGTCTCAGGAACTGGAGTTGTCGGAGGATGAGGGCCTACCTCAGATCAACTGGCATTCATGGGCTTGTTTCCACAGGCTCTGTTTAAGTCACCTCTGTTCAAGGCAGTGAATACAGCACAGCACAGGATTCCTTCGCAGCCGGAACCTACTCCAGCTCCAGGCTCCTTGAATCCATTGTTTGCCGAACCACCTAAACATATGACTGCCATTCCAACGCCATCTCTTTTTCTGGATGTCATTAGAAAGCAGTGGTCCTCGCCAAGTTCGGCTCCGGTTCCTTCCTCTACTGACAAGAAGAATTTCACTGTATCTTCTGAATTATCTACTCTGCTTCAAGTGCCTTCTATCGATGCACCAGTGGCGGCCTTGCTGATCTCCACCTCGGTTCCTGGTGATCCAGAAGAGGGCCTTCGCCCGGAAGAGCACAGGCGGGAGCAAGTTCTTCAGCGGGCTCATCTCGGAGTGGCCTGGGCCATCAAATAGGCCTCCACCGCTTCATTCTTCAATCACTCGACTCTCCTGTGGCTTCGCCAGCTACAGGATAAACTCTCCCCTGATGACTCAAGATTAAAGCAGGACTTGAACAAGATTGTAGCTGCCGTGCAGTTCTCTGCAGATGCTACTTTGAATGCAGCCCGCTTTGCAGCTAAATCCTTGGCTTCCTCCATTGCGGCCCATCGTTTAGTGTTGCTTTGTCATTGGCAAGCTGACGCCAGACATAAATGGCATTTGGCATCAGTCCCCTTTTCGGGCATGAAACTGTTTGGGGAGCCCCTAGAAGCCTTCCTCATGGAAACCAAAGATAAGAGAAAAATATTACCTGCAGTTTTCCAAAGAGGGGACTCCCGTTTTGTTCCTTATGCACCTCGGCCCCAGTTCAGACCACTGGATGGGGGTTTGGGATCTTCCCGTAACACCGGTAATTTTGCCCTCAGACAGAGAGGGTTTCTGGAGAGACCACCCAGAGGGAGCCTTATGGGTCTAGACGGCCCATTCGAGTGGGAGGGGGTCATTCCATCTGTTGCCGCCATTAGTAGTACCGGGGAGCCTCCCATTGGCGGAAGATTGGGCCTCTTCGCCAAGGTTTGGGAGCGTACTACTTCAGATTGCTGGGTCTGGGCCTCCATTCTATCAGGGCTGGTCATTGAATTCGTTTCCACCCCTCCTTTGTTTTTTATTTGCTGTCCGCTGTCTCAGGTTGTCGAGCGTCGAACCCTTATGGAGTCGGCTATCAGTCACCTTCTCGCCATTAAGGCTATTCAACGAGTGCCTAGAGATCAAGCTGGACAGGGTTTTTATTCTCGGGTCTTCTTAGTTCCGAAGTCATTGGGTGAGTGGAGACCTATTCTGGACTTTAAACATTTGAACCAATTTGTAATCTACCAAAGGTTCAAAATGCAGTCCTTGCTATCAATTCTGGACGGAGTACGGAGGGGCGATCTCCTCTGTTCAATAGATCTAACGGAGGCATATCTCCATATCCCCATTCACATTTCTCATAGGAAGTTCCTTCGTTTTTGTTATGCTGGAGTTCACTACCAGTACAGCGCTTGACTGTTTGGTCTTTCCTTGGCTCCCCGTAGCTTCACCAAAATTTTGGTGGCTTTAGCCGCTTACCTCAGGCTTCGAGCCGTTCGTCTCTAGTGCTACCTGGATGACATCCTCATTATGTCTAGTTCCCCTCAGCAGGCCATTTCAGATCTCCAAGTTACCATTCAGACGCTAGCCTCACATGGCTTCTCTGTTAACATAGAGAAAAGCCATCTGGAGCCCTCGAGTAGAATTCTCCATTTAGGAACTATAATTGATTCCGTGGAGGGTAAGGTTTTTCTCTCCCCAGATCGACAAACCGAGTTGAGATCTCTGGTGACCAGGGTCTTAAAAGATAGAAGGGCTTCCCCTTTGCTACTCTCGAAACTGCTGGGCAAGATGGTCTCAGCCATATCTATTGTTCCCTGGGCCAGGTTACATCTTAGAGACCTTCAATGGTTTCTCTTGTCTTTACAGAAGGCGGGCAGGGGATCTTCTTTGGCCAGGATTGTAGTTCCAAGGGAAGTGGTCGCGTCCGTTTGCTGGTGGCGATCCCCTGCGATTTCCAAAGGCTGCCTGTTCCTGGAGTCTCAATGGGTAATAGTGACCACCGATGCCAGCAAGTTCGGTTGGGGAGCTCACTGCGGGGCACAAGTCGCTCAGGGCACATGGTCGGTCGCGAATGCTGCTCGCAGTATCAATTGGCTGGAACTTCGTGCGATTTCCCTTGCACTTCGAGCCTTTCTTGAACTGGTGGCCGGCGCCCATGTGCTGGTGCTCACCGACAACACCTCAGCCAAGTCCCATGTGAATCGCCAGGGCGGCACCAGGTCCAGGTCTCTAATGCAGGAAGCCAAATGACTGGGGCTTTGGGCAGAGCACCATTTGGCTTTGTTGAAGGCGGGCCATATATCGGGAGAGACGAATGTGATGGTGGAGTGACTGAGCTGCCAGAGGATAGATCACATGGAGTGGAGTCTACACCCTCGCCTCTTCCAGATGATGGTGGATCGCTTCAGCATGCCACAAGTAGACCTGTTCGTATCCCAGCAGAATACCAAACTTTCCCGCTTCTTCTCCCGTTTCCATTCTCAACAGGCAGAAGCTGTGGACGCCCTGCGCTCCCCTTGGCCTCAGGGCCTATGTACGCCTTCCTGCCGATTCCCCTCATTCCGAGGGTACTTTGAAAACTTCTGCTAGAACAGGTGGACATCATTCTTGTAGCACCACATTGGCCGAGGAGGCCGTGGTTTGCAGAACTCATGAATTTATCAGTGTCTCCTCCTTGGAGGATTCCGTGTACCCCCGATTGCCTCAGCCAAGGGCCGATTGTACACCCAGAGCCTCAGTGGCTGCAGATGACCGCTTGGCTGTTGAGTGGGACGCTCTGCGGTGGGACCACTCCCTGGCCTCAGTGATTCGTACTATCCAGGAATCTTGGCGGTCATCGACAGAACAAATTTATTCGGCCACTTTGTGGTCCTTTTCTTCTTGGTGTGAGCTCCAAGGATTCTCCGCTCTTCAAGCTTCTGTGGTGCAGGTCCTGATGTTCTTCCAGACTGGTTGGACAAAGGACTTTCTCCCAACACCTTACGGAGGCAGGTGGCCGCTATTTCTTTGATCCTGATGTACAATTCCACTCATTCATTGTCGCATCATCTGCTGATTCGTAGATTCCTATGAGGAGCATCGTATCTCTGTCCTCCAGTTCTACATCGTTTCCCCACTTGGGACCTTTCACTGGTGTTGGACTCTCTTGCGGGATCTCCATATGAACCGCTGAGTTCTGCAAGTCTACGACTTTTATCTGGCAAAGTGTCCTTCCTGGTCGCGATAACTTCGGTGCGGCGAAGTCGCTGCATTGTCTATCAGGGATGATTTGTGTGTGTTCCACATGGACCGTGTAGTCCTCAGGTTGGATCCTATATTTGTGCCTAAGATTAACTCTTAGGCACACTAGATTAACTCTCCCTTTCATCATTTGCAGGAGCTGGTTCTTCCAGATTTCTACCCGTGTCCTTCCAATCCATTGGTGAGCCAATTACACACGTTGGATGTCCTGCGGGCTCTTCAGATCTACCTCGAGAGGACTGCTGATATTCATCGAACAGAATCTTTGTTCATTTCCTTTCTCCCTGCTTCTTTAGGGCACAAAGTGACTTCTTCAACGATTGGTCATTGGATCCAAGCTACGATTACTACGGCATACGAACTCTGGTCTTTGCAGCCGCCTACTAATGTGACAGCTCATTCTACTAGAAGTGCTGCGACTACAGCTGCTTGGGCCTCCCGGTGTTCGTTACTTGAGATCTGCAGGGCAGCTACTTGGACTTCTCCTTTTGTCAGGCACTATAAGTTAGATAAATTTGTCTCTGAGGAGGCTGCCTTTGGGAGGAGAGTGTTACAGGGTGTTGATATGTGGGGGGGAGTCTTCTGCCCAGACTGTTCCCTCCCGTGAGCTGGGACAATGACCTTTGGTATCTCCCATGTCTGGCTGTTGTCTTCACCTTCAATGGAGAAGGGGCATTGGTCCTACCTGATACGGCCCTTCTCGTTGGGTGGAGACAGCAGCCAGCCCCACCCTTTCATCAGTCTGGTCATTAATGTTCTGTTTTCTTCCACACTCAGGGTCTGTCTTCCTCCTTCGACAAAAGCTGGGAGCCCCTAGCAACAGGGGTGGAATTTAAATTATTTGACAGGTTCAGTCCCTTATTCTGACCAATGAGCACAACCCACGTCTGGCTGCTGTCTCCACCCAACGAGAAGTGGGGTATCAGGTAGGACCAACACCCCTTTCCCTGCTGATTTTTCCATTGCTGCTGATCACCTCATCACCCCAATTTTCCATGACTTTTTTTTACCAATTTTTGCATCAGTCTTTCCATCTCTGTCTTCCTAATGTCTTCCTTCCTATCAAGCTGTTACTGCCTTTGTCATCTCCAAACTCCCAGTGTCTTTCCAGAAATATAGGTAAAACTTTAATTTAAGAGTCTTTGTTTACTGTATCATAGTCAGTGGCTTTCATAGAAAGCAGAGCAACTACAGACAAATGGTTGGATAAAAGCTACAGTCCACCAATGCAATGGAAGTCACATTCTTTCTGAACAATGCATAATGTAGAATGTACACTGGCCTCTCTGGAAGCCTATATTTGTGGTAATGGTCAGATTCAAATTTTATCCATTGCATCATAATTCATTAAATGGACCTTTGTTAAATTGTGGTTTTCTTTATGGAAAAGGGGAAATGAAAGATCTCTAGGAAATCATGGGCATTATGTAAAAAAAATTACAAGATAAAGAAACAACTATTTATGTTTTAATATTATACTGTAATTGTTCATGTTTCTTTCTAAAAGTTACATTTTGTAACTTTTAAGAATAATCCATAATGCTTCAATTTGGACAGGAAAGTTGACCTTACCAATCTGCAATCTTTAAGCAGCTGCATATTTTATCTAAATTATGTGGTAGTTGCAAAAGGCAGTCATGAAATTCCAGGGAAAAAAATAGCTGCTTTATTCTGTATATTACACACACATACTACATTCATGACCCTCCTGCACTCTGAAGCCTTTTTTGAAATTGGATCCACCATGTTACATTGTCCATTCTTAAAAAAAGATAGATTGTCTTGTTCATCACACTTATTTATTAATCTGTCATTTTGGTTCAAGAAAATAGTTTAGAACAGATACTTTCTCTAGATCAACAGACTACTGAAAAAAGTTATATGGAAATATAATTCACCAAGAATATATTTAGCTAAAGTCATCTTTTTGGGAAAGTTTTAATTTACCAAATGTTTAAAATTATCACTAACAATTATTTAATCACCGATATTTATGTAGAATTAGGATTTAATTAAATAACAACTTTTATTGGCTTTATTGGATGAATTTCTGTTAAGATTATGCCAATTACTTGACTCAACATTTAATAAAAATAGTATATCATTTTTCTGGTTAGCATGTAACTAAATATATTCGGGTCCTATTGGACATAGATATGGATATTAATATAATTCTTAACATTATGGGAAAGTTCCAGTTTAAAAATAGGTGATAAGATGTTCTCTTATAAAGTATGGGCAGCGTCTGTAAGAGTTACTTTCTATCACTTATTTTGTTATAATTATTTTAAGGAATTTTACTAACATATTACTATTATCTTATAAACAACAATAGTAATATAACCAACTAGAAAATGTTTTGAGTGCTCACTACATAGTCCCACTTTAGTCACTTCAAAATGGCTAGTATTAGATAAAATGTAATTTTGGCACACAATTTATTTCAAAATTGCAAATATAAATAAGAACAATAGATTTAAAGTTGAAATTACTGATATTTATCATTTGTGGAATAATATGTTGTAATTTATTTTATTATTTTATTTTATTAAATTTCTATACCGCCCTTCTCCCGAAGGACTCAGGGTGGTGAACAGCCAGAAGATAAAACACAGAAATACAAAATTTAAAATAAATTAAAACGAATTAAATAATTTAGGCTGAATTTTAAAATACCCCATAATTAAACAGATTAAAATTTATGTTTAAAATTTAAATTTAAAAGAGGAGATGATTTAGGCCAGGCCAGCTTGATGAAATAAAAATGTTTTAAGCGCGCGACGGAAGGTGCGAAGATCCGGGATCCTCCGTATCTCCGGGGGGAGCTCGTTCCAGATCGTAGGTGCCCCCACAGAGAAGGCTCTCCCCCTAGGGGCCGCCAGTCGACATTGTTTGGCTGACGGCACCCGGAGGAGCCCCTCTCTATGGGAGCGTACTGGCCAGTGGGAGGCTATTGGTGGTAGCAGGCGGTCCCGTAGATCACCAGGTCCTAAGCCATGGAGCACTTTAAAGGTGGTAACCAAAACCTTGAACCGCACTCGGAAGACCACCGGGAGCCAGTGCAGCTCGTGCAGGAGAGGTTTTACATGGGAGCTCCATGTTGCTCCCATAACCACCTGCGCGGCCGCACTCTGCGCCAGTTGGAGCCTCCGAGTGCACCTCAAGGGGAGCCCCATGTAGAGAGTGTTACAATAGTCCAGACGAGAGGTGACGAGGGCATGAGTGACTGTGTGTAGGGAGTCCTGATCTAGAAAGGGACGCAACTGGCGGATCAGGCGAACCTGATGAAAAATCCTCCTGGTCACGGCCATCAAGTGCTCTTCTAAAGACAGCCGTGAATCCAGGAGGACGCCCAAGTTGCGAGCCCTTTCCGTGGGGGCCCCCCAATAGTCAGCGATGGCACCAGCTGACTATATCGGGACGTCGGAAACCACAGCCACTCAGTCTTGGATGGGTTGAGCCTGAGCCTGTTCCTCCCCATCCAGATCCATACGGCCTCCAGGCACCGGGACATCACTTCAAGGGCATCGTTGGGGTGGTCCGGAGTGGAGATGTACACCTGGGTGTCGTCAGCGTACTGATGGTACTTCACCCTGAAACCATGGATGATCTCGTCCAGCGGCTTTACATAAATGTTGAACAAAAGGGGCAAGAGGACCGATCCCTGCGGCACCCCACATATGAGGGGCCTTGGGGTCGACCTCTGTCCCCCTGTCAACACAGACTGCGACCAGTCGGAGAGAAAGGAGGAGAACCACCGTAGTACGGTGCCTCCCACCCCCAACTTTTTCAACCGGTGCAGCATGACACCATGGTCGATGGTATCAAAAGCCGCTGAGAGATCTAACAGGACCAAGACAGAGGAGCAACCCCTGTCCCGAGCCCTCCAGAGATCATCAACCAATGCGACCAATGCCATTTCCGTGCTGTACCCAGGCCTGAAACCCGACTAGAATGGATCTAGATACGACGTTTCATCCAGGTACTGGGGAAGCTGTCGCACAACCACACTCTCAACAACCTTCGCAATGAAGCGAAGGTTGGAGACTGGACGATAATTAGCCAATACTGCCGGGTCCAGGGAAGGCTTCTTGAGGAGAGGCCTCACCACCGCCTCCTTCAAGGCGGCAGGGAAGGTACCCTCACCCAATGAAGCATTTATAATCCCCTGGAGCCAGCCTTGCATCACCTCCTGGGAAGCCAGTACTAACCAGGAGGGATCCAACAAACATGTGGTCGCATTCAGTCTACCCAGAATCCTGTCCACATCATCTGGGGTCACAGGATCAAACTTGTCCCAGATAACATTCTCAAGACCTGCCTCCGTCACCCTCACTGAGTGATTTTGTCATGCAGATATTGAACAAAATCCTTGCCTCTTCCCTCCAAGAGGTCTTCCCGCACTTCCTGGTGGAGCAGGGAGCGGGTCACCCTAAACAGGGTGGCCAGGCGATTATCTGATGATGCAATAAGAGCAGCAAAATGGGTACATTTTGCTACTTTTATCGCCACTGGTTAATTCTTAATATAAGATCTTACCAGTATCCGGTCTGATTCAGAAAGACTAGCCCTCCAATTACTCTCTAGGCATCTTTTCCGGCGCTTCATCTCCCTCAGCTCCTCGGTAAACCAAGGAGCCAGGTGAGAATGGCACCGGGTCAGAGGCCGCAAAGGCACGACTCGATCCAGAGCTCCAGCGGCCGCTCTATCCCAGGCGGCCACTAGGTCTCCAGCCGAGGCATGTGCAAGATCCTCGGGGATCTTGCACATGGCCCAAGCTCCATCTAGAACCTATCGGGTTCCATCAGGCACCTGGGGCGGTACCATCTTAATGGTTCCGCCTCCCTGTGGCGGGGTACCGTGGTTCGAAGGTAATATCTATTAATTTAACTTAAAAGTGATAGATATAGTTTATCTTTTTGGATTTGATATTGATTAATCAAAAGAGTTTATTTTCAAAAATGTTTCATATTGGAGCATAGATTATCTGTTTTGGTGATGTTAGAAATTTGAGTCTAGGTTAACTCATATGTTTTAGTCTAATTTTGGTTTCTTTTTGGAATTAAATACAGTAATATTATTCCAGTTGCCTACCAGATGGCATTAACTTTCAGCAGCTCTGGCCAGATAAAAGCTGAAAGGCAAATTTGATCAGGCAATAATTTGCAAAATGACTGATTGGTTTGGCAAAGTGTATAGGGACATATTAGCCATCATTGCCCTCCACATGACAGTCTTAGAAATGGGCATACAACATTTGTTTGAAGCACTAGTTTGCCTGTATCTCTTGTGAATGAAGGCAAATATATTATATGGGTCCCAGGATAATGTTGCAGGATCCAATCTGAGCCAGTCACTTCTTCCAAGCTTTCACACACATTTTGGAGAGAAAAATTCCCTGAGGATGGGCTCCAGCACAAGTCCAAAGCTTGGACGAATAAACCTGACTGACTCAGATTGGATCCTGCATACAAAATATGGTCATATGGTCCCATTCGTGTATGCCCCAACTAAAATGCGACCTTGGGAATAAAGGTCCATACATTATGATCCCACCGTGTTTGATCTGCTTTTAAGAATGAAGTAGGCCTAAATAAATGTTTATTTAAATCATTTTAAGTTAGCTGAATTGTAATAAAAGTGCTGTGGTCCCATGGGCAAAAAAAGGAAGAGAAGTAATGTTCAGAATTAAGCTGATATATATTAATATGGCTGGACCTCTTTTGACTCTGCCTCCCCTTTCATTTGGAGAAACATTGATGTACTGAGAATAACATTAATCTGTATTAGTCTTGCCAACTACACAACTTTCTTGCCTAAATATAACATCAAATTTTGATTAATATTTGATAAAGAAACAATCTGACCTTTGGTAGCTGTCCAACTATGTTCCATGTACATAAGAAAGGACAAATGAATATAATGTTTGTCAGGAAAATAATCAGCATTCCCAGACAAGGATGAGGCAGATTGAATTGGGTGGAAATCTTGCATGTCAAGAGTAGAATGACAAGGTAAAACAAGACTTATGGTCAGTTCAATTTGTCTGTAGAGTCAGCAATCAAATGATCCTGAAGAGTATAAGAGCCTGGAAGGAAAACTACATCATATCCTAGAAGGCTTGAAAGTCTCTGAGATTGTGAAGTATCCTTTGGAAAAGTAATTATGGCTTCCTCAGTAGAGACAAAACAGAATGGTACGATACCTAACGAATACATGTCCTGTATTTTATGTGTGGTTATCTTCACATTTTTTGAAAATCGTTTTTATATAAATAAAGAAAATGATACAATATTACCAATTTTCATTATATTTTACAAGAACACACAGTTTTTATATGTGATCTTGTAAATTTATTAAACATAGATGTGATATATTTAAATTATGTACAGATTTTTTTAGTCATAGCATTTATTTTTGTTTGCTGTGATATTGTATCCTAACTATTAGATTATCATTTGGATAGGTGTATATTATGATGCTTAAATTTCTTTTTGTTCATTGTTTTGTTTTGCATTGCAAAAAATGCCTTAAAAATGATTTGAAACAATTAGGAGTGCAGCAGGACTAGTAGAAGTGATAGCACAAAACGTTATTGCATAATATGAACTCGTCACCAGAGACTAAAAGAACAAGATGTTGAGCATAAGGAAGACAAGAACAACCTTTTGGCTATTCAGAAACTGACCTTTTCCTTTGGAGCCATTGCTCAGCTCTGTATTCACTATAAACTCTTTGCAAGCACAAGTTGGAAAGATGTACCAGCAGCTGCCTTGATTGTTTAGGCAGCTGCTCCAATTAAGCTACATTCTACGATAATTTGCTTTGTGAGGATCTGTACTGCATCTAAGCAGAAGTCGTGATGGTCAGCCATTTTTGAGATATTAAAGGAGGCCTGGCTGTTAAAAAAAAAATCACTGACATAGTTGTGCTCTCCTTTTCTAAGTCCACCATCCACAGAAGGTTACTAAAAGAACATTAATATCACTGAAATGATCACCAGTACTATATTTAACATTCTAGTAAAAACAATCCATATAGTTTGATTCCTCTTCTTCCTAACGTATTCTTGCAAGTGCAGGATCTGCTTTTTGGATCATTGAAAGCCACTTTGCATGGTCAGCTGCATCTCCAGGGTGCAGGTCTGCAGCTTGCATATCTGTTGATGGTGTCTTGCCATCTCTGTTTTGGATGCCTGCGAGGTTGCCAGCCATTGACTTCTAGTTGGTAGGCAGTCTTGGCCATGGTTGAAGGTGCTGTTCCCTGGACATGTCCTTACAACGGAGTCGGCCTTCTCTCATCTTCTTTATAATTGGTGCTACACCAAAATGTTGTTGAATGGTGTCATTTGTGATATGGTCAAGAAGGGAGATGCTCAATATCCAATGGAGCATTCGCGTTTCCATGGCATGGAGATAGCTTTTGGTCCCTGTTGTTATTGCCCAGCATTAGCCATACAGTGCAATAGGACGGATGGTTGTCATGTAAATGTAAGATTTAATCCATATAGTTTGCTTACTATAAGTAAATATATTTCAAATGGTATACAAGAAGATCATGTAATGCTTGTACATATGTATGTTTAGATTTCTGTTCAATTAAATGAACATATTGTTATACTACTGCACCATTGCACTCATTTCACATGCTAGCAAAGTTATGCTCAAAATCCTACAAGGTAGACTCCAGCAGTATGTGTATCAAGAATTACCAGAACTAGAGATAGGATTTTGAAGAGGCAGCTGAACTAGAGATCAAATTGCCAACACATGCTGGATCATGGAGAAAGCTAGGTATTTCCAGAAAAACATCTATTTCTGCTTCATTGACTATGCTAAAGGCTTTGATTGTGTGGATCACAACAAATTGTGGCAAGTTCTTAAAGAGATGAGAGTATTAGGCCATCTATATTTGTCTCTTGAGAAACATATATGCGGGTCAAGAAGCAACAGTGAAAACTGGACACGGAACTACTGATTGGTTCAAAATTGAGAAAGGCATTTGACAAAGGCTGTATATTGTCACCCTGCCTATTTAACTTATATGCAGAGCACATCATGAAAAAGGCAGAGCTAGATGAATCACAAGTTGGAATTAAGATTGCTGGAAGAAATATCAACAACCTCAGATATGCAGATGATACCACTCTAATGGGAGAAAGCGAAGAGGACCTAAAGAGCCTCTTGATGCTGGTGAAGAAGGAGAGTGCAAAACTCAACAATAAAAAAACTAAGATCATGGCATCTGGCCGTCTCAATTCCTCGCAAATAGATGGAAAAGAAATGGAGATAGTGACAGACTTCATTTTCCTGGGCTCTAAAATCATCACAGATGAGGATTACAGCCAAGAAATTAAAAGATGCTTGCTCATGGGGAGGAAAGCTATGGCAAATCTAGACAGCATACTAAAAAGCAGAGACATCACCCTGCCAACAAAAGTGCATATAGTCAAGGCTATGGTTTTCCCAGTTGCAATATATGGCTGTGAAAGTTGGACGATAAGAAAGGCTGAGCACCAATGAATTGAGGCCTTTGAACTATGGAGAAGACTCTGCAAGTCCCTTGAACTGCAAGGCGATCAAATGGGTCAGTCCTAAAGGAGATCAACCCTGACTGCTCTTTAGAAGGCCGGATCCTGAAGATGAAACTCAAATACTTTGGCAACCTAATAAGAAGGAAGGACTCACTGTAGAAGAGCCTAATACTGGGAACGATTGAGGGCAAAAGGAGAAGGGGATGGCAGAGAATGAGGTGACGGGATGGAGTCATTGAAGCAGTTGGCATGAGCCTAAATGGACTCCGGGGATGGTAGAGGATAGGAAGGCCTGAAGGAACTTTGTCCATGGGGTCGCGATGGGTTGGACATGACTTCACAACTAATGACAACAACATTGTTATACTTATAGACATTAACAACATGGTCAAAGTATATGTACATTCCAACTACTTTTCCATCTAAGAAGTGGAATTGAATTCACTAATCAGTTTGTCTTTTGGTTGTTGGTTTACAGTTAAGCATTTCTGCGATGTGTAGCGATTACCTTTTCCAATCCTTTTTACACAAACCACAGCATAAATTGAGATGAATTATCCAGAGCTATAAAGACCTTTAAATTGTTATTTCTGATTTCTTTCCCATATAATAAATTTGATTACTCTTTGTGCTGTAATGACATCATTTCCCCAGGACTCCAACTCACCAGAATTAAACATCATTGAAATGAATTATCATCCTAGGTAAATGAAAGTATTTGGTACTATAATGTTTCGCTGTTAATTTTTAAAAAAATTGTGAGTCACACCAAGTTCAGATTCATTTCTTTCCTGGAAATGAAATATATTGAGAATCAGTGTTTAATGTATTCATAGAGATAAGTACATATCTATAAAATACAGAAGAAGCATTTATTGAATATTGTATTATTCCCATTTTGCGCAATCAGTGTATCAGTTTTATGAATATGTATGGTGATAATGATTGAAGATTGAGACGGTTGTTCTTATTTTTAAAAGGGAAAAAAGAGGGGCTGCTAACTATAGACTTGTCAGATTAACATTGACACTGGGCAAAATTTAAGAAACCGAATGTTAAGCAGTTGAGTGTGAATATTTGGAAAAAAATGTAGTAGGGCTTTAAGAAAAAAATAATCATGCCACATTAACCTGATTTCCATTTTTTATAGTGTAAACAATTTAGTTGATACAGGGAAGACAGTAGCCTTAGCCAAACAGATGAAAATTTCACTTGAAATAATAATAGGGCAGATGGTAACGTGTGATTGGCCATTGCTATTGATAGATGTATACCAAACTAGCTCAATGATCATACCAGTGAATATACATTGTGCAGCTCTGCATCAAACTGGAATGATGATGATGAGTGAAGTATGCAGGGGTCTATTCTAGAGCCTCTACTGTTCAATGCATATAAATGAGTTTAAGCAGGGATTAGAAAATACAATTTGTAGATAAGCAAATATAGGGAGAAGGCATACAAATCTTAGAGGACATTATAAAAATTTGGGAGGATCCTGAAAGAAATAATGGACAGGAATTAGGAAGATTATTTTCAAAAGGGATGAATGCAAAGTTCTACATTTGAATGTTTTTCTAGAAGGACTACCAGATTCTGTAACAGGTTGTTCCCTATGCTATCTGTCTGGATTTGTTTCTCTCGCCATGTACATGTATACATCCAAACTAAACTGTGTTGTTTCTCCGTGTCATACAATAGATGTGGGTATAGGCTTAACTCTTTCTTTCTTCTTTCTTTCTTTCTTTCTTTCTTTCTTTCTTTCTTTCTTTCTTTCTTTCTTTCTTTCTTTCTTCATGTTAATGTAGTGTATATTAGAGATGGACACTTTTTTATAGCTGCATGCAACAAAAATTCATTTTAATGTATGCCAATTAGTGTACTTTCAAAGTAACAATAAAGTTATTCTAAGTCTAACAATAGGAAAAAGCAGATGCTTAAATATAGATGGAAGGAACATAATGGGTATCAATGTGTGTGAAAAAAAATCTAGGTATCTTGGTGGAGCACAAATCAAACATGAACCAGATAGTGGAAGTTGTTCATTCCGTAGATAGAACAGACTTCCTCCAAAATGATGCACTTTTTTTCAAATGAAGGCATATAAGCAGAAGCAAGACTGACAAATATGCTTAATAATTATCAGCAATTGGTCACGGCTAGTCTAGAAGTTGTGTCTCCAAAGCATCTTCTAATACCTACAGATTTCTAGGGAATTTTGAAAATG
Organism: Pantherophis guttatus; assembly: GCF_059756535.1. Taxonomy (NCBI): domain Eukaryota; kingdom Metazoa; phylum Chordata; class Lepidosauria; order Squamata; family Colubridae; genus Pantherophis; species Pantherophis guttatus. Next base: position 35,771,153 of record NC_142070.1, read on the forward strand.
TGCAGTTCTTAGATAAAACTACAGAATTATAAAGCATAAAATAATGTGAATGGCAATCTTATACATAGTATGGCAGGAAATCAACAGGAAGTAAGTGAATGTTGAATTGAGGCTATTATTTTTCACAAAAGAAGCCACCTTGTATAGTTATTCTGAAAATGGTTTTTAAATTTTTTCCTCCTTGATGAAAGCCTCGTCAATGGTTGAATTAAAATAAGTAATGTAATCTACAAAATAGAACAGTGTTTTATTGCCATGACCTTTAAACATGATACTGTTTTCTGATTGGCTATATATTTTGTCCGTTTCTTCCAGGTTAGTGAGTAGTAAACTGGGAAACAAAAGAAGGAAGGAAACACAGTCAATCAAAAGCAGAACAAAAAAAAGAGCATAAAATAAGACCCATGCTATAACTCAGGTAACAGATGACATATTACATTGCGTAAAACTTAGTCTCATTGTAAAAGTTGTAGCAAGTGGAAATGACAAACCATCCATTTTCTTTCAAGGGTATATCTAGAAGATAACCATTAGTCTAAACTCTGGTAATTTACTCATAGTGGAAGACAGAAAGTACCTGTATAAATATAACTTTTCTAATTATTTTAATTATCAGTATGAAGAGATTAAAATTGAAATTTAACAGGAAGCTCTCACAAAGAATGATGAAATGTCTTCAATTTAGAAGCAAAAAGCTGTTTCGGATGGCTATGCAATGTGGCGAAAAGAGCAATTGCCCAAATAATTTCAAATATATTCTATATTTGTAATCTGAGAATTCTGAATTATCTTTTTGCTATGAATCCAAAATACTGCACCTCTTCCATTTTTACTGCATCACTCTGGGCATTTTTAATTGTAACTTTTATTTTTAAGGTTTTTTTTAAAATCCAATGTACTGTTCATTAGAACTGATTACATGATTACAAAGGCTATAGGAAAAATCTGACATAATCTGATAATCTGATAGGTTGTGCCCAGTTGGACATTTAATCCTATTTCAAATCCATTTCAGATAGAATGTCAGGTAACTTGAGTTATAGCTTTGCTCTTCTGTACCATCTTTGCATTTGCATTCTGACAAGTCCATTTATCATTATCTAATGATATGGAATGAAATGAATTGCCATTGGAAGTTGTGGAAATAATTAATAAAATTGTGTTATGGATTGGGAGAAATAAAGACCAATTTCTTCTAGGATCTCATTGTTTTTTCAAGAATAGTCAACGGAAGGGGAAAAGTAAGGTTTGAGTATTTCCAAAATGTATTCGTTTTCTGCACCCACAACCTCTTAGGTACCCTTTCATTTTACAGAAATAACTTATTAAATAATTACTAAATAAAATGGTGAAAAGAACTCAAAACCTTTATAACTCACCTACTGGGGAATTTACGCAACTTGATCCCAAAGTCTGGGAAAGTGCTAGCTATGAGGTTATGACTGACCATGTCTGGTGTTCCCATCTTTTTCTTGCCAAAATTCAGTCAGAAGCTGCCTTTCTTTAACTCAGATCTATTTTCCATGTCCTGGTATGATATGCAACAGGTCATTATATCACTAGCACTGATGATTTTACCTCGTTAGGGTAATGAAACATCTGCAAGAAAACAAGCAAGCTCAGAGAGCATCAAGGATCCCTCAGGTCATAATATTGATAACTGTTTCAGAATTATTCTGTACAATTTGTATAATTGAGGACCCCGACTTTAATAATAATGGCATCCTACCCACGCCATTTGCAAGAAATTGACTTATTTAAGATATCAGCTGGCAATGGTTGACATTCTCCTCAAAATGGAGGTTTCAGCAGGACAGCTGATGAGATGTCATTAATCAATGCCTTTTCACATATTGTAATGCATTTGAAGTGAACATACCAAAAATGTACAGAATGCCCTACATTACTCCCATACATTCACTGTTGGCACTTGGGTGCACTTTTACTCAGAACTCTGGCTGTGACAAACAATCTTCCATTTCTTGATTGCTAGCAGGAAGAGATGAAGAAAGTATCTTAAGAGACAATCATCCAGCATATTGTTTCTGATAGTTCCTCGCTGCTTCTCTTTGTCTGCTCTACTGCAGCTGCATATGTATGTTCAGCTTTATAGAACTGGCTGGTTTGATTTATCTAACATTTGTGAACATTTTGCTTCTTAGGAAAAATTACAAAATTCCACAGAAATCATGAATTTCACTTTGTGTCTGTGTTGCAGATTGTAAATTATATTATACTAGGTGAGTCAGTAAGCAATTAATCCAGGACAACTTTCTAAAGGAAATATGGTACATCCAGGGTGTTTAAAATCAATTCATGTTGAACATTCCCTTTTCATGTCAGCAGCTCTGGTGGACATAGGGTTTACAGATCTTCCCTATTAAGTTTAATTTTTATCACTCCTATTTGAAATGGAAAAGTATGCAGCAGGGGTGAAATGCTACCAGTTCGCTCCATTTCGGATGAACCAGTAGTGACAAAAACTACTGGTTCTGGTGAACCAAGAGTAAAAAAAAACCCTACCTGTTCAGTCGAACCGGTAGTTAGCTACCAGTTTAGTCAAACCGGTAGTTGAAAAAAGCTACGAACTGATGATCACCTATGCCGTGCGGTTTAGCGTTGGTAGAAAGCAGGATTTCCTGCTTTCTAGTGAAGCTAAACTGTGCTGCACAGGTGTTCCTCCCCCTCACTGTTCTACTTACCTTCCCAGTATGCCTCCTTTTGGTGCATACTGCTTTTTAAACTACTGGTTCAACCAAACTGGTAGATTTTTAAATGTGCAGCGTGTGTTTGGTGTGCACTGCACATGCACACACATCACACAGCCAGTGAACCGGTAGCAAACTGGTTCAGATTTTACCACTGGTATGCAGGGATTCTGAGTACTATTGGAATAGTGGTGTTGCCAGAGATCACACAACAGTTGTGAAAGACCTCAAAAGTTCACCTTTTTAAAAGTCATCTGTGCAACTCAGATATATACAGAAAGCCCATACGTGATTTTCATATTTTGAATATTTTTGTTTTGTTTTGTTTTGTTTTGTGTAAGAACTGGCTTTATCTTTTGGCAACTTACTGACACAGTGAGGTGGTTTAGCATACACTTAGATGTAGAGATAGTCCAAAGCAACCTGAAAAATATGAATCTGCTTTAATGATTGAAAAGAAGGGTGTTTTTTTTTTATGCATGACTGTTGTATTTTCAAGCATCTCTTCCAAAGGATTTTTACAGTTTAGTTTTATTAAGTTTTAGTTTTATTAAATTTGTATACCGTCCTACTCCCGAAGGACTCAGGGCGGTGAACAGGAACAAAATAAAACACATAAATACAAAAGTTAAAACATGATTAAAACCCAATTAAATAATTTTTGCCCAAGACAATTTAAAATTCCCAATAATTTAAAACGAATTAAAATTCCAGTTTAAAAAATTTAAAAGAAGGGAAGAAAATTAGGCCAGGCCGGCCTGCTGGAATAGGAGTGTCTTCAAAGCATGGCGGAAAGTGCGCAGATCTGGGATCCTCCATATCTCCGAGAGGAGCTCGTTCCAGATAGTAGGAGCCCCCACAGAGAAGGCCCTCCCCCTAGGGGCCGCCAGTCAACATTGTTTGGCTGACGGCACCTGGAGGAGCCCCTCTCTATGAGAGCATACTGGCCGGTGGGAGGCTGTTTGTGGTAGTAGGCAGTCCCATAAGTAGCCAGGTCCTAAGCCATGGAGCGCTCTAAAGGTGGTAACCAAAACCTTGAAGCACACCCGGAAGACCACCGGGAGCCAGTGTAGCTCGCGCAGGAGAGGTGTCACACGGGAGTGCCATGTTGCTCCCATAACCACCTGCGTGGCTGCACTCTGCGCCAGTTGGAGCCTCCGGGTGCTCCTCAAGGGGAGCCCCATGTAGAGAGCGTTACAATAGTCCAGGCAGGAGGTAACGAGGGCATGAATGACTGTGTGTAGGGAGTCCCGATCCAGAAAGGGATGCAACTGGTGAATCAGGCGAACCTGATGAAAGAGCGTCCCGGTCACGGCCATCAAGTGCTCTTCTAAAGACAGCCGTGAGTCCAGGAAGACGCCCAAGTTGTGAGCCCTCTCCATGGGGGCCAGAGATTCACCCCCAATAGTCAGCGATGACATCAACTGACTATATCGGGACATCAGAAACCACAGCCACTCGGTCTTGGATGGGTTGAGCCTGAGCCTGTTCCTCCCCATCCAGATCCACACGGCCTCCAGACACCGAGACATCACTTCAAGGCCATCGTTGGGGTGGTACAGTGCTGATGACATACAGATATTAGTAATATCAAGTAAGTAGAAACATCACTAATAAATTAAAGAAAGTGAAAATCAAACCATTATTTTATGTCATATGGAAGATTTATTCTTGAGAATAATTGCAATATGAGTAAGTACCAGAAGAATTCAGCAGCAGTTCTAAAAATTAAACTTCACTTTTGTGCATTACTATTACTTCATATGTACTTTAAAAGTATCATAGTTACCATATTTTATTTTTTTAAAAAGACGATATTATAAATAGGGATTATGTATGTATAGAATTGTCTGGGTGTAGCATGTAATTCAAAACACTATTTATGCTCTTCTTCTATAGGAATCTGCTAATTATGCAATATACCAGCTAAGAGTCTTTTGGGCCAGAGATCACAAAGCCTGAATCAGTGTTTCAAAACTGAAAGATTTTCCTCATACAATAATTATTACCTGTTACAATTGCAGTGATACTTTAAATGCTCATTAATGATTGTATGTTAAACATTCTATCTCTGATGGGCCTGCTTTAATTTCAAAGATGAAGATTATATGCTTAAGTACACATTGATTATTGAGTGATTTATTTAATTTAATTCAATTTTGGTACATCCTGACTCCAGAAAAACTCTGGGCAAATCACAATATAAAACAGAACGGTAATAGAGGAAAAAAAACAAAAAAAAAAACAACAACAAAAAAACAAGAGAAACACAATGTCAGCTGCCTATCTTCGCTTTCTTTGAAGCTTGCTAGCAACTGCCATAACTGGGAAGGGGACATTTGGGAAGGGAAAAGTACTGGAGATGTGAAAGAATGCTGTGGGACACCAACAGGAACCAGAGGTGCCAAATTGAGCCATATTTCTGCCTTCAAGGACACCAGCCCTGGCAAAAGAATTTACAGTGGTGCCTCAGGCGGTTCCCAAAACATTGAAAAGGGACCTGATTGGACCTGATTGGACTACTCTCACAGGGTGGAGGGTTTTGGACATTGAGGATTGCTTTCAATATATGACTTTCACGAGGTTTTCCATCAGAGCTTGACTCACTCATGCTGCACTCAGCTTTTCTAGTAAAAGTATATTTTCTCTAACACCTATGGAGTTAAGGGTCAGTCTTTCCTAGGGAGCAGTCTGTGGCCAGTGTAAAAAAAAAAAACTTTCAGACTGATATCAGCCTGCTCCTTAGGAAAGAACAGTACTTTTATTAGAGATGATGAGTACAGAGTGAATACAGGTCATATGAAGGATAACCAATTGAGAATCATATATTGAAAGCAATCCCCAATGTCCAAAACCCTCCCTCTCCCGGAGTGTAGTCCAATCAGTTTCTGTTCCAATGTTTTGGGAACCCATTTCCCCCCCCCCCCCCGGATTATGTCAGTTGATAACAAGCTTCAAAGAAACTGAAAATAGGAAGCTGACAAACAAATTAAAGGCACATAAAGAAAGAAAGAACCCAAGAGCAATAGAAAGCAACACCATAATACAATATATCAATCTTCTTCAATAAAGGTGAAATAGTGCTTGTGGGCACCTTATGCTAAAGCCTGAGAGAATTGTCAGGTTTTAGGGCCTTTCTAAACACCATCAGGATGGGAACTATATAGATCTCAGTGGAATTTCATTCCATAGGATTGGTGAAAATGGTATATATACTATTTCTTAAGCATTTCATTTCTCTTCCCCTTCATCTCTTCCTCAGTCTTTAGTTTTACAATGGGTATCCACTTTGGTTATGGTGTCATCTAAGACCAGAGAAGTTTAAATAAGTGTAATAAAATGGCAACCATTTTAACTAGTCACCTGAATTAAAGTGGAAATAGCTGTGACTTTTAAATAGTGTTTGTATGAAATAAAGAGTCTTTGGAGTTTAAAACAGTGTTTTTAAAATGACCTCTTTCTTTCTAGAAGATATCTAGACTGAGCTTTCAACTTTCTTGTGTGAAGTAACACATATATTTATATACTGACAAGCCACAATTCTTCTTTCACTTTCTTTCACTTTCACTTTCCAGACAGAAGACAATGGAATATTTCCCAAAGAATATAGCAATTAAATATTTCTCAATTGCTATGGGTGTACAGAATACTTTTATCCCATGCCTTATAAGTAAAGAACAGCGTGGAGCAAACCTCTTCTTGGTTCAGATAAAATGGAATTTAAAAAGAAGAAAATAAATGGATAGATGGGGAGAGGGGAAATATCTGGAAATAGTTTATTGGTTTATTAGAGCAGAGATGTGATCAGCGTTTCTTTATTGTTTGGAGATTTTATTTATGTGCATTTTATAGGCTCGGGAATTGGCTTTTTTTATTCCACATTGAAAAAGGAATGGGGCCACAAGAATGTTATGTCAGGGAAAGAGTACAGTATTCAGTCTTTCAGCAGAACAAATTGCCTCGAAGTGCTATATAACTGAAGCAGAGATAAAAAAAAAAGTCATGCCCTATTTTTGTGCACTAAAATCTAGTGAACAAAATTTAGAAGGGAAAAATCTTAAGTGCCAATTGATACAAAAATCATTTGAAATTGTACATTTCAGCTAAAACTCTATCCATTAACATGGAAAGAGGTATATATAAAAACTAAGAGTAGTTCCAACAGCAATGAATTCCCCTATCATATTGCCATCTACTCATTGCCACCCACAAACAAGTAGTATGCCAAATCTTGTCTTGTGCTTTCTGAATGTGACATAACATTTGGGCTTGACCATCTCAAAATCTTTGGCAATGTTTCTTCCATCCATTTGATAAAAGTGCTTACATTATATAATTCTTGCATTCAAGGATTAGTTTATTACACTGTATGTTTGGAGAGCAAAGTTTTGACAATTGCCAGTTGATGTACATGGCTTTACCTAACATGTGTACTTCCTCAACTAAATATTTACCTAATGTGTATCTGTTTGCATTCATGTTTTGCATGTAAAATAAAGATCTCTAATGGATTTTTTTTAAAAAAAATATGCATCTCCCAAATAAGCATTTTCATAGTTTTTCAAGCCCCACCCCCCACACACATACAAAGTAATGTATTAGTAGGTTTCTTAATTATGTCTTGGATTCCATTTCCATGGATTGTGCCATTTGACTTGAAATATATGTATCCCTAATTTATTTAAGCATCTTCAGTATTTATTATCCATTCTCCCTCCCCATGCCAGAATTGATATTTATGGAAATTGCTATAGCCAGGTTCTTGAATAGCTTATACATTGGGCAACTTAAATTGCACCCAAGAATTTCCCAAATAGCACATGAACTGATAAACCAAAAAAAAAAAAAAAAAGACATGTTCATTTGTAAATGCTTCCTCTGCTTTAAAAGGATCAAAGCTTTTAGAAATGGAAAGAGATAATCCACTGCTGATGCTATTTGTGTGGTGATTACAATTATCACATGACATGCTGATTGAAGCATTCATTATGGGCTGACTCTCCCCAGGATAGCCTTGTTCTCTCTTGTGCAAACAGTAGCAATCAGTGTAAAGAAATGCTTGCCCATGATGAGCTTATCATCATGTGAATGGGTTGTTGATAAATCATCTGAAGTCATCCTAAAGCACTAGACAGACAATTCAGGCTGTGTAGTAAAATATAAAATAAGCTGTGCTAAATCATTTTAGGAATTCAAAACCAGATAGAGCTCAAACTATCGAAGCATTTTTTTTTCAAGAAAGAGAAGAGATTCTGAGATGATCTAAAGTTTAAAGTCTACCCAGAAATAAAAAGATAATGTAAAAACTCATAAAGTCATAGACATTTTACCTCCTCTAATGAACTACCATATAAACATCTGGAAATACTGAATCTCAAAGTTGAGTTAAGACGTGAAATAACTTCTTTTACTTTGGAATTGGAACCAAAAGTAGAATTAATACAGAGATAAAATTAATAAACAATCTATTTACCATTTTAAAAAAAATTGTAGCCATTAAATGGCTGGCAGAAATTTCATGACCGCAGCTTCAAGACTTAACCTGATATCATTTTTTCATTAGGTTGGCAGTCATGTGAAGAGCCCTCTAAATGATTGCAATGTGTGATAACTGCGATTTGGAGCAAACTGAAATGGGAGCAGGTGATCTTTCATATCAAGAAGCAAGAATTGGCATTGACATTTTTTTTTTGTATTGCATATATTTGTATTTTTTCGGTAAGATGTTGAATCTGAATGTTTTTCTCATATGTTTGCATATAATATAGAGAGTGCCTATTTTCTGAACAAAAATACAAACAGAAAACTTTCATAACAGAAATCGTATTTTCCTGCTGTGTATCCTAAAAAGTGACTTCTACTTGGCATTGATGTCCTCTGAAAGTAGTGTGAGGTATTTGTATTTCTAGGCCACAATTAATCTAATGAAATTTAAAATGTTATACAACGTTCTTTGAAAAATGAATCATTTAGCATTTCTTCTTGTCTGAGAAAAAGAAAAAGTGGATTGTTAGTTCCTATTTACTATTTCAACTACCAAAATGAACTTCTTATGCCAAAGCTTTTTTTTATTTCATATTAAAATGATCAGAGAATCATTGTCCTTTCAGTGGAATGTATGCAGAAGCAAAAACTTCTGACTGAATTACGTTCTTGTTCTACACTCACTTTAGTCCACTCGTATACATCATTCAGCACTGTAACTGTCACAGCTTTGGCATTTCTCTAGATTTATCTGTTAGAAGAGGAATACTCTACTTGGAATTCCATTGAAAATTCATGGTGAACTAGACACCTCAAAGGTGTGGAGACAACATCATGTCAAGTTCAGTGGCCAGAAGGTGAAATCAAGTCAGCAAAATCTCACTGGAAGAAAGGGATTACCTAGTTATAGTCCAGACAGCTATTCCTTGGGAATACATTGCAAGAAGTGAGGTTTCTGCAGTTCGATCATCAGTTCAATTAACCGAATGAATTAAAATTCAATCTGACCCACTGTATTAATAGAATTAAATATAAATTGGACCATTTTTTTGCCTGGAATCTGCATTATCAATTAATCTGATAAGACATTCCAAAGGTAACTTTGAGCACTTGTATATTGGAGAGATAGCACGAGAAAATCATAAGATTCGAAGAAAGTATATAGGTCCTATTTCAGGCAAAAATAGCAATAGTAATAGAACTTAGACTTATATACTGCTTCACAATGTTTTACAGCCCTCTCTAAGTGGTTTTACAGAGTTAGCATATTGCCCCCAACAAACTCATTTTACCGACATCGGAAGAATGGAAAGCTAAGTTCCGACCTTGAGCCTGGTGAGATTTGATCTGCCAAACTGCTGGCAGCTGGCAGTTAGCAGAAATAGCTTACAGTACTGCACCGTGCGCTGCCACGGCTCATCTTAAAATCCTTTTAAAACCACTGAAGACATTCAGCAACAGTTTCCATGGAAGGATTTCACCATTCTTTGTTCTTACTATATTATGGTTGAGTAAAAGTCACAATTAAAAGATGTCTGTTTCAATCTTCCAACATTTTAGGATGCCAATTCTAAATTGAACTTAACTTCATTTTTTCTCATCAAAATTACATTGTTTATATATTAAACCTAGAAACTATAGTTTAATACATATACCGTATAAGTATTTGCCAAAGCATGTCCTGTAGCCTAATACTGATCAAAGAAACAAACAACAAATATTGGTCCTTACAAAATCTAAATGATCACTTGCTTTTCTACATATCACAACTACAAATTTGCCAGCATTTATGGTCTGAGAGGAGAGGTGATATATTTTGCTTTGAATCCTCTGATTGAAACACTGACGAATGGGTGATATAAATTTTAAAAACATACTTTATGTAAGTTCATGCTCCATTTATATATTGATATTTTGGGTCAAAAGAGGGGAAAGCCCTGAAATTCTGGAAACCTCTATGCTTCTACACTATACATACTTTCATAGGGCATGATTCAAAGTTTTCCATTCAGAGATTATATTTCTTTGCTTAAATTGTCTTTTATTTAGCTTCTGTTCATTTGGGCAAATTAGAAAAATCCCCATTAGGAAAAGGCTCCTAATAAACAACATTTTAATGTTATATCAAGCTATAAATCAAAGCCAGATGTAATGAACTTCATTACCACACACACAAAAATTTAAAAATGAAACTTTTCTAAAGTGCAGATTTGCTGCCTGTTTTTAAAATTTATTATAGTGGATTTAATTTATTTTAGAATGTGTTAGACATTACTATTTCATATCACACCATGAAGACTTTGATTTCTGCATACGCCATCTGGAAAAGAAAAGCGCTAACATGAAGACATAAATGTGAATTAATAGACTTCAGCAGATGGAGTGAAAAACAGAAATAATTTGGCAATTCAGCATTGTCAGTCAAATACTAACTCCAAAATGTAGCCAAATCCACACCCAGTTTAACATCATTGTGATTTTATCCAGAAATTCCACACCAGTTGTGATGTTAAAACATTTGTTGTTGCTATCATTCTAAGACTCACTGAGATCAAACAGAGCAGGTTTATCAAGCCTTGGAAAAGTGTTCCTACTAATGAGTCAATTGGTTAGTTTATTAGTCTTTATATATCATACATTATATATTAATATAGTTGTCTAAGAAGGATGTAATTACTATGAATGCATTCAAATAATCATAAAGTATTTCCAAATCATAAGTAGCCATCTAATTTTCTGAAGTTACTTTCAGAAATATAACAATGAATCAATAGGTCTTACTTGTAGGGTTGTACAAATGTACAAAGTTTTATTATAGGCGTCATCAATCTTCAACAAGCTGTAAATCTACAGGGATGGTTTGCATCAGCAGATGAAGAATGGAAATTAGTTATTGAAATGTGATTATTATATCTAGATCTTCACATGGACATAATTCTGCATAACTAGATTTAGAGAAACCACAGACAAAAATACAAATACCTTAGAATAAATCCTGTACATGTCTTTTTTTATGCTGTGCATGGAATATTGATAAACTATTAAAAATGAAATCTATATTTCTGAAGAATGAATACTTAAGTGATAATAGCAATTGATATGTTCTGGTATATGTTAGCATGCAGATTCTATTAACAATCATATCTAAAATCCAGTGATACCTATATTTTTAAAAAAATACAAAGTACCATTATAAATGATCATATAAAAGAATAAAATCAGTAAATGAAATGAATTAATGGACTAAGAAGGAAAATAGTAATAATAAGTATCGGAACAATTATAGATTCATTGATACATCTAAAATAACAAGTTAAAACTTACCTACACGGAAACACATAAATCCAGTTTATCATAGTGTTGACAGAAAATTAATTCCTAGATAGTGTAGTCATGTCTTCCAACCAAAGTTTTAGATCGGATTAATTAGAAGCTTTCCACCAAAATAAAGAGTCTTCTTAGCTGTTGTCCCCATACAAGAAATTCAAAGTAAGTAATATTCTAGTTTTTATATACATATTGTTGAACATCTTATCCATACATTTCATTATTATTTCTTTGCCCAGCAACATATTTACAACCTTATGAATAAGTTAAGTTAACAAGTTAACAATTTAGGGCTCATCTATCCTTCAGATTTACCCCAGTTTGAAACTGGGCATTTAACCAACTTGCGAGAAACGGAATGCATTTTTAGATCTGGGAAATGGGGAAAGCAACCCATATTTTCTAGTAAAATATTTTTTCTTCTCCCCTTTCTCTCTCCTTCTCTTTCTCCTCCTCCTCCTCCTCCTCCTCCTCCTCCTCCTCCTCCTCCTCCTCCCCCTTCCCCTCCCTCCCCTTCCCTCTCCCTTTCCCTCCCTCCCCCCACTTTTTCTTTCCAGCTCTATTTGTTAACACTAATGCTCCATTTTACACTATGGCTTGTGTGTGCTCTAGGTGCCACCACCTGCTTTCTAAGCTCTGCTGGGCTACCTGCATGAAAGGCTGCACTTTGTTGTTTTTAGTATTTGTGAAATTGCTGACCATTCCTTTGTTTTGTGTTTGTTGTTTATTTTGTTTTCAGATTTTATTTATTTATTTATTTATTAGTTGCATTTTTATGCCGCCCAACTCCTGAGGAACTCTGAGCGGCTAACAACAGAGAATAAAACAATGCGAACAATATCCCATACAAAAGTTTAAAAGAAAACATTAAAACCCATACACTCCAATTTGTGGCCGGGTCTCGCAAGATCACCGTAGCGAGATCAACGGCCCCAGGCCTGCCGGAAGAGCCAGATCTTCACTGCTTTCTGGAAGGCCAGTAGGGTAGGGGCAGTCCGGATCTCAGGAGGTAATTGGTTTCAGAGAGCCGGGGCAGCCACAGAAAAGGCTCTCTCCCACAGGCCCGCCAGCCAACATTGTTTAGTTGACGGGACCCGGAGGAGACCGACTCTGTGGGATCTTACCAGTCTCTGGGAGCTATGCGGTAGAAGGCGGTCTCGAAGATAGCCTGGCCCTGAGCCATGTAGGGATTTTAATGGATTCAGCAGAGGTGGAAACGCACGATCAGGCGGATCGTGAAATACTGGTCATTTGTTTGATTTTATAAAAAAAATAATAATAATTGGCTGAAATTAGTAAATTTTGCTAAATTTCCACTTTCAGCCCAAGTGACAGAAAGAATTGCAAAACTATTGTGGGAGTTGTTGTTGTTTTTTCTTCACCAGTCTTATAGATGGGAAATTCACTGCATTATGAAATTAGCAGTGAATTAGCTCATACAAACACATACGACTATATCCAAAACTCTATATCCTGCCATTGGCAGCTCAGGTTCATATTTTGTTCCTTGCATAAATTGCCTATTTGTATTCAAACAATAACTTAATTGAACTACTCCTGGAAAAATGCTAGATTGAGAGATTTTAGCTAATTCAGAACATTTTAATTATGGGTGCATTTTTCTGATTATCTATTATTTACCCATCTGCTACTCAGATGTAAATATTTAAATAGCTATTTCTTTTTTATAAGTGACCATTGTATTGTACATCAATTGAATTACATATAATATACAGCAGGCATGTCAATACTATATATACTCTACCCAAGAAGCTCTATCCCAAACTAATTTATCAATGGATTATTCAGAAATGCAATGTGGTAGAGCATAGAGAAGTAAGCCAATAATCTTTAAATGGTTTAGGTAATAATAATAATAATAATAATAATAATAATAATAATAATAATAACAACAACAACAACAACAACAACAACAACAACAACAACGAGTTGGAAGGGACCTTGGAGGTGATCTAGTCCAACTCCCTACTCACGCAGGAGACTTGTTTAATTTAGTTTAATTTAATTTAATTTAATTTATCATATTTCTATGCCGCCCAACTCCCAAGGGACTCTGGGCAGCTTACAACAAAAATAACATAAACAAGGAACATAATTTTTTTTTAAAAAGAACATTATAAAGGCATTTTAAAAACATTAAATCTTTTGGCCTAAATCTTTCCCCCTTTTAAATGTAAATTTTAATTTGTTTTAAATTATTGGGTATTTTAAATTTGTCTCAGCCAAATTATTTAATTCATTTTTATTCTATTTTAAATTTTTGTATTTATGTGTTTTATTCTGTGGCTGTTCACCGCCCTGAGTCCTTCGGGAGTAGGGCGGTATATAAATCCAATAAAAACAAAACAAAACCAAAACAAACAAAAACATTAAAAATACATGCACACCATCCTTAGCCAGATCTCACAAGATTGAACAGCGAGATCAACAGCCCCAGGCCTGCCGGAAAATCCAGGTCTTCACCGCATTCCGGAAGCCCAACAGGGTGGGGGTAGTCCGGACCTCAGTAGGTAACTGGTTCCAGAGAGTTGGGGCAGCCATAGAGAAGGCGCTTCCCCGTGGGCCTGCCAGCCAGCATTGTTTAGCTGACGGGACCCGTAGGAGACCACTCTGTGGGATTTTACTGGCCGCTGGGAGCTATGCGGTAGAAGGCAGTCTCAAAGATAGCTTGGCCCTCAGCCATGTAGGGCTTTAAAGATAATAACCAACACCTTGAATTGTGCCTGGAGACCAATAGGGAGCCAGTGCAGCTCGTGGAGAATTGGTGTAATGTGGGTGCATCTAGGTGCACCCACGATAGCTCGCGCAGCTGCATTCTGGACCAATGTAGTCTCCGAACACTCTTCAAGGGTAGCCCCATGTAGAGCGTGTTGCAATAATCTAACCGTGAGGTGACAAGGGCATGAGTGACTGTTGTTCTGAATTATGCAATATTACAAAAGGTGCAATATTGTTATTATTCACCAGACTTTCTGCAGCATGAGACTTTTTTTAGGCTTTGGACACAGAAATAACAAGTAAAGTTTTTCTTTTAGGCAGACACAATTTGGATAGGATTAAATAAACAAATAGTTTTGAATGGGTGATGAAATTAGGTCAGGTAGGCTCAAGCTTGTTCTTCTACCACTCTGATAATTAAATCTCCAGCATGCCAAGGGGAAAAAAAGGAAAGTGGCTGGGATCCCTGAATAATCAGCAAAGCAAGGAATAATCTCAGTTGCCATCTGTGAGTTTGTTTCACCCTTTCATCTGCAGGTATTTAGCATGTTTACCAACAGGCAAAGTGGCAAAAAAAAAAAAAAACTTTTCCGGTATGAATCTTCTCTTGTGAATAATTACTATATTTCTAGCTTTGACATTTTCTTTTAAACAGTGTTGTTCAAATTTGGTAATTTGGGGGGGGGGGAGTTGAAGTCCATATCTCTTAAAGTTTGAAAAACACTGCTTTAAATTGCAATAGACCTTGATCCTCCCCCTGAAAAATGGTGACAAGGACACGTCAGTAACTTTGGAATAATCACACTTTGCAGCAATCTCATCTTACTGTGATTCTAAGACTTCCCAATCTATAACTAATAATATGTAATCAATGGACTTAACATCTAGTAGGGACTTAACATCTAATACGTCTGTATTCTGTCCTCTTTTTCAGTTTGTTTTCTGATATTCTTGTACTGCTTCTTAATGTCATAAATAGGCTCTTTTGCACCCTTCTAATGATGCTATCTTCATTTAGATCAGGGGTGTCAAACTCAATGCCCAGGGCTGGATCTGGCCTGCAGGTTGCTTAGATCTGGCCCACAGGGCCATCTTAGAAACAGCAAAGGACTGGCTTGCAATGCTTCTGCCAGTGAAAATGGAGCTTGGGATGGGCAGAGTTCATTTTCACTGGCAGAGGGCAGCAGGAGACCGTCGCAGCTGAAAATGGAGCTCTGGAGCCTGTTTTCACTGGCACAGCACTTGGGCCACCACAGACAACCCTGAAAGGAGTGACGTCAAGCTGGCCATGCCACCCTGGCCACGCCCACCCAACCTCAAGGTCAAACACAACCCTGATGCAGCCTCAATGAAATCGAGTTTGACACTCCTGATTTAGATTCTTCTTTTATATATATTAACTTCCTGTTTTTAATTCATATCTTTTAGATCTAGATATATATTATACATATGTATTTTTACTTTGAAGTATCTTCTATGCTTTTTAATTACTGCACCTCATCACCCTTTTACATTGCTTTGTGAATATAATAAAGATTAGATTTGATGTGATGTGATTTGAACGGCTATGGAGACAGATGGGGAAGAAATATCTGATTTTTTATCTTCTTACTATCTGTATTCTGTAACATTTACTTTTCTTTTATAACTTCCTGTCTGGATCACCAAAAGGAAACTTTTGAAAGTTATATTGATGTTGGGCAATTTACTACTTGAACTGCCAGGTATGATTTTGATGCTGCCAATGTCTAAGTAGGTGATCTTAGCCAATCCAAGTAATTAGAACTCAAAGTTTTTCGTCTCTTGCCTATTCAAGTTATCACTGATTACTTACAGTACATGTACCCAAGCCAAGTAGAATAATCAAATATTCTTTTACTTTTCCTACCTACCAACACTTGCTGTTCCTTCATCTGCTATTTCTGTGTCTTAGATTATAAATTTCATAACTCAGGAAATATCACATTTAGTAAAGTGTCATGCATATATTCAACACCGTGTTGCTCTTCTATATAATAATATCCTTTAAACTTCATAGTTATATAATCTTAACCAAAAACCTCATGACTTGTTAAAGTTTTACATTAGCAGAATCAAAGTGAGATCACAGCGGATGCATTTAATTTTAAAGAACTTAATTACCATTATTTTGTGCTTGGATAAGACTGTACTTGCAATATCTACAGAATCTCTTAGAATCTTTTTACAGGAAGAATCCATTTTTGCTAATTGAAATATTTCAGGTCACCAAAAAGAAATAAAGTTATCACTGATATCAGTTAATAAGAATAAAATATGGAGAAGAACAAGAATACAAGTTGTTTCTGCCATTTGTACAGAAAATTCTTTTTCTAAAGTAAGACCTAATATGTTCAGTAGAATTGACTCATTAGTAAGTGACCATGGAATGTCAGATTTAGACTAGTCCTAACTATATATAATTACTTGGTAGTAAAACAGCATCATTCAGTAGGTTCTATTTAAAGAAAGGCATATACACTGCTCAAAAAAATAAAAGGAACACAAGCAAAAGACATCCGAGATATGAATGAATGAAATAGCCTTATTAAATACTTTGTTACATACAGTAGTTTTGTGTTCCCTTTAGTTGTTTGAGCAGTGTATAAACTACTGTATGTAACTAACAAAGTATTTAATAAGGCTATTTCATTCATTCAGATCTCGGATGTCTTCTGCTTTGTGTTCCCTTTATTTTTTTGAGCAGTATATATTTCAGCATACAAATAAAGTTGCTAAATTGATTAATTTCAGATAATTTAGAGATTGTTAACTGTAGGATCACTGCATTTTGTACAAAAGTTAGTTACTTTCAAACCAGGTTGATATTATAAAATCAAAACTTTTTAAAGGTAAAATGGATCTCATTTTTAGCATAATAACAGAGTTGGAGATCTGGTAGTCCAACTCACTGCTCAGGCAGGAAATCCTATACCATTTCATACAAATGGTTGTCAATTTTTTTCTTAAAACGTCCAGTGTTGGAGAAACCAAACTTCTGGAGGCAAGTATTCCACTGATTAATTGATATAACTGTCAACAAATTGGTTCTCTTCTTGATTAGTTTCCATCCATTGCTTCTTGTCCTGCCTTTTAACTGATGGTTATCAATAGCAACTTTTTTTATTTAATATAAGTATTTGGAAATCTCCATAGGAAAAAAAAAACTATTGTAACAGTTTATCTTGTCATAATGCGATTCATCTATTGTTTGGTAGTTGCAAAGCTTTACATTTTCAGCGTTTTTTCATCTATAGTTCACATTCTTCAAAAGGCTTTACCGACATCATATCAATTTTAACTGCCTGGCTTTGGACATTCAATCATATTTTTTTCAGATTTGTTTTGATTTTTGTGTGATGATTGAAATCTCTGATTAAATTTAGTGGTGATGTTTACTTCCATTTTAGTTAAAAGTATCTTAGTCTTATTGTTTTGAGAAATATTGTTATTTATGCGATGGTGATCCATTTTTAAAGAATTGTGGAGGCATATTAACAAAGAAATAAAGTTTTATCTTAACAAGAGAGCAATCATGTTTTTTTAACTTTTATTTTTGAAAAGCATCTGCTCAAATTCAATTGCAGAAATGTATGGAATCCCTTCCTGTCTTCTTCCTACATTTTCAAACAATGGCAAGTTTAGCAAGGGAAATACAGATGTAATCGTATCTTTAAAATATCAACCTCTTTTCTCCATTGTTAGTAAACAATGCCTTTTTCATAAGAACTCTCATGAATACACAACAAAACAAAACCAAAGTCTATTTTACAAGATCTAAAAAATACAACTAATTGTATTTTGGTTGTCTGGGGCCAATTTTACAATGCACACTTACTTTTGCACAAGTTTAATTTAATTGACTGGTACTTTGGAATAACATAACTTGTACCTTAATCTAGCTCCGAATAAAGCGTGGAACATTGTGTTTACCATTCTACATTTATAAGGGCAGTGAGTTATCTACACCTATAAACAAGACCTGTTGATGGTTTTTAGGTATTTCTATCCAACTCCCCAGGGAAAGAAAACTTGTGATAGTTCAAAATTATTTTTCTTTTTTTTTAAAAAAAAAATTATTATTATAATATAATGTGACATTACAAGACATACAACATTTATATATATACGCTCTTAACAGCTGTTTCATGATGATCTGCTTCTAATATTCACATTATCCCCTTTTCCCTATATATTATTCCAGTTTCTTCTTGTCCCCTTCTCTTTTAATTACAGTGTATTTCTTAACATTCATATTAATTTTATATTTTCTATACATTGACATATTTATTCTTTCCATTTTTAAATTTCACTCCTCAAAATTATTTTTCTATGGTGATCTGCCTTTCAACTATCCCAAATGTAATCATCACTGTTATGTATGCATGTGTAGGAAGAAATACCCTTCTGGGTTCTGCTCCAAGTGGAGAAAAAGGCACTGGAAACATGGAGACTGCTTGGAAAGATGGTTTAATGGTGGACAGGATCACATGATTTGACTTCCTGAACAGAAAAGGGCCCAAGATACAGCTAGTCCCCAGGTTTTATGCTTTCTCTGGCTTTGAACTTCCTGGGCCCCAGAAAGAGTATTCTGATTGGTTGTCAGACTCCCAGAGGATGGGGGTCTTAGCTAGCCTTGCTGGCTGATGTAATCTTCCCAGCTGCCATGTGGTGAGTTTCTGTCCTAGATGGGTCCCATTGTGTTAGTTTCTGTTGCTATTGTGTTGCAGATTATGGGTCTTATTGTGAAAGACTGAGTTTCTGCCTCTGGCCCATTAACAAAGGGAGGGGGGAGGCAGGAAGGTGGGAGTTGCTTTGTCTTTAAAACATGTTTTTCTATTTCTCAACCAGGGAAGAAAAGTGAAACAATCTTCCATATGTTAGAGTTTCAGAATAATGTGTAATAGCCTTTTTAATAAAACAGAAATGAGGCCAGTGTATAAATCTCTTGAATGGCATTTGAAAAGAACCCAGATAGGCTAGTAAAAAACAAATGGCAACTAATGTATCTTTCACATTGGCTGTGGCAGTGATTTACTATGTTGTCTGCAATGCTAAATATACATCATAAATTCCTCCAACAGGAGTCTTATTATATTCATCCATCTCTTCCCTCTGAACCAACATTTTCGCCTTTCATAAACCCTTATTGTTTAAAAAGGGTCTCATTATATGAAATATAATGTCGGTGAAAGCCAGAGATCTTCCATTAACCTAATGAGGACTTTGTGTGCAATTGTAGAGTAAAGGTACAGAAAAAGTGATGTTATTATTAAAAGCATTTCATTGAGTGACATTGGACCACCTATTTTTTGTTGAGCTATCAAAAAAAGAAAAGGAAAGGGAAGGAGAAAAAAAGACAAGAAAACCCTGGCCATACATGTATAAACTTTTACTGGTTCACAGATTATTTTCTTTTTGGATAAAAGATATTTTGTGAAATTCTATCAAGTAATCTAGTTTGAAACAGAAGAAAAAAATGGCAAAGTATG
Organism: Pantherophis guttatus; assembly: GCF_059756535.1. Taxonomy (NCBI): domain Eukaryota; kingdom Metazoa; phylum Chordata; class Lepidosauria; order Squamata; family Colubridae; genus Pantherophis; species Pantherophis guttatus. Next base: position 35,790,921 of record NC_142070.1, read on the forward strand.
TGAAACAGAAACAATTTGTTGTCAAGGGCACAATTTGCAAAAGAAAAAAGGGGGGGAACAAAAGAAAACTAAACAATGGTTAAATTAGGTGGAGGAATATGGAAACAAATGGGAAGATATAAATTGTTGAAAGGAAACTAGGTGCCTGTTTATGTTAAATGTAAATAAAATATTTAGATTAAGAGACTATATATATATATGATATACTAGAAATATATATATAAAAGATAGATTAAGATAAGAAAGAGAAAATGTATAAATATGGATTACTGATGCAAAGATGTTGAAAAAAGAAGATGTAAATATCTGTTTTTGTTTTTTAAAAAACTGTTTAATAAAAATTATTTTATAAAAAATAATAAAATAAAATAAAAATAAATAAAATAATAAAATAAAGTGGGTTGTAGTGGTAGTATAGAAGGATGCAACTTTATTTATTCAGAGTACATTTTACCAAATGCATTAGGTAATATTGTTATTCTACATGAACAATCAGGAGGCAGGTCATAATAGACTTGATAGTTCAGTAAACATTTAAGTTATAAATAAGGCTCAGATGAGTTGCCTGGCAGCCAGTCTATTTAAGTCAATATAGTTAATAATAGTTATTATGACAGGAATTCAAGTTAACCTACAGAGGCAGGGCTCTGATGAAAAATATGTATTTATTGACACTGTCATATTAAGTAAACCATCATCAGTGAGAATGACAGATACTTCCTCAAATGTACTAATACTTAAATGTGTCATTCATATATCTTATGAGATGGAGGTGCATACTTATTTAATATAAGTACATCACTTTTCAAGAAATATATCTAAATGTTGGTAGCTTTCCATGTATGACCTACTTGAGTAATTTCAAGATTACATACTATATAAAGATATAATACAACCACCACTTAGGTTTTGTGGTTCCTACTACAAAAATCTTATATACATGGGTTGAATTATCATGCCTTTCCTATTCTTCTTTAAAAAATAACAAACAATTCTCAAAACAAGATCCACAAAAATATACACTTTTTCAATGATTACAGTTAATAAAGCAACTCCACCAGCCCCACTCCCCCAAATATAACATGCTAGTATATGGATAAAATGGAAAATACAAAACAGATTCCTTTAAAAGGCTTATTAGGCTACATATAACAGTTCTCATAATGTATTTAGCTAAAAGTACAATTGAAAATATAAATATTGTTAAGTGATTCTTCTAGTTTAATAATATCTTTAGTAAATTTACGACAATTGAAGCAAACTAAATATTTTATTCAATTTTCAAGCAAAAAAAACCAGTTTTATATTATTATAATCACTGTTTACTAAAGTAAGTTGATGATGACAAATGATTTGGCTTATAGGGAAAATAACCAAAAATTGATCCTATAAAGATTTACTCATGGTCTGATTGGTTTCAAAAGTTCATGTCCAAGTTAATTAACATAAGACTTCAATTTTAGTAAGACATAAAATGACAACTATTTTTATTTTACACATAACACAGAGAAATAGGAAAGTATAATATTAACAAATATATTTATTGCTGAAAAATATCAGGAGTGATATGCAGTATATTGCCTATACTGTATATAGGCAATAATTTATCTTTGATATGGTAAACTCTTCTTTTCCATTCCACTGTGACAATGAAAATAATATCAGAATTTTTTTGATAGCCAAAGTCAACCTTCCAATAGTTGACATGCATAAATAGTTGGTTTTGTCTATTTGTTCTGGGTATCAGAATCAGAGCCAGAACCCTTGCAGACAAGTCAATTCAGGTTTGATATTTGAAGAAATTTCCCTGTTGACAAAAAATATATCAATGAGTAGAATAAATGTCTCATAAAGTAGCCTGTTTCCTTTCATTGGAGGTTTTCAAATATATGCTTCAGTGTAATTATTAAGATGTTGGATTGGTAATTTGAACATTTATTTGTTTAAGTCTGAATAAATAGTTATTCCAAAGAGAAAAAAGAGACGAGAGGAGAGGAGAGGAGTGAACAATTTTCCTTTTTCCAAGTGATAAACAAGCGGAAATCTAAAGTCACCATTCAGAAAGTGACAGTGACAGTTTTTTCTCATCTACTGTACTGCTTGTCAGTTTATCCTAGGTAGTGCAGACAGGAAACATGACCAGATAAGCTATTTCTACTTTATTGTAAGGATATGTTAATAGAATTTTATTGATTGATTTATTAAATTTATATGCCACCCATTTTGTTATCATGAATCTTGCAAGTCTGAAAATCTCTCTCTCTCTCTCCATTTCTTTTATCGCCTGAGTTAGGGAGAATCCTTTCTGAGTTTCTTTCTCTGCCCCTTATACAGCTGTAGGCTACCACCTCTTTCCTGATTATTCCCTTGGCAGTATCTATTTCCTGCCCTCCAAGTCTCTCAAGATCATTTCCACACTACAGTTCCAGAATTTGCTTAGTAGATTGTTCCATCTGGCAGTCATTGAATGGCAGGAAGATTTTTGCGGTTATCTTGTAGATGTGAAAGCCTGATATATTTGTAAGCTATTCAAAAATGCTTCCGTCATCTATCCTCCTATTTTTCTGCTACACACATAAACACACACACACATTTACTTAAATTATATTGACTGGTCATATCAACATTAAAACTAGCCATATGTAAGATTGACAGACTGCTAATTAGTATCACAGATTTGTATTCAGAAAATATGAAACACATTAAATTAACCATTGATAATTTAAAAGTGACACTATTTTAATGACATATGAACCATTTCATGCTGTTTTCTTTGCTCAGTGTGTTTGGTAATCCATAAAGATCCTTTATCTTGAATTTTAATATGTATTAACAGGTATAAGAACAGGTACAATTTAGGATTATAGATACAGACATGGAAAGGGAAAGAGAAGAAAAAATAATAGTTTTCAAAAAAGTTGCAATTGGGCCAGCAAAAAAAGTAGTCTTGAGAACGTATCCATCTTCAGAATTCTAATTTCAAGCAGAATATTTTTCTCGCACTTTGCAAGATGGTTCTGAAATCTGGAGTTCAGCAGCAGCAGCCAGCAGTACTTCCTATATATCTTTTAAGAGGCTAGGCTATAACTATCAGAGATGATCACCTCAGATAGGGTAAGTGCTACTTGACTTCTGCAATTTCTATCCATTAGAATTACAGAGACGTACTAAACATCCAAATGGATTGATATTCAGTTTCATCTTCTTTGATACATGGTTGAAAGCATAGTACATAATAATTCTAAACCTCTGCATGAACTCTGAAATGAAGCTTTGGTGCTTTTAATACTCTCTTGCTGTAGTGCAGTCATGGTTCTCCTATCAACTGTACTCCAGGGCCTTACTGTTATCCGAGTAAAGTCTAGCATTTACAACCTGTTTCTTATTTAACATAGTGTACTACAGGACTGGAGCAATTTCAGCCAGAAAGTCATTTCTTTTTAATGTTCACATAATATTCTTTAATATTTACATTTTAAACTTACTATTTAATCAACTTGTGTGTTATTATCTTGCATATATTAATATTTCTCTGTGCTGGCCAATTTTCTGATGCAAACTACTTTTCTATTTGTGATCTGTACATTTGTGAGCTTATAATATGCTTTACCTGCATGTTTATCCTTGTATTACTAATCCCTGCAAAATTTGCAACTCCTTTCACTGCACTTACTTTTACTTTTATAACTCTGCCAGAATAACTGCTCTAAAGGCATATTTTGCAGGTACTGTTAATAAAAAAACATGCATATCATGAACAGATTTTTCTTCTTCTTTGGTGGTTCTGGTACTGGCTGTTAATGCATATAGTTACTAAGTTCCTTTTTATGAGAACATCATTTATATGTATTTTCTAAAATATGTATTAATAAACGATGAAAGGTCAATGGTTGGCACAATTCAGATACCTGGCATAAAATTATATTGGTACTGAAAAGCTACATATGCAAAAATGCTTTCATGCTTAATGAATTTAGACTGTAAATAAAATTGGAAGAGAAATGTATTTAACTACAATCAAAAACGGTGTACGTTAAAATCTGTTGAAAGACATATTTTATCTCTGGAGTTAAAAAAAATCAAAATATTGCAATATGAATAGTTAAAAATGATGTAGTCTCACACAAAAATGCAAACATTCTATGTTTCTTTAGTAAATTTGTTTGTTTTTTTACTTTTAAGATATCCAATGATTCAAGGAATAAAACAGCAAGTACTAAATTAGCTCCTGTCGGAATGAATCTTTCTATAGCTCTCCTTTCTATAGGTCCCCTTATCCTGCCAGACCAATGAAGTTTTTTGGATGGAGCAAAATGTCTTCTTTTCCTTACTCAAGGATATCTTACTTAAAGATATCTTATTATAGATATTTTATTCTTTTTAACTACCAGCAATTATTGTCTGCTTGTAATCTTTTATTCAAACATTCACCTATAATTAATGTTCAGAAGAAGATAATTTTTGAACACATGTGCAGATCAATAAAAATATATTCATTATTTGGAAATGAATATTGGACACAAAAAGACTTATTTTTTTCTAGCTTTGGAAATCTAAATTTTGTATCAATACAGGTAGTCCTCAACTTACAACCATAATTGACCCCAAATTCAACAAGTGAATTTTGCCCTATTTAACAACTTTTCTTGCCACGGTTATAAGTGAATCACTGCAGTTGTTAAGTTAGTAACACAGTTGTTAATTGAATCTAGCTTCCCTATTGACTGTGCTTTTGAGAAGGTTGCAAAAGTTCACAGAAGGTGATCACATGACCAGACACTGCAACCATCACAAATATGAGTCAATTGTCTAGTATCTGAATTTTGATCACATGACCATGGGATGCTGCAATGATTGTAAATATGGAAAACAGACATGACTCGCTTTTTCCAGTGCTGTTGTAACTTCTAACGGTCACTAAACAAACTGTTGTAAGACAAGGACTACATGTAGTTACAAGATGTTATAACAGTATCCAGCTATTCCTGAGGAAATATACATTCTGTCATCATTACTTTTATAGAACCACAATAGTGGCTGGATGACTCCTGAAGATGCCATAAATTACCACCAGGCAAAAAATCAAAGAAACAAATCCACATTGTTCACTCTTTCCCCAGTCCGAAATTTACATTGAAAATTGCTGCAAACTATCTGCATCATTTCAATCTTTCTGCAAGTAGGCAAGTTACTTATGAAGACTATAGCTATTCTACTGCTAGTTTTCATAGCTATTGCCATAAAAAACAGGGAACATTTTTCTCTCTCTTCAAAACCTCTTCTGGAAACCAAGAGAAATTGGTAATGTTTAATACTGTAAAGGCACAGTATCAATTTTCTTACTTCTTCGTAGGGTTTATGTGTGTTTTTCTTCTAGCCAGGTTTTCCCTACGTAGCCAAGGTTTTTTTGTAGCTCCAGCTCAGTAGAATCTCATCTACTCGGTTCTGGGCTTTTTTCTTTTCTAACACCTAGCAAGCTCTCACTGCTAGGTGGGAGACCTAAATAGATCCATTTCTAGCTCGTTAGCTGTCATCAGTAGGCCACACCCATATCCTCCCTGTAAAGGCACAGTATCAATTTTCTTACTTCTTCGTAGGGTTTATGTGTGTTTTTCTTCTAGCCAGGTTTTCCCTACGTAGCCAAGGTTTTTTTGTAGCTCCAGCTCAGTAGAATCTCATCTACTCGGTTCTGGGCTTTTTTCTTTTCTTTCTGAGAACCGAGTAGATGAGATTCTACTGAGCTGGAGCTACAAAAAAACCTTGGCTACGTAGGGAAAACCTGGCTAGAATAAAAACACACATAAACCCTACGAAGAAATAAGAAAATTGATACTGTGCCTTTACAGGGAGGATATGGGTGTGGCCTACTGATGACAGCTAACGAGCTAGAAATGGATCTATTTAGGTCTCCCACCTAACAGTGAGAGCTTGCTAGGTGTTAGAAAAGAAAAAAGCCCAGAACCGAGTAGATGAGATTCTACTGAGCTGGAGCTACAAAAAAACCTTGGCTACGTAGGGAAAACCTGGCTAGAAGAAAAACACACATAAACCCTACGAAGAAGTAAGAATATATATATATGTATGTGTGTGTGTGTGTGTGTGTGTGTATGTATGTATGTATGTATGTATGTATGTATGTATATATATATATATATATATATATATATATATATATATATATATATATATAAAGTCAGAGTTTATTGTTGAAAAGAGTCTATTTGCTCACCAATTTCATCTCATTCTGCTGAAAAGTACAAATGGTAAAACATTTTCTGTGCTCCCAAAACTATTTTAAGTCTATGAGATGAAGCTTCTATTTGATGAATCATGCTTTGGAATTGATCCTGAATAAATCTTTTACCGTAGAGTAGCAAATTGGGATCCAAACTATCATTGTGATTGGTATACATTCATAATTTGATATCAAAGAAAGCAGTCAAAAGTGTTGATATGTTATGATCTTTATCAGCTTTCAATATATTGATCATTCTTCCTGTTTAGAAATGAAAACCTACATAGGTTTAAATATATATATACAAGAGCATTAAATGAAAACTAAATGCAAGGTACGTTATTTTATTTATGTCTGCTTGGGAAAAAAAAGAATATGGCTTTTGTTGCAGAGCTCATAATTGTGCATGTATCTATGAATTCAATACTATGGAATCTCTTTTAAAATATCTTATACATTATAATCTAAGGTTTCAATGTATCATTACTGATGTTCTATCCTATTAAATTATCTAGATTATTTTTTATTTAAAAATATTTTGTAGACATTTATTTTCAAAGGTGCATCAAGCTACTTCTTATGACTGGAGAACAGTTTTCATAATCATTTTATATGATTATATATAGATTGTATTTTCTGGACTATAAGATGCTCTGAAGTATAAAATGCACCTAGCTTTTCAGGAGGAAAACAAAGGGGAAAAAATCTGCCTCTGTGTCCCAGCAATTTACTTCCTTGCAGCAAATAGCAAAGAGCCTGGTCAGCTTCTGCACAGCCTGATTTAGCACAAGCAGCTGATTGGTGGTTGGATCAGCCTCCCAGAATACCACCTATCAGCTGTTCCAGACTGCAGGGATTGCCATCGCCCGTTGCCGCTGTCACTGCCCATCGCTGCTGTCGCCTATCGCCGCGTCCGCACACCCCATTTTTTGCCTCTGCGCATCCCGTTTTTGGCTTGTCCATGCCCTATTTTCAGCCTCTGTGCGTTTTTGGCCCATTCCAGGCTGTGGGGATTGATTGCCGTCCACTGCCTATCCCTGTTTTTGAGGCTGAGCGCATGTGCAGAAGGCGCATGTGGGGATTGATTGCCGTCCACTGCCTATCCCTGTTTTTGAGGCTGAGCGCATGTGCAGAAGGCGCACGCAGCAGCAAAGTGCATGCACAGAAGGCTGGGCACATGCATGGATGGGGCGCATGAAAGTGAAGTGTGTGTGTGTGTGTGTGTGTGTGTGTGAGAGAGAGAGAGAGAGGGGGGGGGAGAACAGACAGACAGACAGACAGATAGAGAAGTGGTAGATCCTTTTAGGATAAATTATCAACAACCAGCAGATAAGAAATGTACCAACAAATTAGCCCTTTATTTAGTAGTAATAAAGGACTTGGAAAAGTTGCAGGATGTGTCTATATCTATGGATTTACCCTGACCAGGTTAAAATTATTGTACTTTGGACATATTAAGTAAAGACCTAGCTCTCTGAATAAATCTATAATGTTGGAAAAAGTAGTAAAAAAGAGAAGAAGACAACCAAGGAAAGTGGATTGACTCAGTTACCATGGCAATCAGAGCACTATTAAAAATCCAATTTGGCAACAGATCATTCTAATAATAATATATCTATGTGGTCACTAAGAATAAATACTAACTTGAAGGCACACAATGAATCAATCAATTTTCAGAATCAAAATATTTTTGTATTTCCGGAAAATGAATAGAAAACTGAATCTGATAAAGACAAAACATCACATACCCTTTCTGGCATTTAGGTTTTGTGCTGCTGTTCTATCAAATTCAGCCGGAAATAAAATTTAAATAAAATTTAAAACAATTTTTGCTTGTTGAAGAAATGAGTTGAAAGTAACATAATAACTTTAACTCGGACAGATACAAAGTCATTTATTTAGGAAACAAATATCAATGCACAGGTGTAAGCTGTGGATAACAAGCTTGGCAATAGATCTGGCAAGAGTTGTTGACTGTAAATTGGATATGAGTGAGCAACATGATGTGGCTGCAAAGAAGGTAGTAAATGCAATGTTAGGGTGCATCTAGAGAAATATAATTTCCAGCTAACAGGAAGTAATTGTTCCATTTTATTTTGCTTTGATTGGATCCCAGTATAATGTAAGGGAAGCACAAAATAGGAAATTGGATTCAGTGTCTAAATGAATCCTTCCAACTCTATTATTCTGTGTTTCTAATAGCATGGACTACTATTGCCTGGGGGCCTTTACAGATAAACATAGATAATTGATTGTTCCCTTCTTTGCAAGGTAAAATAGAAAACTGTATCACTTATAAATAAACACCTTTATAAAAATTAACCTATTGTTATCTGAATATAATATATTAGTAGTCTCCCAAAAGAGAGATGTATGAAATAAAGGTTAACAGATTAATGAGCATATGCAGACTTGATAGACCTTTAAATAAATAGATCATGGCTTTTTTTTTTTCAAATTAACTTAATTTTGCTAGAAATCAGTAAACAAGTTATTCAGAGCTTATTCATTTTGTTCATCCTATTTCATATATTTCTGCTTCTGAAAGAAGACAGTCCATTCTCAAACCAGCATTTTTCTTACATGAACATTTTGTTTCAGTAATTTTGTTCAAGAGATTAAGAGCCTTATGGTGGAAAGAAAAAAACCTAGCCATTTTTAAACTATAAAATCATCACACTGGAATTTTTTTTCTTTTGAACCTTCAAAAACATAGTACCAATCTTTTGACTATTTCTGGGTTAACTCACAAATGGATTAGCATCAAGGACCTACATAATGATTCACCATCTGAAATTGCCTCTTTGCAATTGGATATGTGTTTCAAACAACCTTTAAGATGAAAATGGTTTCAACTTTTTCCAGGTAATTTTCTATTATCATATGATCATCCTATTCCAGCTATATTATATGAAAAGACAAAGCCTGCTGGTTAGTACTGAAGCTCTAATTATAATCATAAAACAGTGCATGATCTCTGCCAGTTAGGGGTCTTTTTGACTATAGTTTAATTGCCTGAATTTTTTTCTGAGATTTAAAAAAAATGCTGTTATATTTCTTTCTGTATAAAATGCAGTATATGTTTTAATAGGCAACCAATAAATTTAAATAAATAAAATAAAAAATAAATAGCCATCCAGTGTCAGAGTTGCCCAGAGTCATTTTGTTATGAGATGGGTAACAAATAAATTCAACAAATAAATAAAATGAAATAAATATCTTCTGTCAAGCGATGGGCTACACTTAACAAGAACTGGGAAGAATGCCAGACCACAAGCATCATCCACAAGACAACCAATCAGACAATGGAAAAGGGAGTGATTTGAATAAGGGGAACTTGGGTACAAAACAGGAGACAAATGCAAAGCAGCCATAATGAGGGGAGAAGGAGGTAGAACAAGAATACAGAACAACATAGGTAAGAAATTGATAAAAAAAAAAACACCTTGTCACTTTAGATTACTTCAAATTGCTAGGATCAAGTGGTTTATGTGCTAGGTTCTGACAGATCTGGAAAACCTGATCCTGAAACCACTATATGAAATTGCTCACAGCTCCTGGAACATGGGAAACAAGGACTAGAAAAAAGCTTAAGTGATTCCAGTCTTTAAGAATGGAAAAAAGAAATATAGGATATGAAAGGGAATTATAAATAGAGGTTATTACAATTCAAATAAGGATGTAATTTAAGATAGAGATATATCGAAATTGGAATTTTTGTAAATATGTTTCTTATGATAGAGATACCTATATAGAAAACTTGTCATTAATGTAAAATTTTTGATATGTCTTTTTTTTTTTTGCATTGTGTTTTTTGTACCGTGTGTTTTATATGTTGGAATTTCAATAAATACTATTTTTTAAAAAATAAATAAATAAAAATAAAATGCAAATACCATATTTCCTAATGGATTAGATTCTGCTCATAAAAAAAGAAGAAAGGGAAGGGAAAAAAAGTGGATTTAGGAAAGTACAGACCAGTCAGCTTGACATCAAAAAAATATAATAGAACTTCACATATAACAAAGTGATCAATAGAAGCCAGCATGGGTTTGTTATGAAACTAACTATGCCAGACAAATCGTATGCTTCTTCAATAAAGTGACTAAATTCATGGATCAGGGAAATGCTGTGAATGTAGTTTACTTTAATTTCAGTAAAACGTTAACATTCAGTAAACAGGACCACAGCTTACTTCTTGATAAGATAGAACAATATGGTATAGAAAGTATCACCATCAGATGGATTTGAAGTTGGCTGACAAACCACACTCTTTTAGTGTGTTTAGTCTTTAATGAACTACACCACATGGAAGAAAGCATACAGTGGGGTACTTCAAGTTCTGTCTTGGGCCCAGCACTCTGCAACATCTTCATAAATGATCTAGATGACGGGATAAAAAGGGAATTCATCAAATTTGTAGATCACATCAAAATGGGAAAATTGCCAATGCTTTGGAATATAGGCTTATGGTTCAGAAGGACCTTAACAGTCTTTAGCATTGGCTTCACCAAGAAGATATAGTTCAATGGTGAGAAATGTAAGGTCCTGCAAATGTATAGTTGTAGCATAGGTGGTACCTACTTGAACAAGTATTAACCAGAAGGTATGAGCCAGTACTGCAACTGCCAAAAATGTAATTCAGTCCTAGGCTGCATCAACAGAAGGATAACATCATAATCATAAGAAGTAAATAGTACTGCTGTATAGTGTACTAAAGAGGCCACAATTGGACTACTGCATCCAGTTCTAAATGTCAGATTGCAGAGAAGAGCAACAAAGGTGATAAGGGATCTAGGAGTTTAACACTGTAAAGAACAGTTAAGAATACTAGTTACGTCTAGCCTAATGAAGAGAAGGATTAGGGGTGACATGATAGCTGCTTTCTGATACTTGTGGGGCAGTGCCAAGAAGGTGGGCATCAACTTATTATCCCAAGTACCTGAAGACAAGTCAAGGTGCTTGTTCAAGAGAGCTCCGATTTGGAATTAAGAAAAACTTTCTTAAGTAGGAACAATCAATAGAACAGCTTACCTCTCAAAATTGTGGGTGCTCCATCTCTGGAAGTCTTCAAGAAAAGATTGGATAGCCATTTGTCTTGGATACAATAAATTGTCCTGCCTTGGGCAAGGGATTGGTGTGACATCAGCTCAGAAGATGAATTGTTGTTGAAGCAAGAACAGGAGACAGGCAGTTACAGCTGGAGAACTATGAGGCTCCACCGGAAGCAGGGGGGAAGAAAGTGTTCAGCTACAGCTGCTAGTGAAGATGAGAAAGAATTTCCTTGTCCACTTGATCCGTGAATGTGCAGGGTAGAAAGAAGACAGTCGGCGAGGCTACTCATGAGATTGCATGAGTGCACCGACCACCAGCATAAACTGCACTGGCCAGCAACTATTTAGCTCAGCAAAGGAGCAACTCAATCATTTTACGTGTGTTCAGCCGTCATGATTTCATGCTTTGACTCTGGAACTGGATTGACACTTTGGTCTTTTGGACTTTGGACTTTGAATTTGGCTTTTTGGAACCTTATTCTTGGATTTTGACTTGGTAATTTGTGTTTGGACTGTGGAGCTTTCAATGGATCTAGTGTTTGGTGGGCTTGTGCTGTAATCTGGGATGGAAGAGTTGGACTCATTTGTGGGTTTGCATGGTTCCTGTGATAGGTGACTCCAGGGAAACATTAATTTAAATTACTAAAGCACCAGTAAAGACTGCAATCTTTGACAATATGAGCATGTGTGGAGTGGGACAGGACAATTGGACCAGAAGACTTCCAAGGTCCCTTCCAGTTCTATGGTTTTATGTTTCTATTAGGTTCTACAGAGCATTCCCAGGAGTCAGTGAGCATATGGGTATATGTACATGTGTGCATGAATGTGGTGTGTATGAATGTTATGTATGAGAAAAAGGAAATGCTACTGAAATGAAATTCATACAAACAATAGAATATAGATATCTGTTCCCAACTATGTTCATGTCAAAATAACAAAGTGTGCATCACAATGCCAGCTCTGGGCTTTTTCTTCACTTGACAACATGACATGCATTGCAATGCTTTACATTATGAACATACACAAGAAATAAAATTTGGTTTGAAATGTAATTACCTATGTTTTGTCACTGCCTCCCTCCCCACCAGTGAAACAATGCCCTGAAGGCATAAGAGACCCTATCAGCTGCCACACACAAAATTCAGCTGAAAACATTTTACATTAAAAAGATTTTTACTTGGACTATCACATGATATGATGTATAAAAATTCTAAGTCCCCCATGTGAATATTTTACAAATATTCTTATAATTTTAGTGTGTAGAACCACATAATTTCAGGCTTGATAGATGGGCTCTGTAACTTTGCCAAAGGATGACTAGTTCACATATGAATAAAGACAGAGAAATGTAATTTGGAACAGCTAAATGTTGTTATGACAAATATGAAGCAATATGTTAGAATAATTAAAATCACTGCCATGGCACAAATTCTTAGAAACTTCATGGGACCAACTCAGCTGACAGCTTTCACATTTAGTAAGGAATTCAGCCAAGTGTTCTCAAATTATGAAATGATAAAAACAGAAAATAGGTATTTCCATGAAAACTGATGATAGGGAGTACGATTGCCTAGCTTTTCACATAAAATCATTCTTGCCCTGATTTCAGAATCTTAAAAAGTCTGGGCAACCCAATTCCCAGGTCAAAATAAATTAATTTAACCATGAAAGCCTCAGTGACCTGGTTTCCAAAATAAAGAAAAACCATAAACTGTGCCTTTTAAACCACCACAGGTGATTTTAATGTAGTCAATTTAGATTATATTCAGCACAATATAAGAATAGTACCTATGTAATAGATTGCACAAAGCAGAAATGACTCACCTGTAATATTTAATAAAACAAAATCCAGTGGTCCAATACCCTAAAAGTTAGATTAAATCTTAGATCATTTTCAAGTGACTTTCCTGCCTGGATCATTTGATGAAATAGTTGACAGTTTGATATGAAGGTTGAGAAATGTATCATATATAAAATTTTAACAGCATTCTACTTCAGGTGATGACCTGATTTTGATTAATAAAATATTTTTTTATTTATCCATGAAAATTTTATCTTTCTCAGTATTTTACATGAATATCACTTAAGAAAATGATTGTGAAACTTATAGCAAAAAAAAAAAGAAAAGTATCATCCTATAACACATCTAGAATTTGATGAGATACTTGTTAATGATCACAGAAAAATATAATGTTGTAATCTAAGATTTAATAAAAGGCTGTCATAGCTGAGCAAATTCAGTAAATGGAATAATACTTATGAAAAAATATGATGTACTGTAGGCAATAATGAAGCCATTTATAAAGAAGCCTCCAACTTGTGTAGTGTTAAATACTGTATAGTTTAAATGTCACAGTGATTTAATTGTTTAGATAAATTAAATATATGTGTGCCCAACTAAATATCTACAATTTTAAAAAATTCTTCAACAAATAGTGTCTCAAGAATATGTTCATAATTTTATTAGCCCTTACTCATAAGTAGCCCTTCTTGCCAATTAAGGTTTGATAAACTGAGACTAGAGCAAGGTGTAAAAGCAAACATCCAAGCTATAGAAATGAAACTGATCATTGCTGAAGTAATTTCTGGCACCAATCTAATCCCTCTGCAGTTCCTTCCTGTCATTTGAACAACTGAGTGCCTGACCTTCAGATTCCTTGGAAAATGGCCTACTACTGCTTGCCCGATTTTTAAATGATGACTTTTGGATTAACTTTGTGTTCTTATTCAAGAGACACTCAACCATACCCCTATCTTAGCCACAGTTATTAGTATTTCAGTTTCTAAATGGATCACCCAAACATGAAAGACCATTTCTCGTTAACACTAACTGTAATTTTAACTTGCTTTCTGGCTATCAATTTCTGTTTTAATTTGGCTTACACAGTATTTCTGCATAAAAATCTGAGTATAGTCAAATTAAGAAATACGTGGAGAAAAATGGAAATAAGCAATCCAATTTCTCCAGTGTTATCACAGAAGACAAATAACTCTGAAACAATCCAATTTATATTATTTCAATATAAAGCACATTTTGAATCAGCTTCTCAGACAATGCTCTTTAATGTCTTTATCTAACCAATTTGCACATTTTTCCCTAAAGCATTGGTTTGCCTTCTTTCTAACATTGCTGGTAGGCAGTATTAAGAAAACAATAATTCTCTATGTTTGTCATTTTGCATAATAGAAATATATTTGCTACAATTTGTAGGAAAAATATTAATCATGAAAAACTGTTTAAAGTGCCATAATACACTAGGCATATTGTTTCTTTTTGATCAACTGAGCAAATTGTGAAGAGTAGAAGTGCTTTAGGGTCTGCATTAATTATGCTAAATAGATTATTACTAAATAAAAAATAACAGCCTAAATGTTAAATTAAAAGTTTAAGAAAAAAACTTCAGGAAAAATTATCTTGACATTTCATATTTTTTTCAAAAAAATTTGGGTAATCCACAAGAACATTTGGGGGCAAATATTTTTCTTTTGTTAAAGTTTTTATACACAAAGAATTGTATATACATCTGTCCCACAATTACTAGAACTGTCCCTACTGTTAGCAAGCTTTTTTTCCTAACACTCTAACTTAAATCTATTTTCTTCATCTTTGAATTTTGAACATCTTTGAATTTTGAATACAGTTGTAAATACTCTATTCAGATGAGCATAAACACACTGCAGCAACCTGGAACAGGAGAAAAGGAAACAGTTCATCTATATAACATCTTCCAACAAAATGTGTATCCACATAACTTCATCCAAAAGTGCCTAACCATTCAACCGATTTTATAAGTTATAGTTTTAAAATTGTTAGATTCTTTTTTTTACACCATAAACCAGTGGTGAAATGTAAAATTTGTTACTACCGGTTCTGTGGGTGTGGCTTGGTGAGGGGGTTAATGTGACTGGGTGGGCCTGGCCAACTTTTTTTTATTTTACTTTTAAAAGCATTTTTTTCTACAACCTCTTCAACCAAAGAGGTTGCAGGAAAAAATGCTTTTAAAAGCCTCTGACGATCAGGCAACTCAGTTGGGATTGTCAGAGGCTTTTAAGGCATTTTTCCTACAGCCTCTTCAGCTGAAGAGGTTGTAGAAAAAATGCTTTTAAAAGTTAAAAAAAAGCCTCTGATGATCGCGCGGCTCAGCTGGGCAGGAGGGGGGGCAGGGATTTTTGCTACTGGTAAACACCCGCTGCCATCGCTACCAAATCGGGTGATCCGGTCCGAATTGGGAGCATTTCACCTCTGCCATAAACCCATAAAAAAGTGTTGATGTAAGCATAACCAAGTCAAGTGGTAGGAACAGAGATCACTGCCATACATCAGAAACATGTCAGAAACCACCAACAGACTATTACAACCACATGGTATAGCATATTATACAAACCAGAACAGCCCTCCAGAACATCCTAAGCAGGGATGGGTTCTACTTACCTTTACTACCTGTTTGCAATGGGGCCGTGCTCTTCTGCGCATGCACAGAAGCATTCTGATGACATCAGAGTCGGTGTGCAGAACCTCCCGCTGGTTTTATTACCGGTTCTATAGAACTGCTGTGAACCGGGACCAACCCACCACTGGTACTAAGTAAACCAAAAGACCCAGCAATCCTGGGTGAAAAAAACAGGAGACAACTACCAGACACAATGTAAAAACTGAAACAGCCATATATAGAACAAATAGCAGAAGTCTAGCAGAACACACCCATGAACACCAGCTAGTAGTCAGAAGACATAATGGAAACTCTTTAATTTCATAACACATGGAGAGGCTTAATCATAATTTAAACGAGCAAATTGTGATCATCCTAGACCAAGCCAAGTTCAAAAATGGCAGATAATTTCTGGAAGCCTGGTTATCAATAGACACTTAGATATAAGCAACATCTACATACTGTGCAAAAGAGACAATCAACAAAAAAGGTAACTAAAAGGCCAAAACATCTCCCCACTAACAATCAACACCCAGTGACCATAAATAACACTAAGATTAAAATCAGATCAACAATCAAGAAGTAAACAATAGTTCCAAACAAGTAACTGCCAAACAAGCTAATGGAAAACAGCCGAACCAAAGAAACCAACACTGGCAGAATGCCACTAGAATATAAATTGAGAACAAACTCCATTCCTTACTAACACTGATGATGTTATCTAGTTTGGGTAATGAAACATTGCAAGAAAACAACCAAGCTCAGGGAGCATCAAGGACCCCTCATTTCAACCCTGAGCTATAATGTTTTTCTTTATTAAAATATTAACATATTCTACTTTATACTTGCATACTGTGTTTTCAAAAAGTTATGCCTCTCCCCTCAAAAATATTTTTATAAAAGTTATACTAAAGCTGCTACACATATATTCTGCATATATGTTACACATAAAGAACAATTGCAGATATGAAAGTTATGGCTAATGAGACAGTGGACAATGAAGGCCACCAGTATATTAAATGACGCATTTTCTTTTGTTCAGTCATTCAGTCACTTCAATCTCTTTGTGAGTTCTAAGGAGCCATAGAGATGTCCTTGGACAAACTATTCAAAAACTGTTATAAAAACAAAGTAGAGAAAAAGCATGGTTTGTACCAAGAGAAATGAACTTGAACTGATTCCTTCCTGACTTCCCGGAGTATAAAAAAAGGGAGTGAAAATGCAGCAGGAGTGCAAGATTCCATTACAATGCTCTCAATAAAGATACCTCTGTGGCCTTTGGTCTCGGGAATAGCATACCCTCAGGAATATATACTGTGCTCACTTTTCCTGGGTTCAAAAAAAAAAAAAAACACTATTAAAATTTGACTTTGTTTTCAGCCCTTGAGTTAATGTACTGTATTTGGGAGGCACTTTGCCATGTGGTTTTTTATGATGGTTATTTGTAATCTGGGCTGTTTTATTTGTCTGTGTTTTTAATTGTTTTAACTGTGTTTTGTAAGGCACCCATTATCTATTGAAGTAGGCATTCATAATAATGAAATAAATAAATATATGAAGTACATTTCCAGTCTCCTCTTTTCTTAAAAGGCTCTTAAGATCTGAATGACATAGTTCTGCTAGGATTATTTTTGCTGTGATTCAGTTCTGTAAGAATCTATGTATCAGTAATAGTACAATAGAATAATAGAATTGGAAGGGACCTTGGAGGTCTTCTAGTCCAGCACCCTGCCTAGGCAGGAAATGCTACACCACTTCAGACAATTTCCAGTGTTGGAGATTCACAACTTCTGCAGGCAAGTTGTGCCTGCAGAAGGCACAACTTGCCTGCAGGCACCACTTATTAATTGTTCTAACTGTCAGGAAATTTCTCCTTAGTTCTAAATTGCTTCTCTCCTTAATTAGTTTCCACCCATTGATTCTTATTCTACCATCAGGTGCTTTGGAGAATAGTTTGACTCCCTATTTTTTGTGGCAACCCCTGAGATATTGGAACACTGCTATCATGTCTCCCCTAGTCCTTCTTTTCATTAAACTAGACATGCCCAGTTCCTGCAACCTTTCTTCATATGTTTTAGCCTCCAGTCCCCTAATTATCTTTGTTGCTCTTTTCTAGAGTCTCAACATCTTTTTCACATCATGGCAACCAAAACTGAATGCAATATTCCAAGTGTGGCCTTGCCAAGATGTTATAAAGTGGTATTAACACTTCACGTGAAGTATTTAGTATCTAGCCACATAGTAATACACAATCCAACTGGGAAAAATCATAGTTTTGACAATTAACATCTTCTGTTTTCAATGCAATGACTCTGCATTTCAATATTTTGCTTAGTTTTGTTATAGTCTCTCACTATATATCACATCTCTTTATTTTATCATTACATGTTCTATCTCTGGGAATTCATGAATGTTGGAAGATAAAATCAGTTTCTTGAATGTCATGGTGAGGATTGTCTGTGAGCACCGTGGCAAGTTGGCTGGCTTTTCCTGGCTAACAAGACAGCTTTGCAAGGGGAATCGCAGCTGGCATAATTTCTCCAGAACAAAGGAAAGATTGTTGCAGTCATCCATAGGAGTATACCATGGAAACTGTCATTATTATGATTAGCTTATGAGTAGAGTTAGTAGATGTTCAAAATAGGGTTCAAAAATATTTTAAAAGGGAAATAAATCAGAATCTCTGATCATTGAGTTGAAGAATTCTAAGCCTACTAAGTCTGTGTGAAACTTGCTTACAAAATTAAGTAAAAATTTTATACTTAAAAAAAGAAAGAAAGACTTGCTGCCAGACTAGAGTAGATAATACTCGATAGATGAACAATCTCTATTATTGATGTAGGAAACCATAAATGGCACTTAAAATAACTTCATCTAAGGATAAAGGCTAATGGATTGATTTGAAAGGAATATACAGTAATCTGAGCATTGTATCTTCTGCAAAAATATATAGTTTCTTACCATTCAAAATGCAAAATGAGTCACTGATTAGCAATATTTTAAATATATTTTTTGGAAAAAGTCTCATTGAACTTGCTAGATATGAATCAGGTGCGGGTTTCAAAACCCATCGCTACCGGTTTGCTTGTGGGCATATGTGAGCTTGCACATGTGCAGTGCTTCAGTGTAGAAGCATCTGGGCAGGTGGGAGGAGCCTCCCGTTGCCACCACTATCCGTTCGCCCAGGTCGGGGCAAACTGGTAGCAACCTACCACTGATATGCATGTTTTGTACATCAGGTTGCTCTCCCACATGTTTAATAGTTTGCAAGAGCTCTTCAAGAAACAAGAAAAAGAATATTGTTCTTGTGTGCCATAATTTATGCAATCTACAAAGAAACAGTAGCAACAATTTGCTATGAATATGTAAAACTATGTAACTTAAAACATCTATTTCAAATTTTCTCAAACAAAATGCAACCCACCCAATTTGGAACACAATGGCTTTCAAATGGACTTAAATATATTCTAATTCTTAGCAATTCAACTGTGATTTTGAGACTACTGTAGTAACTGAGTTGCTTTTTCAAGTCTAATCAGCAGCAGGGACCAACCACTACCTTACTGGTATTTGAATTGAGACTAGATTGATCTGAGAGTAGAAGACCGAGACAAAAGCAGCAGTTAAGATTCTGTACTTCATGCATGATTAGTAAGTTATTCATTTTTAAACATTCTCTCTTATAAAAATTAGATCTATAATGGCTAAGCTGATCATAATTCAGTTTTACATAGGTGGATTGCATGTATATTGTGCTATCCTTCATGCATAAATTTTGTTAGTGCTGGTTAAATTGTAATTGTGAACCCAATTAATACAATGTTGTGTGAGCTCATTATTAATTTTTGCATTTTGCATACATAATCTTGAATGTTGTTGTGGTTCCAAACTTCATTTTAAAATGTGAACTTGTATTGCATTTTTAAAGCAAGTAAATCAGTCTTATTTCATCATATTTGTAGCCTGAATTTCTTTTTTTTTTTTTTTTTATTGCAAAAGTTTTACAATTTGTAGCCTGAATTTCTTGGGGTTGCCATTTTGGGATATTATAAGAACTGGATTCTATTATTTTACTTTATACTATAAATACAAATATATTTATACTGTGGTATTTTTTAAATGAATTTGTTTGCAACCCAACCATTTTTAGAACTGGGATAAGTTAGAAATTCTGGTATTTTTTTAATGCATTTTATTTTGGATTCTTGGTGAATCCTGTGGAATATGAATATGAATTATTGTTTTCATATTTATGCAACAATCATTTTGAGTAGCAATGCTTGAGTTTTTTAAAAGCAAACACACACACACACACACACACACAACTTCTATAATTCTGGTCATTTTTTTCAATACGTTTATATGTTTTCTATTAACCTGTGCTGTTTTCCTTATCCCATTTCTTTTCTCTGACATGTGTGGGTTGTTTGTTTGTTTGTTTAAGCTTCCATTCACTTTGGCTGGCCAGTATCAGTCAGCAGAGATTACTCTCTCTATATATATATATTTTTTTTTAAAGGAATCAAGAGATAGGCCAATTAACTAGTGGAACAGCTGGCATCCAGAAGTAGTGGTTGGTCTATCACTGTGCACTTTAAAGAAGAGATTGGACATCCATTTGTCTGAAATAGTATAAGGTCCCTTTCTTGAGCAGATGATTGGACTAGAAGACCTCTAAGATCTCTTCCAACTCTGTTATTCTGTTGTCCTGGTATTGGAATATTTTAAGTGTAGCTACTTTGTTCCAAACTTAAACATAACACATTTTCTGTTTGCAGCATATCCCTGATGTTTTCAAAAAGCACTACATTAAAAAAAAATAATCATTGCAATAATTGCCTAAACTAAATATCTCACTTTACTTGGATGTTTAAAACTGAGTAGGATAATGTTAACAGAGTCAATGCTTTCTCTGTTTTGATCTCTATTTTGCTGATATGAGAAAATAAAAAAAATGTTGTTCAGAGACATATGTTTCCTGAACATAACGTTATTGTAAAAAGAATATGAGAGAGAAAGAGAGCGAGAGACAAATTTTCTTTTCTCCTCATCATATCTTCTATTGTTTATTTGTAACAAAATTTGAACTAATTTATTTTACTGTTCTTGATTTTTCAAATAATGCTGTATTTAAAAGAAAGTGAAAGAATCATGATGATACACCTTTCAATGTTCAGAACTTTAATGATGCCATATACAGCAATATAATTAATAGCACCCGTGATATATATAGCAATTCATTGGGTTCCAGTAGAGGAAACAGAAGGCTAATGCCAGATTGCTTGTTAAAGGTATACCCAGTTGCAAAGTACACCAGATGAGACAATCCCTTAGTAACCACATAATGAGCTAAAGACATCTGTAAGATTTTGTATTATTGTTATTATTTCAGAACACTGAAAGTGAAGATTTAAAATATCCAGCTATGGTGCAGATGGAGTTATTATTATCCCCATTGACTCTGTCACTGAAAACAGATCCATCCTTAAATCAGACCCTAAACTGCAAAACATTGTTTTTTAACTTCAAATAGGGCCATACGGAGTGGATGTTGTATTTCTCAGAATTAAGTGTAAATGACATTTAAAAACAAAACAAAACAGTCTCTTCAAGCTATCTAGCTCTAGGAGAGATGATAATTAAATTTATTTCAGACAAAAAGGAGGGACTAAGTATATGTACTATAGAACTGCAGGTTATGAGAGTCAATGAATGCTGTACCCCATCCCTTTACCACAGTGAAAATGGTAAAGAAAATGGTAAGGCAGACAATGGCTCTTTCATTAAATATTTAAAGCACACAAAAACATACAGAAAGTTGTGTAATTTATTATTTGACTATTGTCAAACATTAAAAGTAAAATACAAATAGGACTAAATTTGATAGCAACTTTTTAATAATCTGTTACTTTGGTTATTTTTGTGCATTTAGGATAAAAGAATTAAGTCATACCAGTTTTCTATTACTTAGATTGTAAACAGAGAGATTATCTAATGTACATATTAAAATAGTTGTATACATCACTGTAAAACATATTCATTTTGGGGTTTGGGGGCAGCAAATTAAAATGTGATTATTTGAAGCATTTTTTTTCACAAAACTGTATTCTATAGAAGCAAAATAAACAATTGTAGTTTTAGATTGCAAAATTGTTGACTATAATGAATTGTTTAATGAAATATAATTTGCTTATTTGCCTTGACAATTTTACATTGAAAAGATCATCTAAAAGGCAGAAAGTCTTTAAAAACAATAAAAACAATTATTAAGTTAACAGCTACTAACATTTACTACTATACATAAACACACAGAGCAATCTACGTATTACATAATTTACAATAATACATCTACCCTTACAACTTTCTTACTAAAATAATTATAATTTATAGAAGTGAATATTTAAAAAAGCATAACATACTTTGATGATTAAAAGGGATCATAAAAGTCTATAAAATATAGTTGTTTCTCAGACCATAGCAAACATCTAATTAGTTTTTACTACTGATTTAAAACAATCTGGAGAAATTACCTAAAATAAAGGAATAATCTAAAACTGTAGTGTGCATCAGTTGTTTATATTACAAAACCCCATCTCCTACATATATTGCAATTGCTATAAAAATTCAATTTCATCCAAACATACAATAAAAGGGAATTAAGAATTAGTCCATGTTATCATTTTTAAAAGGGTAGCAAAAATGGGAGATGGTGGAATCTGTTTCAGTTCAGAAGTTCTTTCATTCTCACTTAAAAAAGATTGTAACATGGTGTGTTTCACATATATAAGATTTAAAAACTGAGGAGTAATCATGTCATCTTCTGTTTAAGTAAACATAACAGAATCATAGTTTGCTGTTAAACCTTTGTTATGAAAGTATATAAAAATGAGTTTATTAGGGTCTCTAATATATTAACACTGATAATAAACCATTTATTTTCCAAAACTCACATTATAGTGTTTACATTATGATGCAATAATTAAAGTGCAAAGCTAACTGGGAATTGGCTCTACTAAAGTAAGCTTTGCTTCTAAATAAATATTCAGTGACTTGCATAATTAAGACTGAAATTCTATTCTCTATTTGAGAAGACTGTAAACCCTGCTAAATTATAAAGAACTGTATTTAAATGTAAAGGCAACTTCAAACATGTTGCTTGCTGAAACAGAGCACCAAAATAACACCCCTGCCAATGTATCATAGGCATTCCAAGTGAAAAACCATGTATGTTGATGTTGCATTATGACATCATGATATACATTTATCATTTCAACATCAGCATTGTTGAGAATGGAGATGTACATAAGAAGTATAATATTCAAGGTCAGTCAAATTATTTTTACTAGAGGCAGATAAACCAACAAGCACTTCTCCAGCTGTGAAAATAATCTTTCCATACCATTTAACTTGAAGTATTACCGTTTCCCAAAAAGTTGAGGAGGACCTAAGAGCAATTCATTTTATCAATTACATCGAGTAATTTAACAAGACAACAGGCCAGATAGTTTTCTGAAAGAGATAATAACCTTACTGAAGGTGAGCTGAATAAGCATGGTGTAGTAGACACATTTCACATATTGCCATTGCCAGAGAATGGCAGCCTCTCTTGGCCTTCTGAAGACATTCAGAAGCAGAAATCCTCTATGTATGTCATCATGTCTGTGTTGGCAAATTGATGTGTTAGTAAAATAGGTCATTGTGTTCCCACATTATCAAGGTTTATACAAGTAGTTAAAATATTTTGCTTAACATATTGTTACAAACAAACATTGTTTTGTTTTGGGTTTTTTTTTTGGTTTATTTGTTTGCTACATTTAGAGTTTCTCCAGTTTGCAACTCAAAGTGCTAAATTGTATTTAAATATAGTCATTATTATGTTAGGCAGAAGTGCAAACAGCACATAATAGTTCATTTCCATTACCTGGGACTGTGTGTTCTTTTTACATTCCTTAAAAGAAAAAGCTTGTGTACCTTTTTTATCCCCTTATTTTATTGTTTTTAATCTCAAGGAGGTAAGAGAAACCCGTGCTCCACCTCATAAATTTTATTTAGACTAATTATATGTATTGTTTTGTGCATTGTATGACTACCAGTCTGGCTTTTGTTTTTTTATAACAGCAAGCAAACATTTGATCATTAAACATTTGATCATGTAGTTACTAGATATTCTAACAATCATTGCTGTTTTCATTTTTTAAAACTGTTATTTAATTACAAAAAATCAATGAAATACACTAACAATTTTATTCTCTACAAAGGGATAAAGATTTTTTTGGGTTTTGAGATTAGTTTCTTTGATTTCAGTGGATTTGATTTATGAATAATTTCAGGTGCCTTGGATCAGATCTGAAGAAATAGAAAAATATAATTCCACAGAACAGTTAATGAAATGTGATAAGAGGTTATTTCCCACAATACATTCATAGGGATGAATATAGTCACCTGAACTGTTAGAAGTAGCAATATCTTCTTTGTAAGATTTTCAGTCATGGCATTGTATTTATATCATGGGTCATACAATGAATAAATACATTCTTTTTTTATTATTATTATTTGGAGCCTTAGGGAAAAGAAAAGGGACTTTTCCTTGACATAGGTTAAAATTTTGAGGCTTCTGAGGATATGAAATTGGCTGCCAAAGAGATTGACAAAGATTTAGGATGGAATCAGGCAACAAATAGGTGTTATTTGCACTATTATAGAGTCCTGAATAGTTATAGTTGTGTTGCATAATTCTCTTTACTTTACATAATGTTTATTATTTCACTTTTTTTCTGAATGGGTTATGCTATCTTTGCAAAGTGTTTTTCCTGGTTTTCTTTTCCTTTACAGCTTGCCTGCTTACTTCTTTAGCAGCTAATCAAGGCATTTTCAGTCCGAAACCTATATTGGTGATTTATGGTTCATTGCATAATCAGCCAAATGTTTAGACTGGATTTGCCATTTTTAATTA
Organism: Pantherophis guttatus; assembly: GCF_059756535.1. Classification (NCBI taxonomy): domain Eukaryota; kingdom Metazoa; phylum Chordata; class Lepidosauria; order Squamata; family Colubridae; genus Pantherophis; species Pantherophis guttatus. The sequence goes on from NC_142070.1 coordinate 35,815,593, forward strand.
ATCTATCAAGTCCTCCCCAAGAACCTGGTATGGGCAGATGTTTTTGTTTCAGGGTATTAAGATGTCAGTGCAGAATTTAATCTGCTCTAAGTTAAACTGCCTTTTACAATTGACTAATGGTGGTTTGGTCAAGTGGTGATCCAGTTGTTTTGGGATTGCAGTCAAGGTACTTATTACTGTTAATACTATCTTTGCTTTATTTTGCCACAGTTGTTCTATTTCTATTTGCAGGTCTTTGTATTTTAATGCCAACCTTTTTGCAGTTATAAACGAATCTATAGTTTCTTATAGAATCCTATAGTTATAAAGGAATCCATGTAATGCTTAGGCTTTTGTCCTTGGTAAATCTGAAGTCTAAAGTATGTTTTCTAAGATCTGCATTCTATTTTTTCATTGTCTAATAGACATACATCTGCCTACCAAGTCAGTGTTACCTAGAAAGTTTCTCATATCATGAGTACCCTGAATTTTCTTATCCAGTGGCTATTTTGTGCCTTAGCCATAAAACAAATTTGTTAATAGAAGCATACAATGTAGCAAACTATTAAACTGTTGTTATTATATTTTTGGATTGTGATTGATTGATTATATGACATCCAGTCATTGTTGTCCTTTAGTGATCATACTCTTCTTCATTACAAGCTATTTCTAATCTGACTTTTCAAGTCTTCTAGTAATGCATTCATTACCACTAATGGCTGAGCCCATCCACCCTGCTCGGTTTCAACATGTTCTATTAGTTTTAACTATAATAAAGAAAATGGATCTATGGTCATAAAAAATATTTTTCAAAATAATTAAAAGTATGTAAGGAAAGTGTTGCTTTTTATATGATTGTTTTGCACTGTCTAGAGTTACTTTCAGTAAGATGCATTGCTATACACATTTGATAAATAAATAATAAATAAACAAATAATAAAATTGATGTGTTTACATCAGGGGTGAAATCCAGCAGGATCTGACAGGTTCTGGAGAACTGGAAGTGGAAATTTTTAGCAGTTCGGAGAACCGACAAATACCACCTCTGGCTGGCACCAGAGTGGGGTGGGAATGAAGAGTTTGCAATATTCTTTACCAAGGAGTGAGGAGGGAATGGGGATTTTGTAGTATCCTTCCCCTGCCACGCCGACCAAGCACACCACGCTCACCAAGCCACGCCCACAGAACCGGTAGTAAAAAAAAATTGGATTTCACCACTGGTTTACATGTATACATTCCTTTTTCACATACACATTAAAAGGTTATAGCATAGATACAATGAGTGAAATGTATGTAGTCAACTCCTTCTAATCTATACAGAGAGAAAGACATATGCTACTGTTTATGTGCAAAGAATTAATTAACAGCTATAGTGGTAATGAAGAAGAGAGCTGAGACATAGATAAATTGAGTCTGATTGGGGCTGCACAGACTCTTCAAGTGATTAATTGCAAGAAGGCAGCATTAGCAGAAGAAGCATGTAACAAAGCAGTTTCTAATTCTTTGCTGCAGAGACCTTTTAAAAAGAAATTGTAGAACTGGGAATAGAGACTCATTAAGAGGGTAAGAAGTGCAGGCCTTTAATGCTTTCTGTCTTAGATATTTCATTTGCATGGTACAGGAACATTTCCCAAGTAATTTTCAGAAGGGTCAAGAACATTGTGAAAATAGCATACCTTAACCCTGCTTTAATTTTCTTATGGTGGATATTATAGTGTATCATAAGACAATTTGCATTAACATTTTCTGCTACAAAGGCATTTTCATTTATTCAGTGCAGTCTGGTTCCAGAAGTCCAGACTTCAAATGCTCAAAATCTAGTATACACTGTAATTTAGATGTTATTTTTTAAAGATTTGTTGGGGCTAAGGAATAAATAAATAAATAAACATTAAATACCAAACTTATTTCATTTTTTTTGTCCCCCACCAAGCTAAAACAATACTTCATTGCAAAAAATGTACTATGCATTAAATATAAAACTCAGTCTAGAGCGCCTGCTCACCTTATACTGAATTATCCAATTTCTTAAAATATAGCCACTTAATTTATATATTAATATATATGTGAGAGCCAGCCTGGCATAATAGCTCAAGAGTGCTGGAAGACTTTTGGGCAATCACTGTCTCTAGCATTAGAAAAAGGAAATGGTAAAACACTTCTAAAAATGTTGCCCAGAAACCTGTATGGTCTTGTCCATGTTCTCCATGTAAGAGCCTTGGTGGTGCAGCAGATTAAAGTGCTGTTAAATAGCACCAGCTGCCTGCAATTACTGCAAGTTCAAATCTCACCAGGCTCAAGGTTGACTCAGCTTTCCATCTTTTCGAGGTAGGTAAAATGAGGACCCAAATTGTGGGGGCAATAAGCTGATTTTGTATAAAAAAAGAACACCGCTTAGGGGGCCCTGAAAGCCCTAGTAAGCAGGTATATACAAAAGTATGAAGGCTATTGCTTAATGCATTGTAAGTGCCCTGAGTCTCCGGAGAAGGGTGGCATATAAATCAAATCAATCAATCAATCAATACTGTAGATGCCAGGAATCAAATCTTACTTGAAGGAAAATATACTATATCTGTATTTATATATTTATTTCTGCTGCACAAACCAGAGTAGAACACTTAAATCATTCTCAGACTCATAGTGGGTTCCACTTACCTTCATTACTGGGTCAGAACTGTAAGCGTGTTTGCATGCTCGCTTCGCTTGCATGTGGCCCTTCTGCACATGCACAGAACCTTCTGCACGTGTGCAGAGCATCCATGATGACATCCAGGTGGGTGGGTGGAGCCTCCCACTGCTAATACTACTAGTTTGCCCGAACCGGAGCGAACTGGTAGAAACCCACCACTGTTTGGACTGCCTTAGCTGTGGGCTAACAATGGTTCTTGCAGGCAGATTTGTTGTCTATAAATGGTTAGTTGGACATCAGGTCACAAGGGTGAAAAAACAACTAGGGATGTGTCACTATAGTGACTCTTAGGGACCTTTTTATTATAGTTATAGGATTATTGTCCTGTCTTTATTACATTTTAAATAATAAATATAAATATTCAAAAATTTAAGCTGACAATACTCCTAATACTCCTTCAATCTTTTTCCCCACACCAACAAACCTGTGAGGAAGATCAGGGTAAGAGAGTAACAGGTCTAAAGGCTTTTTATATTATAAATCATGGTTCAGAGCTTGAAGTGTTTTCTTGCAACCTGAAATCTAAATAAAAGTGTTTGTTTTCTTTAAAGCTTTAGAAAACATGGATGTAGGGAACCTTATATGATATTCAGCTAGGCTGTTAAGATCAGCGTTTCCATGGATAGTCTATTTGTTCTAAACTTTCTACATTTTTCAATACATTTATCATTGCCATGTTAGTCACGCTGCTCTGATTGTAACAATAAGTTGCATTGCTTCATCTATTTTGTCAGCTTCTACTACCATTTTTTAAAACGTATGAAAGTGGAATGTTTACTGAAAAATATACACAGAACTATTATTAGTAGCTCTTCTGATTCCATCTTTAAACCAGATAAAGTTCAAATTTAGAAAAAAGAGTTTGCTCTATTTTCACATCCATCTTTCATTTTAAGATCCCCCCACCCAGAATGTATTAATGGGTACAAGAATGTAGGCAGTTTTGCCAACCAGTCCTTTTGCCAAAACTGCTGGCAGCAGCTGCAGAAGCCAAGAAGTTATGAGCAGCTTGTACCTATGCAGGAAGAAGTATAGAGCAAGAACTGGGATGCCAGATGGCTGTAATGATTTATCTCAGACAATGGTGTAATTCTTTTCTTTACCTTCAGTTGCTACATAATTCATATCCTGTAATAAACCACCTCTCTGGTTTCTTCTACTGGAAAGCAAAAGAAGAGAGGTCTCTTTTAAAATGTCTCCTCCAATATTTTTTCTTCCATGAAGGACTAAATTTTTCTAGAAGTGTTTCTCCCCAAAATATGAAATAATTGGCAAAAGGACAAATGTTGGGAGAAAAGAAAAGAATGTGTCCCCAATCTCATTCTGAGGACTGAGTATACTGTATAGCATTCTTACATATTGTGATAATGAAATAATGTCACAACGTAACACTGTAGATAATGATATTTATGTATGTATCTATGCATGTATGTATTTATGTACAGTATGTACTGTATGTATGTATGTATGTATGTATGTATGTATGTATGTATGTATTAGATTTGCATGGCCTCCTATTTTAAAACACAGTTCCAGTGACTGACAAGTAAAACTGTGAACTATTAAAACCATAATAATATAAAACACAAACTCGACATGTCAGTTATCCCCTTGGCACGTCCCAACAATCAAACCAGAATCGTCTCATTCAACCAGCATCTGACCATAAAGACAGTTCTTGATTGCCTTCCAGAAGGTAGATCATGGGGAGGACTGTGTTATGGAAAGTAGATACAGTGAAAAGCATGCTTCTGAACTCCCACTAGATGGCAACATTTTAAAGAAAGAATCTGGAGCACCTCTCTGGTATGGTAGCATGATCTTGGAGTCCTAGTGGACAATCACTTAAATATGAACCAGCAGTATACTGCAGCTGCCAAAAAAGCCAATGCAACCCTAGAATCAAGATCACACTTCATGAAGTGTTAATACCACTTTATAATGACTTGCTAAGACCCCCTGGAATACCTTGCCCCCATCACCAGTTCACATTTAAGACAATGAGTATATGCCGATACAGATTTATTAATGCTGTATTATATCATTTTTTTAATGAAACATATCAATACAGAGCTGATGAGCAAACATAATGTGATGACATGTACTCATTGGTCTACTCAGTAAGGATTTATTTATCAGTAAAGCAAAACCTGATGTTTCATCATATTTTTTTAATGTATAATCATGCTTTCTTTCATCACAGAATTCAAGATAATTTAATTTAATTTAATTAATTAATTAAATTTATATGCCGCCCCTCTCCAAAGACTCAGGGCGGCTCACAATACATTTTTAAAAATAATTATAAAAAAACATTGAAAAATTAAAAACATTAAAAACATTAAAAACTCATTCATGCCATTCATGGCCAGATCTTGCCAGATCACAAGAGTGAGATCAACAGCCCCAGGCCTGCCGGAAAAGCCAGGTCTTCACCACTTTTCGGAAGGCCAATAGGATGGTCCGGACCTCAGGAGGTAACTGGTTCCAGAGAGCTGGGGCAGCCACAGAGAAGCCCCTCCCCCACGGGCCCATCAGCTGGCATTGTTTAGCTGACGGGACCCAGAGGAGACCAACTCTGTGGGATCTTACCGGTCGCTGGGAGCTATGCGGCAGAAGGCGGTCTCGAAGATAATATCCCAACTAGATTTATAAATAATCTACAAATATTCAAGATATATGTGTATGTGTCCATACACATATGCACATCCATGTGTGCACACGCACACACACTTTGAGCCTAATTTAATGTACCTTTTTCCAGAAGATATATTCATGTATATGGGGTATATTAATGTATATGGGGTGGAATTAAACCTTTTCACACTTTAACCCCAATTCCATTGAAATTAACATGTGTATGTGTGTGTGTGTTGTAGGGCTGTTGTGCATTCTTTTATTTTGTATTTTGGACTTTATTTCTATTTTTGCAGAATATTGCACAATTTTTAAGACCTGTTTAGTCACTGTGCTATAAATTTCAAATTGTCTGTCCCTGACTTTACATTTTTCTTAAAGCCATTTTTTTCAATCAACCCGTTTCTGATTGCCTCAATGGTCTGAAATATTTAGAAGCTTTGGACTTGCAAAACTAACACTTATTTTGTAACTTCATTTAATCTGTATTTTGAATTGAATTATTAATGTGTTTTGCTTAGCATTTGCCAAACAATTTACTTCAGTATTTTACTTCTGTGCTTTAGTTGTATCAATAAAATTCTGACTGGATAAATCTATATCTGATCTGCAGCAATGGGATGTTGCAGAATAATTCAAGACTGCTAATAAAAGCAGTATTGCAATGTCTCAAGCCAACACTGCCCTTTTCTGCATGTGCTGCTACATTGCATCTGTGCCCAATAGGGCAGATCCCTTAGTCCATTGCTATAACTCTTTTGTAATTTGATAAAAATAGCAATATTCCCTGTATACAATGCTGATGTGTTTTATCAGCACTAAAATGGGTTAATTTTGACAAAATGCCATGAATGATGTATTCTCCCTTCCAGGACCAAATCTATCCTTGGATGAAGGGTGTTGTTAATTCAATAACACACTGGTGAGCTCCCCATTGTGTCATATAAGGCACTTTGAACAAACATTAGCTATCCTTGTATTTCTGAAAGAAATACATATTTTCATCATCAGATATTAAAAATATCTGAAAATATGGCAAAGGTATAATTTTAGATGCAATGTCAAAAGGTACTTAACTTTTACAACAATGTATTTCATATGTTGTTTGATTTTTTTATATAGCATATTGGTCTATGCTTGTAAATAAATAATCTTGGAACTTGAAAAATAGGTTCTTTTAATTGTCTCCTTTTGATTTTCATTGTAAGAAACTAAGGATTTTTTTATAGTTTGTCGTGTAGGTTTTCAGAATAATTCACTTTTAGGGTGTGCTTCTTTGTTATTGTTAAGGAGTTATAACTTGCCTAATTTATACATAACATTAGTATTCATAAATTATAAGTTAGTTTTCCATTGCCTTCAATAAATGAATTCAATTTTTAGAAAAATAATGTGAGCAACAATTTTATATCCTCTATCATACCAAGACCTTTGAAATTGCTTTTGCACTTTAATTCCACTTCAGTTCCATGTAGAAATTAAAAATCCACTTCTAGATATTCCTGTTATTCTTCACTGGATCCCAAAGGTACCCCAATGAAACTAGTTTTTAAAGCTTATTAAGCATATTAAAGGAAATATGTCCCAGACACGCATACCAATTAAGAGCTATATTTTGTATCCATTTACATCCATGCATCCCAAATGAAATGGGATGATTTTATGGATGAGACAAGAAGCAAATTAAGAGACAAGAAGCATATTAGGACAACATATATTCTATAAGCATAATGTAACTTCATATTTAACTTTAACTATTATTCTAATTTCAATATTTCACCTTTAGTTTGTAGGAATGAAGACAATGAATGAAGAAACATTTTTTTAAAGTAGACCGTTCTATAAGAACAAAAAATGTGTCCTTAGTTTAATATCAAAGCCAGATGTACAATAACAGTAAAATATGAGCTTTTTTTAAAGCTTCCACCCATTCAAATTTACAACATATTTGGCGGACGTGTTTTCTCTTTTCTAAGAAGTGTAGTAATTTTAAAAATGTTAACATAATCAATAAGCTATACACTGAGGAATTATATAACATGCAAGACTTTTGCTTTTAAGAAATTATCTGAACAAACCTGGGAAAACTTCAGGATGCAACACAACAGACATATTGCTGTGATGGACAAAACAACAACTTGGGAGTTCCAATTTACAAATATCTGAAAGCTATGTAACTAAAAAAAATACAACAAATTCATATACTAAGTCAAAGAGGCTCTTCTAAAGTATAGTAACCATTGGCAATATAATAATTATTGAAAGAGATGATTTTGAGGAAGATCTGAAAAGATTTTTAAAATGCATTAGGACCTAATTAGCCATCTGGGGATGATGATATATAAGTAAAGCATCTAAATGTTTGACTCTGTAAAGTTATGGAATTTCCAAAGGAAAACATATTTTCATTGTTGGAAAGCAAATTTTAAATAAAAGAATAAAGCAGTGCATCCATATATAATGATAAAAGAAAAAGAGAGAAGCTAGAAACTTTCTCCTGGTGATGCTTAAATTTTTGTTCCACTCTACCATGAAGAAAGCTTTCTTTAATATAGTTTTTTTTTTCTTCAAAGAGGATTCCTGAAAAGGAGAAGTCAATTCTATTAGGAACTCTCTAGAAATGCTAAGTGAATTTCAAGCACTAGAAAAGAGATGTTGACTGTTGAAGAATGGATTTTAAAATTGACTGAATTAGCAGAGTTGGTGAAATTAAGTGCTTTGATCAGAGATAATGGACTAGACTGGAAGCTGTTTGTGGACTTTCTATGTGTTAAATACAATCATAGATGACTAATAGAGGGATTTGAAGATTAATGTAATGTTTAGTTTAATCCTTAACCTGTTGATAGATAGATAGATAGATAGATAGACCGACCAAATTTATATTTGCTGATAAAGAAATAAAGGGAGACTACTATAGATCTATTTCAAGCTATCTTACTGGGATTCGAACTTAGGCTGCTTGTATATTAGGCAGTTGTATTAACCTCTGAGCCACAAGTTATCTTCCCTTTATTAGCTTGAGCCAGGGAAGAGATTAAGTGTTTTTCTATTGAAGCACCTGCTCTATCCCAATATGGGAGGGAGCATACTGCTTCCTTTTCACCTTTCAGCTCCAATCCAGGAGCCCTCAAGCAGTCGCATATAATAATTCAAACAATAAATTAAGAATGTAAAATCAAAGAAAAGAAGTAGGAAGAGAGTTGTAGCTTGTCTGCTCCTTAATATAAAGTGTATTCACAGCAAGAGAACAATAGAAGCAAAAAAGAAGTTTGTCTCTATTATCTGATATTTGGGCTTTCAGCATGAGAACATATCTAACAGATTTTTCTCCCTGAATTTCTGATTTATTATGGAAGAAGCAGTGCCTCTGTAACTCAGTAAGTGGCTCCAAAAGTACCTTTTAAAATATTAAATATTTAAAATTAATGTGACAGAGAACAATTCAAAACCAGAAAATAACAAAACTATTTAAACTTATTGTTGCTATGTTTATTTCTGATAATGGTTTAAGTCATTTTTTTAAACTTTGATCACCATTATAACATTTTATTACCTGTTTTTCACTGTAGCTCCTCTTTAATTGAATTAGTACATTATCAGAAAATTAAAAAGAAAAAAAAAACCTTGGATCACTGATTATTCTTCTAATGTTTCCACTTCTTTTCCCTAGAGTCGTTAATTGCTTTAGATTTTTTCATCCATAATTTTTATTCATTTATTTTTTTCTTATTTTTATTTTTGATCAGACCCATTTCAAACAAACAAACTAGGAACAGTTAAGGTTTTATTAACACAAAAATAGATTTATTTATTTGTTTGGTTTGGTTTGATTTGATTTGATTCAATTTGATTTCTATAGCCGCCCATCTCAGCAAATGATTCTGGCCTTTTGATTGATTAATTGACTATGTTCCAAGTCATAACTGATTCTTAATACAATCACATAGACAGATTTTCTTCATGATTAACCCTATTTCTTATGAATATGTATGAATGATCATTTTCCTTTCCTTTCTGAAATACCGTATATAAACCTGAAACATATTTGTCTTCCATTATTGTTTTTGAGAAGACTTCTTCAGGCTGTGAATGAATTTCCCCTTTCTTTCTTCCATCACTTTCTTCTCCTTTCTGAAAGGTATGTGTGTACACACACACACACACACACACACACACACACACACACCATTCTTTTGGAGAAGACCTCTCCAGTATGTGCTGTCTAATGAACACTGCAGTAAGCCTTGGTGTTTTTTGTTTGTTTATTAGTTTTGATTCTGCATTTTGATTCCCCAATATAGGAAGAGAAGCTGCAGAGAAGTTGGGATAAAAATGCTCAGTGGTGCCTGGGATGTAAGGAGGCCTGGATATAATAGGGAGCAGATCAGTGGTGGATTAGAACCGGTAGCAAAAATTTGTAGTAGTTCGGAGCACTGATAATAACATTGGCTGGCCACGCCCCCAAACCGGTCCCCGGGCTGGTGGCTGCTTGCTTTCCCCGCCCACCTCATCAGAGGTTTTTTTTTTTTTAACTTTTAAAAGCATTTTTTCTACAACCTCTTCGGCCGGAAAAATGCTTTTAAAAGTAAAAAAAAAAAAAGCCTCTGATGATCGCGGCTCAGCTGGGATCGTCAGAGGCTTCTGAAAGCATTTTTTTCTGCAATCTCTTAAGGTTGTAGAAAAATGCTTTTAAAAGTTAAAAAAAAAGTTGCCATGCCCACCCAGTCACATTACCCCCCCACCAAGCCATGCCCACAAAATACGCCACGCCCACACAACCAGTAGTAAAAAAATTTAGAATCAACCCCTGGAGCAGATCCACCATGATTGGTAGACAAATATTGGAAAATCATTAGCAATTTTGTGATTCTTCTGATTCAAATGACTGTTAGTGACTACTTTGATGCAAGACTTAGGCCGACAAAATGACCTTGAGATTATCTTGCAACTCATGGCCTGTAGGTTTGGGATCAATATATTATAAAATGGCTTCAACTTTATGAACTTTATGAACCAATATAAAAGGTAACTCCAGTTAAACTAAACATTATCTTATTTTGTTAAAAAATGTAACTCGATATTAAAACTGAAGAAGACTAACTAGCTTGGAAGTTGAATTTTCTCTTTTTCTCTCATCAAATTTTAAGTCAATGCTTGCTGGAACATGTTTCAGCATCATTTAGAAGCAAATCATATATCTTTGTTTCAGAACAGTTGTCTTAGTCACATCCAATTAATCAATTAATTAGTCAATGAACATGATTAATTTGCAAAGATTGCTAGTTTACATGAAAGTAAATACAGAATACAGAATAAAAGAGTTGGAAAGCACCTTGGAGTCTTCTAGTCCAAGCCCCTTCTTAGTCAGGAAAGCCTACACCACTTTAAAAACTTCTAGGGTTGGAGCATTCACAACTTCTGGAAGCAAGTTGTTCCACTGATTAATTGTTCTAACCATAAGGAAATTTGTCCTTAGTTCTAAGTTGCTTCTCTCCTTGATTAGTTTCTACTAATTAGTTTCTATTAGTTTCAAATCTCATTGAACATGCTGGGATTTGCTTCTAAATAAATATAAAGTTAAGTTGACAATGAAATTATCCATATTTAAGTCGTATACTTCTTTTCTCAAAATCAGGGATGTAATTCTGAATAAACATGCATTGGATCATTCTAGGAAATAGTATGTGTGGATATTCTCATTTTTATATTACAAAAAATTCAAATTCATATCATTTTTTTAAAAAAATAATCAGAATTCTCATTACTGAAAAAGTACTTTGACAACTTCAGGTTCACTTAGTTCACATCAATTGCTATAACTTTAACAAGCATGACTTTGTTTCATTCACTTGTCAAAATTTGACTAAAATCAAGACAGACATTTATTCAGCAAATATGACCTACTGTCAATCTACACAGTTATACCTGAAAATGCTAGAGGAAGTTACATCTGTGCAGTCCACCACCTGTGGTGTCATTGGGGGTCGGGGATTACGTAGAAAATTATTTTCAGTTTCTGGTCTGTGAATGCTGTCATCTGAATTTCAGGATAGTAGTAGTAATATTGTGTGGTTTTATTTTTTAAAAAAACTGAGACACATTACACTTTCAGTTTTGAAATTCACATCTACCACTGAGGGTTGCTTCAGACTATTTCAAAGATTTTTGTAAGATGTATTTTAAGTAGCATTAAGCATTAGAGTACAATATTCATTACAATATTCTTTATAAACTGTATTAAATTTGTTGGCTGTTTTTTGTTGTCCTTCAGGAAATTACCACAAATCAAAGAAGCCATCTCCAGTTTAAGACTTGTACTAAGGCATTAAAAATAGCATTTTCAATGAAGATGACTAATGTTTACTAAATATATATTTTATTGTGTATTATTTATTTATTTAGCTTCCCAAAGTCTCCTTATAGAGAAAATGGCTAAGTAAGTAAGTAAGTAAGTAAGTAAATAAAATTGAAACTGCTAGTTGGATTCTAGTCAAAATAACCTGTTTAGATGTGATCTTAAGAAAGCAATCATGATCGTTTTAAAGCAAGTTTATTTATTTATTTTAATATGATCAGGTATGGACTGGATGAAGTATGTATTTTTTTAGCCACCCAAAAACACGTTTCTACCCAGTAGCAAATAATACAATATTTGTACCAAATACAATTTTTAGGATGCTATTAGTATTTAATTTTTAAGATGGACACTTTTGTAGTTTAGCACATATATTACATAAGCTTTGCCTATTCTTCTTGGATAAACTTCCAAACATTTTTGAGCTTATAGGATCAAAATGAAGTCATTTTTCACATGTAAGACTTCTTTTAGTCTGAGACAATTATAGCAGCTCTCAAGAAAGCTATGTTTCCAATAGCGCATTCCACTTAACACAGCTGCTTCTTGCGAGGAAAGAAAAGGGAAAGGAAGAAATACTTTTATAGGATGTGGAGGGTTAGCAAAAATAGCAAAAAAAAAAAAAAAAAGCTAGGAGTCCCTCATTTACAAGGTATATTAACATTTTTATTACCAGGATGTCTTTTAGGATAATAAAGACTAAGAATTATAATATTACCAAAATAATAGATAAATATATATTTTATTCACAAAAGCTTTTTAATGTTTTTGGAAACTATTTCTAATGTCCTTCATCTGGTATTGAGAATGACAGAAAAAAAATTGGTATGAGGCTGAGCAGGGTCACAGAGAGCATACTTGACATTACAAATCTGGGATTTTTCTGACTAGACCTGTAAGTCACCATATTTCAAGAGAAATGTGAAATTAATGCATAGACGATTTAGGCCAAGTTTTTTTTTTTTTAACTTGGCTTGAAATTCAGGGGAATGTATCAAATTTCCAAATCACAAGGAAGTATAGCACAGTCTCTGTTCTCTATCTCTATCATTTCTACTTTGTGCATTGTTGCAATGCTAGTGTCTCTCTCACTGTTCCTCTCCTCTTATAATGAAACTGTACATATAATATATCATTTCCACACAAAGTGATTGCATCCTGCTTATTGAACAAGTCTCAGATGTGGGAATTACTGCATGAGTCATTCAGCAGTGTTGTCTGACTAAGATAAAGTGGCAGGTGAGGCAGGTAGCCATGTTCCACTATGAAACTACCTGCCATGCGGCTTTTGATACCATCGACCATGGTATCATGCTGCGACGATTGGAGGGGTTGGGAGTGGGGGGCACTGTGTTGCTGTGGTTGTCATCCTTCCTCTCCAACCATATGCAGTTTGTGTTGGCAGGGGGACAGAGGTCGATCTCGAGGCACCTTGTATGTGGGGAGCCGCAAGGGTCAGTCCTCTCGTCCCTTTTGTTCAACATTTATGTGAAACCGCTGGGTGAGATTATCTGTGGTTTCAGGGTGAGGTTACATCAGTACGCTGATGATACACAACTGTACATCTCCACCCCAAACCACCCCAATGATGCCCTTGACGTGATGTCCCAGTGCCTGGAGGCCATGCGGATCTGGATGGGGAGAAACAAGTTCAAGCTCAACCCTTCCAAGACCAAGTGGCTGTGGCTTCTGGAGTCCTGATATAGTCAGCTGGCTCCATCGCTGACTATTGGGGGCGAGATCCTGGCCCCCACAGAGAGGCCTCGCAACTTGGGTGTTCTCCTGGATGCACGGCTGTCTTTGGAAGATCATATGATGGCCGTGGCCAGGGGAGCTTTCCATCGGGTTCGCCTGATGCACCAGTTGCATCACTTTCTGGACAGGGATTCCCTGCACACAGTCACTCATACTCTCGTCACGTCACGTCTGGACTACTGCAATGCTCTCTACATGGGGCTTCCCTTGTAGCACTCGGAGGTTCCAACTGGTCCAGAATGCCACTGTGCGGGTGCTTAAGGGTGCAAATTAGCATGCCCACATAACACCCCTCCTGTGTGAACTGCACTGGCTCCCAGTGGTCTTCCGGGTGCTATTCAAGGTGTTGGTTACCACCTTTAAAGCGCTCCATGGCTTAGGACCGGGGTATATACAAGACCGCCTTCTGCCATCAACAACCTCCCACCGGCCAATACACTCCCACCTCAGGGTGCCGTCGGCTAAACAATGTTGACTGGCGACACCCGGGGGAGAGCCTTCTCTGTGGGGGCACCAGCCCTCTGGAATGAGCTGCCTCTAGAGCTCCGTCTTAGCCCCTACCTGCGTACTTTTCACCGCGCCCTCCTGTTCCAGCAAACCAGACTGGCCTAATATGAATTTTATTATGGGTGTATGTGTGTTTTAAATCTGCGGGCCAATTTTATATATTGATTTTAATTTGGCTTTAAATTTTATAAATCTATGTGTTTTAATATGGCTGTACACCACCCTGAGTCCTTCGGGAGAAGGGCGGTATAGAAATCTAATAAACTTGAAACTTGAAATGCATTCAAATTAAAACTGTTGTCAGATTGATAAAAATACTAATAGTTATCAAAACAATGAACAGGAACAAACTAACTCACTTGTACTAAAGCAACATGTTACCAGCCAATATTTTTTCATATACCAATATTTTTTCATATTAGAAAAAAAAGAGGAAAAAATAACAAGAGTTTTGGCACCACAAACTGCCAATATAAAAATGGGGAATTTGAAAATCTTGTAACATTATTATTCCTTATAGTAAATACTATAAATTTGGGTTCCTGGGTACTTGGCAGGAAGTTTTCTATAATTCCAAACAGCTCTCTCTACAAATCTACTTGAACCTTATCTCGAGTTCTTAGACACAATCATGATAATTCTAAAGCACATAAAAAATACAAGTAGAAAAAGTAAGGACCACCTTTGGTGGGAAGGTAACAGCGTTCCGCATGCCTTTGGCATTTAGTCATGCCGGCCACATGACCATGAAGATATCTTTGGACAGCGCTGGCTCTTCAGCTTTGAAATGGAGATGAGCACTGCTCCCTAGAGTTGGGAACAACTATCACATCTGTGCAAAGGGAACCTTTACCTTTATACAGTGCACAACACATTGAAATGTACAGATTAAGAACCAGTAGACTTGCACCATGAAAAATCAAATGCCCAGATTACGTAATTAATTCTAGCAGTCAGCCTGTGATATTACTGAAGGGACAAGTCCAGCTACTATGGGCTGCTGCAGTGCGGTGTCGAGCCTGACATATTGCTCGACAACGCAGGGACGGGAAGGAGGAACAGTGGAGAATATGGAATGACATGATGTGCTGGAAAAAGCAGTTGTTTACGGTGATGGTGGTGGCGGCATTGGGTATAGGTGGTCGGTTCCGGTGTCGCGGTATGTCAGGGATAGAAAACGGGGGGTGGTTGCTGCTATGCCAATGATACCGGACATTTCGCAGACGCCGGTGGGATGGATACGTGATGGAGGTGTGACAACTGACCTCCGCAACGCTGATGCTGTCAATGGAGCCTGGTATGCTGACGCAAAGGAGGGGCGGTGCCCGAAACAGTGCCTATGTCTTTGATTTCTCTGTTCAGAAAACATCAACTGACTGTGAAATTCACAAGTTGCACCACAGAATTTGTGGTATGAATTGGCATGCATATCTAAAAAAACCCATCCAACTCTTTATTGGGTTATGGATTTTAAGGAACCCACTTTCGGTTAGCAATTAAAAGGGGGACTTTCTAATCATCTGTGAGATAAGTTGTTTCAACAAAGTATTTCAGATTTCTCTGGAAGAGTTAATCCAAAATCATGTAACTATAGCAGAAGGCAAGAAACATCAAGTCAGATATCTTTGACAAGGAAAAAACATTGCATTATTTCTACACTCTCTTTCTTTTCTTCCTTTTGCTTATCAAAATCAGTGGAAGTCCCAGTGAGTTTACTCTATAGTTACTGTAGGTATGGGACTAATCATTATTTCTTAGTTCAATTTACCCTAAAAATTTACTGTTGTGAATATAAAATGAAGGATAATGTTCATATAAGTTACCTGCAGTTCTTAGAGGAAAAATGTGATCTAAATCAAACAACTAAAGGGTACAAGTGTCATGTAGATACACATACCGGTATTACAAAGTATGCTTTTTGGAGATATTAAGGTATTAAGTTAAAAATCAATTATGTATGTTTCATTTGACTATTGGACATTTTATCAAGCTACAATAATAAAGAATATCCTGAAACACAAGTGTGATGTTTATTCAATTTTTACTTTTGAATGAATGGATGATTAAATATTTGTGTGCATCGATAAGGATCTTTCTTAAAATGTTGCCTGCTTTTCCAATTTGAACTGTTCTACAAGGCATTTACCTTCTTAAAATGCACATTCATTCATCATAATAGTATTTGATGCAATTGAAGTACAAAATTACAGTGCCATTTTGCTCACATTGGAGCTCACATTGCATTTGCTTTGTTCCATTACCATGATAACTGAACAGTTGCATTTTAAGAAGCCACTTTTCTTGGGAAGGTTGGTAATGAGTTACTATTTTCAGAACATAAATAAATACGGGTATTCTTGATACTAGGAAATGCTGCAGGTAAGTGTTATTAGAAAATAGGATAAAATAGGGGGAGAAATGTAGATTTGTTGTTGTTTTTTAAAATGACAGATGTGGGCTATGTCTTACTGCATATATAGTCAATTAATCCTCACTTTGGAGTAGGAAAAAAAAGATATGAATAATAGTGAAAAGTACTGAGAATATTAAATAAAGAAAAGTCTATAAATCAGAGGTGAAATTCTACTGGTTCGGGCTGGTTCGCTCGAACCAGTAGTAAAAAATGATACTGGTTCACTGAACCGATAGTAAAAAAAATGTAAAAAAAAGTTCTGACAATCACACGTCACTCATCTGATCGTTGGAGCTTTTTTTTTTAACTTTTTAAGCATTTTTTTTTACTATCGGCTCAGGTGAATAGGTAGTATAAAAATGCTTTTAAAAAGTAGGGGGAAAAAAGGCTCGGATGATCGCGCAGCACAGCTGTGATCATCCAATCCTTTTTAAAAAAATTTAAAAGCATTTTTTAACTATCTATTCACCCGAACTGGTAGTAAAAAATGCTTTAAAAAAGTTTTTTAAAAAAGGTTTCCAAGATTGCGTGCCACAGCTGATCCCCCCACTCCCCCGTTGTTCTACTTATCTTCCCAAGCCTCCTTTTGGTGCACACTGTGCATGTACACACACAACATGCACTTGGCATGCAGCGCGCAAGCGTGGCCAACGAATCGGTAGCAAACTAGTTCAGATTTTACCACTGCTATAAATTAAATGTTTTTAATGGGGTCTGTCAATGTTTTAGACTTGTATATTTTTCCCACAATTCCCACATTTCAATCTTAATTAGTTTAATAATATAAAGAAAGCACCATATAATGCTTCTATTACATGTAATAATGACATTATCCTGAAATTCTGTATATAATTCAGCATGAAAGAGATATACAAAAACAAAACAGAACAACAGGTCATATTATTCTCATAGCATTAAGGAAAATGAACCAATTACTATAAGCAGAAATGTGCATTTTTTTCTACGATGTCCTGCTGTTTTCCAATAGGTAAATTTTATTTTAGCACTGCCCATTTTTAATTAAAATTGGAGACCTTTAAGTTTTCTAAATCCTTAGTTTGGAAACAATTCCCTTAAAGCTATTAAAACTGTTTAGTGAAGGCATTCTGAAACGGATATTTTGTGATTTTAGAAGTGCAGCTCTTGTAGTGATAAATCCACTGCTAGAAATATCAACAGGTCATAAAAAGTGTCAACATCTTATACTTTGTAACCCTTTCCTCCCTTGTTCTACACAAGCAATCGTATGTATGTATGTATGTATGTATGTATGTATCAGCTTCTTCAGATGTTGGCGATCATGTTGGCAATCCTATTTTTGTCAACAGCCATATGAAAAAGTGCTGCTGAGTTTTGTCCAAACCAGTCCCTTAGGTTTTGAAGCCATGATGTTCTTCTTCTGCCTGAACCTCGTTTGCCTTCATCTTTCCCTAGAGGATAAAGTAAAGGATGCGGTATTTTTCTGGATGTCACATCACATGTCCAAAATATTCTAACTTTCGCTTTTTAATGGCTTTGATGATTTCCCTTTGCTTTCCGTTGGCTTATCACCTCCTCATTTGTGATTTTGTCAATCCAGTTTATACGTAACAGTCGTCTGTAAATCCACATTTCAAATGCTTCTAGTTTCTTCAAGTGGTTTTCTGTCAGAGACCAATTCTCTACTCATAGAGCAGGATAGAAAAGATGTAACATCTGACAAGCCTGATTTTCAGGCTTATGTCATGACTGCAAAAGACCTTTTTCATTCTGAAGAATGCTATTTGAGGTTTCTCTATCCTTGTCTTTACTTCAGTGATCATGTCCCAGCTTTCATGTAAATTAAAACTGAGGTACGTGATCCTTTCAACTTTTTCTAATTCAGAAATTAGAATTATAATTCTGAATTTATCAGTGGTAAATTAATGGGTTGTTTGCTGACGACCATGATCTTGGTTTTTGAGGTTAAGCTCCAAACTGGCAGCATTTTTCAGATGTAGCAAGCCATATTTTTCAGATGTAGCAACTAGGTAACAAATTCCTCTTTGCAAGCGTGATTTGGAACTTTTGGAATATGATATGATACTCTGATAATATCCATGTACATTCTGATGTAAGATCTCTTCAGTCTTTCAGCTTGAAAATAGAAAAGACATTTGTATCATTAGACATAAGTGGATGAACTATTGTATTTAAGATACATTTTCTAATGAATTACAATGAAAAATTAATGTATGAAACCACAAAAAAACACCCTTATTCCCCAAGTTGAAAGTTTTTTGGAGTGCCCATTTTCCAAATACTCTAATCCAATGTCTGATTTGAGCTAGAGATAATAAAAGCGGTGAAATCCGGGAGGATCTATCCGGCTCACACTACCGGCTCTGCACATATGCAGAAGAGGCATGTGCACACATAGTGCGTGCATAGCACACACATAGCATGTTCCCGTTACCGAACCGGTAGCAAAGGTAAGTGGATTTAACCACTGGATAGTAACTTAATTTACTTATGCATTCAACAAAATGTGTATATATATTTTGGAAAAGTATTATTACCAGTTTAATCCAAGATTTGTATTTCCTAGAGTAATACTTTGTTGACTTGTGCATTCTATGCCATATTTAGATTTCTCAAAATCTGGTTGTTCTTTAAAAAAAAAAGCTAATAATGTAATATTTTCTGACAAAATTTCTGAGTCAGCTAAACAGTTATGAGGGTGTGAAAATTGCAAGTTTGTTTTACTACACATGAAATACAATGGAAGAAAATGTAATGTATATGCTAGCAAGAAAATTATTTATCCTGCTGATTAGTATGTTTCAGTGAATTTCTTTCACTCATCTTATTGTTACTCAAATATATATATATATATATATATATATATATATATATACTGGTTTTCAAAATGTTTTTATTAAGGCTTGCAATTTATATCATTGAAGCAATTTAAAATAAATAAAAAGTTTAAAACTAATCATATTATAATACATAATGCCATTTGGTTATTTGATAAGTAGCTATCTAAAAATGGAGAGATTGTGAGTTCCAGTCTATAAAACCAACTGGGTGATATTAGGCTAGTCACTCTGTGTCGGCCAAAAAATATCTTGCCAAAAAAACTGCAGGGATTAATTCAGGTAGTTGCCAGGAATCAACACTGATTTGAAGGCTGAATGAATGAATGAATAAATGAATGAATTTCAGATAAATTGTCAATATATGTTTTGTTGCAATAGTACACTTATCATCACATTATCTTGGTTCCACAAGATCTGATGTTACCCTAGGCAATGCCCAAACAGTCATGACTTTCCTCATTTGTAACATCTCATATTTGAGGTAGCCAGGTGAAACATTAGGGTTCTTTGCCTAAACCCCTACTGATAAGGCAGCTAGCAGCCAAAATTCGAACCCTGTTCTCCAGCATCAACGGTGGTGTTCTAGTTCCTACTGTATCCTGCTGTTATCCAACTGGTTATGCAACTGGTTGACATGGACAGTAAGGGCTAAAGTGGTCCCAGTGGTAAATACCACAAGATGAAATGTATTTGTCCTGGTGATGTACATTTCATTAAAGTAAATAAATATTATTTTATCATGTTTATATTAATTGTGCTTTTCTATTTATTCTTTAAACATAACTAATTGAAAACATAATTCTTGTCAGAGGTTGAATTATTCTGCCTTTTATTTCTAACCTATTGACTTTCTACTATTTTGGCTGAACAATTGTCTTTTCTTCCTGTCATCTCTTCCTCCTTCTCTTACTCATCCAAGGATACTATTTTTATTCTTTGCTGAAGCAGAAAGCAACTACTTGAAGACTTTGTAATTCCAAGGATTGTAAGAGACTATAGGTTAGCTAACCAAGGACCTTCGCTTAAAGTATTATTGATTATATATTAATAGTGATAAGTGGTATTTCAGTTGGAACTAAGTGATTCTGTGAGTGAGCTACCCCAGGTAATTTACTGAAGTAGACTGTATTTACCTTAGTAATTGTGTTTATTCTGTGTCAACTTCCAACAAAGTTATATCTTTATAGAATGGTTAGAGATTTCACCTGGGCTAAAGGCAGGGTGTTAGGATGTCTTGCTCATCTCTAGTTAGGGTGAATATGATCACAAAATAGAAATGCTCTCCTGTTTTTGATAAATTCACAAAGTTAGAACAAGACAGTAAACTTTGTTTTGGATAGATTTGGCTTTCCACATTGTGAACTGTCTAGACTAGACTAGAACTAGAAATGTCTAGACCTAGGAGAGGTCTTCTCCTGTTGTCAGCCAGCAATAAAGGATACAACATTATTAAAAAGGAGTTCCCAATAGCCAGTAATAAGTGATGTAGTGTAAGTTTGCCCCTGCCTGCCCTTCCTCTCTTTCTCACCTCTCTCTCTCCCATCTCTCTCTCTCTCTATAACATGTGATTATTGTAAAAATAATCAAAAATTATATGTTAAGCCTTTTTGCCTTTACAACTGCCTCAGAAACTCTGTAAAGCATTTGCTTACCTTAGACTATTTTGAATGTTAGTTTTTCAGTCTATAACGCTAAACTCTTTCTTGATCAGCTGCTTCCCTTTTACCTTACATACTATGTGTCATTTTAAAAAATGTCTAGATCATTAATCTTTATATGAAAACTCATTGGACTCTGCTGCCTCATTTTCTTCTCACTTGAATTAATTTCAGTTTTGCTTTTATTATATCCCTATAAAGAACTGTCTTATATTTTTTTCTCATTAATTTCTTCAACTATGAATTCCTTCTGAACATTGGTATAAGTTTATTAAAACCAGCTTTCCTGAACTGCAAGAATCATATTTGATTAAATTCACCTTCAATTTTTCTTAAAAACAAAACTGTACTATTTCACAATGGTTTGATCACAATGTTTCATCTGCTTCAATATCATTGAGTTTTATGTATCTGAGAGTCCTTTGGCTTTAAAGAAGACATACTGTTTTGCAGCTCATCTGTAGAGATGGAGATAGCTTTGTAGTCCCAGTCTGAAAGCATGAAGCAAGCGCAATGGAAGCATAGGTTGTCTATTGTTGTAGTAACTGTGGGTGTTATTTTTAAATAAAAAAACTCATGGTTTTTTTCCCAGTTTTTGGTGATGCCTGTCTTCAAAGCTAGTGGAGGCTTCATAGCACAAGGGTCAGTAGCAGGTTTTGTCAGTACTTTAATTCCCTTGGCTGGACGTCATGATGGCATAAGATTTCTTTCACTGTATCTTTGTAGTACTTACAATATATGGTCAGCCTCAACATTTTTTCCCAGACTCTAGTCTTACTGGTGAGATATATAGTAGTCATTCATTCCAATGATGTAAGGATGGGAAATGCTATCCTAAAAGGGCTGCCCAATCACCCAGGATGCTGCTGGAGTATGGACATCTCTGCTTCTCCAGGACCCGAGATGAACCACCACTGGTCCAAGGGCTGGCTATATGCAGGTTTGTGACTACAACTTGATTGTCTTTATCTGTTGCTTCAACACTCCCCCATAATTACAGGATTCAACAAATTCATTTTAGACTGATATGATTTTCAGATGAGTTGTAGGTGAAGATGAATTGCATGTCAGAAAATTGTGCACAATAGAGTTTTAAATGGAATAGCCATTGGACAGAGGCAGTCGCACTCTCTTATCAGAAGAGATCTCAATCCAGTGGCATGTAGAACCATTACAGCTAGAGAACTGTCTTGGGCAATGAATGATCCGGACATTAAAATGTCTTGCCATGTTCTTAAAACGTGAACACCTGAAAATCCTGTCTTCTTGACTACTGGACTATTAATAAGTCTCTTCCACTCAGCGTGCTAGGGCCAGACTTCATACACACCTGACAGACAAGTTTCCTATCTCACTGAAAGATTCTCACCTCCTGGCATTCAGCATTGAATGATTAGAGATAGATTGTCTGCTTCACCTGCTTAGAAGATCATATGCAAACTCTCATTTTGTTTTTGTTTTTCTAATTATTGTCTAATTATTCAGAATTGAGCCCATTCACATGGCCCAATTCTGAATAGACCATGGCCCAGTTGTGGGCTGCAGCCTGGGAGTTGGGTACCCTTGGTCTAATAGAATACAAAATAAAATTAAAACAAAGTTTTCCTCTGGAGACAATTTATGATTAAAACTACATTTCTTGGTAGAAATAGAAATATAGAGTCTAATTCTCCCTTGACTCCCTCCACTTTCCACACAACTGTCCAGTCTGACGACTGAGCAAAAAACTGGGTGCCTTAGCAACAGGGGAAGGATTTAAGAAGATTTTACAGGCTCAGTCCAACCTCTGACCAATGAGCACAGCCCACGTCTGGCTGCTGTCTCCACCCTCCAGCTCCCTCCCTGGGAGCTGCTGAGGTTTCCCTCTTCAGTTGCTGTCAGTTTCAACTAAACCGTTAGTCAAGCCTTGGAGGAGCCTTTCGCTCCCTTTCTGGGGGAAAGGGTAGTTTTCTTGCCCTATATTTGTTAAGCTAATGTTTGTCTGGTGTTTGGAGTCTGTGGAGACTTGCGCCCCCCCCATCTAATTTGACAATTCATTTCTCTCTTAAAATATATTGTGGAGTCTCGCGCTTTCCTGAGTTAGCCGCTTGTCGGCTATTACTTTCCCTCCTCTCATTGTTGCCTTTGGAGCCTATTTATTGCCAAGGGGTCTTCTAGGACTCCAATTCTTCGAACGCTAGTCGTTCAGCGCTTTCTAACCTGTCAGGGCTTGGGGCTGGAGTACGGAGCTGCAGCGGCCGTCGCCTTTTAGCTCAGCTGTTTGGCGCGAGGCGGAGCGGCGCGCTCCCTGCATTAGCCGCTTGTCGGCTTCACTGACGAAGGGCTGCCCTGTGATCTAGTGGACTTTTTCAAGCGTCTGAAGGGTCTTCTGGCTGTTTATTCACCCTCTCCAGCTCTCCCTTCATTTATTGCACCGAGCGTGTTGGTTTAAAGAAGAGCCTCGCGCTCTAATGGCCTTTCACTGGGGTGCCATTTTGGGACAAGGAGCTCGAGCTTTCCCTCAGTTTGGCGGGGCGCCATTTTGGAGACTAGCTTCAAGGGAGAGCGGAGTTAGTAAGGCTTCAGAGCCTCTCCCTCCCTTGCCAGTTAGACGTTTGTTTTTGGGCATTTGAAGTGTCATTATAAGGGGATATTTATAGTGTTCTCCTGACATTTTCTGCTATTGCTGTGTTTCTCTAATTTATATTGTCCTGCTCTTGGCTTGGGTTCCCCAGCTTGAATAGCTGGTTCTTAATTATTATCGTTGGGCCTACCTGTTCTGATTGTTGTTTCCTTAATCATGCCTAAGGCGCAATCTAAATCTAGGCATGGACGGAGGGCCTCGGTCTGCGAGCAGAGGCTTCTTTACGGGACAACCAGGTTCAGGCTCTGGGCGAAGGGTTGCGGGCGCCTGCCCTCTCCACCAAGCAACCCTCGCTACCTTCCAAGGCGCCCAAGTTACAGGGTAAACCTGCCAATGAGGTTTCTAAAAGGCAGACGGTTAATGGAACCCTTATGGGTAGGACCAGAGGGTCTTCTGGGGACCAGAGACGAGACGTCTCTTTGACTCTGGATCAAAGGTCTTTGCAGGACTTTCAAATAATGGTTCCTTCATCAGAAGTCTGGGGGTCAGCGCCCTTGCCAGGGGTTCGTTCTACAGAGGAGTCTAGCGCTCCCTTTCTCCCAACGGTTCATCCTCCTGTCACTTCTGCTCCAGTCCGAGCCTCTATGGAAGCCGGCCCGGCCCCAGGTCAACCTCCGGTCAATTGGCAGCCAGAGGACATTCAACGAATGATTTCCATTGCAGTTCATCAGTCGTTGTCCTCCCATTTTAATCCTGCTCCGGGGCCGTCTCCCTCTCGCGCGGTCCTTTCAGAACCGGCTGCTTCTATGAGTGGGTTCGATATGGAGGATGCCATTTCTCTAGCAGGCTCTGATTCTCCATCTGTTTCCGGGGTCAGTGATCACTCCAAGGATGTGATCATGGAGTCCCAGGAGCCAGAGCTGTCAGAAGATGAGGGGTTGCCTCCGGACCAGCCTGCCTTCACTGGCCTTTTTCCCCAGTTGCTTTTTAAATCTCTGCTGTTTAAGGCGGTAAACAGAGCTCAACTGGGGCCCACTTCTCTGCCAGAGCCTCCTCCATCTGCGGGCTCTTTGAATCCGCTGTTTGCCGAGCAACCTAAGGCAGTGACAGCCATTCCTACGCCTCCGCTTTTCCTGGAGGTCATCCAAAAGCAGTGGTCTGCTCCCTCCTCGGTTCCAGTGCTAACTTCCACTGACAAAAGAAACTTCATTGTTTCTTCGGACCTTGAGTCCCTACTTCAGATTCCCTCAGTTGACGCTCCCGTTGCGGCGTTGCTCTCTTCTTCTTCCATTCCTGGTAATCCAGAGGAGGGTCTTCGTCCTGAGGAACGTAGAGCAGAACAGGTTCTTCAGAGGGCCCACCTAGGTGTGGCTTGGGCCATTAAATCTGCTTCCACCGCATCGTTTTTTAATCGGACAACGATCCTGTGGCTTAAGCAATTACAGGAGAAGATGTCGTCTGAGGACTCTAGGTTGAAGCAGGACTTGAATAAAATTATAGCTGCAGTACAGTTCTCTGCAGATGCCACCTTGCATGCCACCCGATTCGCAGCCAAGTCTCTGGCCTCTTCCATTGTGGCCCACCATCTAGTGTGGCTTCGCCATTGGCAAGCCGATGCGAGGCATAAATGGCGTCTCACTTCGGTGCCTTTCTCAGGGTCAAAACTGTTTGGCGAGCACCTGGACAAGTTTCTAGTAGAGACTAAAGATAAAAGAAAAGTCTTACCAGCGGTTTTCCATAGGGGGGAGCCTCGGGTCTTTCCTTATCCTCCTCGTTCTCAATTCCGTCCGGCGGAAGGGGAAACGGGTCCCCACAGGAACACAGGTAATTTCTACCCTAGGTCTTTAAATTTTAGGCAGAGGAATTTTCAGGAGAGACCAGCTAGGGGGAGGAATTTTGGTTCCCAGCGGCCCTTTCGAGGGGGAGGGGGTCATTCCATCCATCGCCGGCGTTAGTAGTACCGGGGATCCTCCCATTGGCGGACGATTGGGCCTCTTCGCCAAAACTTGGGAGGGTACTACTTCAGATTGCTGGGTCCGGGCTTCCATCTCATCTGGACTGGCCATTGAATTTGTCTCCACCACTCCTATGTCCTTTATTCAATGTCCTCTGTCCCACATAGCCGAACATCGAGCTCGCATGGACTTGGCTATCAACCATCTTTTGGCCATTAGGGCTATTCAGCGGGTTCCTCGCGACCAGGTGGGACAGGGGTTCTATTCTAGTGTCTTTTTAGTCCCTAAGTCATCGGGTTGGTGGAGACCTATTCTGGACCTAAAACGTTTGAACCAGTTCATGGTCTATAGAAGGTTCAAAATGCAATCTTTGTCTTCAATTCTGGCCAGCATACGGAGGGGCGATCTCCTCTGTTCAATAGATCTCACGGAGGCTTACCTCCATATCCCCATTTGCCCTTCTCATAGGCGATTCCTTCGCTTTTCTTATGCTGGGGTTCACTACCAGTACAGGGCATTACTCTTCGGTCTTTCCTCCGCACCCCGTAGTTTCAAGATTTTGGCAGCCCTAGCGGCCCATCTCAGGCTTCAAGCCGTTCGTCTCCAGTGCTATCTGGATGATATCCTTATTATGTCCTCTTCCCATCAGCAAGCCATGTCAGATCTTTGTCTTACGATTCAGACACTGGCATTACATGGTTTCTCTGTTAACATTGAGAAGAGCCAAACACCCTCTACTAGGATCCTTCATTTGGGGGCTATTATTGACTCATCACAGGGTAAGGTTTTCCTTTCCCCGGACAGACAGGCTGGCTTGAGATCCATGGTAGCTAAGGTGATGGGGGAGAGGAGGGTTTCCCCTCTATTTCTTTCCAGACTACTAGGGAGGATGGTTTCGGCCATCTCCATTGTCCCATGAGCCAGGTTACACCTTAGAGACCTTCAATGGTTCCTCTTGCCTTTTCAGAAAGCGGGCAAGGAATCCTCCTTGGCCAAGGTGGCGGTTCCACGGGGAGTGCGGTCATCCCTTCGCTGGTGGACATCTCCTGCGCTCTCCAAGGGCTGTCTGTTCCTAGAACCCCAGCGGGTAACAGTGACTTCCGACGCCAGCAAGTCTGGCTGGGGGGCCCACTGCGGGACTCACTTCACGCAAGGGACCTGGTCCTCTGTGGAGGGGGCCCGCAGCATCAATTGGTTAGAGCTGAGGGCTATTTACCTGGCTCTCCGGGCCTTTCAACATCTGCTGTCCAGCGAACACGTGCTGATTTTGACCGACAACACCTCGGCCAAGGCGCACGTCAATCTCCAGGGCGGTACCAGGTCACTCTTGCTGATGCGGGAAGCAAAGAGACTAGGCCTTTGGGCAGAGAGGCATCTGGCCTCCTTGAAGGCGGACCATATATCGGGGGTCTCGAATGTGACAGCGGACTGGCTGAGTTGCCAGCACTTAGACCACGGAGAATGGAGCCTTCACCCGCTCCTATTCCGGAGGATAGCGGCTCATTTCGGAACCCCGCAAGTAGACCTGTTTGCTTCACCTCAGAACAACAAGTTACCTCGTTTCTTCTCCCGCTTCCCTTCCCATCAAGCGGAAGCTGTGGATGCCCTGTGCTCCCCTTGGCCGCAAGGTCTGCTGTACGCTTTTCCTCCGATTCCCCTCATCCCAAGGGTGATTCGGAAACTATTACTGGAACAAGCAGAGATTGTACTGGTGGCTCCACATTGGCCGAGGAGGTCATGGTTTGCAGACCTCATTCATCTGTCAGTATCTCCTCCTTGGAAGATTCCATGTTTCCCGGATTGTCTCAGCCAAGGGTCGATTGTTCATCCGGAGCCTCAGTGGCTTCAGCTGACCGCTTGGCGGTTGAGTGGGCAGCTATGCAGCGAGACCACATCCCCTCGGACGGGATCCATACCATCCAGGCCTCATGGCGAGCATCGACAGAACAGATTTATTCGGCTACTTGGCGATCCTTTTCCTCCTGGTGTTCATCCCAAGGTTTTTCTCCCCTTCGAGCTTCAGTCTTGCAAGTTCTTCGGTTCCTTCAGTCGGGTTTGGACAAAGGTCTGTCTCCTAATACCCTCAGGAGACAAGTTGTGGCAATTTCTTCCATCCTAACATATAATTCCATACATTCATTGTCTCAGCAACCTCTGATTCAACGTTTCCTCCGAGGTGCAACTAATCTCTGCCCTCCTGTTCTACATAGGTATCCCTCTTAGGATCTTTCCCTCGTGCTGGACTCTCTTATGGGGTCACCATACGAACCTCTTGATTTGGTCAGCTTGCGTTTATTGTCTGGCAAGGTGGCCTTTTTGGTTGCAATTACGTCAGCGCGTCGAATTTCAGAACTAGCAGCATTGTCCATTAGAAATGATTTGTGTGTGTTTCATGAAGATCGGGTGCTCCTCAGATTGGATCCGACATTTGTAACTAAGATTAACTCTCCTTTTCATCGTTTGCAGGAACTAGTTTTACCAGATTTCTATCCTTCTCCTTCCAGTCCTGTGGAGAGCCGTTTACACACGTTGGATGTCCGCCGGGCACTGAGCCTCTACCTCCAGAGGACTGCTGAGATTCGGCGGACAGAATCACTGTTTGTTTCCTTTCTGCCGTCTTCTTTAGGACAACGAGTGACTTCCTCCACGGTGGGGAGGTGGATCCGTGCGACAATTACAACAGCTTACGAACTCCAGTCTTTGCCTCCTCCTGCTTCGGTCACAGCTCACTCTACCAGAAGTGCTGTGACCACTTGGACCTCGAAGGCTTCCTTGGTCGAGATCTGCAGGGCGGCAACTTGGACGTCACCTTCACCCTTTATTAGACATTATAAGCTAGATAAGTTCGCCTCGGCGGAGGCTGACTTTGGGAGGCGTGTGTTACAGGGTGTTGTCACTCGGGAAGGGTATTCTGCCCAGACTGTCCCTACCCGTGAAATGGGACAGTGATCTTTGGTATGTCCCACGTCTGGCTGCTGTCTCCACCCTCAAGGAAGAAGGGGCGTTGGTCCTACCTGATACGCCCCTTCTCGTTGAGTGGAGACAGCAGCCAGCCCCTCCCTGTTATTCAGTCTGGTCTTTACTATTGCTGGTTTTTTTCTTATTGTTGTTTTCCTGTTTTTCTTTCCACACTCCGAGTCTGTTTCCTTCTCCTTCGACAAAAACTGGGTGCCTTAGCAACAGGGGAAGGATTTAAGAAGATTTTACAGGCTCAGTCCAACCTCTGACCAATGAGCACAGCCCACGTCTGGCTGCTGTCTCCACTCAATGAGAAGGGGCGTATCATGTAGGACCAATGCCCCTTTTCACAGTTCTGATACTGAAAAGAGGTGTGTTTTTGTTTTTGCTTTGCTTTGTTTGTTTGTTTGATACAAAATATGAATTTTTTTCCAGTCCACTCAGTATGCAGTCAAGTATCAGATGATTTGGAGACACAGTTGTGCCATACAAAAATAAAAAAAGATTTTGTCACAGCGAGTCATGACTTTCCTGAATAGCATATGCTTCACAGATTTCAAGAGATTAATATTTTCATACTATTTCATCCCAACAGTGAAAACAGTTATACTAATTATTGTGTCAATAGTCTGTTCAGGAATATTCTGAAAGGAACTGAACCTTAGATAACTTTATTTTGAATGCAACTATTACCACTCATTCCATGCTTTCCAAATTAAATAATATAACCTGACAATAGTCATGGTTCTAAGGATATAAATATCTATAAAAATATAAACAGCAAATTTGTTACTTGTTCAAAAATGTTATGTGATTTTTCCAGCAGAAGTACAATATTTATTTTTATAGAATGGATAGTTAAACTTCATATTGTAAACAATATGAATGTTCTGTAATAACTCCTCCCATTCCAAAGTGACAGATTGCATTTATGTATTAAATGACAATAGTAGGACATTGTCTTTGATAAAGTCTAAAACAATTTCATATGTTCACACCAAAAATGTAGAAAACAAGAAAAGCTAGGATACACTAGGAATTAGATAAATTTCTAAACTGCCTAGATTAGGACTGTCAAATGTGTCATGTGCTGTGCATGCCAATGCCCAATTTAGTGAAGGAGAAAATAGTCCCAATATGTCACATGACGCCGCCATGATGACATGAGTTTGACACCCCTGGTCTAGATATTTAAGTGTTAAATTTTAGCCCTATAAAAAGAAATGAAAAATGACAAATATTTTTCATCAATATTGTTCATTAGTTTGCTTCCTCTACTATTATCTGCTTTCATTAATTGTCATGTTATAAAGGATACTGACACCTATTAATTACCAGCTTAATTGAACATTGAAAATATTTTTTTTAACCGAATACCCACAAAGATGAAATTAATCCCATCAAATCATAAACCTCTCTGCCTTTTAGCAAACCTAATAAATTTATTAATTAAAATACATCAAACTTTTTAAAAAGCAATATTCTTTAGAGTGCTAAATTGGCATATAGCCCAAATAATACAGTTTTATGATTGCCCTTTTTAGAGGCCATTATATATTTAAGTTGTCTATGGCCAGCTAACCGGTCACAGATTCTTATGTTATCAGTTGCTAGATTCTAATACTGTTGAAAAATTTCTCAGATAAAAATTCAAGGTCAGGCCAGTGATTTCTAAACTTTTATGATAATATTTCTCTTTTCCAACAGATAATATTTCTCTTTTCCAACATATCTAAAAAAAGGTGCATGTGTAATAATAAAGCCTACCATAATTTAAATAAATAGTTTAAAAACAATACAAAATTTAAATATTAAATATCTTTCAAAAACAAAACCATAAGCATGGCAATTTATGGAAATTACATGTCTGAGTATCTAAAACAACACACCCAAACCATTAAGAAATGTTCAAGTATAACAAACAAAATAAAACAAAATCCCATCTCCAAGAACTGCCTTGTAATGCCTGGGTACATTTTCCCCATCCTCCAAGTTGTTTTCTTCCTGGTTCAGAAGAGATGAGATGTTTTCCTCATTCCCATCTCTTTTCTGCTATTATAATGTAAATGAAATGGTTAATATTAGAATAAACCTAAGCGAGTTTCCTTAAGGATGGTCCATGCTAATTACCCACAATGTATACTTATAGACCTAACTTGGATTTTTAATGTTAAGTCAAATAATCTTGGACCTCTTACCCCTGTACAGTATATGTCTCTCTATCTCCCTACATTTTTCCCCATTTTCCCAGTTAATTATTTTCAAATTTGCTGATGTTTAATTTAAAAAAATCAAGCTATTTTTTGCCACTAAACTCTGTGCTTAGTTTGGTCTGGATATAGAAACTGACATGTAATGATCTGGGACAAGCTAACTGGAAATTTTACACACACATTTTCCAACAATATGCCTCTTTCTATGTGAGACTCAGTTGCCAGAAGAAATAAAGTTACTATTATTCCTTACCAACCAAATTATGTTATTTACAATTTAAATTTATTTATTTATTTATTCATTCGGCTTATATGCCGCCCTATCTCACAATGGACTCAGGGCAGCTCACAACAATAAAACACAAGCCACAATAAAAATAAAGACTAAAATCTAAAAAATTTAAAATTAACCCATTAAAACCCTTAAAACCCCATCATCAGACCAGGTCAAGGGATTTGAAAAGCCAAGTTTTTAATTCCCGGTGGAAGGTGCGAAGGTCAGGTGCTACTCGGAGCTCCAAGGGGAGTTGATTCCAGAGGGTGGGCGCCCCAACTGAGAAGGCTGTACCCCTGGGGGCTACCAGCCGCCACTGTCTAGCCGACGGCACCCTGAGTAGGCCCTCTCTATGGGCGCGAACCGGGCGATGGGATGTTGTTACTGGCTGTAGGTGGTCCGCCAAATATCCTGGTCCTAAGCCATGTAGGGCTTTATAGGTCAACACCAGCACCTTGAATCTCACCCGGAGGGCAACCGGTAGCCAATGCAAACTGCGCAGGAGGGGTGTAACATGGGAGTATCGGGATTCTCCCATCACAACCCGTGTGGCTGCATTCTGCACCAGCTGAAGCCTCCGAGTGATCCTCAAGGGCAGTCCCATGTAGTATTGTTACCAAATAGTATTGTTACCATATTCCTGGGTTTTTCTTTCTTTTTAGCATGTAATATATAATTTTCCAAAGGTTATTCGATGAAATGTCATTTTATTGGATCCAAAAGGCTTTATGCACAGTAAACCAAATTTTCAGTGCAGTTATATCATTTGCACAATGACTTCATTAAAAAATAACACAAATGATGCAATTTATACAAATGTTGTCATTATGGAGCATAATATAAAATAACATTAAACATCATTGTATATTTTTCACGATGACATCATTAGACAAACACTATAAACTCCCCCAATTAGTCTGTTTTTCATTGTAAATTCAGTACTGATATTTCCTAGAGAATTATATAATTTGTTTCTAGAATATTGAAATTTGTAATATAACCCTAAATATTAAAAAATAGTCACAAAACAATTGTGTATTTTTATTACATTTAAGCCATGTTATTGGTAATTAATAATTTTAGAAGGATTATAAATGGAGGAAAATAATCTATAAAATTCTGATATAAAATTAAAGTTGGCCTGTTTCTTATGTGCCATGGTGACCTTTTCACTGTGACAATAAACTGATTAAAATGACTCCTGAACTTTAAACAGCTAGTTTAATTGGTCCTGAAAAGAATATTGTCTTTTTTAAAGTTATTCAAATGCCTAATTACCTGAATTTAGTAACTTTTTGAAGATCGTGACATGTAACAAAATATGATTCTAAATCTTAAAGACTAAACTTCACTACCAAGGCAACAACCAAGCTGATAAATAAAGAAATAAACAATCTAATCACTTTAAAATGCTTTGGTTGGAATGAATTGGAAATTTTCCCCCATTTTTTCTAAATTTCTAAATGGAAAGATTTGGAAAAATCACTTTGACAGTTAGATGCTTACTTCATAGTTAAAGTACAAGCTATGCTTTAAATGAAATGCAATATATTTTTGTACATGTTTATACCAAAGTTTGTTCCATTGAGGTTATAGACTTACAAATAAGTAAAATTGAAACCCCTGGTCCCAGCCTATTATGGTTAATGGAGGTCCCATCTAAACCACCATAACTGCTCTCTCTCTCTCCACGTACTTGCCCTGATCTCTTCTAATTAGCTTCTGAAATTAGATGTTATGCATTGAGCTTATTATCTCCCAATGAGTTGCCATGTTTTCTTCTTACACTCCACAAATAAAGAATTTCTGAGAACCCTAGATTCTTATCTCTGACAGTAACTGATTGGAGAAAATATGTTCCATAGAGAGAAACCTACCTTTTTAATGCCTAGGGACATTGCTTCCCACTATCTCTTTTGTAGGGAAAAAAGGATTGCCTTTCTCCACCCAGAAGACAGGAAAAAATATTTTTTGCAAAGAAAAAGATAGTTTGATTAGTGGAATTTAGAATTCATTTAGAATTAATGTAAGAAAATAAATGAATACAAACTGTAAGGAAAAACAATCTAAATGGATTTAAATTAATTTAATTTATGTTGTATTATATTAATTAAGTACAATTAGTAGGATTGTTTCCTATAGAATTAATATAGAATTAATTCTTTTATCACATTTCAAAAACTAATAGTTTAGTACACTTTGGGGGGAAGCTTAAAATAATTTACTCAAGGCTTTTATTCAGGTCTATATGCAACCCCGAGACCACAGGTTAAGTTATTGGACTTAAAGACAAAAATAATGATCTGTCATTTCTGAATTTCTACTCAATGCCAGCATGTTGCCTACTGCAGTATGTCTAAAGCAATCTGACTTTGATCTTTTAATACAAGGAATAAAGGGGATTTTTATCTTCAAACCTAAAAAACCTGTAGAGATGGTTTTCTTGTCAAGCAAGCAAGAAACGCAATATCAAATTAATTTATTTCTATTTTTTAGTTTATTTATTTTGCCTTGCTTTTATTTTTTTTTTAAATTGCTGAAGTTGGCAAAATGTATTAATGATAAAAAGGTTCTAGTTTGCAGGATGTAAGGCTGAAATATTCTTCATGTTTATGAAGAATTAACACATGTAAACTGAATGGTGTTTACTTTCTAATTAAAACATACCAAGAATATCCAAATTAGACTGCAAAATCATTCTGATTCTCCTTAGTATTCTGAATTTGATAGGAAAATATACGAGAATATAGTCAATAGTTGCAAAACATTTCAGCATTGACTATGTTTGTCTACTTCTTCAGTACTGATATATCCCCAAAGTATTAGCTTATAAAAGCAAATTTGTTGATTGGACAAGGACATACAATAAAATAGAGTGTTCTATTGACCTGTTGACCAGTTCTGGATCATTTTAATACAATTACTATTTTAATTTTAAAATCTGGAAGTTGACAATTATAATACTAGATATGAATACTAGACGTGAACATCTTCTAATGAATATCTTCTAATGAAACAAATATACAGTACTTGCACACTAGGATCTACTAGGATCTACTTCCAAAAGATAAAAAATTTAAAATATCTTAGCATTACCTGAGTCAGCATCACTAAAGATCATTCCAATGAGCAAAGCTTGTTTGAACAGAATGGCTGATATTATTTACATTTACAAATACAATGGAAAAAGACAAAACTGTAAAAATTGTTCATCTTCTAATTCTAGTGCATAAATCATTTTTGTTCAATCTCTAGATTGCATACTATTGTATCAACTGCAAATTAGCATTTTTAGTTTCTTCTCTCTTGTTCCCCAAAAATATAATAAGAATAAATATTGAAGTCGGCTGATTGAGAATACAATTCTATACTCATCTTTTTAAAAACAAATTATTCTGTGTTCAGTGCAACTATCTCTCAACAAATGAGATACAAGTCCCTAAATAATTGCTCTCTTAATCTTGACTTGAATTTACTTCCAACTGTATTATTGCTAAATTGACATCCTAGAATCAAGTCATTATTTCATAACTGTGGGTAACTTTCTACTCTTTGAGGTTTCAGCTTTCCAAAGGTTAGGAGGTCCTGAAGTTAACAAATTTCAGGCTAGGTATAGGTACAGAAGCTAAAAGGAAAAAAAAAAAAAATTCCTTAAGCTACAGCCCTTTAGATTTATTTATTTATTTATTTATTTATTGGTTCGATTTATATGCCGCCCTTCTCCGGAGACTCGGGGTGGCTTACAATGCATTAAGCAATAGCCTTCATACTTTTGTATATACCTGCTTAGTAAGGCTTTCGGCCTCCCCTAAGCAGTGTTCTTTTTTATACAAAGTCAGCTTATTGCCCCCACAATCTGGGTCCTCATTTTACCTACCTCAGAAGGATGGAAGGCTGAGTCAATCTTGAGCCTGGTGAGATTTGAACTCACAGTAATTGCAGGCAGCTGGCAGCTAAATGCTACTTAACAGCACTTTAGTCTGCTGCACCACCAAGGCTCTTTTTATTGAGGAAATTTAAATTAGATATTTTGCTAAACTAAATCATTTATCTTTACTTGCTGTCTTTATTTTCAACTTTCCAAGTTACAAATAACATATTATTAGTGTCAACCTTACCAGGTAGATCAGATAGGAAACATGACCAGATAAATTAATACTTTTTTTTATTGTAGGGCTACATTAATATAATTTTTCTTATCTGAAAACACATTTATCCGCTCTCATCTTTATAACCCAATGTATATACCACCGCTCTCACCAATAATTATCAAGAGTTATCAGTGAAAGGAGTGGTATATAAATTTAATGAGTAAATAAAGTAAGAACTTAAGGAGGATTCCTTCTGAGCTTCTTGCTCTATTTACTGTGTAGCTGCAGGCTATGCTCTCTCTTAGCTAAACATTCCTTAAACAGCATTTCTTTACTTGGTCTCCCAAAGTCACTCCCACGTACCCTTACATCAGGTATCTGATAGTATTCCAGTTTCGGAGCACTTGAAATAATTAATAGGATTGTTCTGCCAGTGGATTTTTGTAATCCACATAGTAAGTAAAGCAACAAAATAGATCTTCTTGTAAAATTATCAAGCAAAGGCAAGTTAAGTGCTTTAATGTCCTATCGATTTTCACGGCAAACAACTTAAAACATATTTAAAGTAATGTCATAACAGCACATAAGCTTGGCTGTGTTACCTAATTTGAGAATTCATTTTGTCATAATGACCAACAATTTCTTATTTTCTTGGCTGCTACAAGGCGTAGGCTGTGCCAGAATAGTAAAACTCAGGGGCATTAAGGATAGCACCAGTACATTAGCAAAGTAACAGGCTGCAATAATAATATTAGCTAGCCACTAGATTACCTGGTAATTAGGATTCTGGCTCCTCGCCATGTTAATATCTGCTAGCCCAAACAATAAAAATAGAGGGTCATTTTTCACAGATTTATATATGCTATTACACATGTCCCCTTCATTCTGGGCTAGTCTCACAAGACATTTGAATGCACTTATTACAGACTGCATTATCTGGTGAATGGTAAAAGAAATGGTACAGACAAAGCCAGAACGTATCCCTGTTAATTCTTATTTATGAAATCTCTGATAATACCAGTGACAATCTTGTAGGTGGAAATTCAGGTTTATGAATGATTTACCATTTATTTACAGAAATACTGATTATCAAGAACAAAAGTTAATGTGTTTTTTTTTTTTAACTTGACGCTTTTGTTGTACTTTTACTCTATGTAATTCATAGAATTTTACCATGCTGTGGTAGGGATTAGGGTGGAAAATAATGCATCAACTTTCATTTGTAATCCTCCTATATATTCTTATTGTTTCTTCAATCCTTTCTCTTATTAGAGAAGGAATGAAGAACATAATAATTGCATATTTTTTATTCATAACCTAAAATCCATTCAACTGGAAACATTTTAGTGAACATACTATGTTGAGAGACATTAAATATCAGTACTAAATCTTCAACAGGTCCTTATCAATTTCTACAAGTTTTTCATATTTTTAACTTTGAAGAGTACCACACTGTCACTCAGATAATTTGATATTCTCTGAGCTGGAACACATACTTGAAAAAAGTGTACTGATATAGAGTACGCCAAAGCAGTTTATAGCAACTGCAAAAGGAAGCAGCTAATGTCTAATACATTTCAGGAATGCCTATCCATATATTAAACTAATATTAGTACTTTGTCAACTGATCTTGCATAAGATTTGAAAGATCTAGGAATAAAGATGTATCTTACTTTTCATAAATGCTTTGTTCAGACAATTTAGATCCATCTATCTCAGTAATATCTGCACCGGTTAGCAATGACTTTCCAGAATTTCAATTCAGAGATTTTCCCAGTGCTACCTCTAAACACAAGAACTGAAATTAACATATGCTACATGTAAAATGTGTACTCCATGATTCCTTTAAAGTTTCCTTGATGCTATTGTTACCTTTAAAGCCCTATATGATTTAAGAAATAATTATCTTTATCAAAAACCACTGTTTTCTCTCAGTGGTTTTTGCTTTAACAAATAAGATTGGGAAAAGTAACTTCCATCTCTTAATGAATATTATATTCATAGACCACACTAATGAGCCTTCTCAATCATAGACACGCTTCTTTGAAAATAGCAATCCTCTTAAAATTAGATTAAACTAAAATTAGGCTGCCACCCTATTGGCTGGTTTATCTAGACAGCTTTGGAAATATATTAGGTATGATGGGAAATCTCCTGCTATGTGATCCGATATAATAAATCTACCCCAAGGGCACTGTTGCTTTGTTTTGCTGGTATTTTGTCATTGGTTGCACTGTCAGCTAAATATTTAGACAAAATTTTGCATTTTTATCCACCAGTGACCCTTCCCAATGACCTGGGGATAGGCAAATGTTGTTATTTAATAATATTAAAGGTATTGTGGCAGAATGTAATCTATTCTAAGGAACACTGTCCTTTGCAATTAATGGATAATGATTTTGTGAATGCTGATGGTGATCTAATGGTGCTCTAAATGTTTTGGGATTGCATCCAAGGCACCTATGACTATTGTACTATCTTTGCTTTCTTTTGCCACAGTTCTACTTCTGTTTACAGACCTTTATATTTTGTGATTTTTGCAGTTTTTTTTCTTCTTTGCTATGTCCAGATATTGTAGTGTCCACTATCCAGTCTTTTTCTTGTCTTTCTCATCAACCTTTTTGTCTTTCTTATCAATAATTGTTCAATTTGGGGTGCTATGTGTTAGATGAAACATAACATGCCAATCTGTTTGAATTCTAAAGTACCAGAGTATTTTAGCTATTTCATTTTCTATTACTTTTCACATTTTATAGTTGTGCTTGCAAGCAAGTGGCATTTGTTGCAGATATTCCAATGCACAATTGTTGCTAATTTATCATGCCATTGCTGAAATCAATCTGTACAATCTTTTTCAGCAGCTAACTAGATGGTCCACTGTTTCTTCAGCTTCTTTGCAAATATTATTTTATTGTATATGCATTGGTTCTGAAGGCTTAATCCTTCTGTGTGTTGTGACGAAGACCCAAGTAGTGATTACCAAACACAATTCAGTCCTCAACAAACTTATTTTATTTAAACAGCTGAGAATTAATTCATTCTCAACTTAGTCTAAAATAAAATTCTTAATAACCAGTCTGTCAGCCTTATCACCAACCTTTTATATCTTTGGCAACCTGCCAAAGGCTTTTCTTGGCAAAAACCCCTCAAAGTTCAAGAGACGCTGACAAGAAGCATGGGAATCAACAGTTCTACAAAGAACCCAATGGCTTATTGCTGCTCTTTTAAGCCTTATGGGAGTGGCCAATCATCTTCTGGCCTTACTCCCAAGTTGTTCTTTTTTTCTTCAGCTGCTCTTGCCTTCTGGCAGCTCTTCACATGCGTGCACTAGGAACAGGCTCCTCCTTTTCCTCTGCCTCTGGAGGCTCCGGAGTTCATGCATCGCTCCCAGATGGCCCTGGCCCCATCTCTGCCTCTGACGCAGAGCCCTCATCTGGGCCTTTCCCTGATTCCAGGACTGGCCCATTGTCCTCCCCAGTCTCCTCACTGTCCGACTCCACTGCCAGGTCCGCAGGCTGCTGGCAGACCACAACACTGTGTCTATCTTGACTTTTCTGCTCTTAAGCATTTTTAAGTATTGTTATCTGCTTTGCCATCTAGCTTTTTTACGTGCTGGCCACGTAATACTTTGCCTTGCCATATCTCTTTTATATTTTTCATTTGGTCTTTCTTTTAGATCAGTTTGGTCTCTTTCATTTTCAGGAAGTCTTAACAGCATACTAGTATTAGTGCTTGCTCTTCATTTTATTTCTGATATTCTTCCAGTGCCATTTCTTCTTCTTCAAATTTCTGATGTACATACAATATTTCATGGTTAGGTATGCTGTTTTGTAAATAGAGTCTGTTAACACGGCTTTTGGATGAAGGTCATGATTCATTTTCATTATTTTTCTTGTCTTCCTATCCAGAGTTTATACTTCAGCTTGTGTCTAGTCTACTATTTTAGATATATTTAATAACTGGATTGCACAAGAGTTTATCATCTTGGAATTTTATCCACTGGGTTTGGACTTGGACTTTAAGATCTTCACTCGTCTGGTATATCCATGAAGAAGTTGTAAAAAATGCTTTCAAAAGGCTCTGATGATCCCAGCTGAGTTGCCTGATCGGCAGAAGCTTTTTTTCTTTTAAAAGCCTCTGACGATCCAAGCTAGTTGCCTGATTGTCAGAGGCATTTAAAAGAAAAAAAGCCTCTGCCGATCAGGCAACTCAGCTGGGATCGTCAGAGGCTTTTAAAAGCATTTTTTCTATAACCTCTGAAGAGGTTGTAGAAAAAATGCTTTTAAAAGCCTCTGACGATCCCAGCTGAGCCGCGTGATCATTAGAGACTTTTTATTTTTTACTTTTAAAAGCAATTTTTTGGCTGAAGAGGTTGTAGAAAAAATGCTTTTAAAAGTTTAAAAAAAAAAAAAGCCTCTGATGATTGTGAGGCTCAGCTGGGCATGGGGGGGGCTCAGGGATTTTTGCTACCAGTTCTCTGAACCACCTGCCTCCATCGCTACCGGATCAGGTGATCTGGTCTGAACCGGGAGCATTTCACCCCTGGCTGAACCGGAACAACTTGCCACAGCCAACTTGCTGTGGCTGCAGCCAACTCAGCATGGCCAGTTCACACAGGACAACTTGCTGAGAGACAAATTTAAAAATCCAATTTAATTACTTTTTTTTTTTAAAAAAAATTGCCATTCACATTTCATTCCGCCCCTCCTTTTGCATCCTTTCTTTAATGATTCTATTCCATCACTTCTTCGATATTAGTGTAACTCTTGTCCCGGAAACAGAATGTCTGTTGCTTACGTAAGTGAAGATATGATTATTTAT
Source organism: Pantherophis guttatus (assembly GCF_059756535.1). Lineage (NCBI taxonomy): Eukaryota > Metazoa > Chordata > Lepidosauria > Squamata > Colubridae > Pantherophis > Pantherophis guttatus. The sequence continues at coordinate 35,855,304 of NC_142070.1, forward strand.
TCTTCTTGAAGTTTTTTAAATGCCTAAAATGTTAAACAGAAAATATTGCTAGGGAATAGGGTGGTCCATTTGTGTTTGTGTGAGTGTGTGTTTAATGCTGATTTTAAGATTTTATTGTTTTGGGAAATTGATTGTTTGGTTTTAAATTATTTGTAAATTACCTTGATAAGATCTTTGAGCTACAGAAGAAATGTTTAGAGAAATAATTAAGTATATTAAAACATAGAAAGAATTTAAATGCTAGAAATGTCAATTTCCTGCTTTTGGGATTATTGAATATGATACCATATTTAGTTTCCTAAAACACTGTTAATCCTCTGTAAAGTTTGAATTACAAAAACAATAAACACTTCTAAAATATATATTTGCTGTAAAAGCAAATATTAATCTGTATTATGCATTTATCTTTCATAATTTAGATAATCATAATCTCATAATATCTTTAATGAAATAATCTCATTAAAAGGATGCTTGGGAATGCATGATAATCAGAGTGTAGAAGAGCCTACAACAGGCATAATCTCTTCTTGGAAAGTTCTGACAACTCGACATTTCAAGAAAATCCATGTCTAAAAACATTACTGGAATACAAAAACTTCTCTGACACCAGCATTAGGGGCACCTGTATATGTTATTTGTTCTCTGTCTGCATCCAGCTTTTTTATATATAGGCCAAAGCGGAAAGAGTTGTTCATTGTAACATTACAATTTCCAATCCCAATTTCTGTTGCCAGTTTGATTGAAAAAAAATACATCCATGAAAATAAATCAAGAATGCTGCTCACGACCTACATTCCTCTTCTTTTTTCAAGAATGACAGATTTGCATTTCACTTTATTTCAGATAAAGGGCTTTATTCTATTTATGAAACTATTTATGAAACTTAATCCCAGATTCTCAATTCCTTCATGAGATTAATATGAAATTTAAATTCTAACTACTGACCATACAGAATAATGATCTTTATGAAATTACCTTGTCCTATATCTGTTATCCATGATGCAAATTATACTCATGGAAGTTCTTCATAAATGTTCATCATCTGAGAAGTGATTCTATAATGAAATCTTTACTCGAGCAGCTAGAGCTATGAAGCTTCCAAATGCAAATAATTTAAGTATCTCCCTTTTGGGATTGTTTTAAATAAAAAATAGGCTAACATTAATTAAATAATAAAATCAGTGGTGGGTTTCAAATTTTTTAACAGCCGGTTCTCTGCCCTCTGCCCTGGCTGGGTGGGTGGCTGGAGGCGTGACCAGGGGTGTAGCCGGGTGGTCATGTGACTGAGTGGGTGTGGCTGGATGGTCATTGACTGGGTGGGTGTGGCCAACTCAATGTCACTCATGTCAAAGGTGCCTCACCAGGCCCCTCCCGTCCCAGCCATTCCTTGTCATGCCCAGCCTCAACATTTCTATAGTTCTGTAAAAATATTGTTCACCTTTTTTCAGCTTTATTATCTGTATCTACATACTATAGATGTACTTTCTTGGACCACTGAAAGGAAGAAATGGCTCACATGCTATGCCCAAGAGTGTGATAGGCAGGTCACAAAACAGGCTTTTGAGGGGTTGCCACAAAGAAGGGTGGGCAATGTATTTTCCAAAGAAGCAGAAGGCAAAACAAGAAGCAATGGATGGAAACGGAACAAAGAGAAAAATAATCTAAAATGAATAGAATAGAATAGAATAGAATAGAATAGAATAGAATAGAATAGAATAGAATAGAATAGAATAGAATAGAATAGAATAGAATAGAAATTATTTATTGGCCAAGTGTGATTGGACACACAAGGAATTTGTCTTTGATGCATACGCTCTCAGTGTACATAAAAGGATACAAAGAAAAAAGAAAACAAATACATTCATCATAAGATACAACATAAGCAATCAAATCATACTAGGAAACAAACAGAAAAATATAAATTGTAAAAATATAAGCAACCTGGTTACAGTCATGAGTGGGAGGAGAAACTTCCTGACAGTGAGAACAACTAACCAGTGGAACTGCTTGTCTTCAGAAGTTCTGGATGCTCAATCACTGGAAGTTTTTAAGAAAAGACTGAACAGCCATTTCTCTGAAATAGTATAAGATTCCCCCCCACCCCACCAAGATCCCTTCTAAATGTTATTCTGTTATTTTGACACCTTTCCCAGGCCCTCCATTCAGATTTTGGCATCCTCAGTTTTCCTGCCTGAGCAGGGGGTTGGACTAGAAGACCACCAAATTCCCTTTCCTGAGCTAAATAGCTAAGACAGTCATTGGGATCCTATCTCTTTTGCTCCTTCTGGACTAATGAGTTAAAGAGCTTCCTCTAGACATTCATTTTAATAAGGTTTTTAGAAACCTGCAGTTGAAAGTTCTTCATGTCTCCTTACCCTGAAGACCCAATTGTCAGGGTTCCAACTGATGCCTTAATTCATGAGCTTCAAGACAAACTTCAAAAGAAATCCAGTTTTGTATTAGGAGCTTCATGTCTGCATGGACCAAATGAAGCCAACTCTGACCTCACTTAATTTGCATCCTGGCTCACCCAGGCAGATCAGGGTTGCTCAGCTGGGCCGTGGGGAGAGCGCTGCATGGGATGCAGTTTTGGCAGAAGGGAGGAAGCTAGGCCGGGATTCAGGCCTTGCTCGCAGGTTCACCCAGGCAGATCAGCTGGGCCTTGGAGAGAGTGCTGCATGGGATGCAGCCATGGTGACGAAGGCAAGCAAGCTAGCTGGTTAGCAGAGACCATGTGGTCGAGGCAAGCGAGGGACCCAGACAGAGAGCAGGAGCAGCCATGCCAGGTGAGCGGGCGAGATGAGGAGTGACTGGGCAGGGGGGGCAAGGCACGGGGGGGTGTCCAGCCAGTGGTGAGATTTGGCTGTTCGCCGAACTGTGCAACCGGTTCATCTGAACCAGTCCAAACAGGCTGAATCCCACCTCTGAATAAAATAAATAGTGGGAGAAGTTAAAAAGCTAAATTCGTCATGATTCAGAAATAAACTGAACCAGTTCCTAATTTCTAGTTTAGTTTCATTCTAACATAATCTTATTCAAGCCTTGAGGGAGTTCACCACTGGATACAATGTACTATGTGTACACCTCATAAAATAAAGAGGGTTATTTAAATACTAACTTCCTATTGGAAACTGGAGGTGACATACAGAGTGTCAGGGTCAAAAGCTGCTGTCAGTTCCTGTAATGACTTTTCTTATCTGAAATTATACAGCAAACCAACACTGTGGCAAAGAATGAATAGTATCCTGATTTAGAATAACAAGTATAAGTAGCTTAATAATGTTAATAAAAGATGATTAACATAGTTTTCAAGACTAATTTTTTTTTACAATGGATTGCATCATGCTGAAGACAGTCAAGCATAAGTAAATAATCCTGTACATTATTTGGATTGTGGAATCTGATATACTTGCACAGGGGTCCTCAAACGTTTTAAACAGGGGGCCAATTCATGGTTCCCCAGACTGTTGGGGGCAGCTGGGTCATCATGGCTAGGTATTTATGTGACTGGGTGGGCGTGGTCAATTTAGCAGTCCATTAAACAATACACATTAAATTAGACTTTAATTTGTTTTGCTCCTGGGGGTGTTTTATTTGCTTTTGTTTGCATGTTGCTGTTTTTATTGACTTCTTTTTACTAGATCATTTTTTAAGTTGTTTAGGAGTCTAGTGGTCCACTTTAGGAAACTCACTTTTGAAGCAATTCTTGTCAGCCCCAGGAGCTTGTAATCAACATCTCTCTTTCTTCCTCTCCCTCTCTCTTTCTCTCTCTCCCCCCTCTCTCTTTTCTTTCTGCTTCTGTGTCTCTTCTCTCTCTCTCTCTCTTTTCCTACCCCCTCTCTCTCTCTGGGTTCAGGAACCCCTGAACAGGTGCTGGATGGTGGGAAATTGATATCCGGAGGCTGACGAGCATCGCGCCAAAGACCAGCTGGCTGGCAGGGGCGGGGCAATCCTGCGGTCTCCCCAAAAGTAGCACATCTCTCATTTGAAATTTGAAGACTAGTCCGACCGGTGGGTGGATGAATGGGCAACCTTCCTCCTCCAATCCAGTTCTCCTTCAGCACTCGGCTGGCTGCATGGAGGCCCTGGGAGGCCTCCGTGTGCTCTCTTTTTTGCCTCCCTGGCCTCCAGAACCACTCTGCTGGCCAAAACCAAACTCATTTTTGGCTACCCGGGGCCTCCACGTGCCCTGCTTTTGGCCTCCCCAGCCTCCAGAAGCAGTCTGCCAGCCAAAAACGTTGACCTTATCTTCCAGTTGCAGTCCGCGGTGCTCGCGAAGGTAAGTCTTGTGCTCAGCCAAAGGAGGCAGTGGGTGGGCAGGATGATATGAACAGGTCAGCCTTGTGGTCCCGCAGGGGCCAGATTAATGGCTTCAGCGGGCCATATCCAGCCCACGAGCCATAGTTTGAGGACCCTGTATTATCAGATTACAGAGTAGCTTGAAATCTATTCTTAACATTCACTGATAATTTTCTTTTAAATTGTTGTGACTTTTAAGAATGTAGAATTTTAACATTGACTTCCTCTTCCTGGTAACTTTGACTAAAAATTGTGTTTGTACAACACAGAACTTGTTCTCCTATAGGTCTGACCTGCTAGGTAAGAAAATTAGATAATGTGTTTCAGTTCTTCTAGTCCCATATATCTTCTAGTAGGTAATTTTATTTGATGTTCTAATATTGAGCTGGTTGGTTTTTTTTGTTTTTGTTTTTGCCGCAGTATGGCTGTTTATTTTACTGAAGTGACAAATATATGAATAAAACCTTTAATTATACACATGTTTTAACAGTGTATAGGAAATGTGGTTGCTCAGGTTCATGATGTTCTATGAGCATGCTAGTTTTTTACAGACATTTTGTTTACAAACAGCAAATTTTAGACATTGTGCAGTTTAAAGGCTGTTTATACATAGTTGTTCACCCTGCCAATCTTGCTTGATATGTGGGTTCTTTCTTGATAATTCCTTGATTAGGGTATTGTTTCTTCTTTGATTATTTACCTGGTGCTGGATGTGGCTATTACACAAGAATTGCTCTGGGCTACTTCCTTTCTTGAATGAACGAGGGAGGCTCTTTCCTTTCTTTTGAATATGAATATATACAATTCAAATATACAATTAAACATTTTAATTAATGAGTCTTTAGGATTACTTAAGATCTTTTGGAAGTATTTTATTGGTTTGTGTGCTAGAGTTTTGATAGAATGACAGAGAGGGCAAACCAAGCCATTATGGAGTCACCAATGGAGCAAACTGAATAGCAAAGTATCAGCAACAGTAACAGAGTTGGAAGGCACCTTGGAGGACATCTAGTCCAACCTCCTGCTCATGCAGGAGACCTGTACTAGGGATTCGAACTGCCGAACTGCCGACCTTTCTGATCGACAAGCTCAGTGTCTTAGGCACTGAGCCATCTAGTCAGGTGTTGGCTTCAGCTTCTTGTTCCTTCTTCTCATTCATATACTTATAGACTCTAGATGCAGGAGTCAAGATTTTCTTTGTATCACTGTCCGAGTATGTAAAGGAAGTGCAAGTAGAAGCAAAATATTAAAACACAGGTCATAATGTCATGATTCAAAATAAAGAAAGATGTGGCATTACAGACTGGAATAACCAATCTGGTTATAAACCCAGGAAGCAGGGGAGCCATTCTAGCCATTAAATGTTATCTATTTCATAGCATGTACAGGTGGCCCATGAGGATGTCAGAGAGAGAGGGGGGACGGGGGAGGGAGCAGGAGAATTGCATTTCTCCATATCTAGGTTCCAGAATAGGTCTATGATTCATGCAAATATAGATTTTAAATCTTGCTCAAGTCTGAACTCTGACTAAAAGAGTCCAGATAATAATCTTCTTCTAGGATATTTTGTACTAATATTTTAATACCAAAGATATGTAATTTTATAATACTTATGTTCACTTATTATCTATAAACATCTAGAAAATTGTATTTTAAATTAATGCAATTTATTTATTTATTTATATTGATATGACTAGCAGCCAAGTTTCCAACCAAATTTCTTTCCCATTAAAAATGCCACTTTGTTCTGATAGCTATTGTATATGAATGCATACACAGACAAACACACACACACACACACACACACACACACAAGGATGCCCCTAAATGGATTCCAAATGATTCTTTGGAGTCAACCGTTCTATATTAAGAATTTATAATATGGCCCAAACATAGCAAACTGACAAATGTCTATATAAATACTTCCAGTGAAAGCACATAATCAAAGGTCTGATCCTGTGAGAAAGCTGTTTTCCACATATAGCAAAGCAAGTGAATATATAGGCAGACAGCTACATAGTACACTAAACTGCCCTTCCTACTTATAATTTCTCCACTGTATCTCCAATTTTTCAAAAATAAGGACATAAAATGTAAATCAGAAAGTGGGAATGAAGCCAATACCACTTTTTGCCTTCTCTGAGTAGTTAGAGAATTAGATTCCCTGGAAGAAAGACTTGGCATATAGCATTACAATTATTTCTGTAGATACTGATTTCAAAGACTTCAGATTTCATGTATAGGGATATATGTATGTACGTATGTTTATTAGAATGCATAAATGGAGATACACATAATGTTGATGAGAAACTGATCGGGTTGCAGGCATGGACCTTAATTTAGTTAAATTTCTAGTACTTTAAGATGGCAGTCACTCAAAGACAGTATAAAATATTTGTATAAAAATAATAAAAGAACAAATATGCATTTAAGTTTTTATTACTATTTAATGAGTATATGTGCAAATTAGTTTAATCTTGGGTTCATTTTATTTCATTAGTTATAGAAGACAAAACATCATTACAGGCAAGTATTTATTTTATTGTGGTGTTTATAATATATTTCATGTCATATTATAATAAGTTTTTTTATGACTTACACTGTTTTGATAAAGCAAGTAACATCCTTTTGAAAAATGTCAAGCAATGAATATTTACTACATTTTAATGACTTAGAGATAGTTCTCAGAGGTCTGATAAATTGGGTTTATGACTTCCAGGTTTATGTTCAAACATGTGGAAGAAGCAACTAATTGAGCTGCATCAGGTTTTAATATGAGTTTTCATCACTTAGTTATATGCAACATGTATAAACAAGAATAATGCAAATTTTGCATGGAGAAAATGAAATGTCTGATGGAAATCTGTTGACAAGCTATTACATTCTGTCTTGCTTCTTTGGCAAACTGTATTTTCCAAGAACTCCACTCTCATTATTTTTAACCTTTTTGTTCCTGGTGTTATTGAATCTTCATATTGCCTTCTCTTTTCAGTCAAGTGCCGGGAGCACATACTGGTTGAATTTAATGGCTTTTGGATCAGTTGTCCAAAGAACAGATTAATTTGCACCCTGCTCTGTCTTTAAAAGGAAACTGTTGAAATTCTAACTTGTAGAAATGTCTATATTTTTGGCTCAAGTTCTCATTAATTTATTATATTTTTGTTTAATCAGAATACACTACTCTTTTTGGATGTGCAATAGAATTTGGGATATTATGAACTTTTTTTATAGAAGACATGAACAGAACTTTCAGAAAATTTAAATGAGATAAAAAATGTGCTTCTATGTTTTATGGATTTCTGTGGTATACAAATTGCTCCACAGCTGACTTAGATGTGGAAAAACTGCTGCAGTAACAAGTTGATAAGAGATTCTTTCATTCACACAGTGAGAGGAAACAATAGAAGGAACTCTATAACCATGTTTAATAAAAAATTTGGTCCAATTTGCCGAGTACTGCCACTGCTCAATAATAATAACTTGTCAACATCTCAGTCAGAAACTTTCCAACTCTGCTTCAAGTTGATAGGAATTAAACCTGGGATTTTTTTTTTTTTTTTTTGCATGAAAAATATAAGATTGACAATTAAAGTACAACTTTTTTTTTCTCTTGCACAATATAGAGTGTGTGTGTGTGCTGAAATACATAGAGAGAATGAGTGAGTTAGTGAGTGTTATGGGATTGCAGCACACTAATCAAAGATACACACACACACACACACACACACACACACACACACACGCATACATATGTACATACATACATACAAACATACACAAACACATACAATGGTTTGACTTGAATAACTTAACAACCAGTTCTCTGGCTGGGTAGGTGTGATCGGTTAGTAATGTGACTGGATGGGTGATGCCACTCATCACACCCAGCCTCATCTCCCAGCCACTGGCCTCAAAGGCAGAGGAAAGATTCAGCCAATTGGGGCTAATTCCACCACTGGCTGGCGCCAGCTCTGCCAATTTCTTGACAGAGCTTTTTTGACATTTTTTGGTTTTTTTGGACATTTTCAGGCATTTTCAGGCTGTTTTCAGGCCATTTTTGGGGCCATTTTCAGGCCTTTTTCGGGTTGTTTTCAGGCTGTTTTTCAGGTCATTTTTGGTCTGAGAAATGACCTGAATCTGGATCAAAAAGCAGCCAAAGAATAGGCTATTTTCCAGTCCATTTTCAGATCATTTTTTGGGCTGTTTTCGAGTCATTTTTCAGTCCAAAAATGGCCCAAAAAACAACCTGAAAATGGCCCAGAAAATGGCCTGAAAACAGCCCCAAAACAGGGGCATTTTTCTTTGAAGACATTTCGCTTCTCATTCAAGAAGCTTCTTCAGCTCTGACAGGATAATGGGGAATGAAAGGATGGAAGTGGTCAAAGAAAAAATAAGAAAGTCCAGTTGCCTCCTGAAAAAGCACCTTTGGGACAACCATGACCTGGATGACTGAAAATCTCTACAGACTTATATCAGGTTTTACATACCATGACACTACCATGCTTTGTTAAAAATTCAATCGGGAAAATAATACATTAAAATTGGAATAGTTAAACAATATTGCCACAGAATATTTATACTGTGGTTATATCTAAGTTAGAAAAGGCCTAATAAGTTCACGATGGTGTACATGGTTGCCTATTTTCTGTCTTTCTCCTCTAACAATTTATGAAGCAGTTTAATAAAGAGCAAATGACTGACTAAAGATATTCTATTCCATTGGGTGGAAACTTGCACATAGCTTTTGCTGGTCCAAGTCCAACATTCCTATGTGTACACTGCATGAGTTTGATGCATTTTTATTAGAAAAGGATATCGATTTCAAATTTTGTTGAATTTGTAATATTGTAATACAAATACAAATTATTTGTGAATATTACAAATAATCACAAATCTGGAAAATACAGATATAATAAAAAATAAGACAATAAATTAAATACAAACAAATGTGTGATGATAATCCATTAGACTGACTAGTAAAAGTTATTATGACACATAAACGTTTTTAAATAACTTTGGTCTTCAATTTTTATACATAAAATTATATACATTATCATATACCCTTTGTCCAAAATATGTTAAATAAGCAACAGTACAACTTATTTCTTTATAATATTTGTCTGTCCACCCATTTCACAAGAGTTAGAATGTACACATCTCTTGTTTATTTTTAAAATATTGTATTAAATATTTATGATATGAAACAAACAAAAAAAACAAACAAGATAAATATCTACAGCTTTGATGTAAAAACCTAAAATACACTAAAACATTGCAATAATCTTTTAGATAATACAGTACTTCTGTGGAGGGCATGGAGCTATAAACTTTCCTGTAAGTACCAGAAATACTAAAAATGAACAGCCAAAAGCTATAATGAAAAGCCAGACTACCATACAGTTAGCACAACTAATAAAGAGATGTTTGTTTAAAACCCAATAGAGAAGGAACAGATTAAAATGCACAAGAGAAAAATAGGTAGTCAAGGAACTAACTGAAAAGGAGAATTTAAAAAAAATGAAAAAACCCTAACCCTAATTTTTTATATATATTTTCTATAAATAATGTCTGAGGATTCATCTAGGAAATAATCTCCTCATTTTGACCTATTGCTCATGATTTTGGACCAGTTAGTATGTTTTGCTGGATGTGTGTGCGTCTGTGTGTCTGTGTGTGTGTTTCTGTACACATATACATTATCTTCATCACATACTTTATTTTTATGTAGCAAGCCTCCTATATCACTCACATTTAGAGTAAGGATTGCAGTATAAAGAACCTTTTCTTTGTTCTCATAACATTCTTCAAAGCTTCAAAGCTCTTTGGTTCATCCAGCATAGGAGAAATATCCAAATAAGTCTCTTGGCTTGTTATTTGTATATCCCTTTTAATTAATAAAACATTAGCTGGTTTATTTTATATGTTGGGCACAGTGGTGGGTTTCAAAATATTTTACTACCGGTTCTGTGGGCATTGCTTGTTTGGTGGGTGTGGCTTGGTGCTTACGTGACTGTGTGGGCATGGCTTGGTGGTCACGTGACTGTGGGTGTAGCTTGATGGTCATGTGACTGGGTGAGCATGGCTTGGTGGTCATGTGACTGGGTGGGCATGGCCAACTTGACGTCACTCATGTCAAAGGTTATGGTTAGGGTGCCTGGCCTCTCCTCGCCTCAAAGGCCTCAACAAGATACAATTTCCCTGTCTATTTATTTACTACTACTGAACATCCAAAATATACTATTTATTTATTTATTTATTTATTTATTTATTTATTTATTTATTTATTTATTTATTTGTTCAATTTATATGCCGCCCTTCTCGGAAGACTCAGGGCGGCTTACAATGGGTTAAGCAATAGCCTTCATACTTTTGTATATACCTGCTTAATAGGGCTTTCGGCCCGCCCTAAGCGGTGTTCTTTTTTATACAAATTCAGCTTATTGCCCCCACAATCCGGGTCCCCATTTTACCTACCTCAGGAGGATGGAAGGCTGAGTCAACCTTGAGCCTGGTGAGATTTGAACTTGCAGTAATTGCAGGCAGCTGGCAGCTAAGTGCTACTTAACAGCACTTTAGTCTACTGCACCACCAAGGCTCCTATTTAATCCTATGTCATATGTGTACATACATATTACAGAGTATAGAGTATGTATAGGCACATAAAAAGATACATTATTTACTATATATACTGTATCAGTATGTACATATACACACACAAACATCTCTTCTAAAACTGTACACATTCAACCTCACTTTTTTTTAATTTGATTTATATGCCGCCCTTCTCTGGAGACTCAGAGCGGCTTACAATGCGTTAAGCAATAGCCTTCATACTTTTATATATTTACACAAAGTCAACTTATTGCCCCCACAAACTGGGTCCTTATTTTACCTACCTTAGAAAGGATGGAAGGCTGAGTCAACCTTGAGCCTGGTGAGATTCGAACTTACAGTAATTGCAGACAGCTGATGTTAATCACAGTGTTTTTAGTCTGCTGAGCCACCAGGCCCTTGGTGCCTGGTGGCTCCACTTACTACATTTGGAAAAACACACCCAGAGTCCACTTTCTGCCACACATTTAACTGTTTGTGTTTGTTATGTTATGTTTATATGTTTATGTATATGTTATGTGAACGACCAGCAGATAAAATACAAAAAATACAAAATTTAAAACAATATTAAAATCCAATTAAATTAATTTGGCCCATAGTTAAAACACCCCTATATTAAAACCCATAATTTAATAATTTAAAATTAAAACAATTTTAAAAAGTTAGGTCAGGTCAGCCCGGCTTGATGAAACAGAAACGTCTTTAGGGCATGGCAGAAAGTGCGCAGATCCAGGATCCTCCGTATCTCCGGGGACAGCTCGTTCCAGAGGGTAGGTGCCCCCACAGAGAAGGGTAACGCTGACAGAGGGACAATTATTACCTGACATGACTGAGACTGATTTGAAAGTGGATTTAAAAATGACAGACTACAAGAGTGACCTTAACCTTAACCCTAACCCCTAACCTATATTACACAACCAGTGGTGGGTTGCTACCAGTTCGCACCAGTTCGGGAGAACCAGTAGTAAAAAAATTTAGTCACTTGCAGAACTGGTAGTAATGGCTGGCTGGCCATGCCCCCGAACCGGTCGTCCGGTCGCCACTTGCTTGCCCTGGCCGCCATGTTCATCTCTGCCATGTTCTATAACTATAACTTATGTACATTTAGAACATTACACACACCTTCAAATGTTCTTCCCTAACTTGCACATGTCTGTTAGGAGCAAGGAGAGATCATGGATTGAGTAAAATGTGGTGAAAGTCACTTAACAATGCACTTGCTTAGCAACCAAAATTTTGGGCTCAATTCTGGTCGTAAGTCAAGGATTATGTCTGCCTTTCTCTGCATGGCAGCCTTGTCCTAGTAAACTCCTTCTCCTTTCTGGCAATTTTCCTCTCTGTTAGAGGCACCAGAATAATCCAGGCGATGTAAGAGAGTTGGACTAGATGGCCTCTAAGGTCCTTTCCAGCCCTAGATTGCTGTCCTGCTTCAAAGCGTCTTCTGAAGCCACATCTAGTGCCAGGGTTTGTGGTCCTTCCTTCCTCTTCTCTCTCTCTCTCTCTCTCTCCCTCCCTCCCTCCCTCCCTCCCTCTTCCTTCTTTCTTTCTCTCTTTCTTGTCTCTCCCTTCCTCTTTATTTCTTTCTCTTTCTCTTTGTCTCTGTTTCTTTCATTCTTTCTTTTCTCTCTCTTTCTTCCTCTTTCCTTCCTTCTTTCTTTCTTTCTTTCTTTCTCTCTCTCTCTCTCTCTCTCTTTCTCTCTCCCTTCCTTCCTTCCTTTCTCTTCCTTTCTCTTCTTTTGTTTTTTCATTGTCTTTTTCTTTCATTCTTTCTTTTCTCTCTCTCTCCCTTCTTTTCCTTCTTTTGTTCTCTTTCTTTCTTTGTCTCTTTCTCTTTCTTTCTTGTCTCTCCCTTTCTCTTTCTTTTTTTCTCTTTCATTTTCTTTGTCACTTTCTTTCTCTCTCTTTCTTTCTCTCTCTCTCTCTCTCCCTCCCTCCTTCAAAGTCTAGGAGACTGAGACCGGGAGGCCCAAGAGAAAGTACCTGGCAGCAGCAGCGGCAGCACCATCAGCAGCGATGGCACCCAAAATAGGAACTTCAGGCTGTGGCAGGCGGGGGCTGAAATGGGAGCTTCAGGCAGTGGTGATGGGGCATCCCAGAACTCCTGGGGAGGTTTCCTGCATGGCTTTTGCCACAGCAGGCAGCGGTGGCAGCAGTGGCGGTTGCGGGGTGTCCCGGAACTCCCCAGGAGTTTTCCTGCATGGCTTTTGCGGTGTCTGCCTCCCTTCACATGTGGTGCACATTTCCAGCAGACCTGGGAAATCTACTCGCCCTCCCACAGCACCACCACTGCCACCGCCCCTCTCAACCCCAGTGCAGTGGCTCCGTTTCCCCGAAGGGCTGCCCACCCACCAACTGGCTGGGCCGGGCCAGGCATGTGTGACCCGACTTTGGAAGGTAAAGGTGTGGGGGACTGCCAGGAAGGCCACGTGGAAGGCAGGCAAGCATGCCAGGCCGCAGGGAAGGAGTAGGCTGCTAGCTCCCTTCTCTATGGCTGGGCAGCCCTGACATGCTTGCCTGCCTTCCATATGCCCTTCCCAGTGATCTTGTGGCCAGGTCCACTTGCCTGCCTTCCTCCCTCACCACAGCTTCTTTGTTCGGCTGCTTACCTTTGTGGCAGCTGGTCCAGACTCAGGAAGGCAAGCTGACTAGAGTTTTCAGTGGCCCCCAGCCAACTGCTGCTGCTGGAAACCTTTCTCTGAAAGCAAGCTGCTGCCATCGCCGCCTTGTTCTTCGCATATGCATATCCCATTGGACTTGCAAGGCAATGTTCATGCATGCGTGAAGAACATGGCAGCGATGAACATGGCGGCCAGGGCAAGCGAATGGCGACCGGGCGACCGGTTCGGGGGCATGGCCAGCCAGCCATTATTACCAGTTCTGCAAGCGACTAAATTTTTTTACTTCTGGTTCTCCTGAATTGGTGTGAACCAGTAGCAACCCACCACTGGTTGTGTAATATGGGTTAGGGGTTAGGATTAAGGTTATGTCACTCTTGTAGTCTGTCATTTTTAAATCCACTTTCAAATCAGTCTCAATTATGTCAGGTAATAATTGTCCCTCTGCCAGAGCATATTTCAAACAGTCTATCTATAGAGGCAGGCACTATTAAACTTAACTTTTGGAAACATTATTCAAAAATATCCTTCAGTATGTGCAAAGTTAAAATATTTTGCTTCATTCTGAATTAGTAAATTGAGTTTCAGTATTCTTCTCCTTTAATTGTAATCTTTAATTCCTTACAGTTTGCTATCGAGTCCAATTTTGAAAGTCTTATGTTTGTTTGTTTGTTTTAAAAAGTATTCAAAACAAAAGCCTTCTTTATAATTAATTCTGAATTTTATTTAAAATTTATATGGACCCGTAGTCCTTTTGCAACTTTATAAAAATCGAAGTTTAACCACCCTTATAAGGAAAAAATAATAATTCCGTAAATTTGTATTTATTTATTTATTTATTTATTGGTTCGATATATATGCTGCCCTTCTCCGGAAACTCAGGGCGGCTTACAATGCGTTAAGCAATAGCCTTCATACTTTTGTATATACCTGCTTAGTAGGGCTTTCGGCCCCCCCAAGCAGTGTTCTTTTTTATACAAAGTCAGTTTATTGCCCCCACAATCCGGGTCCTCATTTAACCTACCTCGAAAGGATGGAAGGCTGAGTCAACCTTGAGCCTGGTGAGATTTGAACTTGCAGTAATTGCAGGCAATTGGTGCTATTTAACAGCACTTTAGTCTGCTGTGCCACCAAGGTTCTTAATTTTAAAATTCTTTCATTAAGGATGGAAGGAAATTCACCCAATGCTGCAAAATTTATGAAGCCAAAGGTTTCTAATAGCTGACAAAAGCAATTAACAAGCAATTTTGAAAATTGATTAGAAAAGGAAATAGGCCAAAGCCTTTTCAAGGTGTGGATCCTGGTTTGAGCAACATGGCTATTCCCTCATCTCCTCACAAGGAGCAACTATTTGGAGCACTTGTGGGGGTCTCAGTTTCCTTCCTTTGTCTGCCAGTTCTTCATTCCACTGCAGTTCTTGGGCCTGCTTTTTGCAGAAACATGTTCAGTTTGCCATTTTTTCCCTAAGCAACATTACTCTCAAAATGGGAGAATAAAGCTCTCCTTGTTTTCATATATTTCATATATTTTTGAAATAAGATATATTTAAATGTTGTCAAACTTCAGTATCAAAAGAATTTCCAAAGTATAACTTCATTTTTTAAATATAGATACAAAAATGAGCCCCTATGTGAAATAAAATATATGGGTTAGTTTTATACAATACTCTTTATTATATTAAATGTGTATGTGTTGATTTATTTTCTATTTTGCTACAATATAACTATAAAAGCATTATTTTTGTAGCATCGTATTAAATAAACAATCAAAAAGTTTTGTGTTCATTGAGATATTGGGTCTAAAATGGAAATGTTTTTCTTTCTTTCTTAAACATTATTCTTTTTGTTTAAAAGGTAAACAAAAAAGAAGGCAGATCCTTAATTTTTCATTGGTTAATTCATATTCATTCTGGTGATGTAGAGGAAGATCAAAGAACATATTTTTAATATTGTAAAAAGAATCCTTTCTAATACAAGTCATTATTCTTCTAATTCCCAGATGCTGACAGGAACTCTCAACATCTTCCGTCTTTGCTTCTCACCTGATCCTATGGATTACACCTAAGCTCCAGAAGAATAAGTAAGAATGAGAGATGTACATCCGATTCAGATGAATACTGAAACTTACCATCATAGTATTTTGGAGTAAACTCTGAAATAACACAATGCAGAAATGCTCAATTTTCATTCTCCGAAAAACAGTAATGTTAAAAGAAAATAGGCAATTGTAGGACCTGGGACAATTTAATATTAGTTATTTGCTAGGAAAATTCTAGATGGTCTAAGAATTTCTGCAACTGCCAATCTCTGTTATTATTCTCTTGTGCCCTATTGCTTTTTCTGCAACTTGATTGCCTGTTGAACATGAAACTTTTTTTTTCATTTATCTAACTTTAATAATTATCCTTAAGTACGGGTGCACATGTTTACTTGCTTATTCAGTGAAACTAACTGACTTAAAACAGGGTAAAATAAGATAATAAATAAAATAAAATACCTTCCAACCTTGCATAATTAACCTGTAGAATTCATTCCCACAAGAAGCAGTGAAAGCTGCTAACAGGGATGGTTTTAAAAACAGATTTAATAAATTCATGGAGGAGAGTTCGATTAAAAACAATTTGCCTTAAAACAACATTATCTCTAGATTGAGAGAGGTCTGCCTGTATAATGCTCTTGCAGAAGAACAAGATGGGAAGAGACATATTTACAGGGCATCACAGAGGCATTTTGGCTGATCACTTTGGGAAACAAAATGCTAATGTAACATAGAAAACGTCTTATCTACCATTTGTACTAATTTGTCATGCAAGCAATGTTTTGTATCAGTTCTGATAAAGAAGAATATAATCTTACAGAAACATACAAGAAGTTTTTACAAAAATGCACAGACAAAATTAGATAACTAACTTAAGATGGAAAACAAGAAACCATAAATATATATAAATATTGACTACAGGTACTCCTTGACTTCTAACCATTCATTCAGTAAGTGTTCAAAGTTACATTGGTGGTGAATGAAGGAACTTATGACATGCTTTTGCAACATCCCTGTGATCATGTGATCAAAATTTGGGCATTAGGCAGCTTGTGCATACTTAAGACTGCATGGGTGCTTCCCCTTACCTTCCTATGCTCCCCCATCTATCTTCCCCTATCTTTTGGCCCTCTGTCACCTGGCCCAGGGCCAAGCCAGGCTGGGTTTCACCTGGGGGCAGGGAGCCTAGACAATCCCTTTGCAAAGAGGCTAGGGCTGAGATTGACCTTCTAAAAGAAACAAAAATTCAAAACAGGCCTTTACAATATTCATACTATACAATATCAAGCAGGAAAATAACATGCTGCCCTTTGCCATCTCATACTATATGTACTCTTGTTAATTTATTTGAAATGCTTTTGTTATTGGAAACAATGAAATAAATATAAGGGTACAGGATACCCTCACTTCTTTTTTCTGATTCTGAACCCTTTCTACAGTTCAATTGTTTCCATAGCCTTTTGTTGATTATGAAGAATCCTTAGAAGAATAAACACGTATATTAATACACATATTGGACTTAAAGCATGCTCATTCTGGCATATTTGGCATTCTGGCAAGTCAAATATAAATGTGAGTATTAATATATAATAAAAATTGTATTTAAAAAATATTTCTTGAGAATAAATCTGGAAGAAACTGCTAAGGTGCTGTTTCCAAAGTTTTTCCAAGAACCATGTACTTCAGGAAGATCTCTTTGTTCTTAAACAAAGTGTATCTGAATTGAATGGTTAGTCAAAACTGAGAATGGACTCCTTCCTCATTTGCTTTCAAATGAAACCTTAAACATTGCCATGCGTTTGTTGATTTGTTCTTTGCCAGAAATAAAGGTCAGCAGTGCATAATAAAGAATGCTTAAACTAATTGAGAAATTTTTGTCTCTTTGTAAGGGTTTTGGCTTATCAAATCATTGGAATTCCCCAAAGGATGACATCTTCATCAGTGAAACATTATTATTTGCATGCCAAAGATAGCTTAATAAACATCCTGCATTTTGAAATGCCTGGTTTTATGGGTATGTAGTGGCAGGAACATTCCTGGAGCAATCATAAATATTTAGATCACTGCGTTGATTTTAATCAGTTAAAAATGTAAATGATGCAGTTCTTTGTCATGAAGGAAAAAGATACCAACATCACATCATATTATTTTATTAAAATTTTATAGAAATGGCTCCCCTTCAGTGCTGTCAATCTACTTCTGCATTTTGTTTTTAATTATTAAAATGAGCGTCATTAGCATGGGATGCAGTATTGCTGGCATTTGTCACAAAAAATTATTTCAAGAAATTGGCTAAATAAGTTAGAAAAATAAGCATAGCTTGGTTAATTTAAAAAAAAAAATCATCAAATCCCAACTTCAAACTTTTAATTCTCGGATGTTTTGATGAAGTCCTTTTAAAAGTTATAATCAGAACTTTTAAAAGAGTGAATGTCATTGAATAAACACCTAAGAAGTAGGCTATGGATACAGCTAGGGGTACTCTTAATAAGATACATTATGAGAGATATAATAGAAATTGTTCTCTTGTGTTGTTAATGGCAAACTCATATACCGGTAGGTTTCCATTGAGTGCACATGCAAAAATAAGTAAAACTATAATTTTCAATTAAGTTTCAATGAAAGGTTACTAGGCTTGAAAAAGTATGATTTGGCCAAATTACATATCATGCTATTAGAGCTCTGGGTTTAGAGTTTCTAGTGTAATGGAACTGAGGTTCAATGTAGATTAGATTTGATGTTGAAGTTCAGACAATTTTTATGCAGTGCTCAAATCTTTCCAAGTACATTTAGCAAGATACTTGCAAAAGATATTATGGTCCTACTTCTAATTAAAGCAATACAGTGAATTATGGCTTTGGCACTATTTCTTATAGTTTATCCCCCCTCCTTCCTTTAATTAATGTTTCATTTTTCATTCCTGCCTAGATAATTGCTTGTAGTTTTTCTATAACTTAATGCTGATTATCTGGAACAAATGCCTTTAGTAGAAAAAGATGAAAAAAACATGGGTATTCCCAGACTCATCTTCTGGCTTTTATATATTAATTCAACCTTTAAACAAATCTTGATTTTATGCCTGAAATACATTAGCTTTATGAACTACAGCTGCAAGGATGAAGCAGCTATTGAAACTAGACAATTAATGGTCAACAGATTATGGATTATTTTGCTTTACATTCACTTATAACTATTTTACTAGCATTTACTGTCTTGAATCAGAAAGTAACAAAAGTAGTCCTGGAAATATTTCTGTTAGAATATGTCTGTTTTCTAATAGTCGTCCTTCCTTCCTTCCTTCCTTCCTTCCTTCCTTCCTTCCTTCCTTCCTTCCTTCCTTCCTTCCTTCCGTCCTTTCTCCCTCCCTCCCTCCCTCCCTCCCTCCCTTCCTCCAGTTCTCATCATTAAATTGATACAATTAATGAGAGATATGAGAAACAATGGGATAAATTAATTTTTAGCTTTGTAACAGCAAGTAATTCTAAGCCTTTATTTTACTGTTTGTGTTGAAAATAAATTTTGTTATTTTATCTTTATTAGTACAGGTTTTATTGTGATTTATTTTCTCACTTGCACTGACACCACCAGAATTATTTGCAACTGCAAGGTTTCTTCTTAGTCTCTGTGATGGGAGAGTGGGAATGGAGAGGAAAGAAGCTTGTTGATGTAGGGACTCAACAGAACAGTTCAACAGCTGATGATTTTATGATCAGAAGTACCCAAATATGGTTTTCCAAATTATTGTAATCTCATGCAATATTTGAAGGGTCTCTATATTAACTGTGTTGGGAAATGAGAATGAATAGGAACGATATCTCACACACACAGAGAGATGATGAATAAAGATAATACTATTTACTACTATATAAATGTAGTGTAAAGCTATGTATAAGATTTAAATGCCATGTGTTTTTATGTGCATTTATCTATAGTGGCTTTGAATAAATAGTATCTATTTAACTTAATACTTGGAACTTAATCACTTAACCAAGTAATTTAAATTTCTAACAATTTGTTTATAATACAATTTACTGTGATGCTAGTTTCTTTTTTCTCCCAGCCAATTTCAGACTGCAGTCAATTGAATTCCTGGCTAACAGTTGTTCCCTTAATACCCAGTAACCATGTGAAGTATGCTCTGCCATCACTTAAAGTCCAGGGATATATCACTTTTATATTTATGTATGTTATATATATTTATGTAGCCTCTTTAATTTCAGTTGCCTCAGATACCTTTTTGAATCTTCTCCGGTTGCGAGTCCTCTGATCTCCAGCTTTCCCAGCTGTTGGTTCTTCTACCCATGCTTTCTTGAGTTGCCTCTTACTTCAGCAGTATCTTCTGCCAAACCTGGAAGAAAATACACTCCTTCTGACTACCTGTTATGGCTCTTTTCTACTTGTCTCTTGAACCCTAGGTGCAGGTGAATCTCAGAGTTTTAATATCTTTCCCTCCCTCCATCCTTTCTCTGCAAGTGCCTATGTGGCTAAGTTGAGTAGCTAACAGACCACTGCAAATGGAAAAAAATGTGATCTTGATAGTTTCAGAGCAGTTCATCCTTCCACAAGGTCTAATCTTGTTCCCCACCAAATTTAAACTGTCAGTTCCTCAACTTTTGGAAAACAATTCTATACTTAATCCGTCAGAAAACCAAAATTTTTAAACTTTAAAATATTTAATTTTCTTCCATTAGGGAGATGTGCTCAAGTGACAACTTGGTCAGTCTTTGTAGATTCTGGGGAGAAAATGCCTGTATCTTGTGATATAAGACAAGAAATATATGGCACTGTTTATTCATCAGCAAATTATATCCGGTCCAACAGTGCACTGATTACCAATGTAACCGAGTCCATCTTGCTGTTGGTTATCCTCTTCTTCTTCTCTTTCCTTTTACTTTTCCCATCATTAGAACTTTTCCAGCAAATGAGATCTTCACACAATGTACGAAAATTAGGATAATTTGAGCCTGTTTATCTGTGCCTCAACTGAGAACTCTGGGTTTATTGCAGCAGTTTAGAAATCTAATAAAAAAATAAATAATAAAATAAATATGATTGCCATGTCTTGATAACACAGGTTCATATTAATGAAGAAAAGTTATTTATCTGAATCTATTCATTTAAATATGCTAACTTCTTATAACTATCAGTGCAGTACATGGCTTAAAGTTTTCTCATTGCTAACATCCACTCAGGGAGCCAGTGTGATGTAGTGGCTAGAAACCAGGACTCAGTGAGTTGTAGGCCTCCCTTAGGTATTAACCCTGCTGAGACCTTGGGTTAGTTACTCTCTGACCTTGGGTCAGTTACTCTCTGTCTCAACCTTAGGAAGTCAATCCAGTTCCAAAAATCTTGCCAAGAAAACTGTAGGAACTTGTCCAGGCAGTGGTCAAGAGTTAAGACTAATTCAAAAACATTAAAAACAACAGCAACAACTCTAGTTCACTAGGATTGATAATATACCATTTTCATACTTTTACATGCATCGAAGATGCAAAAGCCATAATGCTAAAGCTAATACCTAGTGAGATCAACTGCATACATGACATAAGTATTGAAGGCAATGAAGAATATAACAAAGACAGAAAGCTTTTGATGTGACTCAGATAATTGAAAATGTCAATCCTCCAAATCTTCTGGGATGTGAATCATAATTAAAGCAGTAATAGAAAATGATAGATCTTTCATATTTGGCATAGAAATCCAGTCTTGATCAGTGAACCAAACTAGCTATGATGACTACTGTTAAAAACTGGAGGGGTGGTAATTGAAATCTTCATTGGCAAAACCCTTCTTCCAATAGTTGCCCAGTAAAAGATAATTACAATAGGCTGCCACCAGTCAGGCTAAACCTCATGACAGTGACAAACTGACAAACCTCTTCAGATGTTTTTAGCTTTTCTGTCAACGGCTTCTTTCTTTAACTTAACCTAGGAAAAATAGAATATTCTTTCCTCCCCAAAATACAGAAATTAACAAAATTAAATATCTATTCTGAAACACATGATATGGCTACCCAAGCTAGCACGTAGGGATGTTTTTAATAAGACAACAGGAAGGAAGGGAGGGAGGGAGGGAGGGAGGGAGGGAGGGGGGAAAAAACCAGAATTCCAAATAATAATAAAATCATATTGCAGAGATATTTTTTGGGACAAAATGCCCAGTTCCAGGAATTTGGTCTCAGGCCTAATGTGGTTTTGAAGTTCCTGGTTTATTTATTTTATTTTTTTATTTTATATTGGATTTCTATACCGCCCTTCTCCCTGAGGACTCAGGGCGGTGTACAGCCAGATTAAAAAAACATGCAGAACAAATATTAAAAACAATTAAAAGATATATAAATTTGGCCCAATTAAAACTCATTTACCAATTAAAAACGTTTAAAACATTTAAAAACAGTTAAAAATTTCATCTTAAGCCAGCCCGGCTTGTTTAAATAAATGGGTTTTAAGGGCGCGACGGAAGGCACTGAGGTCTTGGATTCTCCTTATCTCTGGGGGGAGCTGATTCCAGAGGGTAGGTGCCCCCACAGAGAAGGCTCTCCCCCTGGGGGTCACCAGCCTGCATTGTTTGGCTGATGGCACCCCGAGGAGGCCCTCTCTGTGGGAGCGCACGGGTCGATGGGAGGTCGTCGGTAGCAGCAGGCGGTCTCGCAGATAGCTAGGCCCTATGCCATGGAGCGCTTTAAAGGTGATAACCAACACCTTGAAGCGCACCCGGAAGACAACTGGGAGCCAGTGCAGCTCGCGCAGGAGCGGTGTTACATGGGAGCGCCATGCTGCTCCCGTCACTACCCGCGCTGCTGCGTTCTGGACCAGCTGGAGCCTCCGGGTGCTCCTCAAGGGGAGCCCCATGTAGAGAGCGTTGCAGTAGTCAAGGCGAGAGGTGACGAGGGCATGAGTGACTGTGCACAGGGAATCCCGATCAAGAAAGGGCCGCAACTGGCGAATCAGGCGAACCTGACAAAAGGTCCCCCTGGTTACAGCCGTCAGATGTTCCTCCAAGGACAGCTGCATATCCAGGAGGACTCCCAGATTGCGAGCCTTCTCTGTGGGGGCCAATGACTCGCCCCCAATAGTCAGTGATGGAGTCAACTGACTATATCGGGATGCCGGGAGCCACAGCCACTCAGTCTTGGAAGGGTTGAGCTTGAGCCTGTTCCTCCCCATCCAGACCCGTACAGCCTCCAGGCACTGGGACATCACTTCAAGGGCATCGTTGGGGTGGCCTGGGGTGGAGATGTACAGCTGGGTGTCATCAGCGTACTGGTGGTATCTCACCCCAAAGCCACGGATGATCTCGCCCAGCGGCTTCACATAAATGTTGAACAGAAGGGGCGAGAGGACCGATCCCTGCGGCACTCCACAAATGAGAGGCCTCGAGGTCGACCTCTGCCCCCCTGCCAACACGAACTGCGACCGGTCGGAGAGAAAGGAGGAGAACCACCGCAACACGGTGCCTCCCACCCCCAACTCTTCCAGCCGGTGCAGCATGATACCATGGTCGATGGTATCAAAAGCCGCTGAGAGGTCTAACAGGACCAGAACAGAGGAACAACCCCTGTCCCGAGCCCTCCAGAGATCATCAACCAACGCGACCAATGCCGTTTCTGTGCTGTGCCCAGACCTGAAACCCGACCGGAACGGATCTAGATAAGATGTTTCCTCCAGGAATTGCGGAAACTGTCGTGCGACCACACTCTCAACAACCTTCGCCATAAAGCGAAGGTTGGAGACAGGACGATAGTTGGCCAATATTGCCGGATCCAGGGACGGCTTCTTGAGGAGAGGCCTCACCACCGCCTCTTTCAAGGCGGTGGGGAAGTAACCCTCACTCAACGAAGCGTTGATAACACCCTGGAGCCAGCCTCGTGTAACCTCCCGGGAAGCCAGTACCAACCAGGAGGGACACGGGTCCAGTAAACATGTGGCCGCACTAAGTCTCCCCAAAATCCTGTCCACATCATCAGGAGTCACAGCATCAAACTCCTCCCAGATAACATTCTCAAGACTATTCCTCGTCACCCTGCCCTGATCTACCCAGTCAGAGTCCAAATCCCCCCGGATCTGGGCGATTTTGTCATACAGGTATTGTCCGAAATCCTCCGCCCTGCCTTCTAAGGGATCCTCCCGCACTCCTGGATGGAGCAGGGCGCGGGTCACCCTAAACAGGGCAGCCGGACGATTCCCTGATGACGCAATAGAGGCGGAAAAGTAGTTAGACTTTGCCGTCTCTATCGCCACTAGGTAGGCCTTAATATGCGACCTTACCAGTGTTCGATCAGATTCAGCGAGACTGGCCCTCCAACCGCTCTCCAGGCGTCTTTTCCGGCGCTTCATTTCCCTCAGCTCCTCAGTAAACCAAGGAGCCGCACGGGATCGGCATCGGGTCAGAGGCCGCAAAGGCACAACTCGGTCCAAGGCCCCACCAGCCGCCCGATCCCAGGCGGCTACCAGGTCCTCGGCCGAGTCATGTGCTAGATCCTCAGGAAATGGCCCAAGCTCCGTCTGGAACCTATCAGGATCCATCAGGCGCCTGGGGCGGATCCATCTAATTGGATCCACCTCCCTGCGGCGAGGGGTCGCGGTTCGAAGATCTAGGCGAAGGAGTGAGTGGTCAGACCATGACAAGGGTTCCATGTCTATATCCCCTATAACAAGACCACTCAACCACTGGCCAGAGACAAAAATCAGATCCAGAGTGTGACCTCCCCTGTGAGTAGGGCCATGAACTAACTGGGTCAGGTCCATGGCCGTCATGGAAGCCATGAACTCCCGAGCCACCTCAGACGTTTCACCGACGGATGGCAAGTTGAAATCACCCATGACTAAAAGCCTGGGTGTATCTACTGCCACCGTGGCTATCACGTCGAGTAGCTCAGGTAGGGCTGTTGCCACGCGGCAGGGAGCCAGGTACGTAAGCAACAAGCCCATCTGAACCCCACGGCCCCACCTCACAAGGAGGGACTCACATCCGGCTATCTGAGGCACAGTGGTCTCCCTCGGACCCAGATCCTCGTTAATAATAACCGCCACCCCCCCGCCCCTCCCCTGAGCCCTCGGCTGATGGAATGCTCTGAAGCCTGGTGGGCACATTTCAACCAGAGGGACGCCACCCTCCGGGCCCAACCAGGTCTCCGTAATACCCGCCAGGTCCGCTCCTCCCTCTTGTATAAGATCGTGAATGAGGGGGGCCTTATTGACCACGGACCTGGCATTGCACAGCATCAGCCGAAGGCCCAGCTCCTGAGTATCTAAGCCACCTAGTATCCGAGCAGAGCCTTGGGGACCGGGGCAAGCAATTGCTCTCAGACAGCAAGTGCGAGCCCCCAGCACCTGATGTGGTCCCCTGCTCCCGCCATATCTGCCCCTCCCATTCACCGTGCCGATGGTACAGCCCTCATAGATATCGTCCCCCATCCCTTTCCCAATCCCTCGTCCGGTGCCCCCCGGATCGTTACCCTGTGCCGGGCACGGCTCTGACCCTGGTGGATTTCCCCCCCAATCCGCCTTAGTCGTCTTCCCAATATCTTTAAAAGAATAATTACAACCCCCTCCCCCAGAACCCCTTAAAATCTTTAAAAATTTCCCTAAAAAGCCCCATAAATTCTTCCTTGCTCCATGCCATCTCTCCGGACTCCAAAGTCCGTCATCGAGATAGGCCCTCGATAATGTGGGGGGCCAAATCTGCGAGAGGGGAGAATCTCGCAGGGCGAGGAGTTCCGACACCGAATACATATAGCTATCAAGGGGAAACAGTCCAAGGGTGGGGGACCACTGATGTTATAAGCGTAGGGAAAATTCCAGTCCATGGTCAGGCTGCCAAGCTCCACTGTCCTCTCACGACAGTGGCTAAGGAGGTGCATATCATTCGACCCCGAAAGTTTCCAGGGTGGCCGTCTCTCACCAGGCCAATCCATGGGGACTTTGATAGAAAGCTCAAGGGTGAGGATAGCCATATTCCGCCTCCTCGGCCCCATGTCCATAGAACCAGTATCCCTCCTGGGATTAGCAGCATCAGGGAATCCAATATCCAGCTCAAAGGAGGTTTAAGTTCGTAAATGTTCGTCAGAAAAGTTCTACATGGTAGGGAATCCAGACAGGCCAGATGGAAATGGGAAAAAATTAGGAGTAGTTCAGCAGGCCAAGATGGATGGGAAGCTATGATCGTAGTAGGCCAATAGGCCAAAGCTCAGTCTGAAGGAAGGAGGGGGGGGATTCAAACCGCATAAGTTTGTAGTCATTTTCCAGCCCCAATAACCCTCAACCTTCCATTCTAGAGGGTAAAGCTCCCCAATTTCGTCCCCCCCCATCCAGCTCACCCTGGGGGGGGGGGCTCTGGGTCTCCCTGGGGGTAACCCTTCCCTCAAGGGTCATATACTCTCCAGTCACCCCAAAGTCAGACCTAAAAACCGCTGCTGAAGAGTCCTGGGCCGTCTGTTTGGAAGTCTTTAGGCCCTTGGGAGCCGCCCCAACCTTAGGCGCCCCCGTCACGACCACCGCCGCGGCCTCCGCAGTCCCCATCGCCATCGTCGCCATCGGCCCCCCCACGGACGTCCCCAGCCGCCCCCTGCCTCCAAAGATCCACCTCGAGGCATCCAGGGGCGTGGGAACCTCCGTAGGGGCCTCACAACGCCGACGTCGTCCAGGAGCTGCCGCCGCCGCCGCCATGACCACCCGCGACCGCCGCCGCCGGTGCCGCTCCCCTGCAGGCCGCAGACCGCCGTCACCCACCGCCGTCCTGACATCATCCCCCTCAGCGCTGGGATGGTCCGGGGAGCCGACAAAGCTTCCAACGGGCTCCTCAGATGCTGCTTCGTCCGGGCGGGGGGTCATAGATGTTCGAAATGACCCCCCTGAGCCCCCCCAAGCCGAGGCATCGCCCCCAAGAAGCCGAGACTCAGCGCCAGAGCGCCATCTTGGGGCATGCGCAGTATATATTTGTTTGTTTGTTTTGTGATTGTTACAATTGCTTATTCAGGTTGCCTGACTCAAGTTATGTCTTTAGTTATGGTTATTGTTTTTGGATTCTGTAAGCTACTCAATGTGTACTAGAATGGGTAATTACAACAAAATTAAGATGATGTTGATGATTATGATGAGATATTCAGAGATGCATAGTTTTGCTGAATTTTTCTAACATTTGTAATATAAATAATTATTGCTAGTTACTAAATCTTTTATTTCTACACTATGTTTTTCTTTATGCCAGTTCTAAGTATGTTTTGTTTCAATTTCTATCACAGGATTACATAGCTAAATGTGGCCATCGTTTTTAGATTTAACCTTTCAAAATAGGTCTAGGACTTGCAAATGAAACTTTGAAGAAATTCATTGCCATGCTCTACTCTGTGGGTGGTGAGAAGAAGCAAAACATTTGCTTTAAGTTTCCTTCATGAAATTCAAATTGGGGAATGCATAATAGTTGTTGCCTGTGAACATCCATATAAAGATAAATATACTATATAAATATTTAAATTAAATTCATCTCTCTTGGAATTTAAACTCTAACCACACTTGGTGGGGGAAATACTTTTGGTTAAAGCCATTTTTTCTTCAAGGGAATGTTCTGAAATTGTGGGATCACTGCAACCAGCAACAACTGGTAAATATTAATTTGCTGCTCGGTCACCCACTGGAAAAGTGACCGCAGACAACTCTTCAAATTTGACAGACTGCTTTGATATTTCTTACCAAATGTCTTTGCACACTTCTGCCACTTTATTTTTTTTCTCGGCATACTTTGCATGAAAGCCAAATAAAGAATACTTAGTGTTCCTCATTGCCCCAAAATCAACATATTATTTTAAACTGTAATTGCTCTTCCCAGTGCTAAAGAGCTGATCTTAGAAATTAGAACAGTTTCTTACAATATGGGAAAAAGAGGGGAAACTTTCACGAAATTAGTAGAGAACAGATTAAATTATTTATATGCCTATTATAAGAAACCCCTGACATTTTGTTTTTCTTATTTGAAATTAAAAATAAAAAAACTCATAAACATGAACTTCCACTCATTTTGTCTTTTCATTTCCTTTAACCTCTCTGAATCTTATTCGTCTTTTTTCTACCTACCAAGACATCATAGATAAGCAGGTCACAGGCCATGGGCTACAATTAGCATCCATTAAGAATCAGAGAGTTAGTTTACTTCTTTTTTACATCTGATTCTTCTACAGAATAAAACTTCAATTTTAAATATAATTACCAGAAAGAAAAGAGAAAACTGCTTTACTTGTTGCCCTCCATTACTCTATTAGAAACCATTGAAGGACAGGAGAAATAGGATGCCATCATCCTTCTCTTTGTAGATCTGAAGATAGTTTATTGAGACAAAAACAAAGAATGATGTTTCTCTCCCTTTAAGCTCGTCCCTGAAATCTTAATTCAAAGAGGCTTGTAGTACAGGATTATGGATTCCTCAGTCTCTCAACAATTGTTAATATCTAGGAAGGGAGGAGACAGTAAAGGGCAGAGGTTTGTGTGTGGCATGAAACTCCTGTGCACAAGCTGTACAACTGAATAATTGTAATATATAAATGCAGTGTGTGATTACGTGTTCAAGGTCCTTATTATTGCTCTCACTTCTATTACGATGAAGTGTTTTGAGAGATTGGTAAAGGACTATATTGTTTCATGCCTTCCCCTACATTTGACGCATTACAGTTTACTTATTGGAAGAACCACTCTATCAATGATGCGCTTTCTTGTGTGCTTCATCTTAGTTGAGCGCACCTGGAAGAGAAGAATGGTCATGTGCAAATGCTGTTTGTCAATTTTAGTTTGGCGTCCACACACAATCATTCCTCAGCATTTTGGTGAACAAACTGAGCCTATTAGGTTTTAACACTTCCTTATGTACCTGGATACTTGATTTCCTTATTGATAAACCCGTTTGTGTGAGTTGGAAGAAAAGTTTCCAATTCCATCTCCTTGAGTACAAGTTCCCCAAAGGTCTGTGTCATGAGTCTGTTATTCTTCACCTTGATGACCCATGACTGCTGTGCCAAGGCTGCTATGAATCATATTGTAAAGTATGCGGATAACATGGTAGTGGTGGGTTTTATAAGAGACAACAATGAAGATTCTTCTAGGGAGGAGGTGAGGGCTCTGGTAGACCGGTACAATAAAAATAAATTTAAATTTGAATTTTAAATGGGGAATTTTAACTGTTGGGCCAAATTGCTTAATATATTTTTAAATTGTTTTTAAATTTTGTATTCTATGTTTTTTATCTATGGCTGTTCACCACCCTGAGTCCTTTGGGAGAAGGGCGGTATATAAATTTAAATATTAAATTAAATTAAATTAAATAACTGGTTTCGAATGTTAACAAAACAAAGGAGATCACTGTTCATTTTAGAAAGAGCCGGCATAGTCATACTCCATTTTGTATCAAGACTGCACCTATGGAAGTGGTCAATAGTATTAAGTATCTGGGGGCACAGATAACTATCAATCTGATTTGTCTCTTCCTATGTTATCTTTAGTGAAGTGTACAAACCAGTGTTTGCATTTCCTGTGTTGGATGAGGAGAGCACATCTTTCTCCTTCTGTCCTGACCACTTTTTACAGAATCACGATTAAGAGCATTTTAACAAACTGCATCACTGTTTGCTTTGGTGGTGCCTCAGGTAGAAGGTCCATACAGAGAGTAGTAAGAACAGCTGAGAATATTATAGGAAGCTCGCTTCCTGTTATTCAAGACGCTGCTTATAAGCGCTATGTGCTTAGAGCTAGAAGCATTTTTAGAGACCCCACACACCCACTTCACAGTCTGTTTCTGTTGCTCCCCTCTGGGAATAGGTTTTGAAATATCTATAGCAGGACTACTAGATTTTGTAACAGGTTTGATCCTTATGTCACCTGTCTTGTAAACTCCCCAGAATTCTCTTTTTTCATCATGTATATGTATACATTTGAACTAGACTGTAGCGTTTCTCTGTATCATGTATGTGTGAATATGCATAATGGTTGTCTTTTGAGAGCTGAATGCAACCAAATTTGCTGAATAGTGTACATTTAAAGTGACAATAAAGTTTCTATTCTATTCTATCATTAATTTTATTTTTTTTAATATTTTACTTGTTTTAAACTTTATAATTTAATTATTTCATTATTGTTTCATTATTTCAATTTTATATATAATGTGTATACAATATTTTCATCATTAAAATCAACCCAAATTATAGTTGCTGTGATTTTCAGTTCATCCAAACCAATTCATTATCAGTCTGTTAAAAATAATTAAAATTTCATTAAGTTCAAGGTGATGCTCAACTTTAAGTTCAATAAGAAAATATGAGAGATGAAATGTGATATTGCCCAGCTAATCACATCAGGGAAATGAGAAAATAAACTCAGAAGTTATTGCAAATAAAGTTATTCAGTCATAAGAATTTTATTCTTACTTATATTTTTCCTAGTAGTTGCCAACAATTATCTGAAATATGCCTAGGTATGAAATATTAAATGACCCAATAATAGGTTTTAGCCTTATCTAGATGCAGTATACTATGTTCCAAGCAACACTTGCCACAATACAAAGGATTTTTTAAAATATAATGATATCTTACTTTAGGTAGCATAGTAGTGACTCATATATTGCTTCAAGGGAAAAGCACCATGTGAAATATTTCATTAATACACTATGAACTGATTGCAGATTTATTTATATCAGGTTTATGAAGGGCCACTGGACTCCCCCGTGCAAAACCTTCGGTCTTCTACCACATTGCCAATTCTTGTTAATAAAAGTTTTCATTTAAGATAAGTGCTTGGAGCAGAATAGAAAAATTTTAATTTGATAAAAAGATTCTCTGTCATGAATATTTCATTCTACTCAATGCAGCATGATTCCTGTTTACCACCCATAAATTAACCTAGGGATATAACTTATAAATTTACATATGAAATTACTTTTCCTTATAGATTTTCACTGAACCTTGAAAGATGCATTACTTTATTGAAATAGAGCCTTTAGTTAAAACATCTCCTTGACTTACAGATTTATATCTCATTTCCCATACAAATGCATTGAACTTACCCAGATACTCAATCTTGTAATGCCATTCCTGAGAGATTTTTAGAGACCTTCAGTGTCCTGTGTTTCGTTTTTGATAATAAATGAACACCAATTATGTCACCCATGTCTTTTGCTCAATAAAATATAGAGTTAAACATGTTCTTTCAGGCTGTTGAGTTTTATTTCTCTCAATGCTTCTGAAGGTAGCATAATATGAAGTTATAAGATAAAAGCAATAAAGAAGAAAGATAACATTTTAAAAGGTGGCAAAAAGAGTGATAATGTTAAAAGTTACATTAAAAAAATGGCAACATTTAAACATCAATAATGGCCTATAAGAAGAGGCCATATACTTTCTGCCACCTGAAATATAAAAATGTATGTATGCCTGAAAGAACCTTCAAAATTTAGCCACCAGCATTAAAGATGTGCATTAGCTTGTATATTGAATTTTAAGATTTTCTTTTTTTAAATGTAGCGGGTAAGAAGTTGAATCATTGCTGTGCCTTGATGTAGTTGGGTGTATTTTGGGGACAGAACTTGGTCATAAAAACAAATATATAGTGAATTTTGTGATTTCTATTCACCATTAGTCACTTATACAATTTCAAAAGAAAGTACATGAAGTCCTTGACTTATGACCACAATTGAGCCCAAAAGTTCTGTTGTTAAGCAAGACAGGTCAGTGAGTTTTGCTCTATTTTATTGACCTTTCTTGCTACAATTGTTAATGGAGTCACTGCAATTGTTAAGTTAGTAACATGGTTGTTAAGTGAATCTATTGCTGAGCACATTGTAAGCCGCCCTGAATCTCCGGAGAAGGGCTGCATATAAATCAAATTAAAAAAAAAATCTGGCTTCCCCATTGATTTTGCTTATCAGAAGGTTGAAAAAGGTGATCCCAAAAATACATGCCAGTTGCCAAGCATATGAATTTTGATCATGTGACCACAAGGATGCTGCAATGGCCATAAGTGTGAAAACTACTCATAAATCAGTACCATTTTTTTCCAGGGCCATTGTAACTTTGAACAGTCACTAAACAAATGGTTGCAAGTTGATGAACACCTACATAGTTTCTCAATATTGTTATTAGCATTACTTCTATTCATGTTATCTTCAACCAGCAGCAGAGAACTATTTCCAATTGCATTATCGGCTTTTGTAAGCAATTGAAAAAATGTCCTTAATTTCCTGAACTCCTCAGTAAATCCCACAGCTATAATGTAGTTGACAGTTTTTAACTAAGCTTCATTACTTTATAATGAAATAACTTAACTTGCAAATAAGATGCCTTCTTCTCATTAATAGTGGTGCCTATGTTATTTTTTCTTTCTTTTTAAAGTCAAACTTATAGGGAGACTATTAGGATCCAGATATAATGATAATTAGAGACAAAATGTAGTGTGTATTAGAAATGTTACTTTGATAAATTATACAAACAATTATGAAATCCTTGATATGGAAATGTATTTAATCTAGTGCACATTCTGGTAACATGTTCTGTTTTTCACACAACTATCTGCTCTTTTAACATTTTTTCACTTGTTGTTCACCAATCCTTTATATTTTTGGTCACGAAAGAAAGTATACACTGAAAATGTATTGCTTCATGAGTCATATGGACTCAGTTAATAGAATATGTTTTCATCCAATTATATAACATTTGTTATTTAATCTATGAGAAAACCAAAAATGTTTTTAGCACTTCAAAATACAAAATAATTTTGTCAAGTTCATTGTGTTAAAGTAATTTAGAATTACTTTGTAATTAAGAAACCAATAGTAAATTAAAAACTAGATTAAATCCCCAGACATCAATTCTGTCTTTTAAGAAATTTTTTCATCAGAAAATATTGCCCTTAAGTTTTAATAAGTCCTAAAATGTATGCTACTCAATGCCAGTTCAAATGATCTTCAAATTCTGATCCATTCTAGGTTATTTTCTTTCAAATTTGAAACAATAATAGTTATTTTGAAGAAAAATCCAAATATAAAAAATCCAACAGTATTAGTTTTTGTTTTCATTTACTATGCCTATCCACATTACTGAAAAACTACGAAGGATTATACACTCTGATAATATAAAAATGGTAGATTATTGTATGCTTTTAAAATAAAACTTGTTTTCTGGTTTTTAAAAGGGGTATCTGAATGTCATTATTCTTCAGTTGTGTACTTCTTCAATATCTGGGATGTTGTTTAATGAACTGTGAAAAATAAATAGAGGATACATTGTTTCTATATTACAGAAGGTTTAAAATTATATCAATATGTATGTGTATGCTTGAAGAAATAGCACATATGAGTTTCTATACAGTTTTTTCCCTGTGCCCACCCTAAAATTACAGACTGGTTTGAAAAAAGGTAAGAAAAAAGCTTATGATTGATTGCATGCAAAATTCATGTGGCCCCATCCTGTGCTTTTCACTTAAAGCTTTTTCCTATAATGAAGAAAGGTTTTCCAGCTTTTTACATACATTTTGGCCATTTATCACAGAATAAGAACAAGCAAGAGCCCTAGAATTAGAGGGGAAAAAATAAAATAGTCATAAGTACAATCATAAATCTGTAGTTGTAAAAAAAATGAATTATATTACTTCTTTATTCCAAAGCTCCTGATTTCTAAGCCTGCTTAGATTTCAGAGGAATGCTCAACATCGTTAAATAATGTTTTCATTCTTTCATCACTCTACAAATGATTCCTTTTTATTAAATAAAATTCACAATTAAAGGGAAGCCAGTCTGTGTTATGATATGTAACTCAAACATGCACTATTTCCTTTATTCTTCTGTACTACAAAATAGGTACTCTTTCTTTTTTACCACAATCATAACACATGGAAAAATATAACAACAAGCAATAACATTCTTGAATATTTTAATGTGACTTTTTAAGCTGATATAGAGCATTAATTTTACATTTATTTAGTGGGAAATCAATACAATAAGATGTTGTATAAAATTATTTATGTATGCATAAACTTCAAATAGAGATGCAGCGTTGCCTATTTCTCCCTTGAAAGCTGGTTTAATTCAACCTTATTTAATTGTTAGTAAGTTAGAACAGAAATGCATCACATCTCTAAAACTGTGTCTAACCTTGAAAGGACTCATGAAATTGCCTCAAGGGGAAGGAGAGAAAATTATCTATTCCTAAAACGCCTTATCTATACTCACCTTGAATAATGCTTAAAATAAAATTTGCAAAACTATGTCTGAAATCTAAAGAAAACAGTAGCTATTATGATGAAACCAGCTGTGGCCTTTTATAGCTTTCTTTATCTTTTATGACTGCTCTGTTCCCTGAAGTCTATCTCTGAAGCACAGAAAAAGTTTGCACTAGGTGATTATACTAAGGTTCCAAACTAGTAAAGTATGAGACAATCTTTTGAGCTGAGAATTAGTATCTCAGGCAACCAAAAGAAACCAAAAGAAAGTTATTCATTTGAATAACTAAAGGCTCACCTGAAGCTATAGCACTTTATCAGTCTTCAAATCAATATTTGGGACTACATGTTAATATTTTGCCTCACATATGAGATGTGCATTGACTCTTCTCCAATACAGGTCATCTTGTGATGTCTAGTTGTTAAGACTCAGAGCATCTACAATGCAAATTTCTCATGTTTTCATCTTTGAATCAACAAAATAACTATGACAGAAATACATTAGGTATTTGGAACTGATTGTTTCTTTAGAACCCTTTTCATCAAGGGTGGGTGCTGGGGGGTCACAGGGTTTGGGAGAACCTCTAGCTAAGATTCTGTGCAGGTCGGAGAATCCCCAAATCCCACTCATGGCTGTCCCTGCCCACCCCCTCCGCCCCTCCCAGGAGTCCCCACGTGGCCGATTTTGGATGCAGGTAAGTGCAGGGCACACATGGAGGCTCGGAGAGGGCAAAAAATGGGCCTACTGGAAGTTCGGGAAGTCCCGTTTCTGGCTCCAGAGGGCCTCAGGAGCCTAAAGAGGCCGTTTTCACCCTCCCAAAGCCTCAAGGAAAGCCTCTGGAGCCAGGGCAGGGCAAAAATACCCCCCCACACACAAAGCATGGTGCAGGAGGCCGACTAGGCCAAGTCCACCATGGCAACGCCCACCCAGAAACCGGGCAGAGAACCCCTTGCTAAAAAAATTTAAACCTACCCCTGCTTTCCATGTCTTATTAAAGTGCATAAGCCCTGCACCTGCACAGAGGCAATATTTTCATTCCTTCCAATCCTATGACTTCATCACTGTCCAAATCTGAAGAGAGTTTTTGAGCAAGAGATTACTCCTTGGAATCCTTTATGAAACATGGGATTTTAACAACTACATACAAAATCTCCATGGAAAGAAAGTTTGAGGGGTACTCTCTGACCTCAGTTATTTTCTGATATTTTATTACCCAAATTAGGTAACATCATCAGTGCTATAAGACAGTCTTTAATATAATCAGCCTGCACCTGAAGAGGACAACAATAGAAATACAGGAGCTAGACTACTGTTTTTCCATATAGAGAGAATCTATGCATTTTAATAATGTTTGAGAAATTCTCTACTTTATTATTAAAACATCCAGTCCTAAGATAAAATAGAGTTGAGATAAAATAAAACTGACATCTCAAAACTGTTTTAAATCTTCATCATATTGTACGGCATATTCATACCTGCAGAGATCAGTGGCAGCAGTTGATGTTAATAGTACAGAATTGTCATCTTAACTGAGCTGTATGTCTATGAAGTTTATGATTTAAGAGTATTCTGAGATTATTTATCACTCTGAACATTGTCTACTAAATTGGAGATTGTTTTATTTTATTTGATTTTGTTTTATGACACACTATAAAAAGGGATGACATTAGTTATGATATTGGCAGGGAGCTACATCATATATACAAAGAGGAATCTTTTATAAAAGGAACATGGATTTGTGAATGCTTGTATCCCTGGAAATCTTTCACTATATAATCATATAACTCTTGCAAAAATGCTACCAAGAGAATATATTTTGTACTTAATATATTGGAAATTCTAGATCAGACCTGTCTACTAATCAGCAGCAATATACCAAAGCCTGGATTTCAAAATCTAGAGACTATCAATGATCATTATTAGAGACTAGTAAATTCTTCCAATGCCAGCATTTCCAGTCATTCAGATCTGACCTTAATGACAGACCAATAAATAAAGGCTTGTTTATTATGTGGTGCTTGCAATATAATTTGCCATTAGAAAAGTCAAACCAACAGGTTAATTTCTTCCCCAGGGTTACTGTGCTGTAGAGCCTTGTTGATTACACATATACAGACATTTTGTAGTAGCATGTCAGATTTCAGAACACTGAACCTTAGTGCTTGTCCAGTCTAGCTTATTATTTCCAATTGCTCTTTCAGTGTCATTGGTAAAGTTTATAATTAGTTACCAGAAATGCTCATGGCAGCAAAGTAATCTTCACTCTGGGGTCAAGATAACTGTAATAAGGCACTCAAAATAATTTATCCTGATTGCCTACTATATGCATACAAAACTTAGAGCATGGGAAAAACAAACAATTCTTTTTGTCCTTCAGGCTTATTATATTCAATTAATTTTCCTATGCTGTTAACTGAAGTTGACAAGTCTATCTAATTTTACTCTCAAGCTCACATTTACACCTGCAAACAAACATAGCTTTTCTCAGTCCTGATTCATTTTTTTGGGGGGGGGGGCTATGTAGCCAAAAAAACAGTGAAAATCATAGATGTTAATTCAAGTGATTTTATTTTTTAAAAAAATAACATTTCTTATAAAAATAAATATATACATTGAAGGTCAATATAAGAAAGCTAATAATACAGATTTAACAGAAATATATTACAGAAGGATTATGGATGACCAATCTGCAATCAAGAAGGATCTCAAACCCCAAAAAAATGATCTAGAAGAGATCGTACAGATATGAAAGGGAGCAGTTCTCTCAATCTGAAGAAAGAACTGTAGTTCTTTCTATTCACTATTTGTATCTTTTTCTTCTTTCAGGGTCTATCTCCTGGTTCTGAGACATTGATTCTTTGCTTTCCTCAAGCATTTTCTAAAGCAGGATTTGGCATCCAGAGTTTGAATACCGTTACTATTTCTGTGCCAACTCATTGAGCCATGATCATCATTAATATGGCTGCGATTTGGGGAAGTAAGACAAAAATGGCATCAGCTGTGTGCTTGTTCATAACTCTTTCACGCCGTGAAAGATTAAAAGTAAAAAAATAAATAAATAGGGGAAGTTAGTTAAGACTATGATTTTAGTGTTTAATTCATGTTTTCTCTATCAGCAGAATATTACATAGAAGTAAGATAATAGTTGGAAGTCAAGATATCTTCTGATACTGTAACTTAGACTAAAGTGATCCTGACAAGGGAGCTGAAGCAGTAGTGGGATTCAAATCCCATTGCTACCAGTTTGCTCGTGGCGCGCACACTTCTGCACATGCACAGAGACGTCCGGCAAGGTGGATGGTGCCTCTCGCCGCCGCTACTACCGGTTCACCCGATCTGGAGCAAACCGGTAGCAACCCACCACTGAGCTGAAGTCAGATAACAAGGGATAAAAATGTCAGGCAAGCAGTAGTTTAAAAGAAGTGAAACAAGATTATGACACCATCTTCAATTTGTATGATTACTTTATTGACCATATAAATTTGGAAGCTTTTCATGCCTTTTCCTAACCCTTTTTAACTGTAGATGCACCATTTCTATCTGCTATATAAGCTTTTGTCAATCTCCTGTTAAGAATGCCAGTTTTATTGGGACCCAATCAATTCAATGGCAAATATGAAATAATTTCCATAAATTCTAATAGTGTGTTCTGTCCCCGTCTCACACATGCACACAAACAGACAGCCAGGAGTTAAATAAACTGGCAGACAACCAATTCTTCCGATAAGAAGCTTGGCAGCAACCCAGTAGCTGCTTGCCAAGAACTTTACTCAATAAACAAAATACACACAGTCAAGAATTGTCCAGTTTGTAAAATAAATCCAAGGCCGATAATGTTGTTTCCAAAAATGCAATGTGACTCGATAGTAGTTAGTTTTGTCCGTCACAGAGTCTGAATGGCCACCTCCCCCCCTTTTATACCCTGTGGGGTGTGGTCCAGTGACTCAGCTTAATCTCTGGCACGCCTTTTCTTCTGTTGCACGCGCTTATCTCTGCAACGCTGCCGAGGATCCAGCCAAGACTCATTTCCCTCATCACTGTCCACCTGTGGACGTGCTTGGCCCCGGCCCTATCTCTTGCCCTTCGGCGGACACCAAAGGCATTGCCAGAGAGGAGGGTCCTGGAGAGGGAGACCTTGCCAACTCCTCTCCTTCACTCTTGGAGTCCTCTCCTGCCGATGACACAGGCTCAGGTAATGGAGCCACAACATAGTGCCCATTTTCTATTACTGTAGAAAATGGCACCGCAGTATATATGTGGCTGGATGTGGATGGTAGAGTTTGCTCAGGGGTGGTGTTCACTTACCTTTGCTACCTGTTCACAAATGTAAGCGTGCACATAACACCTCCACGCAGGCACAGGATCTTCTGCACATGCATAGAATGTCAAAAATGGGAATGTGATGACATCCAGGTGGGTGGGAGGAGTCTCCCTCAGCCGCCACTACCAGTTCTCCCGAACCAGATAGAACCGGCTGAATACCACCACTGAGTTTGCTGTAATATGGATAAAGTAATTCTTTTGTTTTAAAAAAGTAATCCATGTCTATAACAAAACAGAATTTGTGTTCCATGTAAGTTGGTTCATACTTAAAACAGTACCTGCAGTCTCTATTTCATCTCTAAATTCATGAGGGTGAAAAACTGCATAGCCCTGTTTTCAAACAACATTGGGCATTTTAAATGTGTGTTTTATTCATTTTGTACTTTTTTAAAAAAGGATTATAAAACAATGGTGTGCCAAGGATAGGATGGGCTAGTTCACAGTGATATATGGTTGCCTGAGCAGAAGAAGAATATTAACAGAAGAATTCGCAGCAAATCCAATCCTGATAGAATAATGCAAATAAATATTACACAATTTTACAGTGTTTTCCTTTTATTGTATACATGTTGTATTGTTTCATTATTTTTAACATTGTAACCCACTCATAGTCCCCTTGTGGTAAGATACGTGGCAGACAAACAAACAAACAAACACAATTGTTTACTTGTGCACTCCAACATCTAGCACAATTCTTCATGGCGTTGAAAAATGTGACTTACAATTGAGTGTTGCACTTACAGCTATTAAGCATCCCTATGGTCCTGTGATCAAAATTTGGGCACTTGATAACCAGTATTTATTTACAAGAATTGCAGCATCCTGGGGTCATATGATTACCATTTGTGACATTTTCTAGCTGACTTCTGACAAGAAAAGTCAATGGGGAAAGGTGGATTCACTTAACAACTGCAAGATGCACTTAGCAATTGCAGTCATTCATTTAACGAACATGGCAAAATCAGGCATGACTCACTTAACAACCATCTTTCTTAGCAATGGAAATTCTGATCCCAAGAGCCTTGGTAGTACAGTGGTCTAAGGCACCCTGTTATTAAGCTGGTTATTAAGACCAGCTGCCTGCAATTACTGCAGGTTCGAATCTCGCCAAGGCTCAAGGTTGACTCAGCCTTCCATCCTTTCTAAGGTAGGTAAATTGAGGACCCAGTTGTGGGGGCAATAAGCTGACTTTGTATAAATATACAAAAGGATGAAGGCTATTGCTGAGCACATTGTAAGCTGCCCTGAGTCTCCGGAGAAGGGCGGCATGTAATCAAATTAAAAAAAAAAAATTGTGGCTGTAAGTTGAAGACTACTTGCACTAGGTTCAATAACTGACTATGTGCCTAAACATCTGATGGAAGCTTTTCAGGTATCTAATTGATAACTGTCCCAATCCTCTATTTAGCTGAAGAATGGAAAGGAATTTTCTGATGAAAACCACCCATCTTCACTGCACAGGTGTATTTCCTTTCTTGCTGTAGGCCTTTCCCTTATGATGTCAATATTCATATTTCTTATCATGATGGCATGAATATTTTCATATTTTTTTTAATCATTATATATTTAAAGCAGAGGAAGAGGGATCACATTACTTTTCATGGCATGATAAAAACATAATCTGATAAACTGAATGGTTGCACCACGGGATTGTTTGTTAATTTTTAACAAATGATTTTCTTTTACATAATATTGCATAACAATGATTTCATCGATTGTTTTAGTAGCCCATATATAAATTCACCAATATCACTTTAAATATGTGGGGTATGTAAAGTTTTTATTTCCTATTATTTCTACATGTTTGTTATGCAATTTTAAAAGTAAAGTGTCAAATTCTACTTTACAATTCATGGGGGAGGGGAGGGGAGAGGAAGCGGGGAGGTAATATCTCCTTAGAATTATTTCAACAAGAACTTATATTAGATGGAGATTTGACATTAGAATATCAAGCAAAGAATGGTTAAGAGATCTAAGACAGCAGTGAATCAGCTGCCAATCCAAAAAAATTCAAAGGCACTCAAACAAAGCATATGTAAGGATAACTGACCTATTAATTATGTGCTAAAAAAGCAAAGCAGATTCCCCACTGTTTTCTGAATTGTCTACACAACATAAATTGGTTTGTGAGCAGCTATCAAGAGCATAATAACAAATAATTTAAGGAAAATATTAAAAGTTAAAAACAAAGTTTATCACGTGTGAGCATTTCTTTAAATTAGTGTGATTACTCCATGCTGGTAATAAATATAAACTCAAATATTTTAACTATTTATAGTCATCATGAAAAATATGTACGTGGGATTTTGTTGAAACCCAAATGTACATAATTGTAAAACACTTTTGAAAGATTTAGTTTTGTCTTGCTTTCTTAAAAATGGTCCCCAAACGAATGTTACCTTTCTTATAACCACATTAAGTATAAACCACCATACTCTCTGAAAGTACCTAACTTATTGTCACAGATACATACAGCCACTTAGCTATACAAAAGAAAATGTTGTGATTTGCAGTTGATACAAAATTAAGAAATGTTCTCTTTATAGGTTATAGAAGGAAGAAATCAAAATTAATACACTGGTGTTGGACAGATTATACCTTTCTTTGTCATAGTTTTGTGTAATATCAATTTTGGAATTGTAAAATTATCATAAGATAGATATGAGTTAGCATTGGGATGTTGCTCCAAAAAAAAGATATATAATTTATGTTTCATCTATTTCCAAATACTAGAAAATAATAGCTTTACTTTATTGTGCATTGCTCATAGCCTACCTCAACTAGTGTATTAATTCTGATTATCCTACTTTTACAAAGGTTAAGACTAACTGGAGCAGGAGAGAAGAAAGAAAGTGAAAATGATCATGGTATAAGAAACCAAATACAGTGAGAAAGATGGATGTTTAGCATTAAGGAAAGACAGGGAAAGTGATAGCATTCTTCAAGGGTGATAAATTTTGGAGGGCAAGAGGCCAGCTGCTAACTTTACAATAGCAAGGTTGACTTTTTCAAGCATTTTTGGCCTTTTCTTGGAGGGCATATCAAGGATGGGGACAGAAGGTCTCTCAGAGACAACTGATTTCATTCATATGTTTAATGCCATCCTAAGTTCCAGAAATGGGTCATGGCCAAAGTTTTAAAATTTGCCTATTGAGTGCTATGGTCTAAAAACCACCTGCAGATGTGGTATTTAAAACCCAAAAAAGTTATCATAAGAAAGAAGGCTATTTACCTGCTCTCTATTGTCTCAACATGAACAACATGGAATAACTCTTATTTTGCATGAGATGCAGGAGATTCCAGTTGCATTTTAGGGCATAAAAAATAATGGGAATAGTCAGCAGTTCTACCAGTTCCCAGAAAGTTGTATCCTTTTCCACTGGTTTAATTAAAAAAAGAAACTGAGGAGATATTTTCTGGACTACTTTAATTTGGATTCTACACTGACAAGTAGCCTCTTCCAGCTCTAATTATGTTTTGTGGAATAAGACATCAAAGTATCCAGGTTTGAAAGACTTGGTATATTATTTTGAAGAATTATCAGTATTAGGTCTAGCTGCCTATTTTATCAACTAATAGCCATTTTAATTTTCCACAATGCCTTCAAGCAATGCTGTTTGGAAAGCACTACTCTTTCCACTCACTACTCACTACTCAGAAAATTGACTGTGATCATTGCTATCACAATGGAAACCCAAAGATGGGAACCAGTAGCGAGCCTGTTTTCTGGAACTTGACAGCTGCCTAAACCTAAACATAATAGGACTAGTGTTCATAAAGTTCTATGAAGGACTTTAAGGCATACAATTTGTATATGTGAAACCTTATACATTTCTAATGTATATTAGAAATGTAGATGAACACATAATTTCTTTTCAGTTCTTAAAATAAGCACATAGTGCTTGAAGACAGAGTTTACTTTCACGATCTTGCTTCTCAGAAAGCCATTTAAGCAACACAAACAAACTGCCTGGAACATTGCTATTGCTACTATGATTATGGAACTCTTACCCAAAAAGGAACGACAAGCATCAATTCAGTACAGAATCCATACATTTTACAACAATGCAAATCACATTCTAATGAAGCCAATCCTCTTGTTTTAACCTAAGAATCAAGTTCGTTTATTTATTGTTCACATTTTTGCAGTTTTAACCTCTGCATGTGTAGGTTTAGGTGTATGTGTGATAGTATAGTATACACACAGTCTATAGATAGTACAAGTCAGCAATATTATGTTATAAGCATTTGGTGTTTAAATCATCATATAGCCTTTTTTGTAAAATGTAAGTCAGTGCTGAGTCCTATGGCTAGATAGTGTAGTACTTAGAATGCCAATCTTTGACATGAAAGTCAGAGCCTTGAATCCCAACTGGCATCTACATTACCAGTAGGGTTCCCTGAGCAATGACCCCATAAAATTTCACCTGTTTACCATGGTTATGAGGCACAAACAAAGACAGTGATGTTAGCTCAGATGTTGCATGGTATCATGCCCCCATCAGAGTCTGAATTTGAGATGGAAGATGAACAGCTGACAAAGAGCAGGAGAGTGGCTCTGTTTTGGCTGTTGAGGAAACTGGGGAAGGGCAAAGTCAGGCTGGTCAGAGCAGGGGAGAGGTAGAACAAGGGAGTTCAGATGAAGACAAAGACCTACCCCCTCCTCATCCTAGGGCGAGCAGGGAAGAACGCAGAAGAGAACAATGTGGGTTGTGTGGGAAGGAAGGAAAGAGCCTTGATTCCCTTCACAAGGCATACCTGGGGATGGAATTTAAAGGAGGAGCAGTTGGGAGGGGCATTTGTCAGGAACAAACACTGAATTAATCTAATGTTGAGAGTTGTGTCCTGCATTCCTGGTATTCCTCCTGACTGTTTGAATTAGTGCCATGCTACTGTGTGCTTATTTTGTCTTGCTGGAATTATTCTTCGCTTCTGTGACTCATTATCTTGCCCTGCTAGAGTGATTGATTGCAGTCATTCTGCTTACAGTGTTTGGACTGGAGTATCTGTAGCCAGAAACTGCTGCAGGTTTGTGGGAAAGCTTTTCTCCAGGCTGGAGAATAAATGGGACATTGAGGGCAAAGTTGGTGCCAATAAAGGGACTCATGCCAGTTCTCTGCCTGTGTTGCCTTCATGCCATGCCCTGGGTCATCACACATGAATTAACAAGTTTTCTCTGCCAGATGTTTGGTAACCAGGACAATCTGATAAATGAGCTAATAGGAACAAACCATACATGAAAGAGACAAGAAAATTTGGAATTTATGGAATGCTACTACAATACTGGACATAATGAAAGAAAATATATGAAATGTATGAAGATGTTAGAGATGGACAGAAGATCTCATCTACAGTATATTAACCTAGAAAGAGATCAAGACCCAACACTTCCACATAGTGAAGAGTAAACTGTTCTCATAACTTGAGATAGACCAATTACAATTTACATTGTGTAATCAAGGTGACCAAGAAGAACAACTGAAACTGGAACATTATGCTATTCCTGGGATTACAGTGCACAGCAGTTGATATGAGGCATAAAATCATGGATAAACTAGCTACTAGTCAACTCTAGAAACTTGTTACCAAGGGCCAGTAGAAAAATACTATCAGATATTGTCTAGAAGATGCCAATAAAGCCCTCACTACAATACTTATTGCTATCATAACAAATGAACTGATATATACTATACCTACTGTAA
This sequence comes from Pantherophis guttatus, assembly GCF_059756535.1. Classification (NCBI taxonomy): domain Eukaryota; kingdom Metazoa; phylum Chordata; class Lepidosauria; order Squamata; family Colubridae; genus Pantherophis; species Pantherophis guttatus. The sequence continues at coordinate 35,899,084 of NC_142070.1, forward strand.
TCCTGATGACGCTGGCAACTAAGAAGAGCAGCAGTATTCTTAAAAGTGAGGGTGGGGGCTAAGATTAAAGCAACCTGGAAAAATATTAGTCAGCTGGTGGAACCACATAAGCATATAATGATTAATCTTGATATAAGGATTGCTTATATTCTCTCCTCATATTTATTATGAAGTTAAAAAGGCAGAGATCTCAAATTTCATATCATAATATTCATAATAACCTCATATTATAAAAAATTCCATTTCATATTTCTTGACTGCATACAAAATAAACATTTATAAATTTATATACACAAAGGATTTGTGTTAATGTGATTGAATGAAACTTTACTCAGATATTTTAGTTATCTTCTTCACCCTCCAATATACACCAATATTGCTATTGTAGCTTTATAAATATCTTACTTAATTATATCTTAGTTACATGATATATTTAGCTATTCAGATTCATTGTATTTCAGAAGAAGATGAATGTGATATAAATTGTATTATATAAATATAAATTTCATGGGAGAAAAGACTCCAAGGGAATTATTTCAATCTGTATTAGAAAGAGGTATGTGTCAACTATTTGAAGAGACAATCTATTCATTAAATCTTATTCTGAATAATATCATTTCATCAACAACTACTGTATTTTCCTGAAACAGATTTCCATCCGTCATATTTTTCTTGGACATCTTCTACAGATCCCTGGACTTTTAAATCAGTTAATTTTGAAGCTGATGGAAGAATAATACAACTTTCATTAGTATATGTTCCTAATTTATGCATTTATCTTACAAAAAAGCTGTTTCTATATCCAGGAGAACAGGCGTTGGTGGAAATCTTCTGTGTGTACATGCTATAAGGAACATTTCTCCCTGTTAAGATTTCATTGCAAAGACTATCTGGCAAGAAAGGTTGGCAAGAAGGTTACAATATTGTGAAAACAAGTGGAAGGAGACATTTTCTTTCTTCCCATATTCTTATTTTAATTATATATTCTCCATTATGTTTTAAAAAGAGTATAGAAGCTCTTGTATTTTGTATTGATTGGACTCAATAAAGTTGCATTAGTATTTTGTGAAATTTCCATCATTCCAATGGACCTATATGACTGTAACAGTTTTAATATATGCAGCTGGATTAAATAAGTGGAACTGTTAAAAAAAAAAAAACCTTGACCACTCATTTTATCTTTTCAAATGGAATCTTAACATAAAATGGCTAAAATACTATGGGGTAGTTTAGGAAGGAAAATGGGGGAGATGAGAAAATAGAATTTAGTTAGACTATCAGACACCTTTGAATGCACATCAAAGAAATGTCTGTGAACATGATCGCTTTGATTAATTCTAGATTTTGGCTAAAACAGATAATAAATAATTATTTCAGTGTGGTCCTTATTATTGGCAACATACTGTATTCCATCAAGATTAGAATTTGATTTGTTCTTTCTATCAGATTTCTCTTTCCCCAGGAATGGAGAAGGAGAAAGCTTCAGGGAGTATAAAAGCTTGAATGGATTTAAGATAAAAAGAAAGTAGTTATATTTATTGTTATTGCTGGCCTCAGTCTATGTCTGAGAGAAAACCTGTCAATCACTCAATGATGAATGCTGTTTTGGAAAGGGTAGTGTTTCTTTCCTATACTTACCTGGCAGGGGAGATACCGTGATCACTTCCTATCAACTGAATATTAAAAATGCACACACACAAACATGCAAATACAAATGCATACAAACACAGATAGAATGTAAGAAAAATAAAGATAAGTGTTTTCAAATTTTTGTAATTGCTAATATACTCCTCAGTATGTGTGTAAGTCTTCTTATTTTAATAAAAGTATTATAATTATTTACTTGGTGCTATTGATAAAGAGGTCAATGTTTGTGTAATTTGCTTTTATAAATTCTAAGAGTATTTAAATGCACATGATTAACCCTGCTGAATGAGATTATGAGCCTGTTCAATCCATACAGAATAATTCAACAGCCAACAGGATGCATTTAGGAAGTTTACAAATTCCGTGTTTCCCCGAAAACACGACCTACTCAGAAAGTAAGTCCTAACTTAATTTTTACATGTGCCAAAATAAACCCTAATTAAGACTCCTCCCACTCCATGGTACACAGGTAAAAATTAAGTTAGGGTGGGGATGGGGGTGGAACTGCCCTACTACTTATCTTCGGACAGTTGCAGCCAGGCCTCACACACCTTTCTTCTGCAGCCGACAAGGCTTTCCTGAAGGCCTCTGTAGCCAATAACAGAGCTCTGGATCGATCTGGAGGTCTGTTATTGGCTAGAAAGGCCTTCAGGAAAGGCTTGCTGGCCTTGCTGAATGAAGAAAGCCTCTGATAGCGAAAAAGAGGCCGGGGATGATGCACGCAAATAAGGTGAGTTAGTGGACGACATCTCCCACTCCAAAAATAAGACATGGTGCCTTTTTTGGTGGGAAGAAAATATAAGACAGGGTCTTATTTTCAGGGAGACACAGTCTTATTGGAAGGTATAGCCTTTGTCTGATGTTGTTTTCAAAGAACTAGTGTTTATGATATACGACCTATGAATATGGAATAATAAACATATTCTGATTCTTTGTTCTTGCAGGATCCTTTTATTTTTTTGTAAAATCATCTAACCACTTGAGGAATGCCAGGATTTGCAAAGATATTTAAAATAACAGAGTTGGAAGGGACCTTGGAGGTCTTCTAGTCCAAACCCCTGCTCAAGCAGGAGATCCTATGCCATTCTAGACAAGTGGCTGTTTAGTCTTTTCTTAAAAGTATGAATTCCAATCTGACGTGATCACTCTTTCTCCCAAAATACCAACAACATTTGGATGACAAAGTTGTCAGTTAAAAGATAGTCAAATTCAGTGATGATTCCAATCTAATGAAGCAATCTGGTATTTATTTGATAAATGTATTTCTTATACATCAGTTACAATTAATACAAAAGTACATGGGTTTTAAAAAGAAAAAAAATGCTACCAAAGCAGTAGTATTACTAGTAGTAAATAAATAAAAGAAAATGTGATAATAGTATGAAACAAAATATTTCATTTTATAAGAAAATAACAATACTTTTCTTAAAATATCACTATTGCTTTAAAACTCAGACAATATTCCTATATTCAGCATTTCCTGTATGTTAAATGGCATACAGTTGAATGTAATATAGGTAATCTGTCTGCATTGCCTTATTTTTTAAAAAAGACATTAACTGTCTGCCACAATGTTCACAAAAATTCTCCCAAAGGGGATATACTGTTATTAACTGTTATTAACTGTTTTCATAAAAAGCTCTGCATCTTGCAGATACATACTGTATATGCTGGGCACCTCTGGTATAGCCAAAATACTGACACTGTTATGAGAAAGAAAATTACTATATGAATAAAAATAAGACTTATTAAGGGAATTAGTTACAGGGGAATAAAGTATTGCTTTTCAACTCGAAGTATGAGATTATTTCAGAATTAGGTCAAATATACTCAGTTCCAATTCCTAGTATGTCACAGTCTTTCAATTTCTTTAGCCTTTAGTTCAGATAACCTAGCTCATTGCTTTAACTCAAAAATAGAGATTACTCACAGAATATGGACTGTTTCTCTCCCTCCCTCTCCCTCCCCCCTCTCTCTCCCGCCCTCCCTCTCCCCCGCCCTCTCCATGAGTGTGTGTGTATATATATATAAAAGAGAGAATATTTGCTCTTTCAAGAGTTGCAATGAGATTTGTCCAATTTCCTTCAGAGCCCTGTTGTGCAAGAGTATGGCTTAGGTACTATGCAAAATATTGGCCTCAGTCATACTTAATGAATAGAATAGAGCTGGAACGGACCTTGGACGTCTTTTAGTCCAAGCTCCTGCTCAAGCAGGAGAAGCTATACTATTCAAGCAGGAGAACCTATACTGTTACGTCCGGACGGCAAGCACGAGCGGCCAAGAGAGCAGCCGATTGGTCTAAACGCCGGCAGGCAGCCGGTGGGAAATTGGTAGCTCCTAATTGGCCCAGCCTCTGACAGCTGAAGTATAAAAGAGCTGTCCGTGCCTCAAAACCTTGCTCGCTCTCCAAGGTAGTTAGACTCAGTTAGCTGTTAGCTGTTATTGTTAGCGAATAAACATTTGTTAAATGTTTATCCTGCCTCGCCTCCCTTCTTTAGCCTTTGTTCCGCGAATAGAACATATACTATACTACTTCATAGTCTTTATTATCCAGAAAGGCTGCAAATGTTATCTTTTTAACTTGTACTCAGTACTGAATGACATTAGGGCAAGCTTTGAAAAATGACAAATAACATTTAGTAAGGTTGATATCATTGGCTTTGTTTGTTTTTTGGACCATCAAGTTAGTGTTGACTCCAAGCTCAAATAGTTGACTGTATACTCCTGAAGTTTTCTTGGTAAGATTTAGGAAGTGATAATTGCCTGCTTCCCAGGGCTAAGAAGCAGTTATTAGCCCAAGGTCATCCATCTAGCTTTCTGCTTCAAACGAGACTAGAATTCATAGTGGCACAGTTTCTAGCTCAGTGCCTTAACCACTATACCAAACTCATTCCCTATAGTTGGTTATTCTATAGATAGATTTTTGTTTCTGTCCACCTTCATTCCTGCTTTGTACATCTCTTGGTATATTTTAAAAATACTTTTCATGATAATTTATCTTATTTTTAAATTTTATTGTTTTATACTTATAATAGATTCTTATCATATTCAACCCTTTCAGAATTAAATAACAACAATCTTATTTGCTATTTTTACATCAATTAGTTTTTACTACTAACAACATTTATATGATATCCCTGTTTCAAAATTGTCTATCAAAATCCAGAGAAATATGCACCTACATTAAGATCTTAGAATTAATACCTTATTCCCTTAACTTTGATAGTTATACTAAACTATCTTTTTAGTTTCTTGTCATTATTTCAGATGATAAAGCCAATATCCTCTGTAAAATGTTAAATTTCAGGTATAACATATATACCCAAATGTGTGCAGATTTAATTAGAAGTCCTGATTAGCGTACTTAGGTGTATCAGTTTCAAAACATATTTTTATTAGCTTTGATTCATTTATATTTAAGAACATTTAACAAACCTACATATTTATATGTACTTGAACCATTTACTGCATTCCTCTTTAAGCAGTTTTTGTTGACTCCAGATTTTGTGCATTATGTTTTTAATTTATGATTATGAGTTATGAATATAAATATACCCCATACATATATTACATACATACATGCTATTAGCAAAACTATTAGATTTTGATTACAAAAATCTAAATGACTACAAGCTATAGCAAATAATTTTTTTAAAAAAGCAAAATACTCTACCTAAAAGCAGACCATCTGCCATTTCGCTAAGAACTTTAAGAAGCTAAGAACTTAATATAAAAATATCCATGGTTAGAGAAGTGCTCCTTTGCATAGATTCATACTCTATATGCAGATGAAACAAAAGAATGAAACTACCATGTGGGCTTCACAGTAGTCCAGAATATAACATCTGGGAGTAGTGCATTTTGTTTGGAGTTTTTTAAGGTGTTTTATTTTAAATAAACTCTTGTTTCATTTTAGCTGAACTTATCTTTTTCTCCTGAAAATGCCAAGCCTTGATCTACAGTGTAGACTTTTCTTAATTTTTCCTTAAAGATTTAAAATGATCAAAGTTATTGTTTATTCATTGAAGTGGGAAGAAAAAGTTTAATCTAATTCTATGTATATATGATAGACACCATCTTCCTTTGAAGATTAGCATTTGGAAAGTCTGAATTTGGTTGGATAACAATGAAATTATAGGCACATGTGCACTGTTTCTCAATCTTAGGCATATTCTCTGGGGAATTCTAGGAATGCACAAATCTCCCAAGTTTTAGAGCTGCAGGAATAGTAGACTTCCAAGTCTATGATTCTATAATTCAATGCTTCTTCCTGATGAATCTTTATCAAGAAACTAAGTTAAAACCAGCTTCTGTATACATATAATTTTAAATACATCCATCCCTTATCAATTTATCCAGAAGAGGTAAGAAATATTTCAAATAATAATATAATTAGGCAAATTCTTTCTCTACACACTAAAGTTCTCAACCAGTCTTTTCAGAATAGTAGCCAAGGAATTAATTCATTTGCCTACCCAATCAGGAGAACATTTTTACACCTTTGTAAAAGCTGTGTAAAAGGGGACGCAGTGGCTCAGTGGCTAAGACGCTGAGCTTGTTGATCAGAAAGGTCAGCAGTTTGGTAACAGTGTTCCTTGCACCTTCGGCGTTTAGTCATGCCGGCCACATGACCACGGAATCATCATCAGACAGTGCTGGTTCATTCGCTTAGGAACAGAGATGAGCACCGCTCCCAAGAGTTGGGAACAACTAGCATGTATGTGCGAGGGGAACCTTTACCTTTACCTTAAAAGCTACTATGAATGGTAGAAACTTGACTTTTCATGTGGTGAAGAATCCTGTTTGAAAAACATATATAAAAAGAACCTGTGGAAACCAATATCTACAAATGACATTTAAAGCAGATTAATCTACTGTTAGTAATTATTAGTTAATAGTTAATCATTAGTAATTAACTATTGCTATAAATCTTTCTTGTCCATATATATATTTCTGATAATTCTCCTAGATTGATTAAATATAAATATATCACATTGTATGCCAAATATGTGAACACATGTTCTTGTTCTCCTATGAAAGAGAATAGAAACGATATTATTAATGTTTGTTTGCATATGGATTGTCATCCTTCATTTTATTCTTCTTTTCTTTTTTTACTGAATGTTTATTAACATACATTTTAAATGAGAACAGAGCCTCACACAAAGGTTAAAAGACTTTTCATGAAAGTCTTTTAATGAAGTTTTCTTAAGTTGCTTCTAGAGAAATTTAAATTCCCCTTAAAAAGTATACAGTGTAATATAGGAAAAGGATTTTGCACTTTGTGTCTCACAACTGATATCAGATTGTACCTGCAAGTTTTCAGAGAATTTGGCAATTTCTCTTAAGATGAACTAATAACTACAATATGTTATTTTTTTAGATTCTACATATTTTGAATGTGATTTCAGCTTGTACACATAAAATGTATATGTATGTCTTTCCCACAATCCTTTTGATTCTTAAAAGTGTGTGTGTGTATGTGTTTGTGTGTGTGTGTAGAGCAATAAGAATGTTTCTCATCAGAACTGCATAGAAATATGAACAATTTCCCTATTTCATTTCTCTATTATAGCAATTATCACTATATATTCAAATCCTTTAAAATAATTTTAAAAGAATGGAAATTAATTGCTCATAATAAATACCTGGAGAGTTTGTACTTTGCAACATGTTCCAGTTTAGTAAAGTATCTTTTTTTAAAAGAAAAAAGAAAAAGAAAAGAAAAAAGGACGTTCTGGTTATTATATGAAGGATTACACTTTATTTAAAATGTAGAAATTGCCAGGGTTCTCCCAAGGTTATAATATGAATAGCTTGCAACTGCCTCAAATCTGACTGAGTGCTGCATATGCTACATTTTTATTAGGACTGGATTATAGTAGCAGCAATCCAGGAGTTTCAAATGCATAACCACTGGAGACAATCAGAAGCATACAAAAATCTCTACATAATGAACTTAAATATTCTTTCAAACAGAAAATCATAATCTACTCTGCTGTAATCAAGTCTATATTGTTGCACGAAGAATTTTAAGCAGCTGAATCATGTGTGCCGCTGGAAAAAGAGAAGCAAAGAAACTCTTCCTTTTCTAGTGTTCCATAAAAGCATTCTAAACCCTTAATGCTTATTTAAGTCTAAGTATAATTAGAGCCAGAAGATGAGGTCTGTGGTTTTTGCTTTCATACACTTTTCTTTTAAAAATAGAAGAACATTGAAATTTGCCTTTAACCTGTAACTTCTGAGAAATATATTTAACAGGTTTCAGTGTTTAAAATGATCATTCTGAAAACTCTAATATGCTCCACACAATAGCACTCCTGCTTGCCATAGAATTTGATTATAACTTCCATAATCTCAGGCTATGGAAATGGGTGCTCTCCTTTCATAATTAAATAGTTCTGTTTTGCAGTTTTCATGCTTCTTTAAGTCTCTGCTTACTTACTAGGAATTTTAGTCACTTCACTGACAGGACAAATATATAATTATACTGTATTCATAATGTTAGAAGAACATTTTCATTCAGTTTTTAAACTATTCATTTTCTCATTTATAAACCCAAGTTAGAAGTACTCTTGTTGATATATATATTGGAACTAGGGTACCATGGCTCTCCAGTATTGCCAAATGATGCTCCAGCATGTTTTTTCATCATAGGTTTACCTAGCTGGGGTTGCTGGAAATGGTAGTTTAGGTCCATTTAGAAAGATAATTTCCCTAACCCTTTTTCTGGCAAAAAGACTGTGGGAATGAAAGAGATTATTTATTTATTTGAGAAACCCAAATAGTTATCCATTTTATATACTATAAACCCAGGCAGTGCAGAGCACAAGAATAAAAACATAAGAAATAATATAGATGAAACAGTTAAAAACAGCATCTAAATCAGATTTCCCCAAAACAACAACAACAATGAACAATGGACTCCAGTTTCATCCAGTCCCAATCCTTAGAAGAAAACCCAATTTCTTAAGACCTTCCAGAAAACTAGAAGGTCACAGATCTTCTATCAGAGGGGAGGGTATTCCACAGGGCTGGGGCCACTACTGACACATTTTCTTAGCACCCCCCCCCCCAAATAACAATCTGCAAGGCCTGGGTGATTTGGTGAAATGGACACATAAACTTCAGGAGGCAGTAATCTTTCCCCATACCATGCAAGGGGCTTTAAAAGTGATTACAAGTACCTTGAATTATATCCTGAAAAAAAACCTGGAAGTCAGTGTAATTAGCACACCTGTAGTATAATATAGGCCATGGGTGTCAAACTCAAGGCCCAAGGGCCAGATCCAGCCCACGGGGTGCTTAGATCTGGGCCACGGGGCCACCCTGAAAACAGCGAAGGACTGGTCTATGGTTCCTCTGCCAATGAAAATGGAGCTCAGGTGGGCTATATGCAGCCCTTGCAAGCTCCGTTTTCACTGGCAGAGGGCTGCAGGAGGCTGTTGTGGTTGAAAACAGAGCTCTGTGGGGCCACACATAGCCTCCTGAGCTCCATTTTCTTTGGCAGAAGCTGTTGCAGCTGAAAGCGAATGTTGGGCTGCCCACGCCCATCCTGGCCACCCACACTGGCCACGCCCACCCACCCCCAAGGTCAAGCACAATCCTGATGCAGCCCTAATGACACCCCTGATAAAGGCAAACAAAGGCACCTGAAACTTTATGTGCCACTGCATTTTGAACCCATTGTAATTTATGGATGGTCTCCAAGGGCAGCTTTTATATAGCGTAGTAATCCAACCAGGAAGTGAGAAAGGTATAAGTGTTGTATGCATTCCAGTGTATGCACTGTTCTACTATAAGAACTGGGATAATCAACAAAGGTATCAACTTCTAAAAATAAATAAATAAAACTGCTCATCTCTCAATGGGAACTTTAACATATAATTATATGGTTATATTCAACACACATACATACAGTATTTTAATCAAGCACAGAAGTGTGGCAAAAAACTTAAATGCGAAAAGAAGAGGAGCTAAATTAATACCAACAGAGATTTCTCTTTAAAAGCAATTAAATTAGGGAGGGAGTATATAATTATAATGTCTGCAAAAGAAAGCAATTCTTAAGTAGTGCTCATCAGTGATTTCATTTTAAATTGGAAAAATGCTTTGAATGGCATGTTGCAGGACTATAACCTGAGTAAGACTTTTTAACATTTTAATTAATGTCTTAGATCAGGAAATCAGTTTTTAACTGAAATATGTACTTATTTTTAATATGTGGATAGGGCCATATTTAAAAATAGGTAGGATCAGGACAAAGAAATCTGTTGTGCATAAAGATTAAATTTGATTTCATTTAAATTTCAATTTAATTTAATGTAAATCAAATTAATATAACACAGCTAATAAGATCACTTACCCATGAATATAATAATTTTCTAGTCTGTTGTATTTAAAATCACCATTCTTTTATAAACTTTGGAAAACTTTGGAAAAGTACCTTCTGTTGTATAACACTAAACATGAGGTAATGTAGACAATTCTTAATTTATTAATATTATAGTCCATTTTTTCCACAGAATAAAAAAGTTGTATACATAGCCTTCTCTTTCTCATTTTCCTCAAACAACTTTCCTCAGAAGTAGATTACCCAAGATCACACTTTCCATTTCTTCTCCCTGTCTTGGTTAACACTTAACCAGTGTTCCACATTGGATATTAATAGTTATTCATATTTAATCCCTAACTGATATGTATCCTGATATTTCAGAAAATATGAATAAAAGCATAATGATTGTGAAAAATCCAAAAATGGACTAAAATTAGTAAAATACACTTTGTAGTTTTTCAAGTACAGGAACCAGATTAAATAAATTGTCCCTAAAATTTGCATAATTCATCAAGCAGATAGCAAAATTTAAACAATCTTACTGTTAGTTCTTTCCCATTCTTCCCTGACACCCATATATAAATAAAACAAAATTAGGAAAATTACTTCCATAGTAATTTTAGTAATTTTAGTATAAAGATACTAAACTCATCCCCTCACTCCAATCTATACTCTACACCAGTGGTCCCCAACCCCCGGTCCGCGGACCGGTGCCGGGCCGTGGAGTACCTGGCACTGGGCCGCGCAGCGGCCGGGGGACATGAATGCTGCAGCGCAAAGGCTCCTGGGCCGTGCGCAATGGGCCGTGCGCAAAAGCTCCTGGGCCATGCCCCCACCCCTGCGCGCGCTCAGCGGGCCGCGGCGATAAAAAGGTTGGTGACCACTGCTCTACACTATACTGTAGCCCCAAAGATTGAAAATCTGTAGCCCCCAAATCCTGGAAAAATGCACAACATGTACAATGCATCAATAGCCATATGCACACAGAGACAGTGTTTCATTCCAGGATTGTTAGATACCAATGTCATTTCTCTTTCTATTAAGCAAAATGAAATTGAGGTTAATTGATGGCACAAGATTAACTCAATTAATGCAATTTATAACAGAAGCCACTTTTTCTTTCCTTGCTATTCTCAAGACTATTCTTGCTCATGATTTTCAGTCACATCATCATGTATAGAAGCATGTTGTAAAAGCATAACACGTTATGCTAAGGAGCAATCTGGTTTTGAAATATTCAGAAGATTCAGTACAGTTTCATTCTTTAATCTTTTTTCATTTAAAAAAAAATCAGAAGAAGCAGAATAATTCAGTGGGCATTCTGTGGTTCCTGTGACATCACCGATCCCTGATTTATGGTAGTAAAAATTCTGGTCAATATGTAATTCTCATCAATCAGCTTGAAAAGTCCTTGAATCTATCTGTCTCCCTATCTCTCTATCTCTTCAGTTAGACATTACAAATTAGAGGATGGTAATTCTATATTAGCAATTAGAGTATGGAGAGTGAAGTAATTTGAATAGACAGTGGTTATCTTTTCAACCAAAATACACTGGAAGTTCTTTTACTCTATTCTCATAGCAGGCAGCTATAACCAAAGTATTAACAGCTATAGTGTGCTATGTATGCAATTACTGGAATTCAATTTAGAGTGATGCAAACCAGGAGACATTGAAGCCATTAGTACAGGCAGAATGCAGAACCTTCCATTTCATGATGCAGTCCTTTTTAAAATGGAGATTGCATAAAACCCTAAACACAGACAACAAAAAGGCAGAGGCACGTTTTCCACAGCAGGTCTAATCCTACACAACCTGAACCTATGATTACAGGTTGAAGTGTAAAGGAAATTCAATTAAATTGTGTATTACTTCCATCTAAAGTGATGTACTAAAGAATGCAGGTGCCAGTTTGCTGCATGCTATGCTGAATACTAACAACATGCATTTCATCCATTTTAAAAAATCCTGAAAAGATTTTGCTCTTTAAAAAAAAAAATAGAGATAAGCTACTAAAAAATATCACTGGGAAGAAAGAAATCTAGAGAGAAATAGCTGGTAAGGATAATGTGAAGACAAAGCATATTTGTTTAAAAAAAAAGTTTATTTTATATCTAGCTAGAAGTACAGTGACTGTACTTAAAGGAATTAAAATGTTGGTTCATTATTCCTAAAACTCTTTAATTTTGACCTTCATTTCTGCATACATCTTCTCTCCCCCCACCTTCTCTCCCTCCCACACACCTTTTCACACCTTAACAACTAGTTCTCTGCCCTAATGATTTCTTCCAACAACCAGTTCACCAAACTGCTCAGAAAGTTAACAACCGGTTCTCCCGAAGTGGTGTGAACTGGCTGAATCCCACCACTGGCTCTATCCCTTTCTCAGAAATATCTTGTTTTACTGAAACAATCTGTATGGATTAATGAAGCTCTGGAGGAGAAAATATTTGTGATCCTATTTCTTTTTCAACTTGTTTCTCCTAGGAAAATCAACAGAATGGGCAGTAACAAGGTCAAAAGAATTTTTTTGGCATCCACATGTCCTGCCTTTGTTGCATGCTTAGAACCTGAAAACAAAACATCTCACTCTGTAGATCTGTGGTTTTCGGTATTCCCTTATTATCCTTTGTATCTGTTAAGGTGTTCTTCATAGAGCAAGTAGGACTGGAATTAGACTTGTGGACACACTGTTTACACTAAACAAAATGTTATTTCTTCCTATTTCAACAGGAAAGCCCTGAGCACATGTAGCTGGCGTGACTATGTGAGCTCCCCAGAACCCTCTGTGACTGACCTCAAGGAGGCCATCCCTGGGGGGGGGGATGCCTAGAATGAACAGAGATTCCTTAAAAGACTTAATACCATTTTTCAAATATTAAACAAAGGTCAAGCTTTTCATCACTTTACATTTGTTAACTCACATTTTATTCACCATTCTCCCTTGTGTGTTCTCTCTTCTCTCAGCAACAGCTATTTCAGAGGATTGAACTCCATGTATCCAACATAGGGAGCTGTGATCAGGAAAGCTTATGTAATCATGTACTGGTTAAGCTTTAAAGTGCCATAATACTCTTTGTTCTTTTTGAATTCACATCTTTCTTTTGTTCCTCCCCATCCCTTTCTCTTGCTATATTGAGATTATGTTATTAGCCATTATTTTAAATTGTGGGCTGCCTAGAATACAAGACAGAAAGTTGGCATGTGAATGTAGCAAGTATATTATTAAACATGTGGCCAAATGTACATTTGCGGTGGAATAGACATTCAGTACATAATTAAATATAAGCATATAAGAAGAATCCTGCTGGATCAAGATTATATGCCACTGCATGCCCTGTTTCTAACAACATACACTCAGGGATACTCACAAATAGAATATGAGAATTTTTTTCACAATTTTAAGAGCCAAGCTTTCTTTGAGTCTACATCTAATGCTCTTAGCTATCAATGGCTATTATAATCCTTCAGAAATTTCTATAATGCTACCACTTTCTATTATAGCAGTTTGGCAGCCTTCATTACATCTTGTAGTAGTAATTCTATAGCTTTATTAGGGAGCAACTGAAAGAATAACTCCTTTAGTCTTCTACTGTTCAACTTCTTTAAAGGAACTCAGGTTCTAATACAATGAGAAGGAGAGAAACCTTTCAAATTCATTGTCTTCATATCAAACACTGCATACTGAATTGCCCATTTCTGCAGCTCCAAAACATAGCAAACAGATCTTATTTCAATTTATTAATTTTTTTATTAAATTGATGTAGCTGTTCATCCTACATTGTGATTCTGAGTAGTATACTTAGTCATGGAACAAAAAAAAAAAATTCAAAGTAATTTAAAACAAAATCATTAAAATACAATGAAAAAAATGAAAACATGTATAATGTTATATGTGTACAAGCAAGTATGTATAATGCAATGCGTCTAGACTCTAGCACATGTGCCAGAGATGGCACACAGCACCTTCTCTTTGGGCATGTGAGCCATCACCACAGCTCTGCCACGCATGCGCGCGCCTCCTGCCAGCCAACTGGTCTCTGCCGCGCATGTGCGGAGTGGGGTGTGTGTGGGGGGGCCACACATGGATGTGCAGGGTGGGGTGCGCAGGGAAGACCACACACGCATGCGCAGGGTGTGCAATGCATGCACGGAGCCATGCACGCATTGCATTTGGGGGGATCGGGCATGCACGCACACATTCACATGCACACACATGCTTTGGGCACTCAGTCCAGAAAAGGTTAGCCATTACTGCTCTAGAGCAGTGTTTCCCAAACTTGACCCTTTGAAGATGTATGGACTTCAACTCCCAGAATTCCTCAACCAGGCATACTGGTTGGGGAATTCTGGGAATTGAAGTCCATGCATCTTAAAATAGCCAAGTTTGGGAAACACTGCTCTAGAGCATGGTCTACAATGCCAGCATGGGAAGCCCAATCAAGCAAAGTAAGCCCCACAGCTTTTTACCCACATGTCATGTATGATACTAATGGTAAAAAGCAACCGTATTTTGATCCACCAGTGGTGCTGAAATTTTGATGTTGTTGCTCTTCTTCATAGATCCCTAGGCATTCCTCCAATTATTAAATTAAAAAATTGCTGCATTTAAAGAGAAAAGAAAAGAAAAAAATATGTTAATGCTTGTGAAGTAGACCAGTTTTACAATTTTTGAACTTTCGTTGCATGGAATGAAAATACAGAAAGCAATTTCAGAGCATGATCTAGATAAATCTTAGATATTTTCACCATATCTGACATTTTTTATTTAAGCAAATTCAAAATCAACCTGTGATCCAGCCTGAAAGCAAAAAGATGTAATCCATTTAAAAGCAGAGCAAATAATGCAACTTAACAGTTTGAAACACGGCATGCTTCCATACTGTAATGGAATATATCCTTTAACAAACAGAACCTAAATTAATTGTGCAAGCAAAGGAAAAGTTTAAAATTGCCACATAAACTTCATAAAATATGACTGCTGAACAGGAAGATACAATCAGCAAGAAAGATTACTGTTTTATGGATCTATGTCAGTAAAGAAAATGTACATGTTTCATGCCATCACACTCATGTATAGGAAGAACAGAACCTGTGTTGTAACCATTGCAATGCTGGTTTTGTCATTTTGATGAATGCATCAGATCCTGCAGGTGCCACAGCATACATCTGCTTTCTTCTTCTAGTAGAAACAACAAAATAGAAGGGTAAAAGTAGGAAATATGGGAAGGATTAGATTTCCTAGAAGAGAAATAAAAACAAAAAAAAAAGATAAAGAAACTGACTGAAGATGACTCAAGCTGCACAAGAAAGAAAAATAGGGGGGAAATGTGTTTAGCAGGCTTACTTGAAGCAATGGAATTTTATTTTAGTGAATTCAGACTATGGAGCTGAGCTCATTTGGCTTGCCAAAGATAAACAGACTACCAAAATTATGCTTACAAAGTAATTTAGGTGGCCTTGAATCTCTTGAACAATAGTACAGAACAATGTTCTTCTCAGTTTTCAAAATTTCTTGAAGATTTTTCGGTGTACTAATTTTCTTCTGATACTGCATATGGAAACCAGCAGGATGATGTCTTTCCCTTCTCTGGTCTTTCCAAACTGCTGGCCATTTGGAGCACCTGAGAGAGCCTAGTGGCATAAAGGAAGCTTTCTGTGTCATTGGTTTCTTTCATCTACTGGTAGGATTAGGAGAATCAAAGCCACCTGAAAGGACACATGTCCACCACTGATCCTCTTAAATCACTGGTTACCTAGGCAGAAATTGGACACACCAGAACATAAAAAGAGCTTCTGCATTTTTTTCTTTCTTAATAAGGTAAGAAGTACAGAGGAAGATTCCTTGCAATCTTCACTGAAATTTGAGAAACTTTCACCTGTACTGTAGATAAAGGCTCATTTCAGCTATCTACCATAGGATTAGCTTTACAGGATAAAGTTTAGAGGGCTCCAGAACATGGCTTAAAGAAACATGGCCGCTTCACTTTGATCTTAGAAGTGATAGGACCTCTGTTGTTTCACACAACAAGTTTGAGAGGCTATTTTATTTGAAGCCTCTTTGAAGTAAAAAAAAAAGAAGAAGAACTCTTTCAAAGCTTTGCACAATCCTACTATTTAGGTGTTGAAAAGAACTGTAAAACTTCTGCAGACAAGCAGCCATTCTAAGCTTCAGCTAATCTTCAAACATTTCTATATTTTATGGCAGCAATGTTTAGAGCCATATACCTATTTATTTCTTTTCAAGACCATATTTTATGCTAACTAGCACATGCAAGATGCCTCCCTCCCCAATCCACAGATTATTATTCCAGATTATTAGTCTGGAAAAAGGAAACCTTATTTTCCAATCATATTAGTATAGTATCTCAGATATACAAATGTTGCCACATGCAACAAGTTAATGAAAAATCAAGAAATAATTTAATATATTTTAGGCATGTATATCACAAGGGAAAATATATTGATTCCAATAATTAACCATGGAGGCTCTGTTGAACATCTTTTTTGATATGTTGCTAAATATAACAAAACGTCTTGCAATTTGCCACTACAAATTAACTCTCATTGCCATTACATAGGAACATTGTTGTCTGCCAAGGGTAAGTGGTAATTGGTGAGAATCAGATGTAAATTAGGTTTTGCTTGAACATTTAATACATTTCTCCATGTTCCACAAAAATGGGACCCTTGAAAATCTTAAAAGTATATTTGTCATGACTTTGATACATTTAACATTTTATATTGGTGGAAGAGTTCATTTTATTTTGTGTGAAGGCTCCTACTACATCAGAATGGGCATTTGTAAAATAGAATTGCCACTGAGCAAGGGTTGGATTTAATGATTTAAATGTCTGTTTAAGATGTATGGTTTTAAATTGATTTTTAGTTAATTTAGCCATGCTGTTTCCTATACCAACCTTCTGTGCTATTTCAGCAATTCTTCTTATCCTTTGGAGCCTATTTTAGAAGATCACACAAATACAGGTAAAATAAGGAAGATGGCATTCTTCAAGTAGCCATTTTAACTAAATGCAGAAGTTTCCAAGATTTAATTTATATTATCTCCAGTTCAATAGGGTTAAGGATAGTAAAAAAATTGTGTGTGGAAATATGGAGTAAGAGTAGATGATATAGTCACTGAATTCCAAATATGAGCAAATAGTCACTGAATTCCAGCAATGCAAGATTATACAAAAGTAGGTCATGTACATGACACAAATTCCACACTTATATGATTATGTGTCAATGTGTGATGGGATTGTGTTTTGTTGCATTTTGATGCCCATTTTGTAACTTTGGCCTGATTGTCCTCCACATATCTCACATATCAAGATAATAAGAATTATGACCAATAGTATATATGTGATCGACCCAAGCATTTACAAAGCAAACATAAAATGCAGCAAAAGAACCATCATTTTTCAGTAAAATAATTCTATATACTTTAAAGAAAAAAACAGAGAAGCACTATGTCAGGCAAGGCTTCAACACCTCCATTATATTTACCACTTTCAAGCAATGCCCCCACTCTAAAATATGACTACACATATGAATTTTAAAAAGGTTGTAGAGAGATATTTGTATATCCAAATGAAAACTTTTAATATTATGTAAAAATGAGGAGATACTAAAAATGCATTGCCACTGCAAAATCATTTTCCAAGGCATGTCTAGCACTTTTAAATTTACAAAATCATATTTAATTATATTTTACTTGAGTAAACACATCATATTCCATCTGGTCCTGTCTCTGTTTCCACTTTTAATTCACCTCCAGCTTTGAAAAAAATCCTCAGATGGCTAAAGGAAGGGCAAGAGTTCAGTTCCTAAATATGCATAAAATTAATTTATATTATGCATTTATATAAATTCATCAAGTGGCTGTAAGGCTAAGATTTGGCCTCCAAGGAAGCATTTCAAGTTGACAGAAGATTTTACTCTGCTGAAACAAGAACCAATAAGTCATTTCCCTTGTTCTAGTAATAAACAGTTTTAATTAAAAAAAGAAAGCATTGAAAATTAGACTCAAGAGGATAAAAATTAAAGATAATAAAAAGTATGCATGAAAGGAGTGTATGCAGAGTACACTATGAAACTATATCTAGACTTTGGCAGGCTGAGGTTCCGCAACAAATCATGGTTATATTATTTTACTTATACCTGTATTACCTTTAAATCGAATGCTAGGCAGAGATTGAACTCAGTATACCCAGAAATACAACACTGGACAGAAATGAATGACCAATTTAAGCCTGAATTCTTCTCCAGATTTTTGTTAAAATAGCATATTATTAGAAGTGTAGCAAGAGATGAAGTTAATACCTTTTATTCACTCTGAACTTTTTTTAAATCTCCAAACTCACTTTGCTTTATTATTTTAAGTGAGACTACTGAACCCAGTATGAAAGGTAAGGCTGAAAACAGATAATTTTAATGTCACAATTTCCAACATACTACTTAAGGCTGAAGACATAGATAATTTTATCCTTTTAAGGAAGAAAAGAATCTTCATGGGTTTAAACTATATGCTAACTTGCAATTTTTCTTATTTCTTGTATATATAAAAGAGGATAAAAAAGACACTTAACAACAACTACTGCTATAAATATAGAATCCTAGTCTACTTTAGTTATTTCCAATATGGATTCCCAACAAAACTTTATCTTAAATATATGTCATAATTTGTATTTTCTTCATCTCACTATATTTTTACTTTTATAAGTAATATGTTTTATCCTAATTGTGGGAAAATATAGAAGAACAAAATAGCAAGACTTTAACAAGAAATCAAGTTCTTCATTTAAAGGGAGTTTATCAGGATCTATCGTGTGTGTGTGTGTGTGTGTGTGTGTGCGTGCGTGCGTGTGTGATGACCACCAAATCTCAAATGATAAATCCACCATATGAATAAAACAAATGATTTCCTTTTCAGCAGCAATAGGCTACAAATATTTTCACAGAATCTTGCTCTTTTGTCAAAGCAATGAAAGTGTGCTGCATAGTTGTTGAGTTGTTATTCTGTTTGGCCTCTAGATTCCTGAGTGGTTAGATTGGCCACACAGGGTGAGAACTTCTGCCAATGATCTAGCTTTACATGGGTAATTCATAAAGGGGCAGATGAGTATTTGGAGATGTTGCCATTTAAAGTTGGAGCCCTCTGAAAAAGAGTGAAGGACAAGTGCAGTTGTTCTCACAAATCACAGTTCCCTGGCTATTTGGAACTGAACCTTCTGAAGAAGGGGTGGGTTCTACTTACCTTTACTACTGCTTCGCAATGGGATCGCACACGCACTCACTTCGCTTACGCACGTGCCTTGCTTTTGCTCATGCGCAGATGGTTGATGATGACATCCGGAACAGTGTGCAGGGCCTCCCGACGGTTTTACTACTGGTTCTTGCGAACTGGTCCAAACCAGGGGCAACCCACCACTGTTCTGAAGACTCCAGGACCTCAGAAATCTCTGAATTTCAGTGTACAAACTGCTAAGAAATATCAGTGTAATTTGCCAGAATTTACTGGAATATTAATATACAATAAAAATAAATAAATTTATAAAAACAATCATAAAATATAGAATGTCTATATAGAAATATAGAATAAAAAAATACTAAAAAAATAAAATAACATACAAATCACATCAAGAGACTGAAACATCAATCACAATGGAGTCATCTAAGAATGTCTCTGGTTCCTTGGAGTCCCCAGGCCTGGTAACACAAAAAGGTCTTGAAAGGTTTCTGGAATGATAGCAGGGGTAGAGCTAACATGACATGAGAAGGCAAGCACCATGGCAGAGAAGACCTTCTTGCTGAGGCCCATCAAATGTAACTCGCTGGCAGATTAATGGGATTGGCTGATATAATCAGGGACAGGCAGTCTGTCGGACAACCAAGTCCCATGCCAATAAGAACTTTAAAGCTAGCACCTTGAATTTGACCTAGAAGCATCAAGCAGCCTGGCTAGGTGGCTCAGTGGCTAAGACGCTGAGCTTGTCGATCAGAAAGGGCGGTTCGGCGGTTCGAATCCCTATTGTAGGTCTCCTGTGGGAGCAGGAGGTTGGACTAGATGACCTCCAAGGTCTCTTCCAATTCTTGCAGCTCCGCCCCCCTCAATTCTGTTACTGTTATTAGCCTATGCAGCTTGTGGAATAGAGCTGTAATATGTGCTATTTTGGAGCATAAATAACTGCCCACTCTGCTGCATTCTAACCCAGTTGATGCTTCTGAATAGTCTTCAAGTGCAGCCTTTGGGCATTATAGCAATCTAATACAGAGGTGACTAGGGAATAAATATATGTATGTGCATAGTCAGACCAATATAGAAATAATTGTTTTGTTTTTATTTAATGGCTATGTAATTCAATTCTGTTCAAATTCAAATATCCAAATGAATTTGAAATTTTATTCAGTTTTTCAGATTTACTCAGAAAAGTGTCTTAATCTTAGTGACAGTTACTTAAAACTGACAAGAGTCCCCTACTCTTTTTCTTTGGGCTGTGGAAAGGGAGTTTAATGGAAATACTACAGGCGATGCTACGTAACACACAATTCTAGCTCTAAAGTTCCATTTCATCTAGACATAAACTTCAATATAAACAAAATAATCAATTTTTTTTATCCTCACCAGGAAAGATCAGAACACATATCTTCAAGAAAGGGGTCAAAATAAGATACATAATGATAATGCTTTTAAAAATGTGTATCGCTACCATATGTTTATATACCTTTAATGCAATTCCCAAGTATAGGATTGGATCAAAGTTTTTACTTTTGATTATGAAATCTCAGAGAAACTCCTTCAATTAAAAATTGTATGGGTCCTGAGATACACCTCTCTATACTTACTTTTTTAAAAAAAGTAACCTAAGATTGTATATTGTCTCATCTCCTTTTTAATGTCTACATTAATACAATAACCTAAACTCTGAGAAATATTGAATTTTATTCTCTAAATTGGCTAATTAATACATTTCATTCCTCCTTTATACTAGTGACACACTTATCCTCTCTACAAAGCAAGTTTATTTAAAATGAAGTCTTCGAATTCATCATATATTGTGAAAAAGAAACACTTGCGTGTATTATTCTTGGATAAATATAGTGGTCCTTACCAAAAGGCTCCCCTTGGAAAATTAACATTTCTAAAGAGCAGATATTGGAACACTGTTATCATGTCACTCCTAGTCCTTTTCATTAAACTAGACATGCCTAATTCTGCAACCATTCTTCATATGTTTTAACCTCCAATCCATTTTTGTTTCTCTTCTCTGACTCTTTCTAGAGGGTCAACATCTGTTTTATATTGTGGTGACTAACATTGGATGCAATACTTCAAGTGTGGTCTTATTAAGGCATTATAAAGGGTTATTAACACTTCATGTGATCTTGATTCTATCCTTCTGTTAATACAGCTTAGGATTCATTTGACTTTTTTGGTGGCTGCAGCAGATCATTGGCTCATATGTAGCTGATTTTCCATTAGCATTCCAAGCTTCCTCTCACAGTTATTAATATAGAACCCCAAATGCAATTCTGTATTTTCTGAATAGCATAGTGCCTTATCCTAATTTATAAGGTTCTATAAAGTTTAAATGGTTAATGTTGTGATTCACTGATTTAAATTTATGAAGTTTTAAGACTCCTTGAAGATTCCAATGCTTAAGATCTCTACTCCATGATTTTTAGAATGTTTTCAACTTCTTGTCGTACTTAGAATTTTGACTAGCTTCTTTAGACCATGCAGTGTGAAGTTTTGTCATCTGAGATTTTGGTTAAAATGGATTCTTGATTAAAATTGAATTTTACAGTGGTCTCTTTGAAACTTTGGGGGTGGTATATTGATTTGAATCTTAGGAACTCTGGTTTCAAAACCTAGGATTTAATTTCATTCAGGTTCAAGGAGAATAGAAAGGATGTGTCCCTGACACCAATCTTCCAAGTCATTGAAGCACAATACCACCCTAACAGCAGAGTGGGGTGGGGGGTGTCTGGCCAGAAAATTGTTTACTCCAGCTAACTAATTACCATCTCATGCATGTTGCACCAGAAACGTTTGTAATTGGAATAATTCAATTTTAGGGGGAGGGCCTTCTCTGTGGGGACACCTACCCTCTGGAATCAATTGCCTCCAGAGATAAGGAGAATCCAAGACCTCAGTGCCTTCCGCTGTGCCCTTAAAACCTTCCTTTTCCAGCAAGCCAGGCTGGCCTAATTTTTTAAGTGTTTTTAAGTGTTTTGTTTATTGTTTTTAATTAATGGGGCCAAATTTATATATATATATTTTAACTGTATTTTAATATTTGTACTTGATGTTTTTACTTGGCTGTTCACCGCCCTGAGTCCTCAGGGAGAAGGGCGGTATACAAATTCAAAATAAAATAAAATAAAATAAAATACTATTTACTACTACTTCTAAAAACAAAAGTGTAACATTCAGAGACAGGTTCATCCTCAGCCTGAAAAATCTCTAGTAGTCCTAAACTATCCAAGAAAGTTTCATGTGGAAGCACCCCTATCCTATTGGCTAATATGCCTGTTAACATATCTAGAAAGGTAGACAAATTTTGTATAATTGTAATTGTTACTGACAGTTAATTATGTAGACTTTTTTCTTATTAAAGCTTAAATTATTATCTTCTTAGTTGTTTAACCCTCTAATGTCACTAGGAAGATTAATCAATTTTCTTACAATTTTACATTATTAATTACATTATTAGTATTTTTAAAATAGTTCTATTTTTTGAAGTGATGCTTTTAACATTAGCTGTAATAAACATAAGTAAAACTTAGCATAACACTGTAATGTTGTCTCTTTAAAAAATAATATTCTGAGAATATTAGGAGCAAATATTAAATATTTTTTTTAAAAAAATAATATATTTAGAAATATATTTTGATTCATAGTCTGGATGGCAAAATAATTTCATAAATTGGAATGGTACTAAATTAATTCTTTGGAATTAAAAAAAACTAATGTACCCAAAAGCAAAATTTATTATGCAGGAAACTACTGTCCTATTAATAATTAGTCTGGCACATTTAGGGACCTAAAGAGAAAAGACAGGACTGAACAATTTTTTCTCTAACAGGTTTTCTTTCATTCAGTTAAAAATTGGAAAATGTATACTGAGGCTGTCACATATGGCTCAAGATTCATGACTTCTATGACAACCATAAAATTATCCCAATATGTATCAGGTTTAATAAACATAATAAGCCTACATTGTGTTTGACTGATATGGAACAGTTTAATAAGAATAATTGGATAAATAACTTATACCTTTCAAGTAATGGACAAATAATTATACAATGAATAAAAATGAGATTTTATAGCCTTCAGGGGTTTGATGAACATTAAAATAGGCTCCCTTTTGAATGATTGATTAATTGGATGGTTCATAGGCTTTTCTGAGGCTGTCTCTAAATAAATTCTAAGTTATCTTAGAGAAACCTTCAGTAAGAAAACTAGCCCGAATAGTTGACCACATTGTTCCTATATATCTTCCCCATCAACAAGAGTCCAAATTGTTTCTTAGGGTTTTTTAAATTGTTGAAGGCAATGAAGCAATCAAATTTAAGCAAGATAAGAGAAAGCAGAAGTCTTGCTATAAATTCAGTTTTTTTAAAAAACTAGGATTGGTGGGCTAGGTTTGACTTGCTGATAAACAGAGCAAAAACAAACAATGTTTTTTTTTTTAGTTTCATTTTCTTTAAGTTAATCAGAAGAGACCACTGTACACTTCATACATCTTTTGGTAGAGCATATAATATAAAATTTCCTGTTTCCCAGTGATTTCAATCCAAAGTCCTCTTGTAAGGCAAGTGGCAATTGGAAGAAAAGGATAAGAACAAATATTGTGACATTTACATTAGAGAAAGTGTATATGCACACTTGAATATATTGTATTCAGTATACATTTTGTAAGCTGCATAAAATCACCTATGTGTGAGTTGGGCAACTATATAAATTTGTTTAATAAATAAATGAAAATAATGATTGATCATGATAACTAGGTGAAATATGGATGCAGAATTTGATTTGGATCTGACAGAATTTAAGTTCATTTTTAACATCCACTGTACTACAATATATCCAATTGCTAGTCTGATGTGGTAACAGAATACAAAATATGTCAAATAGCACTGAAGTCTGTTATTGTAAAAGCCAAAAAAACTGCTTAACTACAAATAGTTTTAAATACTGTAATAATTGAGTAATGAAGGAAATCTAAATGAATTGTGTGTCCTCTGTTACTATTTTTACATATTTTGAAACAGGAGTGACAGGAATGTAAAAAAGTACCATGTTACATAGTCAAATTTGACTCTGGTAGCGATGTCAACAAAATTATTGCAAAAATATGGAAAACGGTTTGTCATTCCTTTCCTCAGGGATTCTTTAAAACTTCATAATCTAATTTAATCCTAGATTTCCAAATTATCACATACCACATACCTAGGGTGACCAACTTTTTTACAATGAAAAGGAGGACACAAATAAATTGAAGAAAAAAATATCGTAAATAAAAGAAACATTTTATTCATTGCGTGCGTGTGTGCCGTGTCGTGTTTCAGTAAGAAGTAAACAAAGCCACTTGTGCGCAGAGCACTCTTGTGCACGGCGCACTCTCTCAAAACAATTCTCCTGTGCCGAATGCATGCATCTCATAATCGCGTCTCACCGCACTGTACCAAGCCTTGACGAATTGTCATGTCAAATACAAATATGTGTCATCACATGCAACGGATCGGATCAGCATCTATCAAATACAGAGATTTACAGATTAGTCTTCAAATATCGAAAAGGAGGACATGTAGGAGGACACTTTTTGAGAGAGGACAAAACTTACAAAAGAAGGACTGTCCTCCCTAAAGCAGGACGATTGGTCACCTTACAATACCTGCAGATGAAAACATTGCTTAGTTGTTTTTTCCCCCTAAAATAGCCACAGTAATCTAAGTGTTCCCACTTGCTATGATTTGCTTTGTTTTAATGGATTTATCCCCTACATTTTTATACAAGTTCTGTTTAGGCACCAATATACATCAAAAGATGCAATTATTCTTTGTACTATCATTGCTGCTTAACATTCTCATAAGAAATCTGGCCCTGGTTAAATTTATGTATCCTCAAATCAATGAGCAGGTTAGTCCAGTCAATGGAAATAGGTACTTATTGCAAGAGATAAATATATCTTCTTCGATTTATAAGACAACAGAGAAAGAAAATAACTCAATATTTCTATTTTCTAAGTTCAGGTACAATAGTAAATCTTGCTAATTATGATCAAAATTAATCTCATTAATAGTTATGGAATGGCAATATTCATGCATTCACAAAATTATGAATTGTTAAGCTATGTTTACATGTGTGTTGGATGTTTTAATCAGAAATGGTTTAAAATTTTATTTTTGCAAATAAGAGTCATCTTCTCTTACTACAATAGATTTATTTTATAGCTCTAATTTGTATCAAAACTCAGTTGGATTAAAACATGGTTTTATTCTGGAATATATGCCATTAGAGCAGATAATAATGTTCCTAATGGATTCAGAATCCATCCACCATCATAGAGTAAATTGTCAACACACATCAAACACTAGGAATGGGTATCTACATCAAAGACTTGTTTTCACAAAGATTTTAGTTCCCACTTTTATTGTGGAAATTAATTTCCGTTGTTATTGTCTTTTTGATGCTTGTCTTTTCATATACTACACAAGAAGTAGCAAAAGTATCTTTTAACATTAAGACATTTACTCAGATCTATTTAGCTTTAGCAATTCTTTAGTGTAGTTCCTTGTGATTTCTTGTGCTTGGCTCTTTTTAATCTGGTTTCGGTTACCTTTAACTGCTGCTGTCTTGAACTATTTGTTTGTATGATGGCTGTTTGTTATCTATGCTTTAATCTTTTACTGTTTTAATCTTGTAAACTGCTTTGAGTGTCCCCGAAAGAAAAATGGGAGTAAAAATAATAAATCAAATCAAAAGAATAAGACAGACAAATAAATTGAGAACTCAGGAAAATCTAGTTTAGTAGTATTTATTCTGATAACAACTTCTGCCAACCTGCAAATAATTTGGAGAGTTAATGAGAAGAGTTATACTGCCATCTATTGGTTTTGGAGCTGTGTTCTTGGTTTTTGAAAAAGGATTGAATGGAACTGTTGCATGTCTGTCTACCTATTCATCCACAATACATACTTGAAGTATGTGATTCAGTATTCTCTATTTGATATATAGAATATCAAATGCACAGAGAATAACTACTGGCATTAAAGATGCAATTCTAGTAATTGTATTCAATATAATTTACTTCTGCATATGTATCAATGTTCTCACTGAAAGCGAATCATGCTACTTGCACCAGTGAGGATAATTTTATTTTTAGAAATAAAATCTAATCTTTAGAAATGTTAATGTGTTTCAACTGAAGGAAGAATTCAAAGGTTGTGTATTCATCTTCTCATGATCACCATGGTCACTGAAACTATTGTCCACTTTAAAACATAGAAGATAGAGTAATAGATTTGGAAGGGACCTTGGAAATCTTCTAGGTCAACCCCATGCGTGAGCAGGAGACCCTATACCATTTCAGACAATGTTTTTCCCAAAATAAGACATCCCCTGATAATAAGCCAAATTGGGCTTTTGAGTGCATGGCAATAAGGCCAAGCGCTTAGTTCAGAGTTCAAAAAAATATAAGACAGGGTCTTATTTTCGGGGCATTTTTCTTACTAATGGAAAGATATAAATATTAAATTTCTTAAATATTAAAAAAATAGGAGAAATAATTGTTTGGATTAGCATAAACAGTAAGAATGAATCTGACTTATTTTACAGCTCTAATTTGTATCAAAATTCAGTTGGATTAAAACAGGATTTGTATATGTGCCATAAGAATATCTGTAGAGGAGGAGAGGAGAAATAAGGGAAATGAAACACAAAGATCACGTTCCTTCCAAATTTACACCAACAATATTTTACCAATCCTAGCAACTGAATACAGTATATTCAAGTGTACATATACACTTTCTCTAATGTTATATATATACCACCATTTGCAGTAATATATCTCTGGATCTAATCATGGCAACTGGACCAGGTTTGGGGCAATTTTTTTTTAAAGAAACTGGTTAGGTTTTCATTCAAAGCTAGAACAAAGTAATATCAAATCATTTCACTTTTCCAGGGCACTCCATTCCTGATCACAGAGTGCACATCTTTGAAATAAAATTGACTGAGTGAGATATTGCTGAACCCACATATATCAAAAGGTTTCACACTATCTCTGAAAACACTCCAAGTGAGGCAATGGCAAACAAATGCTATCCTGTTTCCCTGAAAATAGGACCCAAGCAGAAAATAAGTCCAAGCATGATTTTTCAGGATGCTCGTAATATAAGCCCTACCCCCAAAATAAGCCCCAGTTAAGATTGTCAGCCAGATGGATGCATTTAGTACCGTATTCCCCCAAAATAAGACTTAACCAGAAAATAAGCCCTAGTGTGTTTTTTAACACAGTACAATTATTATTTTATGAGGTACTTGTAATTTGTATCAATGTTTGCCTAACCATCTAGTCTTCCCCTTGCTTCACCCCAATTTAAATCTTATATGCATGTCATGAAGTTAGCTGAAGCTCAAGGAAGTTTATGTCTTTTAAAATGTGTTAAGATGAAAAGGTGCTATTATTCCCCTCTGATTCTTAAAAAGAAAACAAGAACGTTGCCAGTGCAATGTTTCTGGTTCAGTGACTAACTCTAGAATGTCACTAAATTCCATAAACACTCTTTATAGATTAACACACAATATAGAAAGCATTTATATTTTGCAATTCAATCCTAAACTGGTTTACATAAAACTTTGGAACAGCAAGGTTAGGGCCTGGATATTTATGGGACCGTCTTCTGCCACCGAGAGCCTCCCACTGGCCAGTCCCCTCCCATAGAGAGGGGCTCCTCCAGGTGCCGTCGGCCAAACAATGATGACTGGCGGTCCCCAGGGGGAGAGCTTTCTCTGTGGGAGCACCTGCCCTCTAGAACGAGCTCCCCCCGGAGATACAGACGATTCCGGACTTACATACTTTCCGTCGGGCTCTCAAAACATTTTTACTTCATCAAGTCGGGCTGGCCTAATCTCTCCAATTGTGTATTTTAATTTGGATTTTTAATGGGGGATTTTAACTGTCGGGCCAAAATGTTTAATTTATTTTTAAATTGTTGTTTAATTTTGTATTTGATGTTTTTTACTTCTGGCTGTTCACCGCCCTGAGTCCTTTGGGAGAAGGGCAGTATATAAATTCAAATATTAAATTAAATTATTAAATTAAAGGTAGGTCAGACTCTTTTCAAAAGGTAAAGATCTGGCAGAATGGCTTTCAAGGTAGCTATTTTTTCTATGTGGCATATCATGACTTATTCTAATCAGAAGGGTCACCCAATCCTTAAGAGGACACAAGTCACCACAAGTGGAAGAATTGCCATTCTGCCGCTTCCTAAACTGCTAGCAAAATATCACTGAGCACTTTTCTAATTCCACCCATTGATCTATTTAAAAAAAGAGAAATAGGGTAATCATAGGTAGACTGTGATAAGCAAACTCTTAAACCAAGATTAACAAATAACTAGCTTTGATTCACCTTTATTTCAAGAAGTCTACTATGTGTCTTGTCTTGATTACTAAATTGAATTCTTTAAATGAAGAATGTGATTAAAAAGTAAAATAAATAAGGATACAGCTCAAATAGCCATGTACTGATGTTTTTTACTAGGTTATACATTACTGAACTACATTTGGAACATGTATTTTAGGACTGTGCTATATAAAACAAAAAAATAGCACGACTTGTAAAGATGTCATACTAAAATGACATTGTCAAACATTTTTATTGAAAAGGAGAAGACTGTGACAACCTGGATATGAAAATTAAATTGTACTGAAATAAAATAAAATTAAGTAATGGCTTCACTTTCCTGTGAAAATAAATACTCATTCTATTGCTAAAAGTACATTGCAAGGGCTATTTGCATATAGAAATATAGATCAGTGAAATGACAAGTGACCTTACTACATAGACAAAAGATGTGAGATGCATTTAACGACTGCATAATATCCAAAGGCAAGTTTTTCTTTGATGTGATTTTCTCCCTTCTCCTTCATATTGTGATTTGTTAATACCGAGCAAGATAGGAGAATCTTATTTGAAACACTTCATTGTATTTTATATTAAATTTCAGGAAATTCTAAACTGTTTAATGCATAGAAATGTGGTTGAATTTGCATTTTCTGCTTTGTAATCAGCCATGTTATTGTCTGTTACTCTCAGCTGAATCTTCTGTCAGAAGCAATACTCTCATCAATCTATCAGGAGACCCAAGCAAGAAGTTTTCCTCATCCAAAGTTCCTATTAGCTTTGCTGCCTGGAGACTACAGCATATTTAAGAGTACACAGTCACTCAAGCTTCTTGCAATGTCAAATATCAGGGGTACGTTCTTCTATTCATCTTTGTTATATTATTCATTCCTAGTGTACAACCTTACCCAAATTATGGTAGAAAAATTAATGTCTGTCTGCTGATTAAAAATTATTTACTGTTTTTTTTCTATTTCATTTATACAGTACCTTTATACTTTAAGCTTATCGTACTTGTAATTGCATTTTGAAGTCATTGTGAATGACTTCTGTAAACAAAATATCTCTCTCTCAATGTACAATAATTTAAACATACACATAATAATTTGCACTTTTTCTTTTATGAACTGAACACACACACAAAACGATACTAACATTGTTTCTCGTTCAAATTCATGCTTTGTAAACTTGATAGAAATGTTTGATCTGATACACAGCTAGTTCTATAATCTACTTACTCTACTTACTCATTGTTTGGCTTGGGATTTCTTTTAGCTTAACATTGAATTGTAAAAGGGGAAATAATGACATTCAACAAGCAGAGTTTATTTGATAAATTCAGTCTGTTCAGAAATTGTTCTTACAGATTATTTACTCCTGAATAATCATGTCAACAAAACTGGGAAACCTTTGAGACACATTCATGTTTGAATATGTGGAAAGCTCAAAGTTAGCATAAGTCCACATTTTTATCTGAACTTGACATCTTCAATATCATTTTAAAACACTTGGAATTAATTTGGAATTTTATGCAAAATGTAATAATTTATTACATTTTGGGTCCATCCTTAAATACTTTTTGAAGGGGAATGCAAATGGTGAAATCCATAGTCGTTTCTTCCCTTAAAAAATACATCCTTTACATTTGGATCAGAGTTACTTTGCTGTATTGGCAGAGTAAAGAATGCTTCTTTTGTGCATAATATCTCTTCTTTTTCTTGCATTAGGAAATAGTATAAGGAGCTTTATAATATGATAGATCTGTATATGAATTATGTAACTCTTTGTCTCTTACCCCATATTCTACAATGAGAGTATGCAATGAAAAATATTTTAAAAGCTTGGGGACACAGGGGACTTCTTGTCTGTTATCAGCTATTGATCATCAATGACCTTTTCCTTCTTTTTTCTGTGGATCAGGAGAGATTAACCCACCATTTTCTGCTTTTCAAATATAAAACCAGACAAAAGTAGATTTGATTTCTGACTTTAAATTTGTACTTGACCTGCATTATGAAGTCTTGTCATCACTGTATTTTTCTTAAAATGGGGATGTCAAAAGCTCATAACTTGAGGAAATATAGAATTTATTTAGCCCCTCAGCTACATTTTTAAAGCATTTAAAGGCACTCTTACACAAAGATGAAATATTACCACTCCCACACCCTAAAAAGGAAGTTATAATAACCAATATACTTTGAAATATATTTTAAAACATCAATGTTTCATCTCACTTTTATTTAGATATGGTCTGCAGCTATACTGGTAAGGGTATTTATTGCCTACTTGATGTATGTCAAATTTAAGAGGACTATAATAGATGGTTTAAATCAGGGCTAAAGCCTCCTTATAGTTTCCACATATGATGAAGTGGGAAACCCATTCAAACCACAGTATAGTTCATTCTCTCCCTCTCTCTCCCTACCCCCTCAAATCTTCTAAGGTTTCATGTGGTAGTGTCCTTGATTTTGCACAGAAATCAGAAATCTGGTGACTTGAATTAATGAACATTGGAATGTTATCTAAATTAGCTTGTAGTAACTGCAAACAATTTTGCAGAAGGAAATACTACATTGAGTAAAATATGTATATGAATATTTTATCTTATATGAATTATTATGACTTATTGTATTATTGTACAAATAAATCATATGCCAGTGTAGCATTTACTTTGTAGATACATAGAAAAGAAGGTCAGTGGTCTTTCTATCTCAGGTTGAAACAACAATCTCACAAATGTCACAAACATCTTATATTTCTTGAGAAGGGAAGGGAAGGGAAGGGAAGGGAAGAGGAGAGGAGAGGAGAGGAGAGGAGAGGAGAGGAGAGGAGAGGAGAGGAGAGGAGAGGAGAGGAGAGGAGAGAGAGAAGAGAAGGAAGTGACCTTGAAGATTATCTAGTCAAACCCCCTGCTTAGGCAGGAAACCCTATACCATTTCAGACAAATGGTTGTCAAATCTTTTCTTAAAAACTTCCAGTGTTGGAGCTTTCACAGCTTCTAGAGGCAAGTTGTTCCGCTGGTTAATTGTTCTGCCTAGTTCTAGGTTCCTACTCTCCTTAATTAGTTTCCATCCATTTGCTTCTTGTCCTGCCCTCAGATGCTTTGGAGAATAGCTCAACTCCCTCTTCTTTGTGGCAGCTCCTGAGAAAATAGAGTTCTTTCCATTTAAGGATATTGAACATTTGTAAAAAGAATATATGTGTCAGTTTCTTAAATACTTGCCTTAACCAAATAATTGTTTTAACATGTAACAAGTCACAGACAAATACATTTGTGCAAAGATAGAATATAGCATAGGTTTACATTACTGAATTCTTCACTCTTATTTTTCACTCTTGTCCCAGTCTTGCTTTTATAATGCGGTCTATCTGCTTGCAAATCTAGAGTCTGTTGGCAGCACTTTTAACCAATCACATTTTTACACAGAGTACCAAATAACTGAGTGCAGATATAGACAATGCAAATCAATCAGTGTTAGTTTCTTTTCCTTCAAACTTCAGCTTCATGCATTCTATATCAATCTTTGTATTAAAAAAATTAAAATGTTTCCAGTTACTTTTCCACTTCAAAGCACACAATCTACTTGTATTTTTTTGCACTTGCTTTGTGGTTTCGAAAGGGTTCCTCTCATAGATATCAAGTAAACGTGAGTTTTGAAGCAACTGCCAATATAAAATAAACTCAAATAATCTTTGCTTCATAATTTCATTCCAACCTTGGCATAAAAATCATAAGATAAATATACTGTAATGCAGGATTTATTCAATCCTGAAAGAGTTTAAAAAGAGATAAGATTTTTTTTCATTGTAGAATATTATAATTTACAATCAGTGTCATATAACATGGATGTTATTAACTTTTAAATATAATTCCATTGACTTTTATCGACAGTAAGGTTGTCTGATAACCTAATATGGACTTACATAAGGTTGATTCTGACCAGGACAAAACTTTCCAGAATGTTTAAGGTCACAATACATGGAAATAAAGTTCTGAAAAGGAAAAGTGCTTTAGAGACAATCTTCTTGAGGGCCATAGGTCAAAAGATTGATGGAAGAATACAAGATCAAAGATCTGCCTGCCTTAGGATGACCAGCCAGTCACTTGTCAGTTCAGACAGAAACTAAATGGTAGAAATGTTATTAACTTTGCAAGACTTTTCTTTAAAGCTATATGTATACATAGGACCACTTATAGTAAATTAATATGAGTAATGCTTACATGTTAGGAACACAAACATATTAGATTATGTGTTGATGTATTTTTGAACATAAAAACTGGTTTAGAAATAGATTTTTGTCAAATAGGAAAAAAATATTTGTGATTGACAATGTAGACATTTAGTATTCAGTTGCAAAAAAATGAGATGATAGCCTGTGACATTAGTTAATTATTATAACATTAGTTAGTTCAGGTTAGTGCTGGCCCACCTGAAAACCATAAAAATAGATCAGTACATGATGATGTCAGTATTGCACTACATTACATCTTACAACATCTCGAATCCCCAAAGACCTATGAAAGGTCTTTTTTGTAGACTTCAGTTTGGCATTCAACACCAACATTCCAGAAATCCTCCTCTCTAAACTGACTCAGCTAGCTGTGGCTGAGCACACTTGCAGACGAATTATAAGCTTTCTACAGATAGGAAGTAGCAGGTGAAGATACATAAAATCACATTGAATACCTGTTCAATTAGCACAAGAACCCCCCCTCCCCCCGGGCTGAGTGCTCTCTTCATCACTCTTTTCTCTCTATACCAATGACTACATCTAAAAGGATCCTTCTGTTAAAGTACTGAAATTTGCAGATGATATAACAGTCATTAGTTTTATTCAAAATGATGGTGTCTGCATATAGATGGGAGGTAGATCAACTGGCCCTGAGGTCCAGCTGAAACAATCTTGAGCTGAACACTCTTAAAACTGTAGAGATGATAGTAGATTTTAGAAGAAGCTTTCCTTCTTACAATAGGAGATATCACAGTATCAACAGTAGATTACCTCAAATTTCTAGGTTCTATTATCTCCAAGGACTTGAAATGGACACCTAACAATAGAACCATCATTAAAAAAAAAAGCACAACAAAGAATGTTCTTCCTGCTCAGAAAGAAACTCAGAAAGCTGAGATTGCCCAAGGTTCTCCTGATATAGTCCTAGAGTGGAATAATTGAGTCTGTTAATTGTACCTTAATAACTGTCTGGCACAGCATCCCAACAGGGCAGACACAGACTTCAACAGATAGTTAGAACTGCAGAAAAAACAATTGCAACCAGCCTGCCTTCCATTGAGGATCTGTACACTGCATGAATCAGAAAGAGGGCTGAGAAAATAATTATAAACCCTTCACATCCTGGACATAAACTGTTTCAACTTCTCCCCTCTGGACACCACTGTAGAGTATTGCATACCAAAACAATTAGACACAATTTGTTTGTATGTATACTGACAGATTATGCACCAACACTAATTCCTTTTGTGTCCAATCACAGTTGGCCAAAAAAAAGAATTCTATCTTCTATCTATTTTCTACTATTATAATATTTAGTGCCAAAGTTTTATTAAATGAACCTGCCCTGAACATTAGAAAGGTACTACAAATATGAATCTAAACTAAACATGGTCAAATGTTTGGAGCTAAAAAATTGAAAAGACTGTGAAATTTAAATTAGATTTCTGTCCAGATTTGAACATACTATGTCTGATAGTTTCAGCCTTTCATAAACTTACCAGTATCTATTCTAGTATGTTCTTTGGTGAAGGAACTTTAAAAAAAAAACATTATGATAATGGCCTACTATATAATGTCAGTGCCAGGTCCTACTGTGCTAAAAAGAATTCATCATAATTACACTTTAGCAAGTCTTTAGAGAAAAGCTTTAAAATCCTTATTTTACAATGCCATTCTGCTTGCTTTAGTTCCCCACTGTGTACATATTTAAACTGCTGTTAGTAGCTATACAATATATCCATATTACTTTGTAAAGTAGAATTTTTCCATACACATTATTTATCACTGAAGATTTTTTAAAATGTATTTTTAGATATATATAAGTATTCTGAAAGTATTAGTAAAATAGTGTAAAACATTAATTATTTTATTTTTACTTTATTTTATTCAATCAATATGATTTTTATCTTTATTTCTGTTTTAGTGTGCTTGTTATGTTATTAGGTTTATACTGCTCTATGACCAAACTAAACTAAAAGAAATCCCTACAAATCAAAGTACTATACTAGTATAATAAATATGACTAAATGATATTTATTGCATACTTAATTACTTTATTGAGCAATCAGAGATTCTATTTAGTAAAATTAAAAAAAACTAAGCAAAGAAAGTTATATTTTCAAGGACTGAGTTTATGAAAGCCTCTGCCCTATTTTTTAAATATTCTGAGACAGTTCTCAAAGGTATAAATGCTGCATGAATTATACATTTTTCAACCATGGTTCCAAATAAGTCTCATATATGTTACAGAAAGGTTTTTTTTTTTCACTAACATACACCCAGGCTAGTTTTATGACCCCACCTTTTGTCCTGGAGATTGAAATAGTATATCTAGCATTCCCTTATCATGAATAAACACAAGACTTGGTTGAGAGATATGGCTGACAGAAAAGCAGGTCATGAGCTTTCAAGGGCTGAGAATAGCATTCAACCTAAGTTTGTACTGATCTTTATACGATACTTTAATCTTTACAATAGAGTGTCTCCTGTACCTCAAGAATTATATATACAAATTAACAAAATTATAAAATTAATTTGGATAACATTAGTGTTTTTATTTATTTATTAAATTTATATGCCACCCATCTAATCATCAAGTGCCTTTGAGCGGCATATAAAAGCATAATTGAAAAGTAATGTTCCCTGAAGGGAAAATGCACAACTTCTTATAGTACAGTGATGACTAACCTTTTTGCCATCGCGTGCCAGGAGAGGGGGGGGCGGGGGAGGGTCGCGTGTGCACGTGCCCATGCACATGTGTGCGCAACCCTCTCCCCCCCGCTCTGGCACATGATGGCCTGGTAGGCCCGTTTTTTCTTTCTTACCTGGTTCCAGATCCTCTCTGTGTATCTGGGAATGGCAAAAACAGCCTTTCCCACTCCCTTGGAGGCCCTACGGAGGCTGAAAAAGCCCATTTCCCAACTCCCGGTAGGACAGGAAGTGACATTTTTTGCTGTCCCCAGCCTCCAGAACCTCTCTAGGAGTCTCTAGGAACCTCTCTAGGAGTCTCTAGGAGCCTCTCTAGGAGTCTCTGGAGGCTGTGAAACAGGAAAAAATCCACTTCCTGTCCCACCGGGAGTAGGGAAATGGGTTCTTTGAGCCTCCATAAGCCCTCCAAGGAAGTGGGAAAGGCTGTTTTCGCCATTCCCAGACACACAGAGAGGATCTGAAGCCAGGTAAGAAAAAAAAACGGGCCTTCCCCACCCCCCCAGGCCCTCCAGAGGCAGGAAACAGCCTGTTTCCCTACTTCTGGTGGGCCCAGAAGGCCTGAAAATCAGCTGGCCTGCGTGCGCATGTGCCCCAGAGCTGAGCTGGTGTGCCCACTAATATGGCTCCGCGTGCCACCTGTGGCATGCGTGCCATAGGTTCGCCATCACGGTTATAGTATGTTGAGCATTTTTAAAGTTTGTAATATATGAAAAAAAAAACCTTCATTGTTACATAAGCCTTTAATACTTTTATGTTAGATCAAATTAAACTCATTCCTTAACTTCCTTGCAACCAAGAATAAAAGTTTATTTTATTTATTTATTTATTACATTTTTATGCGATCTCTACTATAAAGCAATTCTGGATGGTTTACAGATAATAAAAAATAAATATAAAATAATTAAAATATTAAAATTATGCATATTAAAATGTGAAGACTATACAAAAAACCAGGGCTAAAAGACAGACAACACAGAGATGAGGTCTTCTTTCCCCATCAATCATCTCCAATAGTGAGTGCCTCCCTGGGGACTCCAAGCCAACCGGCAGAACCAAGTTTTAATACCTTCCCAGATGGCCAAAAGACTAAAAGCATTCTCACCTCAAGTGGTAGAGTGTTCCACAGGGACGAGGTCATAGTAGAAAAGACTCTTCTCCTTGATCCTTGCCTCCTGGAATTCCATACAGATGGGATCCCTAGCAGGCAGTGGTGGGATTCAAGTAATTTAACAATTACTTGGTTCTTTGCCCTAATGATTTCTTCCAACAACCAGTTTACCAAACTGCTGAGAAAGTTAACAACTGGTTCTCCCGAAGTGGAGTCCCACCACTGCTAGCAGGCCTTTTCTACTAGCACGAGGGGAGCAGGCTAGTCCCATAGGAAGGATAGAATGGAATGGAATGGAATGGAATGGAATGGAGTGGAGTAAACTGGAGAGTGGAGTGGAGTGGATTGGAGTAATACAAATATTATACCACAATCTTTTTCTGCAAGCCTTGCTTACTAGTCTTCATTTCTAGCATATTTGCACATAGGTCAATGTACAAATACACTCTGCATGAAGTACTGCATTACAAGATATTTTATTGAACTTGGGATTTTATCACCAGTTCATATTATCGATCTGTGATACTACCTCCAGTTTGAAGTCCACTTCAGCAAATTTCTCAAATTAAAACTGTATTCTTTTGGTATGAGGGAGTGTTTATGTTGTTTTCTTTAGCTATCAACTGTAATTGTCTCAAAATGATCAGTTATTTACAAATGGCCTTAATGCATTTTTAAAATCATTATTTTAAATTTACTGATATAGCAATTCAGTTTCTATAGTCATAGTATAATATTAGGAAGAAGTAATTGCTTAGTATTTTCTAGATATTATTATTTTCTAGAATGTTTCTAGCTATTGCTATTACCTTGTTTTCTATTTTGTAGCAGCATCAATCATTCCCAGAAAAACTAATATAGCAATGGAAGAATAAAAAGATATTCTGAAGAAAAGACTTTCTGGCTTTTTCTGAAATGAGAAAAACTAGATTAACAGAACTGAGTTCTAGAGTTCTGAGGCAGTGTTAGACATATCTGAGTTCTGATTTTTAGATGCAATTTAAATAAGGACTACAATTCCTGTTTTGTTGCTGAAATATCTTTTGTTTTTGGTTTGCTTTAACTATTTTGTTTTAATCTCTCTTTTTTCATTAAGGGTAGGAAAGAAACACATAAATCAAGGTGTAGTTTTGTTAATATACCTCAGGATGAGCTACAGAGCACCATACAAAATCCTAGGTGTAATTTTTTGCAGCCTTTGGTAAAAAGCTCTTTGTCAATCTGCTTTTTCCTTTCCAGCATGCTTTATGAAAAGGAAGAGGGAGAGAAAAATTGAATGCTAGAAGAGGGCGAGAAAATCAAACATACTATCAGAGTGAATGAGAAAGAGAGTATAATAATCCATTGGCGAACAATATAGCATCCAATAGATTAGTCCTGTTGGAATACTGTTTGTAATAGGAAGACAAAGGATTTCCATTTTATATAATCTTAGCTAACATATTAAGGAATAGTCATAATGAAAAAAAATTACGTCTGTATTTAAATACACTTGCCATTTTTAAAAGTTTTATTTCACTGTGTGAGAAGCTTCTCCTTTTCTACCTCAGGATATTTGACGTCTTTTTTTCAAACTCTCTTAAAGATATACTTGAGATAACTTTACTGCTGGATGTAGGAAAGGATGCTTATGGCTGGTACTATTATTTTCTTTCTATCACTCTGAAGCCTCCTTGTCTACGCATTTCTAAATCTGGAGCAAATGGAAACAGTTTCTATAGGATATCTTTCCCTGGTATTCACCGAAGAAAGAAAAGGAGAAATGCTGCAAGTCACTGAAGAAAAATGAAAGACAGGATGATCATATGCATCCTTTGCCTATCTTCTACTTAAATAAATATAAAACCATAAACCCATAAAATTTTCATTGAAATTCTCTTATTTTTAACTACTTTTATTAAAAAGAAAAGTTAAAAGCAAATTCTATTTAGAATAAAAACGTAAAGGTAAAGGTTCCCCTGGCACATATGTGCTAATCATTCCCAACTCTAGGAGCGGTGCTCATCTCCATTTCAAAACCAAAGAGCCAGCACTGTCCAAAGATGTCTCTGTGGTCATGTGGCCGGCATGATTAAACGCCAGAGGTGCACGGAACACTTTATTTAGTTTATTTATTTAGCTTTATTTAGTTTATTTAGTTATTTAATTATTTATTTTAACAGACTATATTTAGAATATAGTCTGTTAAAAGAAAAATACTTCACAGATTTAGTTTTACACACTAAATTTACACTAAAAATAACATTATTCACAGCCATACAAAGCCATTGAATGGAGTGTATACTTATGAATGAGAAGCATGAATGTGAAATAAAAATAGGTTTAAACCAAAGACAGTTCATGAATGAAGGCAAATATATGTCCAGGATAATGTTGCAAGATTGAATCTGGGTTGATCACCAGACAAACTTTCAGATTCATGCTGGATCCCATCTTCAGTGAACTTCTCTCTACAAAAGAAAATAAAATCCCAAGAAAGGTGCATTCCAAGTTCTTTTACTCATCTGTAATTATTCTCTTTGGTTTTGCATCTTAAAGAAAGAGCAGTAAAATAACCATGTAATCCTGTTTCTCACAGTGTAAACTCTACAATGATACTCCAATATAACATCCACACACATCAGAAAGATTGCAGGGTGGAGAAAAAAACAGGAATATATTCTTAGATGGAAAAGTATCAACAGAAAAATAATGTCAATTTCAATATCATCTGGACCCGGCTGTGTTAGCAAATTATCGTCCTGTCTCCAACCTTCACTTTGTTGCGAAGGTTGTTGAGAGTGTGGTTGCGCGACAGCTGCCTCAGTACCTGGATGTATCGACTTATCTAGATTCGTTCCAATCGGGCTTCAGGCCCGGGTACAGCACGGAGACGGCATTGGTCGCATTGGTTGATGATCTCTGGAGGGCTCGGGACAGGGGTTTCTCCTCTGTCCTGGTCCTATTAGACCTCTCAGCGGCTTTTGATACCATCGACCATGGTATCATGCTGCACCGGTTGGAAGGGTTGGGGGTAGGGGACACTGTTTTAGGGTGGTTCTCGTCCTTTCTCTCTGACCGGTCGCAGTCTGTGTTA
The DNA here is from genome assembly GCF_059756535.1 of Pantherophis guttatus. Classification (NCBI taxonomy): domain Eukaryota; kingdom Metazoa; phylum Chordata; class Lepidosauria; order Squamata; family Colubridae; genus Pantherophis; species Pantherophis guttatus. The sequence goes on from NC_142070.1 coordinate 35,938,829, forward strand.
ACAGGGGGGCAGAGGTCGACCCCGAGGTCCCTTTTATGTGGGGTGCCGCAAGGATCAGTCCTCTCGCCCCTTCTGTTCAACATTTATGTGAAGCCACTGGGGGAGATCATCCGTGGTTTTGAGGTGAAGTACCAGCAGTACGCTGATGACACCCAGCTGTACATCTCCACCCCAGACCACCCCAATGATGCCCTCGAAGTGATATCCCGGTGCCTGGAGGCTGTACGGATCTGGATGGGGAGGAACAAACTCAGACTCAACCCATCCAAGACCAAGTGGCTGTGGTTTCCGTCGTCCCGATACAGTCAGTTGGTGCCATCTCTGACTATTGGGGACGAGTTGTTGGCCCCCACAGATGGGGTTCGCAACTTGGGCGTCCTCCTGGACTCACGGCTGTCTTTAGAAGAGCATATGACGGCCGTGGCCGGGAGGACTTTTTATCAGGTTCGCCAGTTGTGTCCCTTTCTGGATCGGTACTCATTACGCACAGTCACTCACGCCCTTGTCACCTCACGCCTGGACTACTGTAATGCTCTCTACATGGGACTCCCCTTGAAGACCACCCGGAGGCTCCAACTGGTCCAGAATGCGGCCGCGCGGGTGGTGATGGGAGCGACGTGGCTCTCCCATGTGACTCCCCTCCTGCGTGAGCTGCACTGGCTCCCAGTGGTCTTCCAGGTGTGCTTCAAGGTTTTGGTTACCACCTTTAGAGCGCTCCATGGCTCAGGACCAGGGTACTTACGAGACCACCTTCTGCCACCAGTAGCCTCTCACCGACCAGTTCACTCCCATAGAGACGGCTCCTCAGGGTGCCGTCAGCTAAACAATGTCGACTGGCAGCCCCCAGGGGGAGAGCCTTCTCTGTGGGGGCACCTGCCATTTGGAACGAGCTCCCCCCAGAGATACGGAGGATCCAAGATTTACGCACTTTCCGCCACGTCCTAAGAACATTTTTATTCCAACAGGCTGGCCTGGCCTAATTCTCCCTTTTAAATTGGGTTTTAAATGTTTTATATAATTGGATGTTTTTAGATTTGTTCTTGAGCCCAAATTATTTAATCTATTTTTAATAGTTTTTAACTTTTATATGTTACTGTATTTTTATCTTGGCTGTTCACCGCCCTGAGTCCCCTGGGAGTAGGGCGGTATATAAATATGATAAAATAAATAAATAAATAAATAAATAAATAAATTTACCTGAGGTAAGGATGAGATAAAGCAATAGTTTGATTAAATTTTTTTTTAAAAATAGCATCTTTTGAGCATTTCTTGAGTCAGTTTTGGAAAGCTTATCTATACATTTTTATATTCAGAGGACCAATCTGGTTTAATTTAAAGCATTCTTAATTTATCTATGACAGAATAAAAATGCATAAAGCTGCACTGTATAGGGTGATATGATACATTAAGCTTTTTTCTATCAGTGCTGGAACATATGGGGAAATCAGTTGAGTTTAAAAGGTGACCGTTCAGTTAAGTAATTCTTGTCATATGCCATTTCACAACAGCTGAAGTTACTGAATGGAACAGAGGTCATTGGGGAGGGATGGGAAGCCAAAGCCATAAGAGATTAGTAATTAGAGGCAAAAACCTTTCACCTCAGGTCAACACTGAAAATCCAGTAAGTTTGCAGCAGCTAGAACTCATTATCATCTGCAGCTTCTGTTATAGGCCTCATGAAATGAACTGATAGTACTCATACTTTTGAAATTACCATATGGACTGCATCATATTCAGTTCAAATGAGCATTTAATGTCTAAGCTTTGTTGGCAAAATAGGAACTATGCCTGTGTCAGTATATTGCAAAATGTCAGCTACTATAGTGTGTCTCGACAAAGGAAAAGATAGTCATATTCAATTCCATGATTACAGCTTGTAAGTACAAAGGAGAAAGATTTGAGCATAGTAACGTGTCCTGTGGCCAAAAAACTTTGTCATAGAAACGTATCTAGCAATATTTAAATTAACAACTTACTATTTTGAGCAGAATGACTGATCCACATTCATTATTGCTATGGGGTTAATTGCACTTCCAACTAGCCAAAATGTCTTAAATAACAGGTGCTACAGACACTTATTCAACTATGCATATGTTGGCTTTTCAAGCCCAGAATTTTTTGCTGCAGCAGCTATCTGGGCTAACCAATTCTGACATATATAGGAAATTATTGTAAAGATAGTTTCATATTTTCAAGACTGAAAGCTATGATAATAATATGCATGACAAAACATTAGTCTAGTACTACTTTAAAAGTCATTGCTTTTATTACTATATCTATAGTCAAGATTTTCTAGGGCTATAATATTTTGTATTGTTTCCTTTCTACGCATTATTTCCTTTATTGCTATCAGCCTTTCCTTCATCCTTAATACACATTCAAAAGTTAATTTCTCCAGTAAGATTTCTCTCTCTATAATCATATCCTTTGTCGTTGATTATATGTCACTATCTTTTTCAACTCCTAGCCACCAAATAGATTTCCTCAATGGCAATCTCCCAAACCTGCTATTTCAAGTCACCCAATGGTGCACTTATTGCCATTGTAACTGATTCTGTTCACCTTGCTACTAGCCTTGTTCTTTGCTTCTACCTTTCCCAGCACTACAGCTTGTTTCAGAAAACTGAATATTCATATAATGTGACTATGGTAGGATAATTTTAACCTGGTCATTTGTGCCTCAAGTGACAATTGTGAATGGATTTGTTCAATGATAAATTGATTTGTTTTCTATGCTATTCATGTTACTCTCAATGTTTTCTCCAGTGCCAGCTTCAGATCATCAATTGTCTGGAAACCTGAACTCATTGGTAGCCTCACATTGCAATGAACAAGGACACACATTTAATTTCACAGCAACTAAGATCGTTGACCGTGCAGGTGCAAAGATAGCCAGGGAAATGATTGAAGCCTGTGAAACGGCTCTTTGTCAGTTAACAGGTGTGCTGATTTACCATAAGCTTATCAAATACTAGGGCACAAGAGCTTGGCAGCACAATGAAATGATAGCCAATAGCATACCAATCAGCCAATAGGAATGCACCACATAAACATGATTCAGAACAGTCCAAAACATGTATTCCAGTAGAGAGATGTTCCCTGAAGATGGATTCAAGCATGAGTCCGAAAGCTTAGATTAGTATATCTCTGGTCCTGGTGACCAACTCGAATTTGATCTTGCATCATTATCCTTGGGCACATATATTTGCTTTCATTCATCAATTGTCTTTCTATCCTGCATTTTAAAGTCCAGGATTCACATCCATTGTGTCACAGGAAATGCCATGGCTTGCACAATTCTGATCTTTCTAGATATAGACACCATATTTAAATGTCTTCTCCAAGGCCTTTATGGCTGCTCTACTGAGTGCTGTTTCTTTACTGCTTGTTCATTTATTGTTGATAATTCTTCCTAAAAATCATCTATTGACCACTTGATATCTTTATTGTCAATTCTAAGGTTGGTTGTTCTACCTATTGTCATTAATTTGATCATCTTTATATTTAATGTTAATCTCATGTGTTTCATTATGGTCCTTGACCTTTAGTAGCTGAGCTTGCAGATCCTTTGCATTTTTTTCTATTAGGATAGTGTATCAACATAGCAGAGGTTACAGATGTTTGTTCCTTTCATTCATCTTCTTCCAATTCAGCTTCCTTAATATATATTCTGCATATAAATTGAATGAATGAAGATAAAGTATGAAGCCTTGTTGTATTCCTTTGCCAGATTGGAGCTAGTCTGTTTCACTATGTTCTTTCCATACTGTGGCCTGCATATATGAGCTCCTTTCTTTTTGTATGTCTCTTGTTTCTCATTATTAAAGGCTTTTGCAGATTCTTTATGGTGATCTGGAATTATTTATCCTGTATGCATATTTGTAGGTTTATGTATATTGTACATAAAATGGAAATCACTTTCAATTGTAGCTGCCTATAGCATTTAATTTCTTTACAATTTTATTTACAAGAATGGTGGGACAAAACTTTCCCAGCTTTGCTAAGAAACTTTCTGGGCCACATTATTTTAACATCTATTTTCAATATCAAAAAAAGTGATCATTGTATTCCCCAGAGTAGTCAACTTCATCTCCCATAGGACAACATTTTCTTGCACTAGCAATTTTATTGTAGTAACACGTCACAGGCAATTTCATCCAAAACTGACATGTTTCACCCTGCACAAAACTGAATAAAGTAGAATCATAGAATTAGGGAGTTGTAAAGATTCTTTTAAGAAGAACTATAGAACTGACAAGCAGACTGGCCACTATATAAAAATGACAGTAACTGAACTGCACATTAACAAGATAAGCCACTATCAGAAGTGTTCAGTTGTCTTGAATTCCAAAAAATAATGTGTGCTGTTACTAGAGATGATACCATGCTGCACAATGACTAACCATCGTGCCAGGTTAATGAGCCTTGAAGACAGTAGAGCTTTTCCATTCTGCTGACAATAAATACTAGTATATTTTTAAAGGAAAAGGATACATATTTAGATGTGAAATGTAAGCATAAAGGAAGATGCATCAGCTGCAGGCCAATAGCTAAGCAATGAGTGTATGGTAAGTCTCTCTACTGGCAAGAAAGGCAAATGCTCAGTTGCTCTATCCAACTTCTATTGACTTGTGGATAGTCAAAACAGTTCAGATCAATCCCAGCTGTGATTTTATGTAGAAAAAGGAGTTTACTGATGAAAAGGTTGTCTTTTCACCTAGACTATCCATATTCCTGCTAGTCAAAACAGATCAAAATAATTTAGTGACATTTTTATTTACTATCTTTAATATTACACTGAAACATAAATATCAGTCCTTCCTAGATTGAAAAAGTTGGTGGGAAAGTTCTGGCATGAGACTGAATATCCTTTCCCTCTACACATGCATTAGATTATGTTATTGAGCTTATTCATGACTCTCAGTGATCTTTTCTCTATTTAAGGTCAAACTGCCACTATCATTATTATAAGAATATATTTGTATCCAACCATTCTCTTCACTGAGCTCATCTTGAAATGCCTGGATATGAATTTATTCGACAAATTTTATTTCTATGCATTGTTTCTCCTACTACAGTCGTTGATTTATTCATTTAGAAAACATCATATAAAACAGAACATGTTTAAGATATAACAAATAAGGATAAATTTCTAAGAAGAACCAATCATGCTCCAACAGTTCTTGTTATAGACATTCATGAGCAATGCTAAAAAGATGTAAAAAGCAGAATGATGATCCCAAAGGGCTATTATCTGAATTCTATTAGGGATTCAAAAATGTATATTGAAATAAATTTAGCGGTCACCTCCCTTCAACCTATTGTAAGAGAGAAGAAGACTTAGCTCTATGTGCGAAACTTCTTGTAAAACTCTAATTTTAGGGAGTGAAGTTAGTATTCAGAAGTAGAGAGAAAGCAAAGTCACTCATGGTGCAGCACCTGTATATCATATCCATAATGGACAATGATTTATCGGTAGTACCAGAGAAGAATTGAAAATTTCTGTTCCCTTTCAATATTGGGACACTATTTTGATTCACACTAATCGCTATTTAGAAAGACTGTGCAGACTTTGAAAATTATTCAGAAAATGTCCTTTAGACTTCATGCCAGTGTGAGCATAGATCTTGTCTGATGTTAATTAAAGCAGCCTCTATATTTTCAGCAGTCCATGCCACTGAAAAAAACAGTGTGGATGCTTTCAGAATTGCATTAACTTTAATTGGTGAGGTCTCCAAAGTGAAAACATGGAAAAATTAGCTGCTTTAGGGAATAACAGAGGGATGTTATGTTTCTACTGGTGCAAGGTAGGAACACTTTCCCCAAATACTATTTGAAATGTGTAGAGGCCTACTATTTAGTTACAATCCATAAAATGATGCAATTTGAATATTTTTGACTTGTATTTGGTGTTGTAAACAATTATTTTGATCCTAACTTCAGTCACAGATTGAACTAGAATTCAGTGAAGAGAGCTATTTTCTTCCATTTATATTTTCTCTATAGACCTCTTTGTAAATTGCTTTTGCATAGGCTTTCTTATTTATTTAGCCACTATCATAACTTTACCAATTTTTAAAAACAAAAACTAAAATAATAAGATTTGAGTTATTCATGTCTTTAATATACTTACTCTGACTCAGAAAAAATTTCTTAAAACAGCAGAATTTGTCCTTACTTACAAAGAAATTCAAATTTGCTATATTGGAAATGAATGTTGGCCATGTTAACATATTGATAATTTGTAAATTTTAATGAATAATATGATCCAGTGCTTTCCTTTCTTCAAAAAACCCAAAGATAGAGACTCAGGTAGAAATATAGAAAATGCCTTATTATTTCTATGTCTGAATTATGCCAATCTTTGTTTCGAAGATGTCTAGGTCTCTAAGGTAAAAATTGAGTTAAGTTTGTCCATTAATCAAGATTGCTCTTTATTTCAATATGTATTTATATTTATCAGAAACAAATTAAACAAACCATTATGGTAATACCAAACATTAGCAGTTAGACACCCCAATGAATCTTATAAATAACACGAGATACCATAGGAACCTCACTATATTTGATGATATATTAGGATTTTGTCATCATTTTATCCTGACATTATTAGGCTAATTTTAGAATTAGAAAATTCTAAATTCCAATTTGTGTGTAACATTTTCAGCTAAGATATGCTAAAATATCTAAAATCTGCATGCAAGATTTACAAAAATAATAAATATTTTAGGACAGCATTTGCTAAAAGTACATATTTTAAATATCCATTAATCAACAAACATTTAGCTTTTCACAAGAGCAACATCTGCAGTGGAAGTCAAAGGGGTCAGTCTAATGAAAGCAGAATTATGTCATAGCAATACAAACTCTGTCTCTTTTGTATTCTTGTTGTAACATTGCATGAATATCCAGAGGGATGGAGATTATGGCAATATTTTTTTTTACTTTGTCAAAAGCAGCATATGCTCATATTTAATAAATATAACTTTTACCTATTCTTTTACTGTCCAATTGAGCTAAATATTCTCTTCTTTCAAAATATAAACAATTGACTAATAGAAACTACTAGTGGATTTTTGTAGTCCAGATCTCTTAGGCCTAGTTTTATAAAACTGACAAACCTGGAACTTTGCTTGATTTGTTAGCAGTGAGACCAAAATAAAATATTCAGCTCTGTTGTTTTTATTTGAAGCAAGAAGAAAACACAAATCAGTGCTTTTCAGTGTCTTTAGTAACTCACCAGAAGTGATTTTTATAGTTTATTTAACATATGTGTGATATTGGGAACAATTAATAGCATAGTTAAAGAGGCTATTTAAATAGTTTCAGCTAACAGAAAATGCATGCTATCTTGTTGAAATCCCTTTATCTCAACATCATAAGCACTAATAGTTGTCACCTTGTACTATCGTAATCAGTGACAGCATCTCCTAAAAGTTAATGAGCCATAGCACAGTGAAAGGAATAGTCTCCAGAGAAAGAACTCACATCATTCTTAGAGTTATATTACTCTTCACAGAAGGCAGATAAGGTGCTAAATTGCCTTAAATATGCTAAGTGTTGATTCATGGAATATGCGAATTTAACTTATAATAGTAGAAAACTATAAATATGTTTAATTATATAACGGCTTACTATGTTAAATTCTTCCACTATATCTGGAAGTTTATTTAACTGATAACCAGGAAGGAAAATGTTTAATTTGGTTTGGTTGTATATATATATTTTCTTTTAATGACTTTGTAATCCATTGAATCGGGGTGAGTTGGAACAACTGAATGGAGTTGAGCATTTATTGGCCTGATGCCATTCCTGACACCTACACGGAGCTCACAGCAGATATTTTCTCTTTGTACCCAGAGAGAGAAATAACTGCTGCTACCTAGGATTGAACTCACAGCCTTATGATTGGGAGGTGAGAACTCCACCTCTAGGCCATCACGCCGCTCTTTTATTACACTAGAATAAACAACTAAAAGGGAGCACTGATTATGTTACCTAGTTTGGGTAATGGTACCTAGTTTGGGTCTGCAAGAAAACAAGCAAGCTCAGAGCACCAAGGACCCCTCAACTAAAAAGTGTACAAATTTTCACTTAGTGTAAGGTGACCAGACGTCCCGCTTTTGGCGGGACAGTCCCGCTTTTGAGCAATTTGTCCCGCGTCCCGCGGCGTTTTAAAAAAGTCCCGATTTTTCATTCTGCCTCCTGAATCCCCGCTGCTGGCTAGAGGGAAAAAACCTGTTTAAACTCTTGCCGCGGGGCTTCAAAGGGCCGCCCTACGTTGATTAGCTCGGCTTCCCCCTCTCAGCTGATTTGCGCAGGGCTCTGCTCTTCCTAAATTGCTCCAGCAGTTTTTTTTTTCTCTTTGTGCAAACCAAGCTCAAAACGAAAGTGAAACTGGCTGTTTGCTTTGCTGTTTGCTTGCAACGTTGGAAAATTAGGCAGCAGATTTATTTTCCTTTTCCTCACCAAAAAAGGTAGGTGTAAACAATGGGAAATTATTTAGGGCAAAAGAGGAGAGTTCAAGATTTTAAAACACAAAAGAAAAAAAAGCTCTTTTTAACTAGGGAATTGTAATAATTGAGATACTATTAATTGTATACTGTGTTGAAAGCAGAAATGGTTAAGTTGTGGTTTGGAGGAATATATGGGGGAAATTATTTGGTTTATTATTATTGGTAAGTATAATTAATTGATTTGTAAGAAATTGGATTGCATGGAAATAATTGGAATATTCATGTTCATATTGATTAATATACAAAAAAGATAGTTATATAACTAATTGATTTATATTAAAATGTTGAATTTGTATTAAACAACTGTATTACATAATTACATAATTAAACAATGTGAGGATGGATATAAAAATAGATAACAATGGGAAGGGGTATAAAATAGAATAGAAGGGAAAAATTGAATTTGATTAAGATTAGAGATGAGGATGAAGGGTAATATTGTTTTTTTAAAAAAATAGATGAGGAATAAATATGGCAAAAAGGAAATATAGAAATTGTAAATTTAATTGAAATGACTAAACACTGTTTAAATTTGTGAACCAGCCAAATATTCTGTTCAAAGAAAATACATTGTATGTATGTGTGTTTCTAATTATTGCTATTTATTCATATTTGTTCTCTTTTATTCTTTAAAGTTTAACAATTCATTCTTTATCTTAATATCTTTATATTTGTTTGGGGTTGGCTTTGTTCCCTTTCATCTTTTTTATTGTACAGCAATCTTTCTCCTCAAACCTACCACCTCTCTTTTCTTTCCTTCTTACTTTCTCTTCCCCCCACCCTCTTTTTCTCCTCCCTACTTCCTCTTCCTTTCTCCTTCTCCTCCTCTCTTCCTCCCTCTCTTAACCGTCACTCCTACTCTAATTTCCCTTCCCTTCCTTCATCCCTCTCTATTACTGTATCCTTTTATGCATATGGACTACTCAGAGGGCTGAAAAAGTTATTTTTGACTGGTCCTCGCACTTTTGACCAGTCCTCGAACTTACGACTGTCCTCACATTTTACATTTTTGCCCTATCTTGTCACCATGGTGAAGACAAGCAGTTGTGAAATGAGTGACATGGTTGTTAAGAATGCTGCATGGGCATAAATGTGAGGATAGTCGTAAGTGTGAGGACCAGTCAAAAGTGTGAGGACCTGTCAGAAATGACTTTTCAGCCCTCTGAGTAGTCCCTATACACATAGCCATGGCCACCCGGTCACATGACCAGCTAGCCACGCCCACCCAGTCACATGGCCTCCAAGCCACGCCCACACAATAAGCCACGCCCACAATGGTGTCCTTCTTACCAATGTTAAAATCTGTGTACCTTACCCTATACACATAGCCATGGCCACCCGGTCACATGACCAGCTAGCCACGCCCACCCAGTCACATGACCAGCTAGCCACGCCCACACAATAAGCCACGCCCACAATGTCCCTCTTTACCAATGTTAAAATCTGGTCACCTTAACTTAGTGTAGAGACTGGGAAAGATGACTTTAGCATAAATTCTCTAGAATCATTATCTAGGCAAAAAGGAGTAAAACATGTTTAAGGCCTGGAAAACAAGATAATATTCAGAAGGGATTCAGGCAAATGTCTCCCTGATTTACAGAGATATGACAAGGGCAGTGGAAAAGAAAGTGACCTAGTATGAAATTATTTACTATTTTTATATATTAAGTAATCAGACTTTACAGTATATGGTTTGGTTATGACTGTTGTTATGACCCTGAATCAATCTCTATATGAAAGAAATTAATGTGTTCTTTACTTTGTGTCCAAAAGTTATAATTTATCAAAATATCATAAAGTGTAGATTAGGGTGGGGCTAAAAGAATTATTCAACACTGCCAGGAAAAAAATCTATACTATATTTTCAGCAACTGCTTATTGGTATGCATTGTTTGTTTACATTAAAGGATAGTTTTGTTGTTATTGTTGTTTGGGTTTTTCTTTTAACAGAAAATCAAGGAAGAATCATTAGAGCAAACTAACAGCTTCAAGACTTTGCTTACATCAAACTGGTGATGTATAATGTATACTACCTACGGGAGTAAGACATACAGATTAGCCACCAGAATATGCTAAAAAAGCTGTTTTATAGATTTTTGGCATCCTAACCATCCTGGCCAAAGAAGCAATTCAGCTAAATTATAATACCAGTATCAGTGTATAATGGGTGAACTATGGAAATTGAATTTCACATAGTCTGAGGATTTGTGTGTTAAAATTGAAACCCTTTGTCTGAAATTGGTAAACATCTATATTGGTGAAAATACTTGCATCCTAATCTAGAAATTCTTTTTTATTTGAATGAATTTACATTGAGTTCTTATAGTAAGAATTTTCTTATCTATTACATCAAGAGCATGAATAAAAGAATAGATATCTACACAATGCATCCTGTAGAAATTAATGCATACATTTCAGATAGTAGCACTGTCAGTTTGTTGCAGCACACACAATCAGACAATTCAGCAGGATTCAAAACGTCTTTATATACATAACAACACATAAGGCATACAATACCCTTGTAGGTTTTTCCATGTTGTAGAGAACACAAATAGCAAGTACAAACACAGCACAAAATGGCAGCACAAAATGGAGAAGGCAAAAATGGAGGAGTGAGAAGTTAGTGCCTTCAAGTTTATATACAGAAGAGTTTAGCCACACCCAGTCTCCAAACTGTCTCTTATGGCCCCATAAACAAATACTATGTTTCAGTTATCAAACAGCCTTCATTGGCTGACCTGTTGCTATGCCCTATTCCAGTTCATAAATATACTGACACTCCTCCCTTCATAACTGGAACGGACATAAAACTGAATAACTTAATATTCTTCCCATGGTGCATTCCACCCAATGGCTTGGTCATTATGTCTGCCAGATTGTCCTCTGAAGAACAATGAAGCAAGCAAATTAATTTACATTTGATGGCTTCTCTTACATTACAATATTTAATGTCCACATACTTGCTTCTATTTTTTATTCTGTCACCTGTTGCCATTTTAATGCACTTATGTTACAGCATATTTTTACATTTTCTTGCGCCTTTGCAATTAAATGTCTTTTTGAACAAAGTGTTTCAGAGAGTAATCATATTAGATGGAGCCATGGCTACCAGCTACCAAAATTAAATTTTCAAGATTTGTGGATTTATTGTTTCTTGAAATGTCTATGCTTGCATTTGATCAATTTTAATACTTTACTTGCTTTGTTCCATTAAAGATATAAATGTTTTAATTACAGCTATGTAATTAGGCATTTTTCTCTATCAAATATTTGAAGCAAAACAGCAATAACAACTCAATAGCTTCTTTTTTATAAACTATTGTTCTAATTAATCCATTTGAGACTATTTGGTGCAGGCCTTGCAAATTAGAAAAAGTTTTCTCTTCATTGGAGGGATTTACAAAGCTGTCTGGAATACCAGTCATTTTTCACAAGTCACATATCATATTGATCTATACTGAAGCGGATGCACTTCAGCTTCTATGCAATAATTTGGTGAAAGATTGTACACAGCTGGCATTTGATATTGGTTATATTAGAGTACATATATCACAATGATATTTTCATACTTAATATGGTAGGCATGTAATAAAGAAAATTATATGCTTCCAGTATAAAATTTTCACTGATGTACAAATAAAGAATTAAATAAAAATCTAAATAAAGAATAGTGAGATATCTATTTATTTAGACATCAGACCTTAAGCTGAAAAATAAGTAACTTATTATTTATTTAATTTTAGCAGCTGAATAATAGTTGTTCAACTATGGAAATAATTCAAATAAAGGAAAATCTTAAACACCCTTAACAATTGAGTTGTATAACAATAAGTCTTCAACTGCTATAAAAGCTTACAGATGAAGTCAAAATAATGAAACATCGGGGCAAGAACCAAAATTTTATGAAACCTGGGCAAAATATTTAAGTATAACAGATCTATTATTTGTAATGACGCATAGTGAAAATGAAGGGGTTTATTATGTCTTTCTGCCTACTATTTATTTTCCACCATTTTTCTTTTTTCCTTTTATAAATTTATTCAATTATTACAAATATGTATTGACTATTTAATTAAAAGAAGTTTGAAACATGCTATCTGCTATCAGTTAAAAATCACATTTTAATGCCTACTACCTAATTAAAATGTTATGTCTATACTTTGATGACAACTTGGGTCTTCCTTTGATGATAGTGATGACCGTTTTTTGTCATTGTTGCCTTGTTGGAATATACAGTACAGAAAAAGTAGAGTGACTTAGCTCTCAACTCAATCAGCAATCAAAATGTTCAAGTAAATTTGATTTGTATTTCAGGAGTTCAAACAATTATTCAAAAATATCCTTGAATATAGATAATAGGTTATACATCCCACCTGCAGTTTTTCATTACTATAAAGCTTTTTTCTCTTGTTCATAAATTACATGAGAAAAAAACAATGTCAAACTACAATCAATAATTTATACTTCTTATCCTGCCTATATTATGCAAAATATGTGGACTTATGAAGAAAACCAATTCATTATTCCATTATTTTTGGCTAAAGTTTTCTTACTGATATCTTCACCTTGTAATAATAATAATAATAATAATAATAATAATAATAATAATAATAATAATAATGGTATAAGTTCATATTAATGCTAGTAGCACCAATTGACAAAAGGATGATATAGAGATTACCTTTCTAACCTTCTGCCCCTGGGAATAAAGGAACTGGCACAAGTTATTTATACCTATTACTAATTTTTCCAAAAATATGTTTAAGAAGATAATAAACTTGGCTTTTTCCTGATCTAGGGCTGACAAACAAATAGTGCTGCTTTAAAGCCATATTGTCTGGGTCCAGAAAACCAGTCACAACGCTGCACTTTCTCTTTCATCATGGCTATTCCCTCACAATCAGTAGTAATTCCATTTATACCCCATCCCCAGTGGCAAGAAAGAAACTGCACTTCTTTTTTTTAACAAAAATGTCTTCCTATTTGTCCAAAGAGATAGAAAATGAAAAAGGAAAAACTAGAAGAGGTTGTATCACTTCTACCTGTGTTTAGAGACTGAAGTTATATTATTACCACTGAGAATCTGGTACCAGAGTCTCTGTCAGGATGTACTATAAATTATACAGCATTTTTCATTTTTATTTTGGCTATTGATAAAGAAGTGGTATGTGTTTGGGGAAAGTAAGCTGTTAAATATGGCTGTGAGAATTAAAGTAAAATATTAATTATAGGCATAAAGTCACACTTTTTCCATCAGAAAAGTGGGTGGAAATGTCTGTGCATTTTATAGAGTGAATATTGTGATGGGGGGATGGCGTTGGTGCCGCCTGCCACCACCACTGCCAACTGTCACTGCTGCCACCATTCACTGCTGCCAGACAATGCTGGAGCCTTTGCTGCCGAACAGCTGATTAGCAGTTGGATTGTCTTCCTGGAATACCGCTGATCAGTTGTTCTAGGTGGCAGGGATTGCCATTTGCCACTGCTTCCAATCCCCACCACCTGCAACAGCTGATAGATGGTATTCTGGGAGGCCGATCCAACCGCCAATCAGCTGATCATCAGCAAAGGCTCCAGCATTCCTCAGCAGTGGCGAATGGTGGCAGCGATGATAGGCAGTGGCAGTGACAGGCATCGCCACACCACACCACCCGCAATATTCCCACCGCAATATTCGCTCTATAAGACGCACAATCATTTCCACTCATTTTTTTGGAGGGGAGTGTGTCTTATAGTGTGAAAAATACGGTAGTTAAATGAGATCTGATACTGGTATTAACAGTACAGTTAGGCAAGCTGCAGAGGCCATTTAACTCAGATTTCAGTTTGAACTTAGTGTTACTCTCCTGGCACTTTTAGTGGTTGTAAAAATACTTTAGTCCAGGGGTGAAATGTTACCGGATTGGACCAGCTGATCTGGTAGCGATGATGGCTGGTACTTCAGAGAACCAGTAGCAATGGCAGCTGGACTCCGCACACCCACCCCATTCCGCGGAGTCAGGGAATGCACAATTCCCTGACTCCAGCCTTGCCACGGAGCTGCTGCCTACTCGCCCTTCACTACACAGTGTATCCTACTGCTCACCTTTCTCCCACGGCTGGCTGTCAGGGAAGGCAAGCATCCAAAAGTTTTTGGGGTCACTCACTCTCCTTGAATGAGTCGCCACCATCGCCACTCTGGCCCATGTGCCGGCTGCACAAGTGCACACCATTTATTTAATTCATTCATCAGCGGCAGGTTGGGTGTGCGCTTGCGCAGCCAGCGCATGGACCAGGGCAGTGATGGTGGCAGCTCATTTAAGAAGGAGAGTGAGTGACTCCAGTAACTTTTGGGCGCTTGCCTTCCCTGACAGCCAGCCTCAGGAGAAAGGTAAGGACATGCCACTTGATGATGAGAGAGTGGGCAGCGGCTCCAGGGCAAGACTGGTATCGGGGAATGGTGCATTCCCTGACCTGGTTGAGGCAGGCGGCGAGCAGGTGACGGCTCCAGGGCCCCAGGGAATGGTGCATCCCTGGGCCCTGGCCCCTGACCCAAAGCAAAGAGAGAGCGGGTGGCGAGTGGGTGGCAGAATAGAAATTTAAAAAGTTTTCCTACCAGGTTCTGTGGGCATGGCTTGGTGGGAGGGGGGTCTTGTGACTGAGTGGGCGTGGCTGTGAGTGACATCGAGTTGACCATGCCCACTCAGTCACAGGAAACCCCACCACCACCAAGCCACGCCCGCAGAACCAGTAGGAGAAAATTTTAGATTTCACCCCTGCTTTAGTCCCCAAGTTGACTTACTTAGGACATTAAACCAAATTTATGCCTTCAGGAGACTGTGCAGTTATAAAGCAGGGATTAAGATATGAGACATCATCTTTTCCTTAAAATTTCAATTCATCATTAAACTACCAAGCAATTTTAAATGGGTCAATGAATTTTAAAATTAGCACGGCAGACATTTCAAAATAGGGTGGTTTAAAGTTTCAAAGAGGTATTGACTTTGTATAAGTATGTTCTCAAAATTGCTTTGTAAAGCCTTTTCCAGCAATTGCCAGAAAGACAAAAAAACAACAACAACAACAAAAAAAAAACAGTGAGGCAATGGCCTCCTCCATCATCACTTTTTGTGACCACATGCTCTTACAAAAGTACAGTCTTCCACATGCACAAAAATATTTTACAGGTTTCTGCAAATTGAGAGGCACTGCAAGGTAATAATAGTTATATTATTTCTCTTTGCATGGACAAAGTGAATTGTGATACCTTCACAACACAGCTATTTATAAATTAGATTAAATCAGGAATGCATCAGATTAAGAACATAACTAATACCCATACCTCTTAAAATAATTGAAATGATCAGTTAAAACTTAATGCTTAAGTATTGCTGGTAGGGAACTGATGACAGAAGATTGAAATGAAATGCTTTCACCTAAAATTATTTATTGCAAGAGAAAGCATGGTATGTTTTTATATCCAGACTGTGATGGAAGACAATGTCCATTATAAATTTTAACTTCCAGACCGAAGGTTTGCAAAACCAGAGTTATCAAAACATTAAAAGTAAGAACACTTTAGTAAACAGTTTAGTAAAGCCTAAACTAACTCAGACTAACCCAGATAGAATATATTAAACTGCAGATAGAAAGAAATAAAGTCTTCAGATGGAAAGAAATGAAGAGAAATCAGTGTAAAAACAAGCTTTTTTAATAAACTGTGAAAAAAAATCACTAAAACAATAGGTTTTGGAAACCTTGCATCTGTAAAAAGCCTTCTGGGCTTGAATTCAATACATACCTGTCAGAAAATATTGATGAAAAATGTGCATTTACAATTTTAAATAAAACATGAATATGGAACCTGCTCCTAAATTCAATTTTTCCAGAAGGAAGGTAAGCCTTATTTCAAAACATGTTATTTAGACAAAATGATTTAATTAAGACAGTGTTGTTGGCAACAAAATTACCTCTGAGCTAAGCCACTGAAATTATTATTGACAAAGAACACAAACATCAATTACCATAACCTCCTTGCTCCTACAGACCTTTTTGATAAATTACTGTGATATTTGTTAATATATGTGTGTGCCTATATACCTACCTACTTATCCTTGGAATATATTCAAGGGAATTATCAATTACCTGAACATTTTTTTTTCTATTGTAAGCAATTTTTTTTTCATAATATGCAGAGCTTCCCATTAAAATTAAATGTGGGAAATTCAAAGCTGATGAAAGAAAACACAATTTCTCACGGCATTAAACTATAAAATATGCTGTATTCAGATGTGGTGATTCATATCCCAGACAGCCATTTACACAAACCTGTCTAGGAAAGCCAGCAAACCAAACATCAATAGCTAAGATTAAAGTGGCATGTTAAGGAACTTAAACTTGAGGAAGAAACAGAAAATGAGAAAGATTTAAACTTGAATTTTTATAAACAGCCGGCATGGGAATACTTGAAGAATTTTGTTGTGTCACACTTTAAAATATTAAATCCTAAAGTCATAGTTTCAAAAAAGAATTAAGGAGATAAAACAAAGAACGTTTTGATCAGGAGTGGTATTCACTTACCTTCGCTACCGGTTCGCAAAAATGAGCATCCGCGATGATGTGATGCCAACCTCCGTGCATGCACAGGGCCTTCCATGCATGTGCAGAATATAAAAAATGGGACGTGTTGAGGTCCGGGTGGGTGGATCCTCCTGCAGCTGCCACTACTGGTTTGTACAAACCGGATAGAACCAGCTGAATACCACCACTGGTTTTGTTGATGAAACATAATGTCAATTAAGACACGTGTAATCTCCCTTTTTATGAATCTATAAATTCTTTGGGAATTTTTTCACAAATAACTTTGGACATAACTGATGTGTCTAGAGAAATTCTAAGCTGCTGAAAGTGAAATGGTCAAAAAGAAAGGAGATGTGACACAAACATTCTAAACAGATTAGCTCTGATAATTTTGACTTGCTGGACAAGGGGAAACTGAGATAAATAGCTGTTACTATTAGTGCTCAAGGATTTCAATCTGGTGTCATTTTATCTCAAAGATGTTGGGTCTCTATTTGGAGGAACAGTTGTTTTTTTTTTTTTCTTTTCCTGGGCATACTCTTTAGGCAATGTTTGGCTAGGCATATCTAAGCTAAGTGGCATTAGTCTCAGAAATAATCATGAAGCAATTTACCAGGAGTGCATAGTTTGTGAAAAGCAACACATGTGAATATATAGAATAACTCACTCTGAACTCCTCCTACTTCCAACTCCTGAAGTCATAAAGGCTTAAGTCTACACAAAACACAATTTCTTTCAGATGTTCATTTTGGCATGTAAGCAAAAGGCAACTCCACCACTCCCCTCCCCACTTTAGGTAGATGAAGTTTTGGAAAGCTGTAGGCATTTTCTAGAGGGGAAAGGAAATAAGCAAGAAATGGCATGCTGGGGTAGAAAGAAGAAGAAGAAAGCAGCAGCAGCAACATTTTCAGGTTCTCACACTGCTTTTATCAGAATGACAAACCCAGCACTCAACATCAAAACACAATTAGTGGGATACAAGGAAATAAATGTCTAAGTTTAATTTTTGTTTCATGTGTGCTGCAACTATTTGTGTTTCTGCATAATTAAAGGTGTTGTATTTTCTGTCAACTTGAATCAAACTATCAGGGAGGGATGTCATGCTATTGCTTTCTTAAAAGCAAATGTACTCTTATTGGCAGCAGATCAGTGTCACCTTGTCTTCCAGAATTTGTATATTTACTTGTATAAATTCTTTTTGGTCCCTATTTTTGCATTAATTGGCACTTGCTGAATTCTTGAAACTGAGCAATACAATCATAATCTTTTCTAGCATTGACTACCTGCATTGGTATATTAAAACTAGAGGTTTTTTTCTTTTTAATAAACTCTAATTTTATCTATTCCCTATAAAATTGGATTAGTCACATACTTTAATATTTTATAGCTAGGATAGTCTAGCATTTTTCCTCTTTTACCTATTAATGGCCATAAATTTAACACAGAATATGGAAACCATATTTGTCTCAGACACCAAGGTGAGGAAGGAAGCTTGCTACAATAAAAATGGTGTCAGCAAAAACTATCCAGCTACTACTCCAAGAAGCAGGAGATAGGATTAGGGTATCATGAACCAGAATGCTTCTAGGAGTGGACCTCCTGATTTTCACCCTGTGGGATCTGCCAAATTGCAATTTCAAGGATGTGTATCATTTTATTTAACATTTTTAAAAGGAAATATTTAAGCTACATGATGAAAAGTAAGTTTTCATTATTTTACTGCTTTCAATTGCAATATATTTTGTAGCAAAAGTTTAAAATTACTATTATCACTACACATGTACATACACATACACAGTACAAATACAAATACAAATACAAATTTGAATTTGTATATTACCGTCTACTTAGAGACAAACAACCTACTCTCTAACAAGCAGTTTGGCTTCAGAAAAAAATTGTCCTGCAATCTGCAACCTGCAATCATAGGCTTCTGTAAAACCTTTGATTCTGTAGTATACGACAAACTACTTCTAAAACTAAAATCTTATGGCATTTCCAGATCCCTGCATAAGTGGATAGCTACATTCCTATCAAACAGCTTTGGTAGTACAGTGGTCTAAAGCACCCTGTTATTAAGACCAGCTGCCTGCAATTATTGCAGGTTTGAATCTCACCAGGCTCAAGGTTGACTCAGCCTTCCATCCTTTCAAAGGTAGGTGAAATGAGGACCCAGATTGGGGGGGCAATAAGCTGACTTTGTATAAATATACAAAAAGGATGAAGGCTATTGCTTAGCACATTGTAAACCGCCCTGAGTCTCCAGAGAAGGGCGGCATATAAATCAAATTTAAAAAAAAAAAAAAAACAGGCACCAAGTAGTCAAAATAGGGAACGCTCTATCAAACCCTGCACCTGTTAACAACGGTGTCCCCCAAGGAAGCATTTTAGGACCAACACTCTTTATACTTTACATAAACAACTTTTGTGATCATATTATAAGCAACCGTGTTCTATTCACTGATGATGTAAACCTATTCAACACCACTGACAATGCCGCTACCCTACAAAAAGACCCTGATTATCTATCAGAATGGTCAAACAATTGGCAACTCCAAATCTCAACCAACAAATGCTCTATCTTAACATTGGCAAAAAAAAATCAAAAGACAAAATACAAGCTGGGTGGATACGACCTCATAGATGACCTCACTCTGTCAAGGACCTTGGAGTACTCATCTCAAACAATCTAAGTGCCAGAGCACACTGTAAAAGCATTGCAAAAAAGGCATTAAAAGTTGTTAACCTAATCTTGCATAGCTTCTTCTCTGGTAATATTGTACTACAAACTAAAGTATACAAAACATTTGCTAGACCAATTCTCAAATACATCTCATCTGTCTGGAACTGCACTGCATATAGGACTTTAATACAATTGAGAGAGTCCAGAGATATTTCACGAGAAGAGTTCCTCTACCCACAATAGAATACTTCTGCCATCAGACTTGAAATTTTGGGCTTAGACAAATTAGAACTATGCCACCTTCAGTCTGACCTAAACGTAGTACATAAAATTATCTACTACAATGTCCTACCTGTCAATGACTATTTCAGTTTCAACCACAACAATACACGAGCAAACAATAAATACAAACTTAAACCATTCCAAACTCTATTGTAGAAAATGCAATTTCAGGAACAGAGTGGTCAATGCCTGGAATACACTACCTAACTGGAGTTTCTTCCCCAAACGCCCCCAAACTTTAATCTTAGACTGTCTACTGTCTACTGTCGACCTCACCCCATTCCTAAGAGATCTTTAAGGGCCATGCATAAACACGCCAGCATGCCTACCGTCCCTGTCCTCATATTCCCTTTTATTCGTATCCATTTCATGTATTCATAATTATGTTTATACTTACAGTATATCTGTTATCTAATATATGCTTGACAAAATAAATAAAATAAAATAAATACACATATGACATACATACACGGTTGCATGTTATTTTCATTCCTTGAACTCATTGCTACTGATAAAAGTGATAAACTGCTGTAATAGATACAACAATGTCTATAATATAAAACATGTATTGTAATTTATATAGGAAGGAAAGAAAGAAGGAAAAAGGGACCCATTGTTCTTCATCCACCACAACTGATTAACATCCTCCCATTGGAGATATCTCATTTTGAACCAGTGATTTCCTAAGATTTTATACAGATTGTAAATAAAATAAGGATGAAGACATATGGCATCCTACCCAGGATATCATCAAGGGCTCTACTTCTAAGTCTTCATAACCCCCAACTGGAACCATTTAACCATGAATGTGGTGAATGACTATAACCCAGTGAGTCACACTCACAAGTCCAGAATACCATTGTTGATCATGCAAAAGACCCCTGAGAGCTACTTCTGCCTTTCACAAGACTGACCAATGTGGTTTCTGTCCCATGTCCTGGGATGAAAGACATTTAGATGCTTCATCCTCTCCAACTAAATTCCCTATTTCTTGTCAGTAGGCAGAATATCTAACGGTTGACTATTTTTGCTTTTTTACTACATCCTTCAAAATGGTATGCACCATCCTTTCTAAAAGGGGCATTTATCACTGTCCCATTCTGTAATGCTCCTTCTGGAGACTAAAACAAACAAATAGCAGGAACAGAAATCAAAGTGCAACATCCTTCCCCTCCAAAACATTTCCTCGGATTTACTAGATTTTCTTTGATCTCCTTTTCACACGCACAAATACGCATGTAACATTTAAGTATTACATGCTTTAAAAAATCATTTATATTTTTAGAATTTTGTTTTGAGGACAACACAAAAACTCTTTTCTGGTTTCTGTTCTGTGGAATACGACCAATTCAGCCTGTTCCAGTGAAACATTACAGACTATTTTGTTCCAAACACATTTTTATCTTGTTTATCATTCCTAGATTAGATTTACTGGCTGCCTGCATTGCAGCTTCATGGGATTACAATTCAGTGGGTAACAAAATTCTGTAATGTGTATATTGGGTACTTTAACATAGAATTTGGAGCAAATGAATGTCTACATTGTGTTTCGATTCTTTCTCCCACACTGAATGACCAATCAGTGGATTCAGCAGTGCAACAGCTCTTATATTATAATCTGATCAGAATGCACCCAAGAGTCTGCAATAAGTACCTAGATTTCTAAGTTTCATTCCCAAGTACATATTCTCACAAACTGTTTTTCACAGAAACTGATCAGTACTAAGCTAGTTAATTATTGCATTAGTACAGAATCTTTAAAGTGGTCAAAGCAGTCTCTAAACAATGTTCTAAGCAGATATTGTAAGTTTCAAAATGGAGATTATAAATTTTTTGTTTTTTTAAACAACTTCATAAATAAATACAGTCACATACTTTCACACTTTGATTATACATAGAATCTCAAATATAAAGATAATCCTACTTGGACCATTTTTTTTTTTTTTGAAGAAAATATTCAGTTAACTAAAAATCAAAATTGCCATCAAATATATAAGCATAATATTAGAAATTAATTTTGTACATAATTGTTTCTGTTTTTCCTCCTCTCTACAAGCTCTTGTAAATAACCATATTTTTGTATCCTGACATTTGGCGATACTAAATGGAAACTTTCATGCTTTCTTATTAGAAGATACGTTAAGAGGGAGAAATGAATAGATGTATTAGGCTACTACTACTACTACTACTACTACTACTACTACTACTACTATTATTATTATTATTATTATTATTATTATTATTATTATTATTATTATTATATTAGAGAATCAATATCAATGTAATGAATAGTGCTGTAAATTTTGATTGTTATTGCACAGAGATATTTGTACCTAGGCGACACACTGTTTAATGGAAGATGGAATGTTAAAGTTAAAAAATTAAGAAAAGAAAAGAAAAAAGAAAAGAAACTTTCATGCTAAAATATTTTTTGTGCTAAAACTATATGGAGCATACAGTTGTCTAACTGTGTACTTATATTCTAAGAATTGTTCATAATGTTCTTTAAACTTTCATATTTGCAAATAGGGGTGTTTTGAAACTAACTTTGAAACTCTTTAGGCAAAGAAAGTATTAACCTGAGGCTCAGCCAATGAGGTTTGCTGATCAGTAATTCTTTTGTGAAGACTTAGCATGAAAGTGTTCAATCAATAAAGTAAAAGTCTCCATCAATCTGAGAAAGGCACTTTTTCAGATGTTTTTCCCACAGGGGAAAAAAAATAAGTCTATTCTTCAGTCTTAACTGAGTAATTTATTGGGACTGATGGATGCAATGAGCTTATATCATTTTCTCCTGTATAGCAATAAATGAGATCATGAATTTATCTGATACTTCAGAGAAAATCTGATTCATGTGCTAAGAGACATATTACTTGTTTTCACAATTTTAGTTTTTCTACCCAGTGTTATTTTAGAAATTATTTCCATTTTAATAACTGTTTTAAAGGGCACAATGCAATGTTAACTGGTTGCTAATAGTAATTAAGTATGAGTTTCAGAAATTTTGAATTTCTTTAAAATAAAGTTATCAGAAATTAAGTAAGAAACTTACTGAGAAAGTGAATATTATGATTCTGGACATTTAATTGTTCACATAAATTGTATTTACTATATTTAGAGGTAAGATTGCTGTCTAATCTGATTTTACCTCACTGAATAATATATAGATAGATATTAAAATGTGTAAATAAAATATTTTATTTGTTTTTGTTCCTGAAATGAGAAGGATTTAATGAACTGTAGGCATTCTTAAATATGACCGACTGTTTTCAATGCTAATCAAATTTTGAAGTATATAATAATATTTTAAAAACTATTTTAATATGTTTTTATTTAATTGTATCCTGGCTTCAAAGAGATTGTATTATATAATACAGCAAAAACAAAATAGGTAAATATTGTTATTTATATACTGACAATCTTGAACAAGAAACATTTCTTGAAAAGGACTACATTTTAAGCATAATTTTAACACCAATGCCCCTGTAACCTTATGGTAAAATAAAAACAAATTATAAAAGCAGTAAAATCAGAAGCTACTGGGTCCATAGAAACTTTAGCAGTATTTTGTTCACTTTTAAAGGTTAAGGAGCTTTTGAACTTCCACTGAGACAGCTTTAACTATCATTTTTGGTTTCTCTTGATACTTCATAAAGGTCAAGATAAAGTACTTCTTGATCAAGTCACAGCAATAGCAAATCCAAGGCTTTTTTCCCAGGCTTTTTACGGTAGAATGTAAAGCTTCTACACTTGTCCATCCTCTATTTCAATTTTATTTTCACAAAATAAGGTATTAACTCTTTATGCCCCTCTCCTTGGTTAACTTTTATTTGGTTCTCTCAGGAATGTTCAAATATAATCTTGAAAGGAATTCCAGTAACATCAGTATTATTGACAGCAAAAAGAGAAAGGTGGGTAGAGGATCAGATGGTTAGTTAGTGTCATTGTCAATGGGCAAACTCAGAGAGACAGTGGAGGACAGAGGGGCCTGGCGTGCTATGGTCCATGGGGTCCCATAGAGTCGGACACAAGTTAGCAACTGAACAACAGGAAAAAAATCAGTATTATTCAATATATTTTCATTAAAAAAATCACAATTTTGTAAAAAGGAGAATTAGAGGAGAAATTCCAGTTCTACTCTGATTCATTTCCTGTATCAACCATTTGCTTTTGAGAAGGTGAAGTAGCACTTGAGTGGAGATCCTGCATTTTGCATTTAGGACATTTATGCTATTCAGATTATTAAGCGACATGGTGGCCTGCTGGCGAAAACACATCTCCCACTCAGAAGGTTGAGAGCTCAATCTTAGGTAGTGGCAGATGTTTCTCTCCATCTCCACATGGAGTCAGGAAGTAAATAGTCAGCTTCATTCAGTCACCCCAACTCTACCCCAAATTAAGGGATTACAGGAATGTAAAACAGGAGTTTTTATGCTAATCAGAATCTTAAGAAATTATTTTCCACAAAAGATGGAAAAAAGAAAACAGCTAAGAAAAGAAACAGTACAATTCCATTCTCTTCAGACCTCAGATTTTAACTGTATTTGGGAATCATCTCAGTGCAATGATTGTGATTACGATATTGCTGTTATACCAATAGAAATCAGGCCTAAGCTTGATATGACTGGAAAGCACAATATCGACAATGTTAGCATGAATGCCACACATTACTCCTACCATAACGGTGATAACTATTGCAATTAACACGAGCCAATTTCCTTTTTTTTAGTTAATAAAATAAAATTTATATTCAAATTAAGTCAAGGTATATTCATTCATATATTAGTATCTCTTTAAATCAATCTATAATATTTAAAATAAGCAGCTTGAATAATGGTTTAAATGTTGTATTTCATTTTGAAAGTAAAGTTTTTGATATGCATTTTATCATAAAGCAGACATGCTCTTAATGTACTGATACGTTTTAGACCAGGGGTCAGCAACCTGCGGCTCTAGAGCCACATCTTTCACCCATCTGCTGTGCTCCCTGTTACTCAAAATATCACTCACAGCTGCCAATGTGTGACACTTGCCGGCACGTGATTTATTTTATTTGATAATATTTATATGCCGCCCTTCTCCCGAAGGACTTGGGGCAGCTCACAGAAATAAAACAAAACAATAAATAATGCTAAAAATCCAATTAAAATCCCCAAATTAAAACTATAGCTCCCAAACAGATCAGAAGATTTGCTGAAAAAGCCATGTCTTCAGGTCACTGCAGAAAGAGCGGAGGTCAGGGACCGTCCGGAGCCCAGTGGGTAACTCGTTCCAGAGGGTCGGTGCGGCCACAGAGAACGCCCTCATCCTGGGCGCTCCCAGCCGACATTGTCTGGCTGATGGCACCCGGAGGAGGACAGTCCTATGTGAGTGCACTGGAGGCCGGTAGGAGGTGGTCCTGCAAGTATTGAGCTTTTCAACCCCCGGTAGGCCACCCATGGATAAATCCAAGAAAATAGAACTTTCAGAAGAAAACAGAACATTTAATTCAACTACATATGCTAGTTTTGTGGCCGCTCAAGAAATAGTCAGGCACGGGAAGGGTTTTGTGGGTCCCGGTGTTTTCTTTTCTGTGGGAAACAGGTCCAAATGGCTCTTTGAGTGTTTAAGGTTGCAGACCCCTGTTTTAGACCAAGATCTTTACAAAAATTTGAAGGAAAAAAAGTGCACCTGTTTATGTAAATGAAGACCAGATAATGTCCTGAAACTTCTGTTCTTGGTGAATTACACTATGACTAATAAGTGCTACTGCTGAAGAAGTAGTTATTCTTTTTCTGAGTAGAAGCAGAACATTTGGCTGCCATTTAAATCCATTATAACACAACATCTGATGTTTGAGTTTTCTTCCTGTCTAGTTTCCCAAACACACAAGTATGCCAATGTTTATAAAAACTACAACATCTACCTGCTTATCCATTATGCTTTCCACAAGGCATCTGCAACAGCAATCGGAAAAAGTATTTGAAAAATACTAAAATTGTTGGAATGAGCAGACTTTCACTAGAGAGTGAAAACTTAGGCCTTGACTTAAACCTGGTAATTTTTGCTGTCTATTCTTTCCACTCCAAAGGTCAGGAGAAATAAAAAGAAAATCCACATCAAAAAGAAAAGCTTAGAATCAATCCTGGGGTGTCAACTCAGCTGTTGTTTTATCTTCTCCCATTAAACTTTGCAAGTTAGTATACTTGGGGAAAAAGACAAGAAAAAACTAATAGGTCACTTTTTTATGTATCAGCTTCTTTCTTTGCCTTTATGAGCACAGAAGAAGTTAAAGAATGGAATGTGGACTTTAGCTTATATAACTTGGGGGTTTCTAAAACAAAGTGATGGTGATTTGTTCCCTGTTCCCATACTAGAATTTATTTTGATTAAAAAAAAAAAACAAATTGGAAAGATTTTGAGCTGATGTTTCATTTGGCTGTTATAAGCCCTTTCTCTGTAAACCTCGGTGCTCCAAAAATTGTAACAATAATTAAGTAACAATTGTTCTTACCTCATTACATTTCAGTAAGCTTAAGTCACAAAGCCCTTCAGTTTTGCCACCTTCCTTGCCACCCCACAAGCCAGAATGTAGCACAGAAAAAAGAAATGGAAAGGATGATGGGCAGGTGTGGAAATTGGATACCTTACCGAGACTTGGGGCAGTAGTGGGATTCAGCCGGTTCGCACCGGTTTGGAAAAATCAATTTTAACTCTTTGTGGAGTTCTGCGAACCGGATGAATAGTCAAGGCTGCCTACCTACTGCCTGCCTGCCTGATTCCAGTAGCTCACACACCTTAGACGTTCCTGCTCATTTATAATTAAAGGAAGGGAAAAGAAAAAGAAGAACCACATAACCATTTCCTCAGCAGAAAAATTCTAGCCCCTTTAAAACTCGGGGGTGGGATTAAAGTGAAAGAGAGGTTCTTTTTTCTTCTCTATTAATAGCTCCGGGCAGACAACCAAGGACCATTTAATAGGTGAATACTTAGTTGCGATAACAAAACCACAGGAATGCAGTCAACATAGAAACAATAGAACCTTACAGATCATACAAATTAACAGAGTTGGAAGGGACCTTGTAGGTCATCTAGTCCAATCCCTTGCCCATGCAGGATTTCTGACAAATGGCAGTCTAATCTCTTCATGAAAGCTTCCAGTGATGAAGCTCCCACAACTTCTGAAAGCAAGCTGTTCCATTGTTGATTAGTCTTACCCTTAGGAAATTTCTTCTTAGTCCTAGGTTGCTTCTCTCTTTGGTTAGTTTCCATTTATTGTTTCTTGTCATGCCTTTTGGTGCTTTGGAAAATAGATTGACCCCCTCATTTTTGTAGGAGCCCTTCAAATTTCCTGATAGAACAATTAATCAGTGGAACAATTTGTCTCCAGAAGTTGTAAATGCTCCAACATTGGAAGTTTTTAAGAAGAGATTGGATAACCATTTGTCTGAAGTGATGTAGAGTTTCTTGCCTAAGCAGGGGGTTGGACTAGAAGACCAAGCTCCCTTCCAGCTCTGTTATTCTATTCTATTCTGTTCTGTTCCATTTTAAATACTGGAACAGTGCTATTTCATTGTGCGATTTTATTGTGAGTTGGACTAAGGAGAAATTTTCTAAGGGTTTTCAAGTTGGCCACGCCCACCCAGTCACATGACCATCCAACTGGTCATTAGGGCAGAGAACTGGTTGTTAAATTATTTGAATCCCACCACTGACTTGGGGTTAAAGAGACCAAACCCCAGCATAACTTGGCTTAGAATGGGTGCTTGCTAAATGAACTGTGATTCTAGGTGAAAAAACTGCAACAGGATTACTGTTATAAGTCAGTGCAGACATGTGACATCTCACTTTAAAACCATACTGACTTATCATGGAAATTACAGTCCTGATTGTGGTCATGAATCAAGAACTAGCTGTGATACCTTTGGGGTCCTATGTGTATAAACTGATGATACTAACACCATTACATCTTTGGTAGCATACCACATCTCCTCCCACTTATGACTGTATGACTGTAACTTTGTTGCTGGTATCTTTACGATTTATATTGATATTGTTTCCTGATTGCTTAATTGTAACCTATGACTATCATTAAGTGTTGTACCTTATGATTCTTGACGAACGTATCTTTTATTTCATGTACACTGAGAGCATATGCACCAAGACAAATTCCTTGTGTGTCCAATCACAGTTGGCCAATAAAAATTCTATTCTATTCTATTCATTTGCAATTGGGATAATTCTCACAGCTAATTATACCTTCCAAGAGTCCATAAACCCCATTTTTTGCAGCCTTCAAACATGATATATCCAAAGATCTTTCTATATTGAGAGATTCCAGATTTTGTGGTTATATTCCAGATTATAGTTTAAGAACAGATGACAGCAAATTAAACTTTTTAATATGCCCAATAAACCATACATAATATCTAAGAAATGATTTTATTAAGATTTCTCATTGAAGCAGATACAGGGATTTTTTCCTATACTAAGGTAATTAACCATATATTATACACAGTATATATTTTTTAATCTTTTTGATCATTTCTTTTTTATGTTCATTTGAATTATTTAAATGTCCTGCACCACTGTGGTGTTTAGGGCTTGAAGCACTCAATAAGCCAGCAAGTAAACTAATTGTACCAAAAAAAATCAGCCAATAACTATAGCAATTATTTATTTGATTGTCATGCATCTAGAAAAATAAATTAGTATGACAAAAACATTGCAGGTTCAAAACGCCTTAATTTTATTTAGAATTTAGTATTAACTAAAATAAATGTCAAATCAGCAAGATTCTATTTATTTAATGGCATAACACTTACTATAGATTAAATGTCTTGACCTACAATCTCTACATATAATTCTTATGATAGTTCAGGGAGAAGAATGAAGAAGATGAGAATTGAACAGAATAGTGCCTGGTGATGCAGTCTGTTTTCCAATCAAATATTGTTCCCAAAGGACAAAGAAAAGAAACAAAAGATCAAAACTCTCCCAGTAGGGGTAAAAATAAGCAAGAACTCCAGATATCCTATTTAATAAATAAAAACCTTCTTTTGCGTAGGTTAATTTCACTTCAGGAAATAAGTTTAGTCTTAATTATATTGCCTTATGACATGTTTTATAAAAGGCAAATGAGGTTCATTGATTTGCTCTTATTAAAGGTATTGTGTGCTGTAAAATCACTGCATTTAAATTAAATCTAGGCAGATAGTGGGCAGACTATACCTAAATATTATGAAGGTTTGATATTATCTGACATTCTACAGCTGAATGTTATTGTTATCTAAAACAAGCATACATATGCATCTGTATATGAAAAAATATCAAAAGAAAATAAGTAAACCATAGACAAAATGAAATGAAAAGATCTCATACTTTGTTATGGGCAACACTTGTTAACCAGACAGTGGTGTTGCTGAAGTCTGAAATAGTTGCCTTATATATACACACTTAGTGTATTTAAATGACATATTAAAGACCTAGAAGCCAAACAGACAAGTCTTCCCTACTCAAGGATGTTTTTCTGAGCAGTCAAGCTCACTTTTTCATATCAAGAAGACAATTACAGCCTACAAATATCTTCAAATTCTAAAGAACATTAACTTAACATTGTTTCAACACTGTACCTGCACAGTTTTAAAAGGAGAGATAGGTAGGTAGGTAGGTAGGTAGGTAGGTAGGTAGGTAGATGATAGATAGATAGATAGATAGATAGATAGATAGATAGATAGATAGATGTAGCGGTAGAGCTAGAGGAAGGGAGAGAGAGAGAGAGGGGGGAAAGAAGGAAGGAAGGGAGGAAGGAAGGAAGGAAGGAAGGAGGGAGGGAGGGAGGGAGGGAGGGAGGGAGGGAGGGAAAGGGAAAGAAATACAGACATAGACATAGACATAGATATTATTTTTAATTAATACCAAAAGAGAGAAAAAGAGAGTAAAATGTAAGGATAATAGAGGTAGAGTTGCACTACGCTCTATGAAAGAAGAAAAAACACATAAAAATACTTATCTATACAAAGGGTGACAGTTGACATTCTTGTCTAATTCTTCTGAATAGCAGAAAAGTATAAGAAAACATGCCATTAACTTTATTTTTAAAATGGGTAACTCACATAATATTTTAATGTTTTATGAATTCCAAAAGATATTCAAATCTATTTAGTATAGCAAACATGTAAAATTATGTATTTTGTCAAAAGTTCTTCAGCTTCTAAAGACAATATTTCAAAATGATATTTATTTTTATTCAAGTCTACAAAATCTACAATTAACCCAAATCTGCTGCTTGCCTAGCTTTTATAAAGATTCTTGATCATTCTTAATAACGGATATCACTTGCTGTAATCTATTTGCTAACATTGCTATTAAAATCTTTTTATCAACATCAGTCAATAAGATTGGATGATAATTAACTCTGAGTGATCTTTACCTGCTTTTGGTATAACTGTAATATAATGATTAAATGTCAATAATAAAATTCCTTTATTAAATATTCCTTCACACACTCAACGAGTTCTGGCACCGAAAGATTTATAAATGTTTTATGCCACTTGATAGCAAACGCATTTAATCCTGGTGTTTTAACACCTGCCATTTTTTAAACTCTTTAATCTCTGCTGTAGACAATGAAGTAAATAAAAGTAAATATATCTTTATTTGATACTTTGTCTGGTTTTTATATATTTTATATATATATATATTATAATTCTAAATAAAATTTTAAAAATTGACAATTTATAACCATTTAAGATTTATAGATTTCATCTCCTTCACTTTTAATTATCGGAATCATTGCTATCTTTCTTTTGTTTTAAGTAATTAGCCAGTAATGAGTCTTTTGTCATTCTCCCAGTATCTCTGATATCATAGCAGTTAATTCATATTTCTTTTTTCTTTTTTTTTTTATTTCTCTGTAGAAAGCCGTGCTAATATAAAAAGTTCCCTATGAGCTAACATTTTACCTCTGTACAAGCAGTGGTGAAATCCTCGAAAGCTTGCCACCAGTTTGCTGCGCGCGCATGCCAAATGCGTGCTGTACATGTGCACGTGTACACGCTGTTTGCTCATGCACACCACAGGTGCTACTGTGCAGCGTGGAAAAAGGAGGCTTAAGAAGGTAAGTAGAACGGGGGGGATCAGCTGTGCCGTGCAATTTAGATTCCCTAGAAAGCAGGATTTCCTGCTTTCTAGCGAATATAAATCGCATGGCACAGCTGATCATCGGAAATACGGGTTTGGACGAACCAGTAGCATTTTTTACTACAGGTTCACCTGAACTGGTAGCTTTTTTTACTACTGATTCGCCTTAACTGGTGCGAACTGGTAGCATTTCACCCCTGTATAGAAGGGGCTATTGAAACTATAGCTCATGCCCTGTTACACTCTACCCTTTTTAGGGATCCTAGGATCTGTATCATAACTCTTTATATGGTAAACACTTAAGGAAATTTTCATCTCTTTTATGTAACATTGTAGTTTTCAAATCAGTATCATTTAACTTCCTTTAATATAATCAATTCTGTTAAACTATCTATAAAATCAGACATATCTTGATGTCCAACCAATGAATTCACCACATGTTGTAATATTTTTATTTTCTTTTCGGTTTTAATCTGATTTTTATTTTTATCATGTTTTGTTTTGAACTTAGATATTTCACCATTAAAAAATCTCTATCTTGATGCTTTGGAATTCAAATTCAGAGACTAAATATGTATTATATTTTCCAAAATTATTCGTTTAGGAAAATATTTCAGTGAAGAATTGTTACCTTTCACTTGTTTGGCAATTGTTCTGATTGCAATAAAACTTTCAAACAGTTCTTCAATGTTAAATTTTTTGTGGGACAGATAATCAAAGAAAGGGGGGGAAATCATTTGTTTTTCAAGATATTCTAACACTTGAAATATTAAGCAACCTTCAAATGCTCCTTGAGTTTGTCCCTTAAAGCAAACCATTTTTCCATTGGAACAGGCAAGTATGGTGAAGACCTGCTCTTAGCAGTATCATTCAGTCATTCTGTGATCATTATTTTCAGTTGACTTACATAAATGTATTTTTGAAATAAATAAAGAACATTTTTTTAAAATGTTTGCATAAACATTTGGGCTTTCATATTCCAAACTTTTGGTTTGTCTAAATCAAGATGGTTAGGTTTGCAAACATTCACTGAGAACGTGTAAAAATATGACTCTTCAAAATGTTGGATCCTTCTTAACTGTGAAAACAGTTTTTAAAGTTATTTCACATTCAGAAGATAATTTGTGAATGCCATAAGACTTGGGAAAATAGGGTAAGTCATCAAGAGTACCCTTCAGCTAGAAAACACCTAAAAACTCAATTGCCCACAAAGAATTAAGCATAAACTTGAACTTCACTGCTATTGCACATTCTTCAGTAAACAATTGTTTTTTCCTGACATTTATTTCCACCTTTAAGTATTTATAGAATCATGCCATGGCCATTTGCAGATCAGCTAAACAAAGATAGGAACAAGGATATATGTGAGCAATAAACAAAAATAAGAATAGAGTAAGATGGTCTCCCATCTCTTTTCTACTACTAAAAGCAGTTTTTACATCTACTGAGTAAATGCTATCAAATTAAACTGAGGGAACTGACTTGGATTTCTTTCACATGATACCTTCTATAAACAGCATACCAATATGTAACTGCCATTTACAATTTTGTAAAGTGACTTCAGTAGCAAAATAAAATCTTTCTTAAACAAGCAAAGAGGAATTAATCAAGTAGCATATAACAAGTTCAAGGGTTTAATGTTTCTTGTTTTAGTAGGATAGATTTTTATAAATCCACATTTCAAAATGTACAGTGTATTTATTTTCAATAACTTCAGCCTTTATTCTATCTTATAGTCCTGGGGAAATAGGGAGTCTACAAAACTATTGGATGTAAGTAGGTGGGTAGTACACAGATTCAAACACTTGTAAAGTCACCAAAGTTTTTCATTTTCACACATTGCCCATGAGATTTGACTATTATTGTAGAAAATAAGATCTTAGGCAAGAACATCAATTTCCTGCCAATGATAACTTTTATTTAATTTGGAAATCAAATGGTTGTAATTGTCAGGCTTCAAATAAAGCTCACTTGTAATCTAAATTTTTCAGACCATTTATTCAGGAATTGGCTTCTTTAGCAAGACTTTCAGATGTAATTAGCCAGTATCAGTCTATTGTTGAAGAATGTATCCAACTGCAGCAAGATTTGATCTCTACAGTAAACAGTAATCTGCATTAAAGTAACGAAGATAATCTATATTTGATTCTCAGCAGTGTTGTTATTTTCTGAGATGCAGTTAGCTCACAGTCTGGAGTTTCTCCTGTACTCATAGCTCCTGCTATAAGAACATGTTTAGCTCAAATGTGGCCATTTGGCCATGTCTGTAATAGCAAATTAGGCTCTTGTCACACAGGTACATATCTTTTCATCTAACACATGAGTGTCAAACTCTATGTGTCGCATTATCATTTCCCTTCGCTGAAGTGGGCATGGCCTGCGCATGACACATCTGGCCTGCGGGCTGCCAGTTTGACACCCCTGAGCTAAAGATAGGTAACTTGTTTTTCATGGATCTACCTCTGAAGACAATTAGAAAATTCAGCTGGTGCAGTATATAACAACCCAAGTAGGGGTTCCTAGATTCACTTTTGTAACAATACTACTTCTGCCAATTTTCAGGTATAATTCAAGGTGATGATTGTCACCTTAAATTGGTTTAGGGTCTGGGTATTCCTGAGACTTCCTCATATTTGCCTAGTCAGTTTGATCTAGTAAAAAGTACTTATTCTGTAAGGAATTGTCAGCCCATCCCAAGAGAGTCAGACTGCTTTCTTTGCCTAACTTTTCAAATAAGAATCTTTGGAGGAGTAATCAGGGATAAGTGGATATTTTGCTGCATAAATTGTGACACATTAAGACTTTCATGTTATATTTATGTTACAGATTTACTATGTTTAACTTTATATTGCAACCTATTCAGAGTCTTTTAAATGAAATAGTACATAGGCCAAGCAAAGAAACAGTTCAAGTTTTGAAACAGGAACTCCTTAAAGACTGATCTAATCATTGGCCTGGAAGCCTGAGACATGTTTTCTCAAACTTTGTAATATTGCACCTTTCTAAAGTAAGAAATGATAAGGGCTATTCTTGTCTTACATCAGCTTATTTCAAAGTCCTCTTTAAATGCTGCAACTTCCAAAAGACAACCAGTTTTAAGTGGTATTCTCCTCCAATGCACATTCAGAGAGATCTGAGATTCCAGCCAGTTGTTTGATGCTTTCACTTTGTCCCCATTCCTTGCTTGCAATTCTCTGCCTTCTCTAATCTCATATTTTTCCTTCCTTTCCCTCTACACTAACTCTCCTTTGAGAGGGAGGTAATATCATGTGGACAAAGGTTTGCATAGGAGCAAGATTATTCCTTTCCTTTCAAGAGCTAATATCACTTTGACAAAGTGACAAAATTAGTGGACCAGAGGAATACTGTCAATATAATTTACTTAGACTTCAGTAAAGCATTTGATAAAGTAGACCATAACCGACTACTAGATAAAGTAGAAAAATGTGGGTTAGACCGCATCATTACCAGATGGATTCGTAATTGGGTGACCAATCACACTCAACGTGTAATCCTCAATGGAACAGCATCTACATGGAGGGAAGTATGCAGTGGAATACCCCAAGGCTCTGTTTTAGGCCCAGTACTCTTCAACATCTTCATCAATGACTTGGACGACGGGGTAGATGGGGAACTCATCAAATTTGCAGATGACACCAAGGTGGCAGGAATAGCCAACACTCTAGAAGATAGGCTCAAAATACAGAAGGATCTTGACAGACTTGAACATTGGGCACTATCTAACAAAATGAAATTCAACAGTGAAAAAAGTAAGGTTCTACATTTAGGCAAAAAAAATAAAATGCACAGGTACAGTATATATGGTACCTTGCTCAATAGTAGTAACTGTTAGAGGGATCTTGGAGTCCTAATGAACAACCATTTAGATACGAACCAGCAGTGTGCAGCAGCTGCCAAAAAAGTCAACACAGTTCTGGCTGCATGAAAGAGGGATAGAATCACGATCATGTGAAGTGTTAATACCACTTTATAATGCCTTGGTAAGGCCACACTTGGAATATTGCATTCAGTTATGGTCGCCATGATGTAAAAAAGATGCCAAGACTCTAGAAAGAGTGCAGAGAAGAGCAACAAAAATGATTAGGGGACTGGAGGCTAAAACATATGAAGAATAGTTGCAGGAACTGGGTATGCCTAGTTTAATGAAAAGAAGGACTAGGGGAGACATGATAGCAGTGTTTGAATATCTCAGGAGTTGTCACAAAGAAAAGGGAGTCAAACTATTCTCCAAAGCACCTGAGGATAGAACAAGTAGCAATGGGTAGAAACTAATCAAGGAGAGAAGCAACTTAGAACTAAGGAAAAATTTCCTGACAGAACAATTAATCAGTGGAACAACTTGCCTGCAGAAGTTGTGAATGTTCCAACACTGGAAATTTTTAAGAAGATGTTGGATAACCATTTGTCTGAAGTGGTGTAGGGTTTCCTGCCTAAGCAGGGGCTTGGACTAGAAGACCTCCAAGGTCCCTTCCAACTCTGTTATTCTATTCTAATGTCTAAAACCACAACAAAACGAACATTCCAGTATCATAAAAAG
This sequence comes from Pantherophis guttatus, assembly GCF_059756535.1. NCBI lineage: Eukaryota > Metazoa > Chordata > Lepidosauria > Squamata > Colubridae > Pantherophis > Pantherophis guttatus. The sequence goes on from NC_142070.1 coordinate 35,974,548, forward strand.
CTCTGAAATTTTGCCCTGCGTTGAATTCAACATATTTTCAGAATTGAACTGATAATGCTGCTTGATACACTTTTCCCGAAAAGCGCTCTTTTGTAACTCCCCATTCACTGTCTTGTGATCTCCCCTTGAGAATTACAACCCCATTTTGATAAATACTGTTCTAATGTTTTCAGTATATCATGATATGTAGTTTCACTCTAGCTTGTAAGTTTGCCCATCATACCATTTGAAAAACAAGTAAATTTCCAATCTGCATTTATTGACTCCAGGGAAATGTGTGACTCTGTAGTCTTTCTATGTGTATATACTCTCTGGTTTACATTGTGAAATTTGTGGATTATTCTACAGCTTTATAGTCTTGCATTTGCATGCCTGAGGGTCATAAACTGCTTTGAAAAAGTCTTTATTTGTGTATTATAGAGAACAGACATCATTATTAACTCAGGAGAAGCGGATTAAGAATACAAAGTACTACTTACTAACCAAGAGTACTAAGGCCTTTTTCAGAAAGTGGGTCATCCTGTGGTTGGGTTCTAAGTTTTCCTTAGAATATTGCTGAACTTCTAAACATAGAGGCATAAAGACAGATTGAAATAGTAGAGTTCTCCTATGAATTTATGTTACATCCTTTGCATGCACGATATTCCTCATATAAAATAAACTAGTGAACTGTATTTAGGGCAACAGACATCATGCATAAAGGATGCTTGACACACTTTGTATATTCATGTTTTCCCACAAAAGCATAATACTATATTTGCAATCCATGAAATTAATGCAATACTTTATATGTTCTGAAAGTTTTCTTTCCATTTGTGTAACTGTAAGAACACAGCTATTCTCTATGATTATACAAAACCACTGTCTTGGGTACAGCCATCCCATGTTTTCTTACCATGTTGTAAAAACTACAATATTATAACATTGGGAAATGCAACCACAGTGTAATAGGTGTGTATTTCATGTGATACCCAGTTGAAAAGCCAAGATGCCCATTGGCAAACAGCTGTATATTTTGAGATTAATATTTCCAAGTTTCTGAAGAGCAGGATACGCAATCAGCATCCTTAGAAGCAATTCAGACATTTCTACTAAATCACTTAATTATGTGAAAGTGCACCTCTTTTCATTTTTCAACTCATAGAAGAAGATGTAAGTCTCACATATAGCTGACTGAGCACATTAAATAAATAGCCCACAGTAATTTGCAGTCAGAGAATAATCAGTGTGGGTGGTTCACATTTTCAAAGGAATACAGGACAGAGGTAACTTTTAGAAATGAGTGGCCTGTTTTGCTGAATTCAAGAAATTCTCACATATTGCTTTTCCCTTGTATTTCAGATGCTTTTCTTATATCTTTTACCTGCACACTTCATCCCATAGATGAATTTTGGAAATCTAGGGCCTTAGCTAGTCCATTCTAGTATATAACCAATCTGGTTTTGTTTTTCCAGGAGTAAATCTAACCATAGAAAAGAAACTCTACTCTAATGAATTAATTTAATAAATCAAGCCAAGACTTTGGGATAGTAGTCTGTCACTTACAGATTACTGAATTATATTGTCTGCCTTTTTTTTCTAGAATGTTATATTAGAACACTTTAGCATCGACAATCCCATCATTTGTTGTGTAAAAAGTATATCTATCCCTTATTAGATTTTTAATTTTATCTGCAAAATTCAAAACATACTAAACTCTTAGAAAAAACAAATATAATTGTGAAGCCATGTGATAAAATTCCTTATTTATTCCAAAAGAGCTACACATTCTGGTCCATAAGTAAAATAATATGCATTTAATCATGATTTATTATTTCTAGCAGATTGGATTTAGATTACCGTAATTCCAGTCCATATCAATCAATCAAAAAATAAAATACTTTTAAACAAGAATGAATTAGAATTGATATTATACTGGTTTAAAGAACAGTAGAGATCTCCACATTAGGAAAATATTATAGAGGAAAGGTCAATATAGTTTTGGCCATTGGTAGTAAGAGTTTAATTCAGTCAAAGTGAAATTTAGATTTCAAATTCAAAGATGGCATGTTTAGATTTGTAGTTGAGTTTAGTTTACAGCCAATTTTTACATTTGCAATCAATTTTAGATTGATAAAATTGATTGCAAATCTAAAAATTGGCTATAAACTAAACTCAACTACAAATCTTTAAATAAATTTAAAGTTGATTTGAGATTTAAAGCAACAAAATTTTATTTCATTGTTCAGTACATTTATTCCATGTTCAGTTCATTAAGATTTTTGCCTACCAAAAATGTTCAATTGTTGTGTTCTTTGCTAATAACTTTTCTCAGGAGAGAAATATTAAAATGTGTTTTCAAGAGTGTGTAGTTTTGGAAGGCTATAATGTTGAGCACTTGCTTTCAAAATAACAGCTGTTCAATTGAGAGAAAACAATCTTAAACTGATTTAGAATCATCATAATGCATTTCCTGAATGAATCTACAAAATAATGCCGTATATGACTTGAAATAATAGAATTATCTTATGCACTTACGTTGTATCCTTTGCATGTGAGATATTCTTCTAATAGCATCTATAAAGTCAACAAGTAAACTGTATTTAAGTGAACATATATCATTTATAGAAGATGCTTGACACAATTTATATATGTATGCTTTCCTGCATAAACACAAAAATATGTTTGCATTCCATGTAATGAAAAGCAAAGTCAGATCTTTATGTTTACCTGGAAATTTTACAATTAAAAATACTTTTAAATATGACTTTGAAACTGACTTTCTTACTACTTTGCCATATTCCATTTTTTTAAATATGCTTGACATTAGTTTCCTTCCTTTTTCTTTAATCTCGCATTAGAACTAGAAATATAATTACACCCATCCTTTCATCTCTGCACTACTGCTTTTGGTTATATTTCATCTCCTGGTTATAAACAAACCAGGCTTATAAAAATTATTTAGTATTCAGGTAAGAAATACAGAATAAGACATAAGGTTTGGGACAAGACCGTGGGATGATTTTCTGAGAGCACAATTTTTTGAATCTTTTCTTTTAAAGATAAGATAAAATAAGGCAAGACAAGGCAGGATAGGGCAGGGCAGGGCAAGGCAAAATAACCTTTATTGTCATTTTTTTTACTGTGAGCACACTGGCACACATTGTTGCCTGCTCTCAAAAGAAGTATATATCTATCCATACACATACAAAACACACATATACACATACATATATCTACATCTATCAATATCTATCTATCTATCTATCTATCTATCTATCTATCTATCTATCTATCTATCTATCTATCTATTTATCTACCTACCTACCTACCTACCTATCTATCTATTAAAGATGAAGTCTGAACTCTGTGATAAGAGAGGAAAAATACTGGAATTCCACATCAAAAACTCCTAAGCGTCAGAGAAAGCTCTATGAGGGCTATACAGGGAAGAAAGAAAACCTTATAACTGGAGAAACCTTAAAACAACTATTAAATAACAATAAGAGGGGAAAGTAAGATATTAAAAAGTAAGTATATGGAATAAAGGGGATACGGTGGTTTAGTGGCTAAGAGACTGAGCTTGTCAGCGGTTCGAATTAAGCTCCCGTTACTTGTCCCAGCTTCTGCCAACCTAGCAGTTTGAAAGCACATAAAAAATGCAAGTAGAAAAATAGGGACCACTTTGGTGGGAAGGTAACAGCGCTCTGTGCACCTTCGGCATTTAGTCATGCCGGCCACACGAACACAGAGACATCTTCATACAGCGCTGGCACTTTGGTTTAGAAACTGAGATGAGTGCTGCCCCTAGAGCCGGAAATGACTAGCATGCATGTGCAGGGGAACCTTTACCTTTATATGGAATAAACATTTCTCCAACTTTGTTTATGTCCAACATGGCAACATTATACATGGCATACATTTTGGATAAACTGGAGTGTTTCAAGATAACAGCAGAATTGTTTTGCCTATTAGTTTTATACTTTATTAAGATAATAGGGGCTATGGGCTCCGTTATGAGAGATTTTATCTGAAGAAAACTCTTTTCTTAGCTAGGCCATATTACCAAGTTAGTGGTTACTCTGCTGAAATCAAGGAAGTTGAATGAATGTTAAAATGGTATTAGACCAGTTAGTTCAAGATGAATTATAATTTGTACAGTTCCTAAGAAATTTCAAATGTAGTGTTTAATATGGTGCCTGATGCTTTAAATCACAGACTAGCCTGGAGCAATTTTGAACCTGAAGATACTAAACTGCAGTAACTTCTAAATGCAAATGACAGAAAGAACTAAATAGTATGAGATTTTTTTCTTGACAGTAGAGAGTTCTGATTATAGCTACATTTAACATTTATATTCACAATCATGGCTCCAGGCTTAGAGCTAAAATGTACATTACTTCCTGGTAAAAGTTTTGCAGTAGTTGCTCTATTAATTGCATGCATATGATTCACATTTCATGAAGAATGACATTAGCTGCAGTTTAGAAAATAGTCCGCATTCTTCTTAACTATAAGAAGGATTACAATAATGCAATTATCTTGTGGTAAAGTCCATGGAAATATTTGTCCTATTGTCAATGAAGTAAAAAGTGAACAAAGAAAAAAGGAAAAATATAATTTTAGTCTTCAATTAAATACTACTTCATTACTAATTCATTGTTGATTGGTATGATTATTCTAGACTAAAATTGTGATTTATGAATCTTCTCCAAATGGTATGATTGTACTCAAATCCACAATCAGCAATACTGTATTAGAAAAAAGTGTGTTGCATCTATACAAATAATAACTGCAGATTACAACCATTTTTAGCAAGTGTCATCAACCTGAAGCCCCAGAGACAAATACAAATTCTGATCATATTGTTAAATTTTGTCACAAAGAGCTTCTTGCCCCTTAGAACTACAACACACACAAAAAAAAAAAATCCTTCAGTATAAATTACATAGGAGCCAACAAAACATGTCTAAAATATAGCTGTTCTTACTTTCCAATTCATATTATGCCATCAATGTACCACCCTCCCACACTCCTCAATCTCAATTTATACTGAGATTTCTCTACCAATATAAAGGATCTTGCAGAATAGAAAAACACAAAGATACTCAGATATGAAATAATGTCCTATATCCATTAAGAAACAACAGTAGATTTAACTAAGTTAATAAAAAAGCTAATAAAAAGAACCCTGTAACTACAGTAACATGCCTAATCTTATATAAACAGAAATACAGAACTTTATTGTCCTGATTCAGCATTTCAGTCAATTCCTTACATAATGAACTCATTTATAATGACAAAGTAAATATAGGCCATAATTGAATGGTACATTATGTAATCAGTTGAAGCAAAAACAGATGACAGAAGTATCATTTTGTATGCTCAACAAGTTTTATTATTATACACCACAATCACATAACATTTCTAAAATTAAATCTAAGTAGGTTGATAATATTTTATATGTTTTATTCTATGAACTCAAAAGAATATTCCTTAGAAATAATTATTAACATACCGATAACACTTCATTTTAAACAAATATTGGCAAAACTTTCAAGGTACTTTTACATCAACCTCACATTTTAATTCACAGACTATACACAATCCTGTTTTTATTATCAGTTATTATTTTTAAAACAACTTCATAAACTTAAATAGACTATGTAGCAACTCAAAAATCGTTCAAAGTGTTTAAAGAATGTTATTTGTGTCCAAAATTAAGCATATGATGAAATAGTAAGAGCTTCATTTTTTTTTCAAATTTCTATTCACTATCAAACATTATGCAATTACAAACTGATTTTGAAACATTTAGCTTACTCTAATTTGATTTGTTAAATCTTTCTTTTATTTCATTCAATGTTATAATTTTCAAAGTACGCTAAAGTCTAATTTATATTGAGATGATAAACCTTTGTGTGGGTTAACTATTTTATGTGACAGATGGAACTCTCAGTACCATAATGCATGTTTCAAGCCTGTTCTATCTAGTGTAGTTTTAAGAAAAGATGAACATACATAGGAATAATATAATATTCCTTGATTTTTTTTAAAAAAAAATCTCCTTGATAATATAAGAGAAGATTTTTAAAGAAACAGATACATATCATTCTTAGGATATCACCACACAATATTTTTTTCCATTCTCAATTATTCCAAATCTCTTTGAAAGAATTTAACAATCTCAGTCAACAAATACTTTTTTTCAATCTGGATGACAAGAATTTCTAAAAGTCATTAGTCAGAGTCCCATCCAAACTGTCATTCTTAGATCAAGAAAAATCTCCTTACCCTTTATTCACACAAAGAGAAATCTCAATGGCATTGTCTTTTCAAGTTTTTAATACATCGTATGTGTGTGTGCTTTGCACACACACAGGATTTTGATTTGTTATAGCCACTCCAAAAGGCTCTGGAAAGCTTATAACTTGCAATACCATATGCAGAGAAAAAATTACCTTGTTAAATGACATGAAAGTATGGACTGAAATGAGAAAATACAGAAAAAAATGATATTCTATTTGGAATTCCAAAAATGAATATGACTGGTGATTCTTTGATGACCATATGCTAATCAAAAAGTCCATTCATTCCTAAAGGCTCTCCCCATTTATCCTCAATAATATGGGTTATATTCACAAAAACTGTAAAAAAAATCCACGATGGCTTATTCAGCTTTGGCTTTAGTTATGTAACACTTTATATGTGTAAAGCTCAGTGTAAATTATTTAACAGAAGCTTAGATTTTTTAAAAAGAAAAATGTAGTCTAGCACAAGAATAGTTCACTTTTTAAAATCTGACTAAAAACTTCCTGGGATTCACATTGTGGTCATGTAGGTTGGGTTCTAAACAATATCTGGTTTTTATGGATTATAGTCATGGTGAAATGTAAAATTTGTTACTACTGGTTCTGTGGGCATGGCTTGGTGGTGGTGGGAGATGTAATGTGACCGAGTGGGTGTGGCTAACTTTTTTTTTTTAATTTTTAAAACCATTTTTTCTACAACCTCTTTGGCCAAAGACATTGTAAAAAAAATCTTTTAAAAGTCTCTGACTATCAGACAACTCAGCTGGGATCGCCAGAGGCTTTTAAAGGCATTTTTTCTACAACCTCTTCAGCCAAAGAGGTTGCCAAAAAAATGCTTTTAAAAGCCTCTGACAATCCCAGCTGAGTTGCCTGATCATCAGAAGCTTTTTTTTTTTACTTTCAAAAGCATTTTTTCAGCCGAAGAAGTTGTAGAAAAAATGCTTTTAAAAATAAAAAAAAAGCCTCTGATGATCGCGCGGCTCAGCTGGGCATGGGGGGGACAGGGATTTTTGCTACCAGTTCTCCGAACCACCTGCCAATATCGCTACCAGATCGGGCGATCCGGTCCAAACCAGGAGCATTTGAACCCTGATTATAGTATTCTACAGAAACTGTAACCATTCAAACCAGAAAATCTGTTCAAGTCCCAGCAGCATGTGGGGAGGAACTGGGTATTGTATTTTCACTAAAGACTGATGTTGTGATATATGTTTCTGCTTATGCAGTATTTTCCTCCCAAATATTAAATATTACCCTAAAGTAGTATGTTATTTGATTTTAAAAAAAACATGTTGTTTCTATAGGCATTTTAGGTGTATTGGTGAATTTCAATTTTATTATTATTATTTTAATAGTAGAATGTTTGAATCATTAAGAAGATTTTGAGAAACTATTTAATAGTTTAATGCAGGCATGCATAACATATGGACCATGTCTTCACAGCAGTTTTTAAAAAGTTGATAAATTTGTTGCTATCCTAAAAGGCACTTCATTAGCTGCCAAATAGTTGCTCAGTAGCCAAGATTTAATTTTTAATTTGAATATCAATTTATCAGTGTGGCCCAAGTTGTGCAGGCCTAGCTTAATGTGTATCCTATATATTAAATTAATCAATTTTTATGAGCAAGTTGGTGTGCAATTGTATCCATGGTAATTAACACATTTACATTTAGGATTTGTTCTGCAGAATTCAAAGCCATTGATGTCCACAGTAATAGTAGTTTTGTTAACTGTAGCATTCAGTTCAGCGTTAATGATCATTTAAAATATAGCCTCTTGAAGTCTGACATAGGTTACAGTTTGCAAAGTGTGGTGTACTTCCCATGTGTTTAATCTTTTCTCTCTTTTTGTCATACAAAAGTATTGCAACTTTCTTCACAGAATCTGAATACCTTTTCCAATACCTTTCATGCGGTTCTCCCAAGAGCTAGCCTGTGGCATATTTCTTGGCTCTTACTGTTATAATCCAGCTTTATGTAATGCACATTTAATATATAACTTGAATAAATAAAAAAGAGAGTATAGTCTTTTGCCAACCTGGAACCAGTCTGTTTCTCCATTTTCATCATACTGTGGCTTCCTGATCAGTATACAGCTTTCTCATGGAGACAATGAGATGTTCTAGATTCCCATTTTTCTAAGTACATACGCAGATTGATGTAATTGACAAATCAAAGGCCACTCTATAATCAGTGAAGCACATGCCAACTTCTTTTTGGTATCTTTGACTTTCTCCAGTGTGTATCATCTCGCATGTTCCTTCCGCTTTTCTAAAACTAGTTTGAACATCTGGCATCTATTTTTCCATACAGGTTGTAACCAGTGTTAGACAATCTGAAGCATTATTTTGTTAGTATCTGAAATTAAGGGTATTGTATAATAGTTTGCACAATCTGTTAAGTCTCCTTTTTTGATATTGGAATATAGATTGATCTCTTCCAATCTGTTGGCTTCTTGAAATTTTATCTATGCTAAAAGGAACAGAATTTCCTTTGAAGATTGATTGAATTGGATCAGTCTTAAGAAGTTTAATAGGATGGCATCCTAAATAGAGAAACTAAGAATAAATGGTAAATGATCCTTCCAATTCTAAGATTTTTCATGCACAATAATAATTGGCTTAATTTTTGCTACTCCAGTTATTGCATTTACAGTAACAGTTTCCTAGCAGGAGGGTAATTTTTAGAATTTATACTCTCCTTCTGTTTATAAGATGATGCCCTGGAATGAAGCAGGTGTTATTGGAGTGTCACTTGTACTGGTCTTCCTAAATTTACTTAATTTTTTTAAAATCATCTCATTAATTTCTAAAAATCTTCCTGGATGTAGCCCATATTGTTTGAAAAATCTGTTGTCAGCACCTCAGCTTTTTGATTCAAATTGAATAGTTTTTCAATGAGGTTTGAGAAAGTATCAGCTATGAGAAGTGTTTGTTTAGTTTCATATTAAAGTTGAATTATCTACCATAATAGTTTCATTAATGGGACTACTGAAGTTTTGAATCTCAGCCATTAAAATAGATTTTAAGCTCCTAGGATCTGAGGGGCTTAGCACAGCACATTAGCATGTCCAGTTTAAACTGTTTACTAAATTGCCTAGGTGAAAATATCAGCAATTTTCTAGTCCCTCGTGTACACTGAAGACAATGGCTTTTGCCAGTGTCTTTTTCGCTTCCAGGAGATTAAATTTCCATGGGTAGTGACCTATGCTGAAGGTATAGCTATGTTGATATTAAATTCAGTGAAACCAAGACGCAGATCCAAAAATATAATTTATCAAGATAACAACATAAAAGGGAGCTGCCATCTGATGTAGCAGAAGAATTGCAAATCTCTGCTAATCCCTTGTTGAATACATACAAACATAGGTCTACAGTCAACAAAGTCTCTGCATATGCCCTAAAGCATAATACTTACAAGCTAATTTTGATTTAGAATATGGAAAGTTTTAAACATGAAAAGAACCTTAGACTCTCTGTGAAATAAATACTAGATAACAAGCAGCTTGAAAAAAAATAACTTGCATGAAATTTGTCAACCCACAGTTTTTGAAAGAGTAATTTCATTGCTCCCAATATCATTCAGTTCCAATGATGTTGGTGGCAATTTTCTCTGCCAACAAAGAAGAAAGGTATGTGGAATATCAAATTCAGGCCTATTCCCATAAAAAAAAAAAATAGTGTCCAATCTCCATCTCCCATTGGCAGACTGGCATAAGTTCAACAATATTTATTTATTATTTATTTATTTATTAATTTTATTTCTATACCGCCCTTCTCCCGAAGGACTCAGGGCGATGTACAGCCTAATTAAAAGCACAAAGACAAACAAAATTTAAAAATTATTAAAATTATTAAATAATTGGCTCAATTATAAAACCCCCAAATTTAACAATATGGCCAAGCAACATTCTCTGCTCATCGGTTTTCAAATGCAAAATTTAATGTCTTTGGAAAATTTTCAGAACAGTCCATATGGTTTTGGTCTGATAGCTTCATCCTGATTTTTAAAATATTTTTTATTATTTTAGAGAAACAATATAATATCAGAGTTTAAATGCTAACTTTAAAATTAAAATCAAATTGTTTATGTGATGACATACAGTATATTCATTTTACGGGGTTTGGATGAATTTAGATTGAAGTAAAGAATCAAGAAATAAATTAGCATGTACTGGCATGGTCTCTAGGTAGACAGGTTAGGTAGGTTAGACAGTCCCACCTCCTCCCCATGCACACTTTGTTCCTTTTTTCTCCATCTTGGTAAATTGAATATTAATTAATTTTTAAATGTATGGTCTTTATTTATTGTGTTAATATTTTATATGATTTTTTTAAAATTCACTGATTGTGCCTAGAATTGCCTTGATGAGAAGGGCAGCATAGCAGTGGTGGGCTTCAATAAATTTTACTACCAGTTTTATGGGTATGGGTTTGTGGGCATGACAGGGGAAGGTTATTGCAAAATCCCCATTTCCTCCCAATCAGCTGGGATTTGGGAGGCAGAGAATAGATGGGGGCAGGGCCAGTCATAATTTTTACTACCGGTTCTCCAAACTACTCAAAATTTCCGCTACCGGTTCTCCAGAACTGGTCAGAACCTGCTGAAACCCATCTCTGCAGCATAGCATTTTAATAAGTAAGTAAGTGAGTGAGTGAGTGAACGAAAACTTGTTGTTTGTCTCTTCCCTTTACCTTATAGCTCAGCAGGGGAAATAATGTTAAAGTAAAATAATTGGATTGGCTAAATTAATAATGCAAGTAATTAATTGTCAGCAGAATGCTCTGTTGGAATTGTTTAATAAGGGGAATTATACCTAATCAGGTTTTTTGGATGAATGCCGCTTTAAATTAAAAAATGTTTTTTCACATGTATTTTTTTTAAAAAATTAGTTACTACTTCTTGTCTTTTCAATGTATATTATTGTATGCAGACTAAACAATCTAGTTATATTTAGATCTTACAAATTTGAAGTTAACAAATTTAGAGGAGAATTACAAATCAACAATTACAACATCAATCTTAAGGAAATTTATTCAAGAGGAATAAATTTTCTTATATGCAGTAGGATTTGTTTGCGAGAGAGAGAACAAGTGAGCAATCATTCCAAGCATTTCTTCACATCCAATCTCTCCCTATTGTAATGCAGTCATTGCAAACATTGATTTATTTCATTGCCTCTTCATTGTCTCTTTAGGTCTACCAATATGTAGAACTGCATAAACATAAATCTCATTCTAATTTAATATCCAAGCTATTTAAAAAAACTCTGGGAAATCTGATTTCATGACAAGAAGAATGCAGTTTTTAATTCTTTTTCCATTTAGAAGGTAATAATCTGGCTATTTGATTTTCACTATATACTAGTTGTCACATGTATAGATTTCTTTCCATAGATTTAATAGATATTTTAAAAACCATTTATTTGATTGACTGTAGCTTCACCAATATCAAATTAACAATTAATGCGGTTTGCAAGCTTCAGCGACGGCGGTGTTTTTTAAAGACCGCCAGCCCCGCCGCCTGTAGAGCCGCCCCGCGAACGAGGAGCGGCTCGAAAACTCCGAAATCTTGAAGATTGTAGGAGAAGAGACAGCAGGGTACAGGTTGAGCTCCTGTAACCCCCCAGGGAATTGTTTCTGGGGAGAAAACAGGCGCGGCTCCCTCCCAACCTGCGGAGACTCCGGGCGGCGTGGGACGATTCTGCCTTCAGCAGAACAAGCCGGCAGCAGCAAACTTTCAAAGTGAAAGGAACCAACCTTAACAAGCAGCGGAAATACTAACTTGAATCCAGAAACTTGAAAATTACAAGTATTAGTGCTTTGTTGACTTTTTAATTCAAAAGAGAAAGCGAGTGAGTGAAAGTGATTTGAAAAAATATGGCGCCCAGCATTTGAGTTAACGAGCTAGTGAAAGTGGATTTGTGAAGTCATCCTGCTTTGCTATAAAGTTACAAAGCTGTTACAAAGTTGCTCTATTTAAAGAAAAAAATTCCTTTTTCTAAAATTTGACTTTGCTTTACTTCAGTTTCATTTGATTAAATCTGGGGGACTTTTTTAGAAGTTTCTGTGGAGGAGGGAAAGGAAAAGGAACTTCCCTCTTTAGAAAAACTAGATCACGTGGCAGGATGGCTTCAAAGAAGCAGGAAGGGAAGGCAACAGGGGGGGGATCCCCCACACACAAACATGAAACGCAACCTCCCCCTGCTCAACAGCTACAGACTCAGAAAAAAGAATTTGATGTGGGAAATTTAAAAGAATTTATTTCTAAAACTTTGGATGACAAATTTCAAAAATCTCAACAGGAGATACATGAGAAACTTCAAAAATCACATCAGGAGTTTATGCAGGAAGTTAATGAAGTTAAAGATATGGTGAAACAGAATCAAAACAAGGTGACCAAAAAAATATCAGAAGTGGTGTCTGGCCTGGCAGAATTTATTGGGAAAGTTGATTTTAAAGTTGAAGAACTTAAATCAGAAGTTAATGTTAAGATGAAAGACAATGATTATAAAATTGCTGATGTTGATAATAAAATGCAAAGAGTTGAAAACGAGATTGTTATGATACAATTCAGGGCAATGGAGTTTGCTATACGGCTTCGAGGAATTCGAGAGGAGGAAAGACAGGATTTGAGACAAGTTTGTTCTGAGGCCCTGGCTAAGATTTTACAAGTTAATCCAGATGTGATTTTTCACAAAATAGACAAAATTTACAGAGTGAACTCTTGGGTGGCCAGACAAAGACAATTACCTAGAGATGTGGTCATATATTTTACAGATAGAGAAATAAGAAACGATATCCTGCAAAAATCCTTTTACACTTCTGTACAAGTGGGGGGCTCACGAATTGGAATTTATAAAGAATTGCCTCCTAAAATGCTGAAAGCCAGAAAAGAATTTGGCTTTCTTGTTAAGGAATTGCAAAATTTACAGATACCTTTCCGGTGGGACGCACCAGTTGGCATAATTTTCAGATACAAGGGAGAAAGATACCGTTTGAATACCGTGGAGAAGGCACAGCATTTCTATACTACTATTTTTAAGGAAAGAACACCATCTCCACGTACATCTACAGTTTTGGAGATTAAAGAGAGTGAAGAGAAGCAACCTCAACGAGAACTGCAAGAACAGTCTAAGCAGGAATTAGAAGAAGTGCAAGGTGCAGAAGGAGGTTTTCTGGATGAGCCTCTGCTGGAATCTTCTCCAATCCTGGACCCGGTTCGGATGATTGAAGTTAAGGACCATCGTATAACTCGAGCTCAAGCTAAGTTACTTAAACAAAAGCAACAACAACAACAGGAAAGACAAGACAAGGAGGCAGATAAGAGTACTGCACAAGAGACTGGAGCTATGGGAGGAGCAAGATCGAAGCTTTCGGATGATCTTCAATTATTTTGCTCTTTGCTCCAGAAAGAGGTTGATGATGTTTAAGTGTTTATCCTGGAATGTTAATGGGTTGAATTCAGCACAGAAAAGAAAGAAACTATTTACATATCTGAAACAATTTAATAATGATATAATTTGTTTACAAGAAACGCATATCACAACTCAAGATCAAAAATATTTGATAGACTCCAAACTAGGAACACATTTTATATCTTCAACTTCGCAAAAAAAGAATGGTGTGGTTATTTATGTAAATAAAAAGTTAACAGCTAAAGTTATAGAAACAGATGAAGATGGTAGGTTTGTAGCAATTGAATTGTCTATAGCAGATGGCCAAATTCTTCTGATTGGGATTTATGCTCCCAATCAACAACAGGACTATTTCTATAAGATGTTACATACTAAAATATTGCAATGGGATTACAGATCTATTTTAATTATGGGAGACTGGAATGGAGTAATCAACTCTAAATTAGATAAAAAGAGTTTGGCAAAATCTAGACTCAGATTACCACAGACCTTTTTTGACATGAAAGAAGATATGGAACTAAAAGATGTTTGGAGAATACATAATTTAAAAGAATTGGACTATACTTTTTTTTCTGATAGACATAGATCCTTCTCTAGGATTGACTTTATTTTGTTGACAGATGATTTACTTGTTAAGACAAAAAGAACAAAGATTTTTCCAAGAACTTTGACTGACCATAGCCCAGTATGGATTGAAATTGAGATGGACAAGGTTGAGAGACGCTCTTGGAGATTAAATGAGAATTTGTTTAGATATGAAAAAAATACAACAGAACTCAAAAAGCATTTGAAAGAATTTTTTGAAATAAATTTGAATAAAGGTACCCCAATTGAAATTGTGTGGGATGCAAGTAAAGCTTATATGAGAGGGGTACTTATCTACATGAGCTCTAAACATAGACTGTTCCGACAAAAGAAAAGATCTGAACTGGAAATAGAAATAAAGAATAAAGAACAGCTACTTATTAAAAATCCAACAGATGAAAGAATACGTAGTGCTATAAAACTTTTGAAAGACCAATTTCAAATGCTTTTGGCGGAACAAGTTGCAACAAACTTACAATATGCGAAGCATAACACATTTTGTAACGCTAATAAACCGGGCAGATGGTTGGCCTACACATTGAGGAAAAAACAAAGTATACGGACTATTGATAGTATTGATATTGGAGGGAAAGAAATCTTTCAACAAAAATTAATTAAAGAAGCTTTTGTGGACTATTATACCAAATTATATGCTAAAGAGGAGGTGCAGAATGGACTTATAGAAAAATATCTAAACGATAAAAGAGTTACAAAAATTACTGATCAACAAAAGGAAAGAATGAATTATCCTATAACAGAGGAGGAGATAATAGTAGCAATCAAACAGTTAAAAACAGCCAAAGCTCCTGGCACGGATGGTTTGACTGCAGTGTATTACAAAACTTTGCAAGCTGAAATGGTGGAACAACTTAGAGATTTATTTTGCAATATTCAGCAAGGGGGTAAAATACCCCCATCATGGACAACAGCTCACATATCTTTGATACCAAAAGAACAAATCGGTCCTAAAAAACCAGAGAACTATAGACCAATATCTCTTTTGAATACAGATTATAAAATTTTTGCGAAAGTATTAGCCAACAGGTTGATGCCAGTAATTCAAAAGGTGATTCATGATGATCAAGTAGGATTTATCGAGGGCAGATATATGAAGGACAATGTAAGGCAAGTAATAGATTTATTGGAATATCTTGAGAAGAATAAACAGATCCCTGCAGTGCTGGTCTTTTTGGATGCAGAGAAGGCCTTTGATAGAGTGGATTGGAATTTTCTATTAAAGACTTTGAAAAAGATGGACTTTGGGGATCAATTTATACAGGCGATTTCGGCAATTTATCAAGAGCAAAAGGCACAGATTATTATTAATGGAAGTCTGACAACAGAGTTTAAAATTGAAAAAGGAACAAGACAGGGATGTCCGTTGTCCCCACTTTTATTTATTTTAACACTAGAAGTCTTGCTAAATACAATACGGGACTCTAATATCTTGAAAGGTATAAAGATTAGGCAAGAGGATTACAGAATAAAGGCATTTGCAGATGATCTGGTTGTTACCCTATCACAACCAATGGAATCAATAATCTTGATGAAGGACATTATACAAGATTATGGTAAAGTTTCAGGTTTTAGACTGAATCCAAAAAAGACTAAAATGATAGCTAAAAACATGACACAAGATCACAAACATGAGCTTGAAAGGAGGGCAGGTTTTGAGACTGTACCTAAGGTAAAATATCTAGGAGTTCAGGTTGCAGAATCAAACATGAAATTGTTTCAAAATAACTATGAGGTGTTGTGGCGAGAGGTGCAGAAAGATATGGAGACTTGGAAAAAACTGCAGCTGTCTCTACTTGGAAGAATAGCAGCAGTTAAGATGAATATTTTGCCAAGATTTCTTTTTTTGTTTCAAATGATTCCGGTGCTTAAAAGTGATAAACAATTGAAAGTTTGGCAATCTGGAGTGAATAAGTTTGTCTGGAACGACAAGAAGCCGAGAGTGAAATTGAAAATTATGCAAGATGTTCCAGAAAGAGGAGGTCTTAAACTTCCAAACCTACAGTTATATTATGATGCAGCAGCTTTAACTTTAACAAGTGATTGGTTTGGAAGTAAAAAGGCTGGAATATTGAATGCAGAAAGTTTTGATCTTGAATTTGGATGGCACGCTTACTTATTTTACGATGACAAAGTTGATAAAGTATTCAAAAGTCATATACTTAGAGACTCTTTGATGAGAGTTTGGAAGAAGCATCGATTCAAATGGGATTATAAAATACCGCTATGGCTGGATCTTGGTCATACTTTCTGGAATACAAATATAATGTCACTCGGGGCGTTTTTATATAAAGAGGTTCTTTTTACAGATGCGGGCAGATGGCAGCTGAAGACATTGCAGACACTGTTGGACGAAGGGATTAATTTAACTTGGTTACAATATAATCAATTACAATTGGATGGAAAGAGGACCAAAAAACTGGTATTATGTTGCATGAGGAAGAATTGGTTAGACATATAAGGGAGAAAGGTCCAATGCATATCAAAAGGCTTTATAATGTTTTGCTAGAAAGGGACTCAGAAACTGAATTAGTTAAAGACTGTATGATTAAGTGGGCACAAAATTTCGAAGAACCAGTGATGTTGGAAACATGGGAAAAAATTTGGGTTCAGAATGTTAAATTTACACAGTCGCAGAACCTGAGGGAAAATTTCTATAAAATGTTTTATAGATGGCATTTAGATCCCAAAAAGTTGTCATGTATGTACCCTAATGTTCAGCCAAAATGTTGGAGATGTGAATGTTTGGATGCTACGTATTATCATGTTTGGTGGACCTGTAGGAAAGTTAAGGCTTTTTGGATAAAAATTTGGTGGGTCATGCAGAATGTTTTGAAGAAAAAAATTCAATTTTCTCCACAACTGTTTTTATTGGGTATAGTTAAGGGTTTTACATTGGGTGAAACAAAACTGATATTGTATATGATAACAGCAGCAAGATTGTTGATAGATAAATACTGGAAGAATGAAGCCTTGCCCACTATTGAGGAATGGACTTTGAAGATGGCCAGTTTTGCAGAGATGGCGAAGATTTCAGCATACTTAAAAGATTGTTCACAAGAGACTTATGAATGGGAATGGAAAAAGTGGATAGAATATGTTCAGAACAAATATCAAACTAGGAAGTGTCAAATAGCTTTTACTTGAAAATAATGTATTAGAAATTTTTTAATGTAATGAAGATAAAAAGAGAAATTATAAGGGGGAGGGAGGGGTTCAAGTTTTATACAAGTTTTATACTAAGGGGGGTTTTGTATCGGATATGAGTATATTGTGTGGAAGTCTGGGGGGAGGGGAGGGTTAGGGAGGGTTAGGGAGGTTTGGAAGTTTGGGGTGGGTGGTGGGGGGGAAAAAGGGGAGAAAATGTAATTGTAAAACTTTTGCAATAAAAAAAAACAATTAATAATAGAAATGGTGGGTGAATTTACAAATTTGCAAATGCATGTGAAGAAATGCTTGCTTTTTTTAGTTAACAGTATAAAAAAGACATTAAATTATGATTTCTAGATCATGGATATAGAGTAGAACAGAAAAGAACAAACCAGAATAACAGAGTTGGAAAGGACCTTGTAGTCATCTACTCCAACCCCTTGCTCAAGCAGGAGACCCTATACCAGGGGTGTCAAACTTGCAGCGTCACATTATCATCACATGATGTATTGCAACTTTTCCCCCCTTCACTAAACAGGGGATGGGCGGGGTCAGTGCCTGATGCATCTGGCCCACCGGCCGCAGGGTTGACACCCCTGCTCTATACCATTTCTGACAGATAGCTATCCAGTCTCTTCTTGAAAGCTTCCAGTGGTGAAGCACCCATTTCTACTGTACGTAACCATATTCTACTGTATAGACTATCCTAAATTTGCCAAAATGATCAAGTTAAGCATAGTTATAAATTCTCAGAATGTATTGATTATGTGAAGTAAAGTACTAGAAACAAGTTGAGATGATAAAATTATCAACAAAGTAATGCAACCATCTGTGGTTAAAGCAATTTAAATTATTTTTGTTGTGCAAAAATGAAGCCAGCTTTAAATCTGATCATTTTAGCATTATTCATTAACAAGACAGCATTTTGCTCTTCTGGCTTTGAAGAACAGTGCCATATGAATTAATAGTTAATTCAGATTTTAAATTAATGAGCTTCCCTTCATTGATTTCCACCCAATTTTCTTGAGCAGCTTTGCCTTTAAATAGGCTTTCACATAATACATGTTCATATAAGTCCCAAATGAGAAACCATGTTGTCTTGTTAGTCTTTGTCACCTCTTAATCATTCATGTTGCATTTTAACCAAGCAACATAAATTGTTGCCTGGGGAAATTATTTTGGAATTATAGAAAAATATGTGCCAACTGAACTTGCAGCTTATTTTGGTAAATCACTTGATTCACAAGAAAGTTATATGCCATACAACAGTCCCTCTTTTTTTATTATTAAATTATTTCTTTCCAGATCAATGTGAAAACCTTTTTCTGTTCATTAAACATCAAAAAGCATGTTAACATCACAGAATCTCCCCAGGCTGTAATTTTTTCATCAGAGACTTTTAGTAACATTTTTTTAAAAAAATAAAAAGATATACTGCTTGATGTCCTCATTGCTTTTATTTAACATTTACATAATGGACAAAGGTCATTAAACAGAATGAAGCCAGGGATTGTAACTAAACTGATGTTATCCAGTTGTAGTTTTCAAACTCTTGGCTGAGCAAATGATGCCATCAAGACTCAGTCACAGTAATGTGGGCAACTTGATAGGCCTAAACTAAACTCCACAATAGCTGTAGGTTCTGGAGAAGTTTTAATTTACCCAGGTGGAAATGGTGCACAATTGAGGAATTATTTAGACTTGCAGCTCCTACAAACAGATGACAGTTGTGGTCAGGAAATCTTCCACTCTGTCTTGTGTGCCAGTTGTCTCATTTGCTTAATCAGGAGTAATTTCTTATCGTCAGTTACAGTTTATTCACTTACCCACATATGTGGATTACTACAATATGTACAACATGGGATTGTCCTTGAAGATCACTAGGAAGTTACAGAAGGTCCAGAAAGCAGTACTACTAGCAGCTATGGGTGTGTCTCAGTATGCCCTTGTAACACACTGTCTCATTAGATTATGAGTAGGCTAATTGAACATTTCAAAGCTCTACATTGCAAAGGACCTGAATAAGTGTAGGACTACCTTTCTTCAATTGTTTCTGCTCTTCCTTTAAGATCTGACAGATTTGGTCCCATCTATTAATATCAATTATGGGATATAGGAGATATGTCTTTTCTGTGACCAAACCTGTCCTTTGAAACAGAATTTTTCCCAAGATCTATATTACCACAGAATCCTTTAAGAAGGTCTTAAAGATTTGGCTCTTTTCACCAACAGTGGGCCAGTGTGATATATACAGTGATGTATAAATATACCATCTCAAGCTACAGTAATTAGTGTCTATTCCACTTGGCATATACTTTTTCTATTCCTTTATTATTGTGATGTTCTTACTTTTAATTCACCGTAAGCACCACAGAGGTTTAAGTGAATGAGCAGCCTTTGAAGTTCAGATTATAAATACATATAAATAAACAAAAATACAAATTAATGGAATAATTAGAAGCAGATATGGAGAGTACTGTGTCAGCATTCTGATGCTGCCATAAAAACACATGAAACACATCTACCGCCTGCATGGAGTACCCAGAAGAATCATCTCCGACCGAAGGGTCCAGTTCACAGCAAAATTTTGGAGGGAGTTCCTACGATCCATAGGTTCATCCCAAGGCCTCAGCTCAGTGTTTCACCCGAGCACCAATGGGCGGGCAGAGAGACTGAATGCCATGATAGAGCAGTATTTAAGATGCTACGTCAACTACCAACAGTCCAATTGGGCAGACCTCCTATCGTTTGCGGAGGTCGTGTATAATAATGCTGTCCACAGTAGCACGGGATTAAGCCCGTTTAAAATAGTGAATGGATTTCGTCCCCATACCAGAGTACCCAAGGGAGCCCCCTTCCTCAGTCAGCTTGACCGATTGGATGGATATGTTGAGGGAAACCTGGGAGAACGTTAAGAGGGCGTTGGCCAAGGTGGCACAATCCTATAAGAAACAAGCAGACAAGCACCAAACTCCCCAAAGACCATTTCGAGTGGGGGAGAAGGTTTATCTCTCCATCAAGTATTTGAGACTTAGACTCCCGAGCAAGAAATTGGGCCCGAAATTTATAGGACCTTTCCCTATAGAAAAAATAATCAACCCGGTTACAGTACAACTGCGGTTGCCCTGGCTACTAGGGAAGATACACTCCGTTTTCCACAGCAGCCTCCTGAAGCCTGTGGTAGGGTCAACTTTAAGGCCGGTGCCACGTGACCCCCCCGAGCCCCTGGTTGTTGGGGGCCATACTCACTATGAGGTGCAGCAAATTCTTGATTCGAGGTGGCATAGGGGGCGCCTCCAATACTTAATTAAGTGGAAGGGTTACCCCTTGTCAGAGGCTTCCTGAGTGAAGAGCACAAATATCCAAGCTGATCGCCTTATAGCCAAATTCCATGCAGATCACCCAGGCAAGGCAGGAGAGGGTGGGACACACCCTCGGAAGGGGTAACGGTACTAAAAAAATTTTCCCCCTGAAACAGGCCTCCCTGGAAAACTGAAGGGAGAGGGGCCAGATATCAGCATTCTGATGCTGCCATAAAAAGACGAGGCTTGATTTTTCACCTACTTATTTCTTTGTAAATAATATCCCCTAGGAGATGGGATGGTGGGGGGAACATTCCCTTGGGGTGAAGTCAGAAGCTGAGGAGATTGACTTGGAAGATGGCCAATGAGAAGATGAGAATTGGGGAACGGAAAGGGAAGGGTTTGGGGGTCAGAGGGTTAGTATTGGCTACGACTAAGTCAGGGCCAGATCTGTCGTATTCAATAAATGGAATACTTCAGCAAAGATTAATTGTTTGGGAGTGCAATTTATTTGAGATGACATCGAAACCTGACATACTGTAAATTTGAAGAGATAAATTCAGAGTTAACTTTATTAACCAATGTTAATTTTATGCTTTTGTGACCTCATAAGATTTGATCACATGATGTTTGTATTAAATTATTTAATTTTACAGTAGAAATAGGAGGTTATTTTTAAAAGATATCAGAGTGCAGAATATATAGATAGTTTGCTATTAACATGTTCCTTTGCTTAATTTGCTATCAGAATTTTTCAGAAAAAAAATAGTTATCTTACACAAAATCTCCTAAAATTCTGGCAAAAAATATATTGTCTTTCCAGAAAATTCACAGTTGGTTAGTTTAGGTAAGTAGTCTTCATCAGTTTAAATAACAGTAATAGTGGACTAGATAGGTCTTTTTATTTGATATAGTATGATCTTATTTCTTAAAGTATATTCTTCCATATGAGGGGGAAAAGGAGCAGATACTCCTTTACATAAGATCTTACTATTAACTAGTTAATGATCCAATTCAGCTGTGATCAAAGCACAACAGCTAGATAATTAAAGATAGCAGTGCAGCTAATTTACTTTGATATGATACTATTTGTCTAATGACTTGTTATTTGAATAGAGTTTTCAGTTAGTTATTAGATTATTTTATGCATTAGAGCAATAATCTTTAAGCAATTAACATGTCACTACTTGTGGAAACAACACACTATTTTTGTCTCCTTAGGAATTGACTTTAAGATTTATATTGCTCAGATTACCAAGCAAAATTATGGGCACACTTATTAAATACTAACACATGAGGAAGTAGCACTTTTTCTTTTTAAATGAGTTTAGAGAAGTTGAGTTTCTTTAATATTCTCTAGAAAACAATTCTTTTAAGAGAGCATATTGTTTTAGTTAGCTTCTATGAGTAAATATTCCATAGAGTTTAGCTACAAAATCTATTTTGAATTATACATTTGTTTTTTAATCCTATACATTCATTGCTTTAATTACTGTAGAAATTTACACATATTAATAGAGATATTATTTCAAACAAGTATAAATGTTGGTTCTTACAGAAATATATATTCATGATTTTATGAAGTAGCTGGGAAACGTATGGTAACCCTTAAAGAAGTAAGGTGATTATACTATACACCATTTAAAGCCTAACCCAAACAAGACCCAAGTGCGTGCTTTCCAGTTCCGAAATCAAGATACAAGCGAAGAGTTGGATATTATGTGATAAGGGAACTACAGTACTGTCCAATACCGAAATATGACAGTATCATCGGTGTGACATTTGACAAGATACTCTTTTTAAAACAGCATAGCCTGAAAACTAAGGCTAAAGTCTTGAGGAACAGTATCATCAGGAAATTGATGATTTCTAAACATAGGGAGCACAATCATCTATGCTGTGCACATCAGCTTTGGCCTTGTGTGTGTGTGCAGCAGAGTATCTAAATATTAGACAAAACAAATGCTGATCTAGGCATATTAGTCATGTTAGATCTAGATAATAGATATTAGACTGATAGAGAGAAAATGATGGAGATATATTCACAATTGTTTAATGTATGCTAATCCTAATTCTGAAGACAAAATATTGTATGAATAAGAACAAAAATAGTGAATTGTTGGAAGCCACATGCTATTCATTTTCTATTTTTTCATATCAAGTACATGGTTTCTTCATTTGGCCATTCATGCTTGAACCTTTAATAAGGAAAGGATATCTGACAAAATATCTTCCATGGGAGAATATTATATTTCTGCACTTAATTTGTTGAGCATTTTGCATTTATGCTATTTGCCAGGATGTATAGCAGTTAGTAATGCTGTTGATTAGCCACCTTTTCAACCTTAAGAAAATTTCAGTAAATGCATAATAAAAATTGGTGCTTTGGGTCAACCACAGGACAGCAATTAGTTTCCATTTGTAAATTAAGGATTTACAAAGGTAAATATCTTATTGAACTAGAAACAAAATATAAATATTTAGTGGAAGTATAAGACCACACTTTCATTCCAGGTAAATCATTACTCTGATTAGAATGCTAGTTCAGAAAGTTAATATCATCTAGTGGCTGTATCATCCAATTACACCAGAATGCCTTATTAGATTATGATAGAAGATAAGGCTTGTGGATTAGTTTTTGCAATTGCATGTAACTTCATTAGAACTGGCGAGCAATTATTCACTACAAACAAAACCACATTGTGAATCTGATGCTTTTTGTTAATATGGATCTCCTCACTCATCATGGTTGGGAATGTGGACTGCTTTAATAATCCAATGCATGTAATCAAACAAGGAAATAAGATTAAGACATTGCCTGAATTACTAATCAATAGGAACCACGCTAAACTAATAAAATAATTCCTTATTTCAGAAAGAAAAGTTTATTAAATGTGCGCACATACAGTTTATGTTTACATCATAAGCAGGTTGATTTAAAAAGGAATAATTTAAATAATTCATTTAGAATAA
This sequence comes from Pantherophis guttatus, assembly GCF_059756535.1. NCBI lineage: Eukaryota > Metazoa > Chordata > Lepidosauria > Squamata > Colubridae > Pantherophis > Pantherophis guttatus. The sequence continues at coordinate 35,998,279 of NC_142070.1, forward strand.
TTGGATAGTCTGGAGTCCAGAACCCATTTTTCCTACCTAATTCTCAAACTCCTAGAAACACCTATGGCTCCATTTGCCAACTGAGATCTTCAGGGGCCTATTTCCAGGTGTGCTTGATTGTGAAACTTTAGACATGGATATCTACTGACTTTTTAGATTATTTTATTTATTTAATATCAAACTAGCATTTGCCCTTTAATGCTTCCTCATAGTATATAGCCATCTGATTCTATTTGAATTACTCTCTTGCTTGTCATACACCGTATTTTTTTGGAGTATAAGATGCACCAGAGTATAAGACGCACCTTAGTTTTGAGGAGGAAAATAAGAAAAAAGCTGATTGGCAGGTGGATCGGCCTCCCAGAATACCCCCAATCAGCTTTTCCCAGAGGTGAATTTTAGCAACAGGTTCCTTGGTTGTGAACTCTGCGCCTTGCTTTTTTTTTGCTTTTTTTTTCTGCCTCTGAAACTTCTGAAACTCTGTTTCAGAAAAAACTTTCTTTTCTGCCTCTGAAAGCCTCCGAAACAGAGCTTCAAAAAGAAAGCCTCTGAATTTCTGTTTGGGAGCTTCTTTTCTGAAGCTTCATTTCTGATGCTTTTTTCAATCTCTGAAACCTCCTTTTGAGAAGCTGGACGGGGCTACATTCGGAGTATAAGACACACCCAGATTTTCACCCTCTTTTTTGGGGGGGAAAGGTATGTTATACACCAAAAAATACGGTAATTGTTTTTATATTAATTATTTTTATCTGCAGTTTATATATTGAATACTTGATTATACATGCTGTGTTATATCCATTTAAAAATTATTTCAGGTGAGGGGAATATAGATTTAATACTAATTTGTTTTCATTTTTAAAATACAGTGAACAGAACATAATATCTGAAACTGCATCATAAAAGTAGGGAAGAAATGTGTTCAATTTTCATTTTAAGAACTTACCAAGTTAGCATCACATAAAACTATTTATAAAACATTTGATTATTCTTCCTTTTTACAGAAAAATGCAAAAGTTGTACACTGGGGAACTGATTGAAAAATGTACATGTTGCTGAAAGTAACATACAAAGGTATTTTATATTATCAAAAATGCTTGGAAAATATATTGGTTAGGCAGTGGTGGGATTCAAATAATTTAACAACCAGTTCTCTGCCCTAATGACCAGCTGGGTAGGCGTGGCAGGGTAGTCATGTAACTGGGTTGGTGTGTCCAACTCAACATCATTCACATTGAGAGGGACTCTCCCTACCACACCTGGCCCTGCCTCACCCGTCCCCTCCCAGCCACTCCTTGTATTGCCCAGTCCCTCGCCTCATCTTGCTTTGCCCGGCTGCTTGCTTCACCTCCTGGCCTTTCACCTTGCCTCACCAACCTGGCTGGTTGACAAGTATTTGTATAACCCAAACAGACAATTCATTCCTAATATTATATAAATGCAGTCAATTCTTTCTATGGTGCTGCAAAATTCACCAGCATTTACCCAACTTGCTATTGACAATGGAAACAATTTTATTAATCTAGAAGCAAGTAATCATTTGCTGGCTGACTAGATTCTCTATTTTCTACCACCATTAGCTCAGATAGCTATATGTTTGTTCCCTAACCATATATTTACAAGTAAGCAGCTCCACCCTTGGCATGTAATGTAGTCTAATAATGTAGTTTTAATTCACTCACATTATCAGAAATTTCAATTTCTTATTTAGTCATTCATTTTACGCTGCATTTAAGAGCTAGTAAAAAGCATAGTAAAGTCATCCTCACAGTAATTCTATTCTTCCTACTGAGTCCAATTAACTTGAAACTTCCAACCATCTGCTACTGAAATCATTATCCAAACTAAATAAAAGATTATAAAGTGTATCCTTAGTATCATGTTAATTTTAAATAAATTGAATTTCCATTCATTATTTCTACTGTGCCATGTTAGTGTATCATTGTACATCAAGCAACCTATATGCTACTGATCATAAAAAAAGTCTATATTGTTGTCTATCATGTACTTCCTGAAGTTTCTGTTTAATGAAAACTAATAAAATATGTACAAAGTCCCATTCTTTCTAGTTTCATTCTTGCTTTAAATATATATACTGTATGTATATGCATATATTTATATACATCCCACACAAAATGCTTTTATGATATTTGTGAATCTAACCATTTCACTGCCTCAAGCATAATGTAAATCTCTTATCCAAAAATAAGTCTTTTGCACTTTTATTCTGCAATTGCTTACATTATTTCGTTTCTGATTGCTTTATAAATTAATAACTTAGTGCTATATACCAATGGTAATCTGGTTTGTGTAACAATTATGTAAAGATCATAATCCAGATTTAGAATCTGTTTGAATTTCTAAAATAATATTACAGCAATAAGTCTTAACTTTTTATTGTTTCCATTACATTTCTTTTAACTTTTCCCTGCATCATAACAAAGAATAGGAAATTTGCCTTCTTTGGAAAAAAATATGGGCACATGTTTAGTGATGATGCAGAAGTATGAATAAATTCAAAGTTTGAACCTTGTTACTATAAAAGTGCTTTTAAATTACTAAGACCTTCAATATAATTAAGCATGGATAACTACAGTGGATAAAGAAGTTCTTCCAAAATATGCATTCATCTCCCAAAGCACTGGTTCTGATGAATTATTTTGACTTCTTTTTCTTAACAGTCAACAATGTGTTTACGTGGTCTGGACTAACCAATTAAAAATGACAACTTTGGAATTATACTATGTATTTAAATGGCAGGCAGAGACTCTTTGAATTAATGCTGTGAATATAATTTAGTGCAGTAAGCAGGGTTCAATGTTTGCTATATTGGAAGGACCATTATCTTTATTGGCCAGAGGCATCAAACTTTTTGTTTATTCTGTGTTTCTTATATATTTAGATGATTTATATTCCATCCTTAGTACTGTTGTATCATAATTTTGTTTGTTTGTTTGTTTAGTGTCTTCAAGTCATTTTTGAATATTGATGACTACCTGAGCAAGTTTTCTTGGTGTTATTTTTAGAATATTTTGTCATTGTTTTGCCATTGCATGCTTTCTGGGGCTGAGAAACAGTGACTGGCTAAGGTTACCCAGCTGACTTTATGCATAAGACAGGACTAGAATTCATAGTCTCCAATGTGCTCACATTTGCAAATTGGTAGTGAAGGTACATGAATAGCAGCCCTGTTCCGGAACCAGTGGAGGTGGAAAACAGGCCTATTTTCAGAGAGCCCTGGAGCCCAGATAGGTGGAAAACGGGCCACCTAGAGGCCCATGGAGGATAAAAATGGACCTATTTCCTGCCTCCAGAGAGCCTCCAGAGCCCAGGGAGGTGGAAAACAGGCCCTCCACAGCCCGAGGAGGCTGCAGGGAGGTAGGTAATTAGTACCTTCCAGCTAAGCGAGAAGCCTTGCAGTGTCTCCTTAATTTAGCTTTGTCTGCTAGACAAAAAATAAATCAATTCTGCCTTCATTTGCCCTTCTTTAAGCTCCCTGAATAAATTATAGCTCATGCATACACAAGCGCAAAAGTCTTAAAAACTTTTGTTTTAAGCGGCGCCCCCTGCGGTCTGTTTTTGCTCCCAGGTGGGTGCAGGAGGCCGAGTGCTGCCTGTCACACACCCCTGGCCATGCCTACCATGGCTATGCCCATGCAGCCGGTCATTAGGACAGAGAACCATTTGTTAATTTATTTGAATCCCACCACTGGCTAAAGTCCCAATATGCTAATTTATCTACTTTTATTTTTTATATTAAAAGAAATGGCATTATTAATTTAACAGATTATTTATAGTGTACTGTGTTATGCTATGCTATGCTATGCCATGCCATGCCATGCCATGCCATGCCATGCCATATCATATCATATCATATCATATCATATCATATCATATCATATTTAATGTGCTAAGGCTTGTTTCTTTAGAAGAAAAACATATTTTTCTTCCCAAACCAGATTCTTTATTAATTCAACCAAATAACTCTGAGTATTTCTCAATGGAGTCACAATGCAATTGGATAGCACAATTATTTCAGAAAAGAGTAACACAATTCAAGTATAATTTATTACAAATATTTCATGTTTGCTTGAGAGAAAGAGGAAACTTAAAATACCTGACTTTGAAGAAGTTTATTTTATATCCTGGGGCAGAGCCAAAGGAATTAATCGTCCTGAGAAATACACTTAATGGAGTGTAAGGCTCAGCAGACTACTGGATCTTTAATAAATATCTAGCTGTAGCCTCTAATTATTAAGATACAAAATTCAATTTCCTCAGCAAATTTACTACTACAATAATTCTTATTGCACTCATCTTTTCAGAACTTTATTTTAAGCAACATTCACTCTGGATTAAGGCAGATCTTCATCATATATAAATCTATTCCACTATTATAAGTTGGAACCATTGGACAGATAGACAGAGTTTGCAAGTTTGATTAGAATTCCAGGTAATAAAAACAATTCTAATTCCTTATTTTATACCTCCCTTTACTCTTGAATATTTCATTTAGTATATGCTAAGCATTCCTCATAAAGATTATAATAACTATTTTAGTTTATTAATGCCATATTAAAAATTAAATGCTAAACAGAGTTCAGAAGTACTTAAAATTATTGATCCATATCTAAGTGTCAAAAGTTAAGATATTGTACAAAAGTTAAGATATAGTAAAATATCTAAGTGCCCGAGCCCACTGTAACAATATTGCCAAAAAGACATTAAGAGTTGTTAACATAATCTTGCATAGCTTCTTCTCTGGTAATGTTGTACTACTAACTAGAGCATACAAAACATTTGCTAGACCAATTCTTGAATACAGCTCATCTGTCTGGAAATCGCACTGCATATCGGACATAAACACAATCAAGAGAGTCCAGAGATATTTTATGAGAAGAGTCCTCCATTCCTCTAACCGCAATAAAATATATTATGCCACCAGACTCCAAATTTTGGGCTTAGACAACTTAGAACTATGCCGACTTCAGTCTGACCTAAGCATAGCACATAAAATTATCTGCCACAATGTCCTTCTTGTCAATGATTACTTCAGTTTAATAATAGATACAAACTTATGGTAAACCATTCCAAACTCGATTGCAGAAAATATGACTTCAGTAACAGAGTGGTCAATACCTGGAATGCACTACCTGATTCTATAAATTCTTCCCCAAATCACCAAAATTTTAACCTTAAACTGTCTACTGTGACCTCACCCCATTCCTAAGAAGTCTGTAAGGGGCGTGCATAAGTGCACCAGCGTGCCTACCATCCCTGTCCTAATATTCCTTTTTACTTACTCTTTTCATGTATTCAAATTATGTTTATACTTTTACCTTTTATCTTATATATGCTTGACAAATAAACTTATGATTATGATTATGAATTTGGATTTTCTCATAGTATTTATTAACCATAACCTTAAGGACCAGGCTGCAGTTGGCATGATATTTCATATCATTACTCCATAATAACTAATAAAAAAGGCCAAATCCATATATTAATTCCAAGATAGGTTACAATTTTCTAGGAAAAAATGTTGAAATTATGAAAGACATTCTGGATTATGATATAAAAAGTAAATGTCCTTGTTTCACAGATTAACTCATTCTAGAATTCAAATCATTAGTTAGTTTCCTTTGTCAAAATTTAATGTATGTATATATTCCTATATATACAAAAATATATCTATATGATAATTTATTTCCAACATTTGAACTTTTGTACAGTGAAAGATAAATGTATCATTGTAATAATTTATTGTTATAGCATAGAAAATTGATGTGCCTAGTAGATGAAAATTACAAAGTAATATTTAATATGTTAAGTCTATACTGAATTTCATTAATGAGTATATTAATAGCAGCTATGAAAAACCTCTCAAAATAATTGGAAGTTGTTTTATTGAGAGAAAAGCACTGAGATTAATTACTAAAAATAATGTTACAAAATATTTACAGTATAAAAATAGAGAATGATAACTTCTGCTGTGCCTACTCATCATCTATCATAATTGTAATATTTTCTTTAATTTGGGGGGGACAAAAAGAGAAATGTTCAGAATGATTAAATACTACAATACTAAACTATATTATTTCAAACTATTGTTTTTAAGAGATACATATATACATATGTTTCAGTTTGAAGAATAAAAGGAAAGAAGTTCTCTGTCTCAATATTCTATTTTTAAAAGCCTAATATAACTTCTGTAACAATTGTAAACAAAACATAAATTAGAATTTTATTCTAAATTGGATTAACATTTGGCAACAGCAAAGTGCAATTAAAATTTGTGGAGGGAGAAGTGTATCACAGAGTGAGATAGTGATATCAAATGAATAGAACTGTGCAATATATGGACATTCTCTTAGGAGAATAAGAGAATTGGAATCTCTCTCTCTCTCTCTCTCTCTCTCTCTCCCCCCCCTCCACTCCATGTTTTCAATCTAAACATAATTGAGATTATGAACTGAACCACTGTTTTCAATGACACTTTCTGCTGAAGTTCAATAACAAGATCAGGAGGAAATCTAGTAGCATTTTTTAAAAGAATCTGCTGGTTTTTTTCTGCTGTCTCTGCCTATGAAGCTTTATGTATATTAGTAAGAATTGTTAAGGAATGGGACTAGCAAGTTATACCCAAACATATACAATTAATATTTTCATTTTCTTCATAGATTTTTTGCATTACAGATCATGATGATGATTATAATGATGATTTATGGTCAGTTAGTTTGGAAAATTATCATTCTGGCTTTATTTAAAAATAGGATTCAGTTTATTTTGAAGAGACAAAGGAAAAGGGAATATACTTCAATAAATTTGAAACTAGTTTCTATGAAAGAAAACATTACTTTTCCACTTGAAATAGCACATACATGTCAATGTCTTCTATCTCATTGCATTCCTTTAGCCTTTGAAAGCCAAAGCTTTCATGTTCATTTCATTAAAAAAGATGAAAGAATATATCTTTCCATTAAAGTAATTTTATATAGCCTTTAATAGACACTTTATAGTGTGTCTTCTATTTTTTTTTAATCCTCAAAGTTGTATTCAAATATGTAGCTATGATTGGGTAATGATAATGAAAGGATTTTTTGTCTGAAAATTCTATATTCTTTACTAATATCATACAAAGCAAGTTTTTGATATCATTTCCCAATTTTTCTTTCTGAGTTCAAGTAGTTAGGAAATAAGTTGCTTTTCTGTATGAGGACCTTTTATATTTCAATAGCCTTATATTTATCTTATATTATCTTGATCTATAATAGTTTTAACCAGTGGTGGGATTCTGCCGGTTCTAGGGAGTTCGGCCGAACCCTTTGTTAAATTGCTGGCTCGCCCCACCCCTTGCCCCGCCCCTCCGCACTACTATTTATTGCCAATAAATGGGGCGAGTAAGCCAGCAATTTAACAAACGGTTCGGTGTTTTTTTGTAATTTATTGGCCCCGCAGCACACCGAACTGTTTGTTAAATTGCTGGCTCGCCCGTCCCTCGCCCCGCCCCGCCTCCCACCCACACGGCGCCAGCCTACCGTAGCCAGGGGTAGGCAATTGTGGCTCTTTTACAACCTGTGGCCTTCAACTTCCAGAATTCCTGAGACAGCTTGGCTGTCTCAGGAATTCTGGGAGTTGAAGGCCACAGGTTGTAAAAGAGCCACAATTGCCCACCCCTTCCCTAGCCTGAGTTCCGCTGCCTGGGATCCACGTGGGCTGCCACGTGGTTCCCCACCGGCTCTGGACGCAAGAGAGCAGGATGGAGAAAGCAGCTTCCATGCCTTCACTCACCCTCGCTCTCTGCTCTGTTGGATCGCTAGCCATTTGCTTACCCCGCCCACTCCCAATCTATTGCTGCCTCCGGAGTCCCAGCTGATGGCTAGAGGAAAAAAAACTGTTCAAATTCTTGCCACGGGGCTTCAAAGGGCCGCCCTATAGCCAGTGGTGGGATTCTGCCGGTTCTAGGAGCCGAACCGTCTGTTAAATTGCTGGCTTGCCCCGCCCCTCCGCACCACTATTTATTGCCAATTTTGGTAATTTTTTTGTAATTTTATTGGCCCGCGGAGCTTCAGCATAGGCTAATTAACCCTTGCTTAGATCGGCTCCCGAGTCTCGGCTGATTTGTCTCAGCTGTTTTGCTCAGGGCTCTGCTGCTTGCTGGAGCAATTTTTTTTCCCCTAGCTATCCTGAAAAATGAAACTGAAACTGCTTTGCTGTTGCTGCAACATTGGATAATTAGGCAGGCAGATTTCTTTTCTTTTTCCTCAACAAAAAAGGTAGGTGCAAACAATGGGAAATTTAGGGAAAAAGAGGAGAGTTCAAGATTTTAAAACACAAAAGAAAAAAAGCTCTATTTAACTAGGGAATTGTAATAATTGAGATACTATTAATTGTATATTTCTGAAAGCAGAAATGGTTAAGTTGTGGTTTGGAGGAATATAGGGGGAAATTATTTGGTTTATTATTATTGGTAAATATAATTAATTGATTTGTAAGAAATTGGATTGCATGGAAATAATTGGAATATTCATGTTCATATTGATTAATATACAAAAAAGGTAGTTATATAACTAATTGATTTATATAAAAATGTTGAATTTATATTAAACAACTAATATTACATAATTAACCAATGTGAGGATGGATATAAAAATATATGACAATGGGAAGGGGTATAATATAGAATAGAAGGGAAAAAATTGAATTTGATTAAGATTAGAGATGAGGATGAAGGGTAATATTGGTTTTTTACAAAAATAGATGAGGAATAAATATGGCAAAAAGGAAATATAGAAATTGTAAATTTAATTGAAATGACTAAACACTTTAAATTTGTGAACCAGCCAAATATTCTGTTCAAAGAAAATACATTGTGTGTTTCTAATTATTGTTATTTATTCATATTTGTTCTCTTTTAGTCTTTAAAGTTTAACAATTCATTCTTTTATCTTAATATCTTTATATTTGTTTGGGGTTGGCTTTCTTCCCTTTCATCTTTTTTATTGTACAGCAATCTTTCTCCTCAAACCTACCACCTCTCTCTTTTCTTTCCTTCTTACTTTCTCTTCCTCCCCCTCTTCTTCTCCTTCCTACTTCCTCTTCCTTTCTCCTTCTCCTCCTCTCTTCCTCCCTCTCTTCCCCTCCCTCCTACTCTAATTTTCCTTCCCTTCCTTCATCCCTCTCTATTGCTGTATCCTTTTGTGCATATGGACTACTCAGAGGGCTGAAAAAGTTATTTCTGACTGGTCCTCACACTTTTGACCAGTCCTCGAACTTACGACTGTCCTCACATTTTACGTTTTTGCCCTATCTTGTCACCATGGTGAAGAGAAGCAGTTGTGAAATGAGTGACATGGTTGTTAAGAAAGCTGCACGGGCATAAATGTGAGGATGGTCATAAGTGTGAGGACCGGTCAAAAGTGCGAAGCCCAGTCAGAAATGACTTTTTTTCAGCCCTCTGAGTAATCCCTATGCACATAGGCACGCCCACCCGGTCACATGACCAGCTAGCCACGTCTACACAGTCACATGACCAGCTAGCCATGCCTACACAGTCACATGACCAGCTAGCCACGCCCACCCAGTCACATGATTGCCAAGCCACATCCCCAACTAAGCCACACCCACAGAACCTGTTGTTAAAAAAATTGAATCCCACCACTGGTTTTAACTGTTATCTTTATCCATTGTTGGAATGGATTGATGGTCAAATAATTATTCAATTTTATCATCAGACTTGTATTTATACAATTAATCTTCCACCTGCATTTAAGAACCCTTTTAGGTATTTACCAACCCTTTTCACAACTACACCTAGTCTCTTTATTGTAGACTGAAGATGTCCAGATTTTATAGTTTCTGATTTCCAGATCCCTCATCATTCTCCCAGTTCTCCTTGAAATTCATCCAGCCAGGATTCTCCGATCTTGAACATTAGATTTTTCTTACCTAAGTGCAGCATCTTAAACCCATCACTCTTGAATATCGAACTACCTGTATTGGATATGGCCCAGCATTCAACTCTGCCAAGGTTTCTTAAGTTATTATTTAACCTCTAAAGTGTTAGTCAGTAACATTTGCTTTGTTCCATCATAAACCTGATAGATATACCATTTATTCACCTTCTATATCTTTGAGAGATGATACTAGGACAATGAGAAACATTTATAAGCACCCCTAACAATCCACCAGACTTCATAGTTATAGCCATAACACTCACAAGGACACAAGATAATTACAAATATTATTATTATTATTATTATTATTATTATTATTATTATTATTATTATTATTATTATTATTATTAAATTAAATTTTTATACTGCCCTTCTCCCGAAGGACTCAGGGTGGTGAAATGCCAAGATTAAAATACATACAATATGAAAATTAAAATAGTTTAAATAATAATTAAATCAGTTTGGCTTTCGCAATTTAAAACCCATTACCCATAAAATTAACCCATTAAAATATTCTAAGCCAGCCCGGCTTGCTGAAATAAGAAAGTCTTCAGCACCCGATGGAAAGTACAGAGGTCCGGGAACAGTCATATCCCTGGGGGTAGCTCGTTCCAGATGGCGGGTGCCCCCACAGAGAAGGCTCTCCCCCTGGGGGTCACCAGTCAACATTGCTTGACCGACTGAGGAAGAGACCTTCTCTATGGGAGCGTATTGGCTGGTGGGAGGTTAATTGTGGCAGAAGGTGGTCTCGTAGATACCCAGGCCCTAAGCCATGGAGCACTTTAAAGATGAGAACCAATACCTTGAAGTGCACCCGGAAGACCACCGGAAGCCAGTGCAGCTCGCGCAGGAGAGGTGTTACATGCGAGCACAATGCCGCCCCCATAATCACCCGCACAGCCGCATTCTGGACCAGTTGGAGCCTCCAGGTGTTGCTCAATGGGAGCCCCATGTAGAGAGCATTACAGTAGTCCAGGTGGGAAGTAATGAGGGCATGAGTGACCATGCATAAGGAGTCCCGATCCAGAAAGGGGCGCAACTGGCGTATCAGGCGAACCTGATAAAAAGCCCCCCTGGCGACGGCCATCATATGCTCTTCTAAAGACAGCCGTGCATCCAGGAAGATGCCCAAGTTATGAGCCCGCTCCATTGGGGGCCAATGACTCGCCCCCAGTAGCCAGCGATGGCACCAGCTGGCTATATCGGGACGCTGGCAACCACAACCATTTGGTCTTGGATGGGTTGATTCGGAGCCTGTTCCTCCCCATCCAGACCCGCAGGGCCTCCAGGCACTGGCACATCACTTCAAGGGCATAATTGGGGTGGTCTGGGGTGGAGATGTACAGCTGAGTGTCATCAGTGTACAGATGGCATTGTACCCCAAAACCACGGATGATCTCACCCAGCGGCTTCACATAAACCGACCCTTGCGGCAGCCCACAAACAAGGCAACCTCTGGGCCCCTGCCAACACGGACTGCAACCGGTCAGAGAGATAGGAGGAGAACCACCATAACACGGTGCCTCCCACTCCCAACCCCTCCAGCCGGCGCAGCATGATACCATGGTCGATGGTATCAAAAGCCACTGAGAGGTCTAACAGGACCAGAACAAAGGAACAGCCCCTGTCCCGAGCCCTCCAGAGATCATCAACCAATGCGACCAATGCCGTTTCCATGCTGTACCCATATTGCCAAATGTTTTCCTGAGATCAGAGTACACCATATCAAAAACATTCACTCAGTCAGTCTGTCATAAAAATAGAAAAGATTAGTTTTACATGGCTTATTCTTGCCAAACCAACAAACTCCTAGAAATACATTAACAGCATAGCTAAAGATGTATATTTGAATAGAATTCAGTGTTATTGTTATTATTCTGCAGAGTAAACTGAACTTTCTTTAATTTTCTAATTCATTTAGCATACATGCATTCTTATCAGATAGCCTCAATAGCCTGTCTTCATTTTCATTTCCACAAATTGATAAGCTGTCTGAATTTGTAATTTTTAACAAAATTAAAATATGCCCATTTATTGTTTATTTTGAGAGTAAAACCTAGAAATCAGAAAAATCAAAGCAAAACCATATAGGGATGTTATGGAGAATCATTGTAACCCTTAGCAAATTGCCTTTATTTGACGGTTCTAAGAACTATAGACTCCAAATGCTCTGGACCTCTTACATACCACATAGATCTACAATAATTTGATCTTTCAAAATAATATCCATCTATATTAGCCTTTAGCTTTTGAAAGTGAAAGAAGTGAAAAAAGATTCATCAATATGTTGCAGCCTATCTATCTCATTCATTCTACCTTCATCCAGTTTCATTTTTTATTGGCTAGCATCATTCCCATCTTCTAATTCCTGGCTCAAATGCTTTGCTGGGGCTGGGCCCTTAAGGAAGCCATTTATGGAAAACAGGATCATTGTAACTATATTAACTTTCCTGCAAGAAAGAAAGTTTGGTATGATAGGGAACAACAGAAAGGAACAGAAATATCTTGAGTGTACCAAGACAATCATTTCCCTAGTGCAATCCTGAGCTGCATTCATGTGGATATCATAACTGAAATTATTATACAAAGCCAACATAATGATACAACTTTGCAATATCACCTGACGTAGAAGCACAATAGAAATTTTGATTGTGATAGGAACCCACTGAGGACAGAGAAAAGAAAAGGGAAAGAAAAAGATCATGTTTTAGGAAAAAGTCATTATCAGAAATTGACTTTCTCAGTTTCAATCTACTTGCCATATAAAAAGAAACAATGAATATGGAGACTGAAAATCTTTCATTAATTGTGATACTCATATGAGTTGTCTGTTTTAAAGCATTTTAGAATGTGCGATATATATTACATACCCTTTTCATCAGTTGCCTCTGGTATCTAATACAAGAGTAAGTATTGAGAGATATAAAACTATCTAGTATTGTTGAGAAAATGACACAGGTTTCAAAAATGACTTAAGGAAAATGATAGAACTGCACTTGAAACCATATGAGTGAAAATAGATGTGCTATGACATGTAAATAAATGCAAAGGTGACAAGAAAGTTTTATTGAATATGTACCAACATTATTTACATTCAATATCAAACAATTTACAATATGCCTAATATTATGGCAAGTCAACATTACAGTAATGTCTGGATCTGTGAATTGGAAGGAAATTGTTCAAATATTACTTGGTTAGTTTTTGTGGCAATATTCTACATTATTACTTCTGGCATTGAAATTTAAAATCTAATCAGAACAGGCCATGTATATATTTGACACTGGTACAGAAATGTGAGTTATTGCATTTCTTTATTATGCAGAAGAAGCATTTCTGAAGCGAAACAATGACATATAGCTTTCATGCCAAGTAAGATCACTTGCAATGAAAAAGAATGTCAATTTGAAACTATGAAGAGCTTTTATTAATGAACCTTTAGAACATGTAACACCAAAATAAACACACAGAGACAGAATGAATGAATGAATGTGTGTGTCTTATAAATATACTATATTTACAAAGCCATATTCTGGAATAAATATGCCATATTTTCAAAACTATTTTCTGGAATAAATATGCCATATTTTCAAAGCTATTTTCTGGAATAGCCCCAGAAAAAAGAAATTGTCTGAAGGCCATTTATCACTCCCCAATATAGTTACTCTTACTTTGTTTCAGCAATGGAGTATGGTTTTAGTCTTCTCTGAGGAAAAGTGGATTAGAAGAAAGAATATTAGGTCTAGTATTAGGGGAAATTGAAGTAAAGCAGGAAAGGGAGTCAAATCAAATAATTTTAATCCAATCATTAATCGGTAGAATGGAAAAAGGGAATAAAATAGTTTCTTGAAAATCATTCAACATTCAATAATAAATAAAAAAGTATATATACATTAAAATATGATAAAAAGTATTATTCGTATTAGTTAAAACTAATTTAAAATCTAGAATTATAGAGCCGCTGACAATTATAGAGCCTCCGATGAAGGGATTATACAGTAGCTAAGATTAAAGAAAAAGAAAAGACCAGTGGATAATGCTGAAGCTGAGCCATTCTCTGCTCAAACAACTTCAATTTCTCTTAATTATTCTTTGTCTAATTTTGTATGCCATTTTCCAGAACCTGGCAATCTTAAATGTTATTTCAGGATTAATATCAGAAAGTAAGAATTGCTTGTATTGCTGGTCACTCTATCCTGTTTTATTAGCCAAGAGTGGGGCAATTAAAACATTTTGGGATGCTGGGTAAAACTACCAGTACAGAAGAACATGTCCAGTTGTTTCTACATGTCCTGAGTCACAAGGGCATACTTGTTAAAGGTATGCTATCTTTTTTTCTTTTCCATTTAGGACTGCTGAAGGCAGTGTATTACATCAGACTAAAACAAAGGCCTAGGAAAGGGAATGCCATCTCAATCGGTGAAGACACCTGCATTACATCAGTAAGATTATACCGTACTCTACTTCATTCTGAAAATTCAGAATATCAAAATATCATGTGCTTCTTTCTGATTTGAAATCGAAGATAAAAGATTCAAAACATATTGAATCAAGATTTGATTTTTTTTAAAATTTAAAAATGGGTTACAACCATTTAGTTTGTGTCCAACTTTTGGCAACTTTATAGCAGTGGTGAAATGTAAATTTTGTTACTACTGGTTCTGTGGGTGTGGCTTGGTGGGGGGGTAATGTGACTGGGTGGCCAACTTTTTTTTTTTTACACTTTTAAAACCATTTTTTCTACAACCTCTTTGGCAGAAGAGGTTGTAAAAAATGCTTTTAAAAGGCTCTGCCAATCAGGCAACTCAGTTGGAATTGTCAGAACCTTTTAAAAGCATTTTTTTCTATAACCTCTTCTGCCGAAGAGGTTGTAAAAAACGCTTTTAAAAGCCTCTGACGATCCCAGCTGAGTTGCCTGATTGGCAGAGGCTTTTTTTTCTTTTAAAAGCCTCTGATGATCCCAGCTGAGTTGCCTGATCATCAGAGGCTTTTTTTTCTTTTAAAAACATTTTTGTCTACAACCTCTTCGGCCCCAAAGAGATTGTGAAAAAATTGCTTTTAAAAGCTTCTGACGATCAGACAACTCAGTGGGATCGTCAGAGGCTTTTAAAAGCATTTTTTTCTACAACCTCTTCAGCCGAAGAAGTTGTAGAAAAATTCTCGGCCAGTCCACCCAACTGCACTGGAAACAAGCCAACACCAGAACGGAATAAAGCAGTTGCTATCCTTTAATTAGGTTCAGCACAGCAAACACAGGCAGGAGAAAGGCACAAGCCGGAAACAAGGTTTAAAGTTAGCGCTACACGCAATCGCAGTGTAGCGCCTTTTATATACACAGCAATAAATCAAGTGGCAATTAAACAGTTAACATCACCCCTCCTTCCCCTAGCTGGCCTGAAGGAGGAGCACAATAAATCAATTAACAATCAAACAGTCAACATCATCCCTCCTTCCTCAAGCTGGCCTGTAGGAGGAGCGCGCCTCTGTTACAGCACAAGGCAGCGTCATCTGCAAACACCATGCCCCCACCATCTCCGATGAAAGAGTTTGCTTCGTTGTGTGTGCGGGTGGTAAAGACTTCTCAAACAGCTGATGACATGCCCCCGGAGAGTCCAACAGCTTGCCCCTCCTCGTCGTCCTCCCTAGTGATGGCGAGACCCAACCGAGGCTCGACAAAAATGCTTTTAAAAGCCTCTGATGATCCCAGCTGAGCCGTGTGATCATCAGAGGGTTTTTTTTTACTTTTAAAAGCATTTTTTTTGGCAGAAGAGATTGTAGACAAAATGCTTTTAAAAATTAAAAAAAGCCTCTGATGATTGCGTGGCACAGCTGGGCATGGGGGGGGGGCAGGTATTTTTGCTACCCGTTCTCCGAACCACCCGCCGCCATCACTTCCAGGTCCAGCGATCTGGCCTGAACCAGGAGCATTTTCAGCCCTGCTTTATAGGCAAGTGCTTTCCATGCTATCCTGCCAAGTGCATCTTCTTTCAGTTGTTGGATGTTCATATTTGTATCAGTTTTGATGGTATGAAGCCAGTGAGTTATTTGCTTGCCCCTTCTTCTTCTTCTTCCCATAATAATTCCTAGCATCACTGACTTTTCCAATGAATATGCATGCATGGCATGGCCAAAATAAATCAGATGTAGTCTTGTGATTTAGTTATTATTCTGACACACATACAAACATGCACACACAGCATTACACTCACACTCACACTCATTCACACACACACATGATTTCCCGGTTGAGAACACTTTCATTTAAGTAAACTTATTCTATGTGACTAAACTTCTAAGTTTAGACTGCAATTCTTATATTTCTACAGAAGTTATCAAAACTGCAGAGGGGAGCAATCACAGAAAATGCCACTCAGAGTCGAGAGAGGTGCCAGACAGGTGGCCAAATAGAGAGAGAACCAAACAGCTCAAGTGGGAGAAACAAACACAGAGATGTTTCTTTTAAAAAGTAAGCAGCTTTGTACTGTAATATTAGTCCCATTCCCCCAACTCAATTTACAACTTAGTATTTTAATGTAATACTCATTTGGAGACATTCATGCTCAATCATAAGCCCAACTCTTATAAACTCTTACAACAATCATAAAATAAATATTTAGCGAGACAGGAGGCATTTTCATGCCTTTCTTTTCTTATCTTTCTAAAGTGTAAACTAGCAGGAGTGAGAATTTATAAACCCTTATTGCTCTCATGAGCAGTAAACATTGGGGTAATAAGGTTCAGTTTTATAGCTCTATAACACAGTGCTGATATTGAAACCTCAAGCAAACAGAGTTTTTTAAAAAAGATTGACCCCGCAAGATGTGTTAATACCTGCCATAGTGCTAAAAAAGAACTAGATGGATAGCAGCAGCAGATATGATATTTTAGATAATGTAAAATTGATCAAATTAATAAATTGAAGGTGTCTATGGCTGCCCAAAGCTTGAATAGTCAGAAATGTAACATCAGGCCTGAATATATGAATAAAAGGTAATAAAAAATGGCAATGAAATGACAATTATGATGATAATGATCCAGTATGCAGATCCTGGTTAGGGTATTCCAAGAGTGGAAGATATACTGTATTTTTAAGAATATTTCCTGCTCTACTTGTTAGAATACCAAGGAACTGCAAAAGGTATACAGCAACAATACTGCTTATTCTATTAATGTCCACTTCCTTGTAAATACTGAGTGGTGGACAAGACAAATGGTAAGCAACATTATATTCTGCTACATTTGGATGTTATATATTTCACCGAACAACTTCTCTATTTCTTCTGTGGCAATAACTTCATATTGTCCACCTTCTTTGAATATGGGATTCAAAATTCCATCAAAAATAGAGTCACTAGGATCATTATAGTAGAGGCATTTATCATCTGGTAAAAAGAACCATGGCTGTTGCATGTGTTGGCATTCATCCTTGCCCATAGTGTACTACTCACTTCCTGATCTAAATTTTTAGCTGGGTAATATCCAGTATTTGTGAATATCCAGTAATTCCCTGGTCACAAAACACTAGACAAAATTGAGTATTTATAAAGTTAAGAGATTCAAGTAATATTTTTAAAAAATACAACTTGCTAAAATATTCTTTTTCCAATTTACTTATCGATAGACTGACATCAATTTTTCCCACCTAGGGACCTCATGGATTCCTTCTTCTACTCTACATTATTATGAATACAGGAAATGGATATAAATAAATGGGGACAGTAGGACAGGGATGATAGGCACATTGGTTTGCTTATGCATGCCCCTTACAGACCTCTTAGGAATGAGGTGAGGTCAAAAGTAGACAGTCTAAGGTTAAAGTCATGGAGCATTAATTCTATATTATTATCACATCTTGGAATGTTACCACAAAATGCCCCATTATCAAATGTTTGTTCTTTAGTGGCTCTCGTCTTTCATGCTGTAGTGAAAGTATACATCCTTTTTGGAGCACAGCCAAAGGTAATTTGTTCTCTCCTGGCAGTTCTCTAATATCTCCTTCCCTCCCCCAACATTCCACCTTAGCTAACATTTAAGTGATATCAATATCAGAACACCATATTGTCAAAGAAATATGAATTTTCTGAAATTCAAAATTACTCTGAATCAATTTGATTTCAAATTATTTTATTGATCAATGTAGTTTTCCAGTAGCAGTGAGGTTATAGCTGGTAGATGAGGACAGGTAACATCACACAATGTTTAGATGGCATACCTGGCAGTAGAGTAAGATGCTCATTATAAAATTTAAATATGTAAAAGCAAAAGGTTGCCTAACAAATAATAAAATAAATATGCAAGAAAATAGTCTACAAGAAAATAATATTCCATTATTTTTGTTTTGTCTAAAATTTAGCATCAGGTTACATTATACTTCTCCAGAATAATATGAAAAGTCTAAAAAAAATCTGGGCTTTAATATCAGTCCCTCAGAGCTAGAGTAGAAGACTTTTAATTCAAATGGGAAAAGAAATACATTCTTATAAAAATTTATAATACTTTTAAAAGATACACTTAAAAGTCACAAAATTTATTCTGAGCCCTGAGCTAAGAATAATTCACTTTTATCACTAATCTTCTTCCATAACTAGAAACAACATCACAGAATTTCCTCCCTCAGGTGTATACAAACAATAGCATTTGATATGAAGTTATCAGGACAATGAATGAATTTTAACTTTATTTCTTGAGAGATGAAATGCCCGTGTACTTTCAATGATAAGGCTGTAACTTGCACATACTTCTATAATAAATGAATCTTAGGGAGGTAGGCAGGTAGGGTGTCACAGAAAGACAAATAAACTAAAAGCAACAGAACACGGCTACTTCACAGAGAGATCCATCAGAAGTTCCTTGGCTCAGCAAAGGCTCTTGGCAAGATCATTTAACACACATTTTGAAAGCATTATGGAAAAAAATTGTTTTCGTGTGCTTCACAGAAATGTCTGGATAGCAATGTATTAGAGTTGTTTGATTGATTTTTGTTAAGACTTTAGCAGCATTTTGAGTTGTAAAAGGAAAACTAGAATAAGTGGTGAAATAATTTATATCCACTATATATCGTGAGCGGTTTTATTCTTTGAAGAAATAAATCTATTCCTCTGTCTGAAACTATCAATTAAAATGGTGCCCATTATTCATGAAAACAAATATATAGTGTGCTATCCATGACAGGAGAATGTATCATGTATAAGTGGTCAATAAATCATTTGACGGAAAAAAGTGATATGGGAAACGATGGCACTTAAGCTTTCAATATTCATTAAAATTATAACTGCAGCAAGCTGTTCACAAGAGATTCCACTTCAACAGCATATGCCTATGCCATCGTTTTTTAAATACTTAAACCTTGGGTCTCATTCCACAGGCCTGATTTATTTTGTCTTAAGCTCTGGCTTTCTCTGCCATTATCTATATTGGATGGAGTGATGTGAGGGAAAATTCACAATCTCTACCAATCCATGCAATAAGATCAGCTGGTATAATTGGTGAACATAATAAGGATCTGTACATTTGTGATTCTACATATGGAAGCTAAAAAGTAATAGTAAAATTAGTTCTCTGTAGCACAGTAAAGAATATTAAAATATTCCAGCAGAAATCAATCTATTTGAACTTCAGGATAGAAAATATGACTGACATCATTACCAAGATGCCATAGATCAAGAAATGTGCTATAACTACAGAAGACTAGGAAGCCCTAGCCAATACAAGTTTACCAGATACTGCTGGTTACCAGATGTTATGCCAGATTAATGAGAATAAGCTAATAAAACACAAGCTGATGTTGTTTCCTTATACAATATTCCCAGCTGCAGGGTTCCTTAACCAAGCTTATGGCAGGTAGCATTATGAAGTGCCCACATTGTTTATAGTGGGTAATTTTAACTTATTCTCTCTGGATACAGAATCATCTTTTTAAAAAAAACAAACAAACAATTTTTTATTTTAAAACAAACATAAAACATAAAACCATCATCATTCTAAACAATTACAGACAGTGTATCGCTCGGTTAACATCCTTTTGTGCTCAATCCCATCTTCAAAATGTCAATATATGACCAAAGCTTATTTTCATAAAGAAGAATTTCACATATTTTATCTTAACCTCCACTTCATATTTCATATTTTATGGATACAGAATCATCTTGAGAATTCATTGCTGTCATGACTACCATAGGATTGTGTGGTAGCCACATTTTAGAACTGGCTTTATCTCACAGAAGATAAAACATAATATAGTTCTGGGCAATATTTAATCCATTTCACTACTTCCTTTTAATGGGGTTAACTAGCCACAGAATGCCACAAAATGCCACAGAAAGAAGGCACAATTAAGCTAGTTTACCCTGGTGGTTCCAAAAAGCTTCTAGTTTGTAAAGTGCAGTTTAAGATTTTTCCAGATCTCTGAAACTAAGAGATCCCATAACAAAATTATTCCTGAGGTGTTCTACTTCTTCCCAACCCTGTCTAAATACTTGATTTTTTAGAAGATGTGTAAAATGAGAAGTTAGTTTGACCAGATGGGTTGAAGCTTAAGTCTGAATTATCCCACAGTGTTCCAAAGGTGCTTTTCAAAAGGCAAATGAACTTTTTTTGTTTTTCTTTGGAGATGTTTCCTATCTCATTCAAGAAGCTTCTTCGCCCCTGACTTGATGGTGGGGAATGGAAGGATTTATATTCCTTGCAGACAGCTGGTCATTTGCATTCTTTTAGAGAGTTGTTAAGGCCACCTGGAGCTTTATCTGTGTTGTCAGAGTCAATGGAATAGTGCAAATGGGTATGGAGCCTTCTTGGAACTGCTGAAAGAAATAGAATTGCTCTTCTGTTATTATTGCATCTGAAAAATGTTGGCAGAAAAATCAATTAGTATAAATTGTGATCATCTGGCTAAACATTTTGTGAATAAAATAATTTGTTTTTATTGTGAGTTGGAAGTCAGATGAATAAAACTGAAATTAAAGGAGTAATATCATGTGATGATTTGTAAAAGGATTTTGAGCCTGTACATCTTGAGAAAGTGAATAATTAACTGGAACTGAGTCCTTCACTTAAGTTTGATACTTGAGACTTAATTGATACTTAAACCATTTAAGACAGCTAAAACCAGACTATTATCTGATTCTAATAAATTATTATAGAATGTGGTCAATCTGCAGTTGGTAAGTTCTAGATGTAAGGATAAAGGAAAAAAGTGCCTTCACTATTGGCTGTGTTGCTGGCCTTCATGGCAAAAGCAATTCAAAGTTGGGATATCACCACAGAAAAACCCTGTACACTGTACCTTAATAACACACCTTATCCAGCTTAGAGTGTGAGAAGTATTTCTGTTTCTCTACCAGGTGTAATTTCAATGTTACATTTAAGAGAAGACACCTATTAAGTTCACTGCAAAAAAAAATAGCAAAATGTGGATTTGTGTAGCTAAGACATCCATAAGTATCTTTGAGGTTGGATATCCACAAGAAAAAGTTATAATTTGCCACGTATAAACACCATATAGCTTTAGCCTAAGGCACAGGTCCTGCATTTATTATATGATAATAAATCATATAATAAATCTTCTTGTTGTTGTTGTTAGTTGTGAAGTTGTGTCCGATCCATCGTGACCCCATGGACAACATTCCTCCAGGCTTTCCTGTCCTCTACAATCCCCCTGGAGTCCATTTAATGTCATGCCGACTGCTTCAGTGACTCCATCCAGCCACCACATTCTCTGTTGTCCCATTCTTCTTTTGCCCTCAATTGTTCCCAGCATTAAGCTCTTCTCCAGTGAGTCCTTCCTTCTCATTAGGTGGCCAAAGTATTTGAGTTTCATCTTCAGGATTTGGCCCTCTAAAGAGCATTCAAGGTTGATCTCCTCTAGGACTGACTAGTTTGATCGTCTTGCAGTCCAAGGCAGCAGTGAAATCCACTTATCTTTGCTACTGGTTTGGGTGTGCTCCTCTTCTGCACATGTGCAGATGGTTAAAAAAAATGGGATGTAACGATGTCCCGGCGGGTGGGCAGAGCCTCCAGCCACCGGTGCTACCAGTTCGGTGAGCTACCAGTTTGGGATAGAACTGGGGGGATTTCACTGCTGGTCCAAGGAACTCGCAGGAGTCTTCTCCAGCACCATAGTTCAAAGGAGTCAATTCTTTGACTCTCAGCCTTCCTTATGGTCCAACTTTCACAGCCATACATTGCATATATGAGACTAGAGAAGCTAATTAAGTGGAAATACTCTGAATAGTAGTGTTAGGAAATGATTATTACCTTTATTACCTACCTTGTTGGGTTGGCAATATATAAACCCTACATATAGCTTTAAGTCTGCTGTATTGCATCATACTGTGTCCTGATTGGTTAGCTCTGTAGCCAATGTCCTTAAGAGGGAGCTAGAAACATGGTTTGTTTCCCTTTGCTGTTCTTGCTCTCTAATATCTCTGTACACTACTGTTTGCAAATCCAGAAGAACTGTTTATTGTGAATGACTATGACGACTGGTAAGAAGACTTTGTTATTGAATTATCACTGGACTGTCGTTTTGCTATTTCCTGCTTTATATGTGTATGATCTGGACTGTTTATTGGACTGTGCCTTACTATTTCCTGAAAGTAAACACAACTCAGTGTATTTGTGTATTGGCTGTGTTTATTCGTAACTATTCTCAATCGCTTTCATGTGCACACCCTTTCTACTCAAGGGTTATTCTGCGAATTCCTTAACAAGTAGATTTATCCCAAGTCAAACTTGGCCTTCCATTATTATAATGCTGTTTAAAAAGCTTTAAAAAGTTTAAGAACCCTTGACACACTTCTCTGATATGTAAAGTGTAACTAGCAATGACTAATTAGTTGATATTTGCAGTGGGAAGAGATCGTCCCCTAGACCTCTCCCTTGTGGGATGCCACAGGGTTCTATTATGTTTCCCCTGCTTTTCAATTTCTACATGAACAACTAGGTAATGTCATTTACTAGTTTGGGGTACAGTATCACCAGTACATGGCACTCAATTATATCTTTTGACCCCGAGCGATACAAGTGAAGCTGCTGAAGTTCTGTCCCAGTACCTGGAAGCTATATGGGTTTCACTGGGGAAGAACCATTTCCTAGTAAGTTTCTGTGGGTGTTTGGACCATCGAGATCCAGGAATATTCCAACTTTGATCTGGGGTCAAGTTGGGGAGAGGGGTTCTTTCTGAATCACTCTATGAACAGGTGGCAGCTGTAGCCAAGAAGGCTTTTGTCCAGTTTCATCTAGTGTGCCTATTGCAACTTCTTCTAGATTGGGGGACCTTTCAAATAATCACTCATAATGACTACTGCAATGTACTGTTTATAGAGCTGTTCTTGAACACCACCCAGTAGCTTCAAGCATTCCAGAATGCAGTGATAGGCATGCTTCAGGGTGTCCAAGTAATACCTCTGTTTTGCAAGCCACACTGGTCATCAATTGCATCTGAATGTGATTCAAGATGCTGGTTGCTGCTATAATGCCCTGTATAGCATAGGAGCTAGTTATTTGAAGGATCATCTTCAAAATATATTATATGCATATATATTAAAATACTAGATATTCAATACTAGATGGATAAGAGATAAAAAATAGGCAAAATGCACTCATAAGCACTCTTTTATTTCTACATGTTTGCTCATCAATGTATCTATAACTGAATAGTGTTTTCAGCTATTACTTTTGATTATGCAAGCTAATTTAAATGATATAGAAACTAGTACCTTATTGCTGTTTGTGTATTTTTAACTTTTATATATTCTACTGGGATTTTGTTATCACCTTGGGTACTACTAAGGTAGAATCAAATACCTAAATGAGTATCATCATGGCACATTGTATTCTTGCTTTTTCTATCTATCTATCTATCTATCTATCTATCTATCTATCTATCTACCTATCTGTCTATCTAATTTCTATAGCCTCGAATCACACAAATGACTCTGGGTGGAGTATATAATAAATCATAAAAACAATTAAAACAGGACGAAACACACTTATATATAAAATAACTCAGATTCGGGAAGACTTGGCCGCCGACTGGGTTAGTTCAGACGAGATGACTGAGGCAGGCCTTGAGAGTGTTATCTGGGAGGAGTTCGATCCTGTGGCTCCCGAGGACGTGGACAGGATCTTGGGGCGGCTGAACGCAACCACATGTTTATTGGACCCGTGTCCCTCCTGGTTGGTGCTGGCTTCCCGGGAGGTTACACGAGGCTGGCTCCAGGGGATTATTAACGCTTCTTTGAGCGAGGGTGTCCTGCCGGCCGCCTTGAAAGAGGCGGTGGTGAGGCCTCTCCTCAAGAAGCCATCCCTGGACCCGGCTGTTTTGGCTAACTATCGTCCAGTCTCCAACCTTCGCTTTATTGCGAAGGTTGTTGAGAGTGTGGTTGCGCGACAGCTTCCCCAGTACCTGGATGAAGCTGTCTATCTGGATCCGCTCCAGTCCGGCTTCAGACCTGGGTACAGCACGGAAACGGCATTGGTCGCGTTGGTGGATGATCTCTGGAGAGCCCGGGATAGGGGTTCTTCCTCTATCCTGGTCCTATTAGACCTCTCAGCGGCTTTTGATACCATCGACCATGGTATCATGTTGCGCCGGCTGGAGGGACTGGGAGTGGGGGGCACCGTTTTGCGGTGGTTCTCCTCCTATCTCTCCGACCGGTCGCAATCCGTGTTGACAGGGGGGCAGCGGTCGACCCCAAGGCGCCTTGTTTGTGGGGTGCCGCAAGGGTCGGTCCTCTCGCCCCTCCTGTTCAACATTTATGTGAAGCCGCTGGGTGAGATCATCCGTGGTTTTGGGGTGGAGTTCCATCAGTACGCTGATGATACTCAGCTGTACATTTCCACCCCAGACCATCCCAATGATGCCTTGGAAGTGATGTCCCAGTGCCTGGAGGCCGTGCGGGTCTGGATGGGGAGAAACAGGCTTCGACTCAACCCTTCCAAGACCGAGTGGCTGTGGCTGCCGGCGTCCCGGTATAGCCAGCTGACGCCATCGCTGGTTATTGGGGGCGAATCATTGGCCCCCACGGAGAGGGCCCGCAACTTGGGTGTCCTCCTGGATGCGCGGCTGTCTTTAGAAGGGCATATGACAGCCGTGGCCAGGGGGGCTTTTTGTCAGGTTCGCCTGATACGCCAGTTGCGCCCCTTTCTGGACCGGGACTCCCTACGCACGGTCACTCAAGCACTCGTCACTTCTCATCTGGACTATTGTAACGCTCTCTACATGGGGCTCCCCTTGGGGTACACCCGGAGGCTCCAACTGGTGCAGAATGCGGCTGCGCGGGGGATTATGGGAGCGACTGGGCGCTCCCATGTGACTCCTCTCCTGCGCGAGCTGCATTGGCTTCCGGTGGACTTCCGGGTGCGCTTCAAGGTGTTGGTGATCACCTTTAAAGCGCTCCATGGCTTAGGGCCAGGGTACTTACGGGACCGCCTTCTGCCACCAATAGCCTCCCACCGGCCGGTTCGCTCCCACAGAGAGGGCCTCCTCAGGGTGCCGTCGGCCAGACAATGCCGGCTGACGACCCCCAGGAGGAGAGCCTTCTCTGTGGTGGCACCTACCCTATGGAACAATCTACCCCCAGAGATACGAGTGATCTCCGACCTTCGGATTTTTCGTCGGGCCCTAAAAACTTATTTTTTCCAGTTAGCCGGTCTGTCTTGATTTTAGGGTTAGTTTTAAAATTTTAATATTGATTTTAAATTGACAAGTTTTAAATTATGGGCCAAATTTATAAATTATTTTAACTTTATTTTTTAACTGTGATGTTTTGTATAGATGTTTTTATCTTGGCTGTTCACCGCCCTGAGTCCGAAAGGAGAAGGGCGGTATAGAAATTTGAATAAAGTAAAGTAAAGTAAATATGCCACCAAATAAAACTGTTATTATGAAAGTTAATATAGCCAGGAACTATATTTTATTTTATAAACGCTTCATTTCTGAGTCTGTAGAATGAAAGCCCAAAGTGCCAAAGCATTTTCACCCTGATGAAATGAAAATTGGAGATTGTACGTGAAAAGGTGATAGATGATTAGATAGATGATAGATGATTGATAGATGATATACGATAGATAGACAGACAGACAGACAGACAGACAGACAGACAGACAGACAGATAGATACAGGGGTAGGTTCTACTTACCTTTACTACTGGTTTGCAATGGGGCCACACATGCGCACTCTTCTGCACAAGCGCAAAAGCTTCTGCACATGCGCAGAAACGTTTTCATGATGTCAGGATCAGTGAGCAGGGTCTCCCACTGGTTTTACTACAGGTTCTATAGAACCTGTGAGAACCGGGGGCAACCCATCACTGGGGAGAGAGAGAGAGAGAGAGAAAGAGAGACAGACAGACAGACAGACAGACAGACAGACAGACAGACTATATGTATCTACATAAAAAGATTATATAGAGAGGGTAAAGTATACACACACACACACACATACACATGGGGGGAAGAGAGAAAGAAAACAAGTAGGGTGTCAACAGAACCCTGAGCTCAGTACTCAAGTATCTTGTCATTCATTGGATAGCATTCACATCTTTGTCTCTTTACATCCATTGTTAATATAATATTCTTTTGACTTCATCTCATGCTATTCTTTCATAAAATTGTTAAGAGATCTGATTCTCTTAAAATAAGTGCCCTCTCAGATAGATAATGTAAGGTCGCTATTACCATAAGAGATAAATACTGTAGATGAATAGATAAATTTGAGAATAAATAGTTTATCCAACGCACACTTCAGCAAATGAATTACTACATTGACAAATATATTTCTCCTTAACAAGAATGATATGATCGAGTTTGTTTCAAAACAAATTGTACCCGCATCTAAAATAAACTATGTTGCTTTAATTTAATTGGCTTATTTGAAATAGCTTATTTGAAACTTTAATGATACTTTTAACAATAAAAATATATGAGAAAGCAGAAGTGGGGCAAAAAGGATATTTTGTGTAATAAAACTTTACATGCATAAAAACAGTCTGCCTGGGGATTTGAGAAAGCATTTATTGGAAAAAGGAATGTGATTAAGATGAATGCATTGTGGGGTTTTTCTCTAAATTCCCTTCTGATAAATGCTAATGTCTAGAAACTGTCTAATGAAGACCAGTTTACCATGGAATAAAGTCATCTGTGATGAGCAGAGAATGGAATATTTGTAAATACAGTGCAACATAGAATGATAAAACACATCCAATTTATGCAAAGATGTGCTTGCAGCAGCACAATAAATAATATCTGCATAATCAATTACCGAAGAAAAATGTATTCAGTAAATTGTTTTCTAGCATGAATTTGCAAAAGAGTCGACAATTTGACTTTTGTCTTTTAACAGTACTGTTGCTAAGATCATGATAGTTATTTATAAAAAAAGGCAAAACACGTGCAACTGGCTATTGAGTCCAGTGACATATTAAACTGAAGAAATGCAGCAACTTTTCACTGAAATTGTACAAATCCACAGTCACGGAACAATAAGACTGAAAGGAACCAGGTACTATCTAGAGCATGACCAAGTTTTAGAGGCTTTACTTCAGAAACTGATATTAAAACCTGAAATTATATTTAAGAAGCACCTATCAGAAAGTGATTTCATTTCGGTTTCATTTTAACTTCATAGATTTTAAGTTACTATTTTTATTAAATACTGCAAAAAAATCCATAGCTATCTCCAGTTAATATGCATAAACTCTCTGTATATTGGTTTAGCATCTCTAGGAAGTTTTCAGCAACTTGTAAGATGTCGACATAATGGCCAAAATTATGGAAACCTTTTGGAAAAAGTGTATTTTTGAGGTTTGATGGCTAATAACATCACTTTCTTTTTTTCCCTCCCTTCCTTCCTTCCTTCCTTCTTTCCTTCCTTCCTTCCTTCCTTCCTTCCTTCCTTCCTTCCTTCCTTCCTTCTTTCTTTCCTTTCCTTTCCTTTTCTTTTCTTTTATTATTATTTTTTGGGGGGGAGTTTCAAGATAATCATATTCCACTGCTGGAATGGCCTGGTAATAGCCCAGACCTTAACACAATTGAAAATCTATAGAGCTGACTAAAGAAACTTGTTTGTCAGAAGTGACCCAGCAATAAAACCCAGTTAATAGAAGCAATCATTCAATCTTGGTTTCACATTATAACAGCTGCAGAACTAAAAGACTTGGTTCACTCCATGGGAAGACGTTGTAAGGCCATAATTTATGCTAAAGGTTACCCAACTAAGTATTAACTGACGTGATAATTTTTGTATATCTCACTTTTTTCTATGGTGATAATTTTTGTATATCTCATTTTTTTCTACCTGTTTCACTTTTCTTCTTTATACTGTAATTGCTATTCTAAGAGAAAATCCTTCATAAAAGTTATTGCATTACATTCTTGATTAAATTATCTTTCCATTGATATATAATTTTATGGAACTACAAAAAAAAAAGTGGTGTTATTAGCTAGTTTTAGAAAGTACACTTTTCCCAAAAGATTTCCACAATTTTGGCCCCTACTGTACTTATTCCTGAATATTCTCTACTAAGTTAGTTAATATGAGTGAGCAAAGAGTTATGTTCTAGACTTCCAGAGATGTATTTATGCTTTTGCCATGCCATTTGCTTGTTTCATTATCAATTTTGCAACTATGTCTATGTACTTAAATAATATATTTCTTCAATATGTTTTAAAGTTTTAAAATCTAATCTGCTCAGGACTACTATGCCTGCCATTTAAATGGAAGACAAGTGAAAGACTTCTGTACAATAAAAATAGGCTTATGTTAAAACATAGCTTAAAGCTTCCATTTTTTCAGTAGAAGGTAAAAAAAGATAATGTTCTCTAATCTCTCTGAAAATTCTAAGTAATCTTTTGATGCTTTACAGGAATAATAAAAAGCTTAGAAATTTAATATCATTTACAATACAATATAGTACAATAAGTTATAGAAGCATAGGCTAGATTTCCATAAAAAGTAATGAATTACAATGAATTCACGTGAATAATTTTGGGTGCATGTAACTCAGCCAGATTCTGTCAAGGATTGTATTTGATTGTAGTGGGATATGAATATATAAGTGCAACTTCCACTGGCAATTTGATTTTAAAAGTTGATTAGGTATGACCACAATTGAGACTAACATTTCTGTTGTTAAGCGAAACATTTGTTAAGTGAGTTTTGCCCCCATTTTACGACCTTTTTTGCCACAGTTAAGTGAATCACCACAATTGATAAACTAGTAACCTGGTTGCTAAGTGAATCTGACATCCCCATTGACTTTGCTTGTCAAAAGGTTGCAAAGGGGGATCGCATGACCTTGGGACACAGTAATAGTCATAAGTATGAGTCAGTTGCCAAGTATCTGAATTTGATGATACAAAGGTCGTAAGTGTGAAAAACGGTCATAAGTCACTTTTTTCAGTGCCTTTGAATGGCTACTAAACAAACTGTCGTAAATTGAGGTCTACTTGTTTAATATTCACTTTGATTCCATAAAATTAAAAATGTGCTTTCCTACAAAACTATACTGCATTTTTGGATCAAGCTAAGCTAGCTTCTTTACAAAGGAGAGGGGTTGATGATGCTCTGAAGAACTTGAGAGCTATGCTGGCAGTAGTATATTCTACTGGAGAGTCACCCATGCTAGAGAAGTTTTAACAGAAAAGCCTAAATTGTCTAAATTCTTTGATTAAATGGAGGCAAAGGTTTATTTCAAGCCAAAGAAGAAATCAAAAATATCAGAGCATGCATTAAAAGACAGTTAAGAACAACCATTGATAAAAGTTAAAAATTGGAATTTAATAAATGTTCAGGAAACAAAAAGAGAATGCACCACATTGGCATCCTTCAGTCTCAAAAGACTATGGTATCGTGCTCTGGAAAGAGGTCCTAAAACAGCATCTAGTGTGACTAAAAAGGCCAATTCGAGAGTGGCAATCCCTTCCACACTGAGGACAGATACATTCTGTCTCCTGCCCAGTCCCCAGATTTTGCTGGTTCCGGGACTGCCTCTTTGCCTCAGCCTGCCAAACAAGTGTCTCTTCGAATTGGAGAAGGCCATGCTGCATCTTTAGCTCCAAGCTGAACAATTGGAGATCAAGGTTTCCCAGCTGTTAATGTCCATTCCCAGGGCCTTTAGGTCCCTATTGCAGATATCCTTATATCGCAGCTGTGGTCTCCCTATGAGGTGCTTTCTCTGCACTAATTCTCCATACAGGAGATCTTTCGGAATCCGACCATCAGCCATTCTCACAACATGCCCATGCCAGCATAGGCATCGCTGTTTCAATAGTGTATACATGCTAGAAATTCCAGCATGTTCCAAGACTACGCTATTTGGAACTTTGTCCTGCCAGGTGATGCCAAGAATACGTCAGAGGCAGCGCATATGAAAGGTGTTCAACTTTCTCTCCTGCCATTTGTAAAGGTTCCAAGACTCATTGCAGTACAAGAGTATGCTCAGGATGCAGGCTCTATAGATCTGGATCTTTGTATGTTCTGTCAGCTTCTTAATAAGCCATACTCTCTTTTAAGTCTGGAAAATGTGGTGGCCACTTTACCAATACGTTTATTCAGCTCAGTGTCTAAAGAGAGAGTGTCAGAGATAGTTGAGCTGAGGTACACAAAGTCATGGAGTTCTTGTGCAGAGATTGTAATACAGGGAGGTGAATCCACGTCCTGACCCATGACTTGTGTTTTCTTCAGACTAATTGTTAGTCCAAAGTCTTGGCAGGCCTTGCTAAAACTGTCCATAAGTTGTTGAAGGTCTTCAGCAGAGTGAGCAGTGATGGCAGCATCGTCAGCGAAGAAGAAATCCCATAAGCATTTCAGCTGGTCTTTAGACTTTGCTCTCAATCTAGAGAGTTTAAAGAGTTTTACATCTGATCTGGTCCAGAGGTAAATACTCTCTGTTGCAGTTCCAAAAGCATGTTTCAGCATGACAGCAAAAAAGATCCCAAATAAAGTTGGTGCGAGGATACAGCCCTGCTTCACTCCACTTTGAATATCAAAGGAATCTGATGTTAAGCCTTCAAAAACTACAGTGCCCTTCATTTCTTCATGAAAGGATCTGATGATGTTGAGGAGCTGAGGTGGACATCCAATTTTATAATTTTATAAAATTATAATTTTAAAGAATTTTATAAAGGCCGTTCCTGCTAACCAAGTCAAAAGCCTTCGTAAAATCTATGAAGGCTACAAAAAGTGGCTGCTTTGTTCCCTGCCTTTCTTCTTACTGTCTAAGGGAAAATACCATGTCAGTAGTGGATCTGTTGGCTCGAAATCCACACTGATTCTGGATAGACACTCTCTGCAAGCACCTGGACCCTTTTCAGTATGACATGGGCAAGCAGTTTCCCTACAACACTAAGAAGAGAGATGACATGGTAGTTGTTACAGTCACCCCTGTCACCTTTGTTCTTGTACAGTGTGATGATATTTGCATCCTTCATGTCCTGTGGTACTCCACCTTCCCTCCAACAAAGACAGAAGATTTCATGCAGTTCAGTGGGGATGTTCTGTTTGCAGCACTTCAGAACTTCGGCAGGGATGTTATCTTTCTCGGGTGCCTTGTCAGAGGCAAGGGAATCCAGGGACGCATTTAGTTCTTCTAAAGTTGGTTCACTGTCAAGCTTTTCCAAGACAGGCAGGCACTCAATGTTATTTAATGCTTCTTCAGTTACCATATTTTCTCTGGAATATAACTCAGAGTAGTGCTGTACCCAGCATGCCATCTGCTGTGCTCGGTCCTGGATAACCTCACCTGTAGCAGACTTCAAAGGGGCAGATTTCTTCTGCGTTGCCTGCTTGATGCCATCATACATTCCCTTGATCCACTTGAAAAAGTGAATATTTAAATAATATAATAAAAACCATGAACAGAATGCTGGAAAGGAAAATCATGAATTGTTAATTTTTTTTACAAAAGATCGATAGGAAAGTGGATAAAGATAAAACCTGTTAAATACTCACACCTAGAACATTAAAAAAAACTAACAACTTTATTTTGGCTGCTCAGAAGAAGCTATTCAATGCACTTAAGGTAAGAATTGAAAAATCATTAAATGATAGAAAGTTCAGACTGGGCAAAGAAGCAGAGGAAACAGTAGCAAGAAGATCACATAAACTAACCATAAACAATAACATGACACAGTTGTCAAAATGATTCACAGAAACATGTATAAAAATTACCATATACCAGTATTGAAAAATTGGTGAGGGCATATAGTTGAAAAATAATTGAAAGAAAGCAGGTTAACATATCGAATTGGTCATCATCTGAGTCAACCGGCCTGTGCTAATTTGTGGAATTCCTGGACATCTTGTGACAAAAGGATTATAATACTCAATACAATTTTAAAATTTTAATTTGTTTTAAATTATGGGGTATTTTAAATTCAGCCAAATTATTTAATTCGTTTTTAATTCATTTTAAATTTTTTGTATTTATGTGTTTTATCTCGTGGTTGTTCACCGCCCTGAGTCCTTCAGGAGAAGGGCAGTATAGAAATTTAATAAAATAAATAAATAAAATAAGTATTATTGGCTGAGCAACCAGAGACAGCAGTTGTAGAACTACTGGAAGAAAAGGTGTTTACTTGTAACAAAGACCTGAAAATAGAAATAAAATTAATGTGGCAAAAAAGGCAAATATAGTACCAATAGTAATAGGTGCCTTGGGTGCAATCCCAAAACAACTAGAGGACCACTTGAACTCCATTGACATTGACAAAACCACTACCAGTTAATTGCAAAAAAAAAAGCAAAAAATAACCCCAACAGCTTTACTTGGAACAGTCTATATCTTGCAACAATACTTTTAACACTTTCAAACAGCAATATATGCCTATCTCAGATCCCTGAGAAGGACTTAATAGGTGAATAAAGGTAAAGGTAAAAGTAACGGTTCTCCTCGCACATATGTACTAGTTGTTCCCGTCTCTAGGGGGCAGTGCTCATCTCTGTTTCAAAGCCAGCACTGTCTGAAGACGTCTCCATGGTCATGAGCGCCGGCATGACTAAATGCCAAAGGCTCATAGAACACTGTTACCTTCCCACCCTATTTTTCTACTTGCATTTTTTACGTGCTTTTGAACTGCTAGGTTGGGAGAAACTGGGACAAGTAACAGGAGCTCACCCCGTTATGCGGCACTAGGGATTCGAACCGCTGAACAGCCGACCTTTCGATCAACAAGCTCAGTGTCTTAGCCACGGAGCCACCGCATCCCTTTCTAATAGGTGAATAAAAAATACCAAAACCAGTCTAAACATCTGTCTGACTGTGCGACCAACTATAATAAAAATAAATTCTTTAGAAACTATTAACATCATTTAAAAACAAAGTACAATACAAAAACCAAGAAAAGAACAAAAAATGGCAGAAAATGAAAACTAACCCAGAGAAGAACAATGAAAAGGAAAAAAGGCATGTCAGTCATCTTTGCTATAAAGCCTGAACAAGAGACGTTTTCAGGCTCTTTTAAAATAACAATTTGAGGGAGGGGCTTTTAAATCTCAGGGACAACCTATTCCAGAGTGAAGAAACTGCTAGAACAAAGGATCCTTCCAGAGATCCACATCAGAATGTTACCATTCAACTCTATTTGCATATCAATAAAACTTTACTGTCATTCCAGCCGTGACATTTAACTCAAAGAAGGCCACTAATTGTGTTAATGTTCCTAACCAGAAGGGCTTTCTTTTGTTTCTCGATTTAACCAATATCCTATAAAAATGATGATGATACTGCACACATTTCATTTGTGACTCTTATTTCAAGAGGTGAAACGCTAGCATACTAAGACATAGTGCAATTTCCTCTAACAATAGGAGTATTCTTTTTAAAAAGCTGATATATAATTAAATGGAAATGCAAGACTTATTTCTGCTGTTAACAAGGCATGACAATTCAGAAACATTATTTATGAAATGACAAAATTGCTGGCATTACAAAGAAGAAATAGTTTTTCAATTAGAAGAAATCCTGTCATATATGTCAGGTTCTGTATATTTTGAATTCATTATTTGTGCCTGATGAATTGCCAAATTTTCTTGTTTGTTTCACAACCATAAGAGGTATTCTTCTCTTTGTTTTCAGTGATGGATCTAAAAGGAATATAACTTTGCTTTCATTAAGATTTTGGAAATGTGCTCCCACCTTCCATAGAAATTTCATCCTATATGGTCCTCTTTTAATGTTTGAAAAGATATTAAAAGCATAAAAGCATACCCAATCACCTTTCTGACTCTCCTACAGAAATTAAGAATGGAGAGTAAAAGAAAGAGCCACAATCTTGTCAAATTCATCTTGAAATCAGCAACTCCTTAATAATAATAATAAAAAAAGCCCTGATCCTATTTTGCAAAGCCCATAGCTTCTTTTTTTCTTTTGACAAGAAGCTCATTATCCATGGAACACTAACAAATAAAAAAATGTGAGGCTACAAAGAAGAATAAGGAGTTGAACAAGCATTCCAATGTCTATTTTTCCTTGACTATTAGAACATTTAATAAAACCAGAACATTCAAAGAGCCACGTCTGGACTTTACAGTCACTATTGTTACAGCTGTGTTGAACACATAGATGGAATGCTCGGTTTTTTTTCTGTCCATGAAGTTACCATGTTCTTCAGGACCTTACACATGCATTACTAATTCAAAGAAATATATATAGGTTCAGGCTACGGGGATCATTGTCAGTTTTTATTTACATTTATTCCACAGGTAGTCTTCGGCTTATTCACATTTATTCACATTTTATTCACATTTATTCCATAGGTAGTCTTTGGCTTATCATCGCAGTTGAGTCCAAAGTTTCTGTTGCTAAGCAAGACAGTTGTTAGGTGAATTTTGCCCCATTTTACAACTTTTCTTGCTACAGATGTTATGTGAATCACTGCAATTGTTAAGTCAGTAACACGGTTGTTAATTGAATCTGACTTCCCCATTGACTTTGTCAGAAGATCACAAAAGTTTATCACATTACCCTTGGACACTGCAACTGTAACAAATACCAATTGCCAAGCATCCGAATTTTGATCATATGACCATAGGGTTACTGCAATGGTTGTAAGAATGGAAAATGATCTTAAGTCACTTTGTTTAGTGCCTTGTAACTTTGAATGGACACTAAACAAATGATTGTAAGTCAAGGACTAGCTGTATTTCAGTGAATTCCTGATATTATATATATAATTAAGCTTTCTGAATAATCAAGCAACTAAAAACAACACTATCAGGATTTCAGTGCAGTGTTATATGCTTCTTTTAAATTTAAATGTTAAATATCTTCTATGATAATTCCTTATCAGTATGCTGGCTAAGTTTAATGGGAATTGGTGCTGAACAATATCAGGATGGCCAGATATTGCCATTCTTGGCAAGCAAACTAACCTTATTCTTTAGTTTATCTCTCTTACATTTCTCTCTAAAACATGTGAAGTCAATTTTGCTTAATTAAATTCTGCAATAAGAAATTAGTTCACACTTGAAGATTCAAGCAGGGTGGCTGTGATACAACTGCTCCATTAATAGTGGAGAGAATAAAATAAAATGAGTAAAAGAAAGATGTTTAAAACTGCGACTTAATTTATGGATAACTTTCCCTTTTCCACTTCAGTTTTATCTTTGGTTCTCTTGTCTCTTCTCTTTTTCTTTTACTTCAGATGCCCAGTAATGCATACATACAACATTGCAAGATTATGATGCAGATTTTTTGGTCATCAAACTACAAATAGAATATGAAAAGTAAATCTGGATATATCTTTTGTTCCTCTAAGTTTTTCATTTTTCTGTACTGGCTTTCGTGAAATCTAGCCCTCTCTTAAGCTTCAGTATTGTACTCCTCTCCACGGTGCTCAAATTAGAGTCGGAGGACAGATTGCTTAAAAATGCACTGAAAGAACACAGCTGTGGCAGTCACTAAATGAATAATGCATTATCAACATCTGTAGGATTTTTGAAATGCTAAATACTCAGACATGAAGTCTCTGCTGAGGACACAGATGGTAATGATGCTGTTGTGCTTGCAGTGACTTCCACAAAAAACAGATTGTGTCCTGTAATCAGATTGGACTGTTAATGGTTGAAACAATACATTCCTTAACAGAACTAGCATTCAGTTGCATCTCCAAATGATAAATGCTTGCTTTGCAGGTTGCATTTAATTCCAAAGTTTGTTAAGCTACAGGAATCCATTAATGAATATAGACATCTTTAAGCATGAATACAGATGCAGAACCAGTTGATAACACACAGTTGCTGAATTTAATATGACAATCCATTTTAAGGTAGAATAATTAACATACAGTTTATAATCACTGGGGGAAAATCATAGTAGGACTTCAATTTAATTCAAAGAAATTTTCGCCATTAAAACAGCAATCACTGCCATATTTCTCTAGCTATATGGACATGACATTTTTATAGAGTCATCTTTTCAAATGTCAGATTTCAATCTGAGACTTTTATGATTTGTATCTAGTTTTATATATGATACTCTACATTTTCATCCAGTACCTGAGGCAAAAAACAGGTTCATGTATGCCGTATGTAAAGAAATGGGGAGTTGGTGTATTATTACAAGAAAAAATACAATCTTCTAGCATCCTGTTTATTAGGACCCATAGACAATATCGGAAAATAAAAGTCATTGTACCCAAAGAGTACATAATAATATATAAATAATAACTAAACAAATCATATGAAACAATTCAAGCTATTGAAGTCAAAGGAGTAACTGTCCTTGTGGCAGAGTTGAAAGACATATACAATGCATGAAAAACCGCCTAAACAGTTTCAACTTCTCCCATCAAGATGTGTTATAGGGCAGTACATGCCAAAACAACTAGGCACAAAGATAGTTTCTTCCCTGCATGCTATCACTCTGTTAAATACTAAGCACTGTCTTCTGCCCAAATATATTTACTCATGTAGTAGGCTGTATTGCTATTATCCTTGTCATCTTCTCAACCTTGTCATCTTTTCATCTTTCTCACCTCTCATCTTTCCTACAACCTTCTCTTCTTGGTATAATATGATTTGTCGATTGTTGTTGCATCTTATGATTTAGGATTGCATCTTATGATTTATGATCTACAACTTATTGCTTTGTTTGTATGTACACTGAAAGCTTATGCACCAGAAACAAATTCCTTGTGTACCCAACCAGACATGGCCAATAAAGAATTCTATTCTATCCTGTTCTGTTCTGTTCTGTTCTGTGTTATATCTGAGAAGCTCAATGCATATTTAAATAAACTGTCGTAGTTAGTAAACTTTATTCCCATAGCAATCAGCCATCTGTGCAAAAACATTTATGTAATTGATTTTATGGCTACGAAATCACATTTTGGTGGGTTGATCTTTTCCAATCTGAATCTAACCCACTTGTCTGCCTTTTAATGCTGCAAGCTTTAAACTTTCCATATATGATCCACTGAATGATATGTTCTTGGGTGAAATTTTCCTTCCTTTCTCAACTCCTGATGGCCAAGTGAGGAACTGACTGTCTTGAATCCTTGGTACTGCCCATCCACCCATCTACCCTGCAACCACCTTTTCTTTATGTGATAGCTTCAAGAAGTGGAATCCCAATTGAGAAAAGTGCAGTAGAGAAAAACATATTTTTGCTGATTTCTTACTTACACTAACTGGCAGTCTTACACTGCCAATTAAAGCTTATTTCTTATTTTCTTTCATTCTTGTAAAATGTTTCACTTTATAATCATCTAAATTCTTTTTCCTAGGCATGACTCTAAGATAAACATCTGTTTCTCTCATCTTATTAAGTGTAAGTTGGTCTGTCTGTATCAATATGTCCATATGAACCTACAACTCCACAGCTCTATACCTCTCTGGTCTCTAAGATTTTTTCCCCCATCTCTTTTCTGTTTAGCACAGACCTCCTCCCTTTTAGTATCTGATAAAGAGACACTTTGTCACTTACTTAACCTTTAGGTCTATTACCTTACTATGCAAAGGAATAGTATTTGCTCTGCTTTTTCAGGTAAAGACTTCTGTGATCAAATCTCTACTACTTAAATTAACATTTCTTATTTCTGCAACTTTTGCATGTCTGGACCAAATTTATTTATTTTTCTCAATCTACTGCAATCATCTAGGTTACACCCAGTAAAACAAATGGGAGAATAAAGACAAATTAAAATTATATCACCAGATTCAAACCTTTCCCCTTCTTTTCTAATATCTTATATTGGAAAAAGACTTGGGAGGGTTTCATATTTAATTTTATATAATTGCTTCAATTGTTCTGCTTGCTAGCTGGAAATAAAATTAACATGTTAAAATACTCCAAGTAGGAGATGGATTATGCACATAGTATGTGAGATCTGCATGGAAAATTAAACAAATCCTTTGGACAATTAAGAAAAAAACTTAAGTTGGTGGAAATAAATATACTTGCCTTTAGGATGCTTTGATATTAAAGGAGAAACCTCATACAAATATGAAAAGTATACACCAAAAAATCTGGAGAACATATAATCAAGAATATAGCAATGTATATGAAAAATGTTTTGTACATACACAAAAACCAATATATTCAAAATTGTCTCAGAAGTATAAATCTGATTTAATTTGCACATTTTAAATATCCTCTTATATTAAACATCATTTGCCTTTAAGCTGATATAGTCATTATTACTCATTTGTTTGAACTCATATTTTATTTATGTACTGTATTTTGTTTTTGTTTTTATGCGGCAATTTCTGTAATGGAATCCAGCAATTAAAATAAGCATAAATTAATTTCTTGCTCAGAGGCATCACTTTAATGCAGTGAACTGTAAGTCCTGTCAAAATATTTAATTAAAGGCCAGAGGAGTCAAATAAATTGTTTGCACTTTGGTCTACAGCTTCCAGAACATTGACTTCCATAGTAGTTAATACGCAGCAAGAGTCACAGAGAAGCCCTAAAACAATAGGACAAAAATAATGGGCCTGAATAATGTTCATGTTCAACGTTGTTAATTTATAGAGTTGTTTACTTTTGATTCCATTTTTAAAGAAAAAGGATAGGATAAAATGAAAATAAGAACCCTCACTCAGCATTTACAACAGTCTCATTTCATGCGCTTGCTCTTCCAACACGTCCCTCTGTTGCAGCTTTTATGGCCAATGTTACTTATGCAATGAAATCTGTAACCCTATATATCTGGATGGCACCAGATTGGGAACACTATCTCACAACACTTTCCTTCCTCCTTTGTGGAAACACATATCTCAAAAGCAGTTTGAATAATAAGCAACAAAAAAATTCTATTTTATGTCGTAGAAGGCTGGCTTTGCAAGATTGAAAATACTATGAATACTATGAAACAGCTGGAGAGAAAATAGCTCAAATCTGTACAGCTGCTGTTAGCAATGCCCTTAATGGTGGTGCAGTGTAGATTTTTTGATGATATTTATTACAGTTGGAACTTTAGATTTAAAGGAATCAATACCACAATCCCCATAATACCACAATGAAAAAAATCACATATATTTTTCTTTGTGAATCTTCCCCCTTTTTTAGTGAGATTAAATCCAAATGGCAGTTTCATATTCTTTTTCTTGTAGAGATAAAGAAATAGTGAATACTATTGGGGGGGGGACCCTCCTTTATTTCTTCTGAAAACTAGTTTGTAGTAGCTTTTGCTAGTGAAGGTAGTCATGATTCAATTACTACAATTCAGTAGTAAAGGTGATTTTTCTATGCAGATGATCTAGGTTTCAGTCCTTGGCACTTCTAATTAAAAAAAATAGATGATACTAAAAAATTTTGTCAAACATTCTGTAGAGCTACTGAAAGTAAAATTAGACATGTGGCTTCAATTTGCAATTTTGTCCTTGGTTGTAGGCTGTGGCCTGTCACAAAATAGCACTTGCCAAAAGTTAGTTTCCCAAGGCTAGCAGATAGGAAAAGAAAGAAAAACAGAAATTATCAAGAGCCTAAATGCAAGAGAGAAATATGATATGAATTCTAAATGCCAAATCACAAATTTACACCTACAAAATATAAGAAGGCAGGGTTTAAAAAGAAAAAAAAGAAAAATTGTGATTCTTGGACAATTTTACAGAGATATTTAAATATCCAATATGTCAGCAAATCAGATCAGGATCATAAACTCAAGATCATAAATACAGTAGAAATGTTAAACTGAATAAATACAACTATATATGGTTTCAATATTTTCTTCATGAGTGAACACATTTTTTCTTTATAATTCAATCTTTGCCATTCATTCATTTCACATATATTTGCAAAGATATACATTTTTATTCCATAGCTCTCCTAATCTTACTAAATGTTTACAATGTGTTACATTACACAATTTAGCTGAAGGATCTTTGGCAATTATACTATCTGGAAAAGAAAACTATAAATGAAATGTGTGAAGAGTTTTCTCTGGTGCAATGCAGATTGTACAAGGTTGTTCTCATGCCAGAACAACAAATAATGGCCACTCAAGAGACGAAAAATAGATGTCATTAAATTGTTAGATACCAAACAATTTAAATTGTCTTTTTCAATATTTATTTGCATAAATCATGTCTCAATTGCCATCAGCTATCACAAATTGACAAATGTGAAACAGGACTCTTTGGAAACATTGCAGTTTTTAATCTTGGCCAGTGGGGAAAAAAGTTACTTGATGTAGAACCCAAACTGTGTAAGGAAATATCATCTATCCTACAAAATTCAAGAAAGGAGAGAATAATGAAGTCAGTCAAGTTAAGGACCAAACGAATCTATTCACAACAGACATTAGGGAAAAAAAAAAAACCCTCTTTCAGTTTATGACTTAAGAGCATCTGTAGAATATAGAACCTAAACAGAATGGGACAAAGGTATGAGTGCAATACAAATAAAATTCAAGGAGTGTACCCGAGGAAAACAGGTATTTGGATATATGGCACATGGATAGTTTCCTTTTCACAAACATTATGTAGAACATAGAATAACAGGGTGGAAAAGGATCTTGGAGATCTTCTAGTCCAACCCCCTGCTCCAAATCTCTACCATTCCAGACAAACTGTTGTCCAATCACTTCTTGAAAACCTCCTGTGATTGAACATTCACAACCTCTGGAGGCAAGCAGTTCCACTGATTAATTGTTGTCACTGTTACAAAATTTCTTCTTAGTTCTGGGATAGATCACTCTTTTAAGATCTTTCACCCCTTACTTCTTGTCCTGCCCTTGGGTGTTTTGAAGAATAAGTTGACCTGTTCTTCTATGTAACAGCCCCTCAACTACTGGAAGACTGCTATCATGTCACCTCAGTTCTCCTCATCATTAGACAAGACATACCTAGTTCCCTTGATCTTTTGATCATACATTCTCCCTCAATCTTTGGCCACCAGCCCTCTATCATCTTTGTTGTTCTTCTTTGCGCTCTTCCTAGGGTTTCAGCATATATATTTTTTGTATCAAGGTGACCAGAACTGGACACATTATTCCAAGAGGGGTCTCACTAATGTTGTATAGAGTGGTACTATCACTTCACATGAGCTTGATACTATCCTGTAAATAAAATCTAGAACTGCATTAGCTTTTTGGTAGATGCAGCACATGGCTGGCTCATATGTAAGGTATTCCACTAGGATACCTAGTTCCCTTTCACAGTTACTACTGTTGAGCCAAGTATCACCTATAGCAATAGCTATAGCACTTAGACTTATATATCGCTTCATATTGCTTTACAGTCCACTCTAAGTGGTTTACAGAGTCAGAATGTTGCCCCTGACAATCTGGATCCTCATTTTACCAACCTCAGAAGGATGGAAAGCTGAGTCAACCTTGAGCCCGTCAGGATTGAACTGCTGACAGTTGGCAGAATTAACCTGCAATGCTGCATTTTAACCATTGCACCACTACAGCTCTTCTATATCTGTCCATTTGTCTTTTTGCCTATTTCTCACCATTGAATTGCATTTTGTTGGATAGGACCCATTGCTTAAGTCTGTCAAGATCCATCTGAATCTTAAGTCTATCTTCCAAAGTATTAGCTATTCCCCTCAATTTGGTGTCATCTGAAAATTTGATGATTC
Source organism: Pantherophis guttatus (assembly GCF_059756535.1). Classification (NCBI taxonomy): domain Eukaryota; kingdom Metazoa; phylum Chordata; class Lepidosauria; order Squamata; family Colubridae; genus Pantherophis; species Pantherophis guttatus. The sequence goes on from NC_142070.1 coordinate 36,040,259, forward strand.
CCCTTATATCCCATTATCTCAATCATTTACAGTATGAAGATGCTGAAGAATACTTGGCCTAGGATAGAACTGTAAGGTACCCCACTGTATGCTTCCCTTCAAGTAGCTGTACATCCACTGAGGAGTATATGCTGAGTGCAATTGGTCAGCCAATTGCAAATCCATCTGGTGGTGGTACTATCTATCCCACATTGTTTTATTTTACTAAGAATAGGCTGTGGTTCATTTTGTCAAATGCATTAATGAAGTCTAAATAAACTATGTTCATATCATTTTCTGATGCACTTTGTCAAAGAAGGCAATAAGGTTTGGCATGATCTTCTTTTAACAAACCCATGTTGGCTTCAAGTAATAGTCTTGATTATTTCTAGATGCTCATGAATCTGCTGATTGATTATCTTTTCCAGGATTTTCCCAGGTATTGATGTCAGGTTGATTGGTCTGTAATTTTCTGGACCTAAGTTTTTCCCCTTTTTGAAGATTTGAACCATAATAGCTGTTTTCCAGATTTCTGGTAGTTCTCCCATGCTCTAGAACAGGGCTGTCAAACCTGAGGCCCGGGAGCCAGATGCATCATGTGCTGACCACACCCACACCTGGTTTAGCAAAGGGGAAAAAGTCACAATATGTCATATGACGCCATTGTGACACTGTGAGTTTGACACCCCTGCTCTAGAATGTCTGAAAGATTTTATTCAGTAGTTCCAATGTCACATTTGCCAAATCCTTCTGTAATCCATCTCATCCAATTCAACTTCATCCAGAGTAAAGAGGTGTTGTCTTACCATTTTCTTGCCTATTTTGACTTGCATTCCTGTTTCTTTGCCTAAGGTGCAGCTTTTGATAGGTTAGATTGTTTTTTTGTCTTTTGTGTGAAGACAGATGGAAAGAATTAATTCAGCAATTCTGCTTTCTCCCTGTTACTCATCATCTCCTTGCCATCTTCTCCCATTGTAGACTGATCATTTCCGTGACATTTTCCTGCTTCTTACATATTACAAGAAACTTTTTTAAATTATTATTATTATTGGCATTTGTTGCAAGTCTTAGTTCATTTTGAGCCTTACCATTCCTGATTCCATCTTGCAGATTTGGGCTATTTGATGTATTCTGGTTTAATTATATGTCTCTCTTTCCATTTTTTATACTTGTTTGTTGTTGTTGTTTTTTTTGTCTTCCAGTTTTTAAAAGAATTCTTTATGCAACCAGGGTTATTTGGTGTCTCTTGTTTTTATTTCTCTGTAGTATTGTGTTAGATGGGCTTGAGTTTCCAAAGTATTGTGTTGTTTTGCCCTTTAGGGTTTCCATTTGTAGAATCCTTCCTAAACACTGTCTTAGTTTGTTGAAGTCAAGTCTCTTAAAGTCTTAGACACTAGTTTGACTTTGTTTAATTACTTGTGCCTGCATTATGTTGAATTCCAGTATGGCGTATGCATTCTCCCACAAAGTTCCGGCAACTTCAACCCCTTCTATCATTTCACTTCTTTAATGCTTCTGCTACTTTCAAGGAAAACCTTTCTCTCAAAAAACTATCTTGTTGACTGTTGGCTTTTTCTATCAGGAAATGTAACAGCATAAGAATTAGGGGTCTGAATTCTTTGTTGCTACTGATGACTCAGAATATAGTGTAAAGACAGAAGCAAAACTGCACTTGTAATAACTTCTGACCAGTGGTGGAATTCAATTTTTTTTACTACCGGTTCTGTGGGCGTGGCTTGGTCAGCGAGGCAGGGGAAGGATACTGCAAAATCCCCATTCCCTCCCCACTCCAGGGGAAGGATACTGCAAAATCCCCATTCCCTTCCCACTCCAGGGGAAGGATACTGCAAAATCCCCATTCCCTCCCCACTCCAGGGGAAAGATATTGCAAAATCTCCATTCCTACCCCACTCTGGGACCAGCCAGAAGTGTTATTTGCCAGTTCTCTGAACTACTCAAAATTTCCACTACCGGTTCTCCAGAACCTGTCAGAATCTACTGAATAGCACCTCTGCTTCTGATTCTGCATCTCTTAATTCTGTTGCCTCACAACAGTCATTTGTAACAACAGTAATATTTTCAGTTAAATTAGCCATGAAACTTAATCAGCAATTATTTCTTTTCTACTCTTAAGCAGTTATGATAAATTAAATGTAAGGAGTTATAGGTTTTGCAATTATATATTCTCACCTACCAGAGATGAAAGATATAGCTCAATGGTTTAGCCCGTTAGCTCTATAAACCCACATAGTACCGCCTGTGTCTTCATTCTTCAATTACAGGAATCAGGCAGCTGGAACCCACATTATGTGATGCAGCAGCAAGCTTCATTTGGCCCTTGGGTAGCATATTACATATCTCTCCTTTATTGTTTGATGTGCTGAGAAATATGGGACTTCCTACTGGGTATATAAACAGATAATGACATTGCCTTAATGTTTTGCTGTCCACAGCATTATCATGAGGGTCATTTCCCAGTTTTTACTGCTTGCCACAAGGGGAGAAGGGAATCAAGTTGGAAACAATGGCTGTGAATATTTCAACAATAAAGTAATGGCAGTGATGTGGGAATATCAATTTATGCTAAAATTGTTCTTTCACATTAGAGGCTTTCTTCTTCTGATCTGCAGTAAGAAGCAATGTGATGTCAACATGGCAAAAAAAAAAACCCCAAAAAAACAAATCCAGATTTGCTCAGTACAGAACAAAGATGATTCAGTTTCATTTGGGCATTGGTAATGACAATGTGCAGTTAGTATATGGCAAGCTATATTTAAAAGAAATTATTATCTAGGCAGACAGAAATATATGCACTAAAACCACAATGCAATAAAAGTTCTAATAAATGTTTCAAGCAATTTTTACTCTTATTTTTTCTTGAGATCATTGTTATTGCTAAAGATCTCATATGCCCAGAATAGGTTATAACTAACACTACAAACTTGGCAGAAATATCTAATCTCTATAAGCTCTTCTTCCCGTTAGAGCTGATGACATTAGAAGAACTGGTAGTATAAGTACTGGAGGTAGAGACAGAAAGCAAGACAAAGCTTCAATCTTGAGGCCCTAAGATTCTTAAACTTTACCAATTTATCAAGTTTCCTTTATTATTTTGTCAATTAAGCATTAAAAGAAGTTAGGCACAATAAAGTTCCATTACTCCATCAATTTAGCCTGTTATTCTTTGTCCAAGGCTGATGTTTCTGCTACCTCTTTTGGAAGATTAACTCATTAACTTACTGAAAACTTTTACAAAAAAATCTCCACAGAATGACAGAAACATTTGCAAAGAGAGATATGAGTAAACCAGCTATCCAACTGTAAGGATGAAGATAAAATATCCATTAAGAATTTCAAGCTGCAGTTAAAGTGTTAACAGTTTTACATTAACAAATTATAGAGCCTGGAGTTTGGAAATGAAGGAAAATGCAAGAAAATGTGTACATTATTAAACCATTGTATTGATACTGATTCTAGCCAAAAAATGTTTTAACTGTTAGGTAGAAGAACACGAGAAAGCAATATCCAATGACTAGGCAGAGGAACATAATATAATTTTAATTAGTATTTCTGGATAATAGGCAGAGAAAGACAATTTAAGAAATATGTTTATTGTTATTTCATTCTGATTTTGTAGATCACTCTACAAAATTAAATGTGTTCATACTGTGCAGTTCATGTGATTATTCTTTAAGGAATAATAACAGTAAAGTACTATCACAATTGAGAGTTGAGAACAGAATGGCTCAAAACAAGACAGGGATTAATGGAATGAAACATTGTTCTATATCCATTTAACCTGTAAAACAAACATAAGAATGGTAGGTTTAGAATATACTGCACTTAGAATTAAAAATTTCAACATGGAAGTTGAAACACTATCAGTTCAAGACATAAAAGCCTAAGCAAACAATAACTAAATCTTCTGTGGTATCATCTAAAATCATCTACACATTTCTTAATTACAAACATGTCAGAAAAGACAAACAGCTAAAACAGAGAATGCATGGCTATGAATTATCATCACTATTTGAATTTGAATTAATAAAATGTGTCAACATCCCAGACTTATACAAGGTAAACAAGCTGCTAATGCATTAAGTCCCATGAAACTAATGCAGAGTTTAGAGATAATTGTTACTTCCATCAAAAAGCCATGCACAAAAATGTGGTCAGAATAGGTTAAGTTTAGCAAATCACTAATACTGTATCTAATTTGCTTAAGAGATTTCTTTTCTCTTATTAGCACTGTGTGGAATTCGTGAATATCCTATATAAAAGGCACCATACATTCATAGTGTGGATCAGGGGTGAAATCCAGCAGGTTCTGACAGGTTCTGGAGAACCGGTAGTAGAAATTTTGAGTAGTTCGGAGAACCGGCTGGCCCCAGAGTGGGGTGGAAATGGAGATTTTGCAGTATCCTTCCCCTAGAGTGGGGTGGGAGTGGAGATTTTGCAGTATCCTTCCTCTGCCATGCCCACAAGCTACGCCCACCAAGCCATGCCATGCCCACCAAGCCACACCCACAGAACCGGTGGTAAAAAAAAAATTGGATTCCACCACTGGTGTGGATATTAGATAACTCCTTGGCTGGGAGAGCATTTTAGATATATTATACATGGAAAGTGACTGATTTCATCCCTGGGATCTTTAATCCTGTATCTGGATAATCTCTGCCATGCAGTGAAGAATATGTTGAATCAGACTTGATGGGAATGATACTTCCTATAAAACAATATGTGTAAACCGGTAATAGTTTTTAAAGCAAGATCTTGCACTGCTAAAGAAATGAAAATGAAAACCAACCCATGAATATCTTTGTTTATGGGTACTTCCATCCCATAATAAAATATAAGAAGCTGCTCAGTGTTTCAAATAGTACAAGCCCTGCTTTAAAGAAAAATATGCTGTAAGAAACTTATCAAATAGTTCTACAATTCAGAAATGAAGCCAAAAATATGTGTCCCACGATAATGATGTGAAATTGAATTTGGGTTGGTCACTGGGACCAGAAATAAGATTTTACAACTCTTTTCTGGCAATATGAAGATGTTAAAATGTTCTAGTTTACAAGACCGTTCTCTGAATGTAATATAATGTAGTACAGCAAAAGCTGCCTATTGGAAAGTGTCACTGTCGTACCTATTTTATTCTCTCTCTCTCTCTCTCTTTTATTTTTTTAAAAAAGTAGGATTGGCAGCAGCAGTATCTTTTTTCCACTTTCTTAACTTCTCTTAAAGATTACCAAAACTGAGATTGCATTTGGAGATATTTATATGGAGTGGCAGCTAACTGGAATGACATGCTTCTCAAGATACTGAAGTTAAAAGTCTGATGCATACAAATGCACACACAAATACAACTAGGTTTAATCCTGCTATGCACAACTACAAACATAAACATATGAAAATATTATATAAAAGATGAAAGAGAAAATCCAGAGGGGAAGGATCAGATCAAAGCTTAACTGTTCTTTTAACCAGACATTTTCACATTTATTTCAATGAAACATATATTTATTCATGTGGAATTTAGTTAAAATGAACAAATTAAACCTGACTAATTATTCATCTGCAATCATTGGAGCAGAAGGAAGAAAATGACACTAGAACAATTTGTAACTGTCTAATATATTATCATCTTTCACTATCCCTTAATTAGCTGTTATTAATTTTATCAAATATGAAGTCCACTGGCATCAATATAACATGATATTTAATGAGAAACAGGGAATTGTTAAGTCATTAGATTTTAGCAAGTTGCTTCAACCTCTTAGCTTCTGTATAGTAACCAATGTTTGCATAATTATTTGCAATGTCAACATTTAATAACAGTCACTGAATAAACTGGTTGCCTTTTGAGGAAAAACTAGTACGTTAATTTAAATTACGAAGAATCAGTTCAAGATAGAGTTCACAAATTCATTTTGCATGTTTTTCTCTCTTTGAGACAATAAAATTGTGAAACAAAACCAGATCAGTACAAGAACTTGTAAACATAAAAAATCAGAACGTTTATCTTATTATCCACTAAAAAAAAGTTTTCAGCCAGAAAGAAGTTGAGAGGTCTGATTATTGCAGAATGCAAAATATGATGTCATTCTGAAATAAGGATAATTCAGAATGTGATTAAATCACATTTAATACCTATTAAATGTGATTTAATAGGTATCATATTGGAACTTATTGACTTGTTCAGTTGAATCAGGTCTTTATACTTACGAGACCGCCTTCTGCTACCAAGAGCCTCCCACCGGCCAGTACGCTCCCACAGAGAGGGGCTCCTCCAGGTGCCGTCAGCCAAACAATGTTGACTGGCAGACCCCAGGGGGAGAGCTTTCTCTGTGGGAGCACCTGCCCTCTGGAATGAGCTCCCCCCGGAGATACGGATGATTCCGGATCTACGCACTTTCCGTCGGGCCCTCAAAACCTTTTTATTTCATAAAGCCGGGCTGGCCTAACTCTCCAATGGTGTAATTTTAATTTGAATTTTAAATGGGGGATTTTAACTGTCGGGCCAAATTGCTTAATATATTTTTAAATTGTTTTTAAATTTTGTATTATTGTTTTTTATCTATGGCTGTTCACCACCCTGAGTCCTTCAGGACAAGAGCAGTATATAAATTTAAATATTAAATTAAATTAAATTAAATTAAATTAAATTAAATTAATTAAATTAAATTAAATTAAATTAAATTAAATTAAATTAAATTAAATTAAATTAAATTAAATTAAATTAAATTAAATTAAATTAAATTAAATTAAATTAAATTAATTAAGAGCCTGATAGTACAGTGGACTAAAGCACTGTTATTAACATCTGCTGCTTGCAATTACTGCAAGTTCAAATCTCACCAGGCTCAAGGTTGACTCAGCCTTCTATCCTTTCAAAGGTAGGTAAAATGAGGACCCAGACTGTGGGGGCAATAAGCTGACTTTGTATAAGTATACAAAAGTATAAAGGCTATTGCTTAATGCATTGTAAGCCACCCTGAGTCTCTGGAGAATGGCGGCATATAAATTAAAGCAAAAAAAATAATTAATTATTGGTTGGACAATAATGGAGATCCAGTTAGACATGTGTTAAATGTGGTCATTAATGTATTAATAATATGTAACTTTTATCTTCAGCTTTTGGTCAGCTTTTTTCTAATATACAGTATATTTATGGGGCAATTTAAATATGGACTTTAAATATGGAAATTTAATTTAAGTATGCAATTTAAGTATGGAAACATGAAAAAACAGATGTCATATGTTCATAATTAAGGACTACATGTGGCAGACACTATTAAAATATGTCTTAAAGAAAGATTCCATATTTTTTCCGGCAATATTAAGTAGCAAAAAGTATACAAGAATTTAATAAACGTTGTTGCTAATTTTGATTCCTAGCAGCCACATAAAAGTGTAATGAAAATCACATAGTAGCATCACATTAATATGGAGTGGAAACGACAAGGTGTATAACTATCATCAAAGGCAGACAATCCACCTGTTTCAGTAAAAATAGTCAGTATGATGGTTCAATCTAAACTCTTACAGTTTTTTAAGTTTCTGAGCTACTAGTTACACCTAATAATGTGCGTGTGTGTGCACGCGTGCACATATGCAGTACACATATTTTGTTGTTAGTTGCAAAGTCATGTCCAACCCATTGTGACCCCATGGACAACATTCCTCCAGGCCTTCCTGTCCTCCACCATCCCCTGGAGTCCATTTCAGCTGTCGCCTACTGCTTCAGTGACTCTATCCAGCCACCTCATTCTCTGTTGTCCCTTTCTTCTTTTGCCCTCAGTCTTTCCCAGCATCAGGTTCTTCTCCAGTAGTCCTTTCTTCTCATTAGCTGGCCAAAGTATTTGAGTTTCAGCTTCAGGATCTAGCCTTCTAAGTGCACATATACATACCAGTGGTGAAATCCAATTTTTTTTGCTACTGGTTCTGTGGGCATGGCTTGGTGGGCAGGGTACTGCAAAATCTCCATTCCCGCCCCATTCCTGGGGGAAGGATATTGCAAAATCTCCATTCCCACTTCACTCTGGGGCCAGCCAGAGGTGGTATTTGCCGGTTCTCTGAGCTGCTCAAAATTTCTGATACTGGTTCTCCAGAACCTGTTAGAACCTGCTGGATTTCACCCCCGATACGTACATATATACAAAGACACATTCAAACATTTTCAGCTTCTGTCTCATTGCCAAAACAAGCTGTTGGTGTCCCCATTAAGCAGTCAGATAATGATAGGGTTTTTACTAGAAAGCCATTCTTTCCTGGCCAGCTGGTCACGAGAGTCATGTGTTAATATAGCATCTTACATATAGACAATAAATTCTGCATTTTATTTTTCTAAGTCTTTGAATTCACTGGATTAAGAAATCTCAATTACGGATACAATACCAATGTCTGTGTTGCATTATTTTCTTGTAGTTGCTGCCATAGAAGGCAATCAAATGCAAGTATCACCAATCCTTTATGCAAATTAACAACAAACTAATGCAAGGAAAAAGTTCTGGAAACTTTGGGGGGACACTGTCAGTTTGCAACAAAAAGCGTGAGCACAGATTAGTTGGCATTTACTGCATTCAACTGGTGGCTAGGCCATATTCAGCAATGGTTGGCTCCAAGCAGTCTCTAAGACCTTCACATCGGTTCATCGAGATAGTCATGTTAGAAGTATTTGCAAAATTGCAGTTCGTAAAAAGAAATATTTCATTGGTTGAAATGTGCATTGGGATCATATGGTTTAACAATAACATAAATAAAAAGTACTTAGAAAGAGAAATCCTAAAAAAGTTATATTAATAACAGTCTCCCTTAAATTGTTCTATTTTTTTTTTCTTTACTGTGCTGTAAGCGAATAAAACCTTAGCAAAACTCAGGCTCAGGCCATTTGACAAACTGAAATTGCTGCTGCTGCTGCTGTCTTCACATTTTCCACGGTCAACACATTTTATTTTGGTCACTGTTCAGTCCTTCCTGTTGTTCTAACAATGATATCAAAGCTTGATGAATGAAATTACCTAGGTGTGATTATGTGGTGACGGATCCAAAAGAAGGCAGAAGTTATGCACAACACAGAATATGACAATGGTTCACCACTATTCTCTTGAGAGATAATATGTTGCTTCTAATCAAAACCTGTGTGCATTTCAAACAAATGTTTTCTTTTTCAGTCTCGTTTTTTAAAATAAATGTTCTTATTCAATTTTTTTAAAAAATGCAAAATATACACAGAACACCAACATAATGTACCCTAAAAACACAAACATATTTTTAATTATTATTTCTCTTTCAATCAAAGCAACTTCTTGGGATAATATATTGTAGAAAAGGTGTTTTATTTCAAGGAGTGTGGGTAGTGACAAATCTTCAGGCCATATTGAGCATAGAATGCTTTTGATAATTAGACTCATGAATATTTAACTTTTTGGAAAATTCTAGTATGAGAAAAGATGATTAAAAAAATTTGTTGTAAAGTTTGGGTAGAATACAGAATTAAAACTTTAAACACATTGCCATGTAATGATTCTTTTGAGGATTTCTTCCAACTTCAAATTGATTTTCCTAGTTCACAGCAATGAAAGTATTTTGAATTTAAGCATGTTTAACAGCTCAGTATGGACCACAGACTTTGGCTTTTTCTGAGACATCTGATATGCTTTTTAAAAAAAATAGATCCATGGCATTAGTGAATCCCACTTCTGTATTTAAAAATATGATTAAAGTAAAAATTTATGGGTTCATTGACCCATATGATACATTCTGTTTTGGAATGGTATATTAATGCATATAAATCGGATTATGAGAAAATCTATATATGGTAAAGATGTTAATGTGACACTGATTTATATATAAAAGCTTTGGAAGCTGACTATTTATCACGAATTATTACTGTGTTTGCATGGGGATAACTAAAATAATTGAACTGAAAACTGGGGAGGGGTGGAGAAATGATATTATTCCAGACATTATGAAATAGCTTTTGGAAAACTGTAACTTACCCATCTTAGAAAAAGCAATATTCTGTACTAATGAAAAGAAGGATTTTATGATAATATTTGCTTTTTATTCTATTATAATATTATATGGCAATTATTTATTAGATATTGATAAGGTTTTATTGTATCTTATTTTTCTTTCTCTTTTCATTTTTCTTTTACTTTTTTTTAAGTTTATGGATTGCTCCATTTAAATCTTATGTCAAACCTTGAAGAAGTCTCCAGTTTCTTTTTGTAAAAGCAGAAGTGAGAATCCATATTTCTATGCAAATGAGGTCTTAAGGGGTCTCTCTCTAGCTATCTTACACTTAAGGCCTCTTTTGTTAAAATATAAGGAACACATATAGGGATCCCCAGTACATGGCTCTGGGTATTGCCCCCTAAAGACTATGTTGATTGTCCATCCTTGGTTCTTGGGGGAGAGAAAGTGCCCCCCCTCAGAACAGGCTCGCGATTTGGGTGTCCTTCTAGACTCACAGCTGAGATTGGAACAACATCTGACATCTGTAGCTAGGGGGACCTTTGCATAGGTTCATCTGGTGCACCAATTGCGACCCTACTTGGATCAGGAGGCTCTCCTCACAGTCACTCATGCCCTTGTCATCTCACGGTTGGACTATTGCAATGCGCTCTACATGAGGCTACCCTTGAAAAGTGTTCGGAGACTACAGTTGGTCCAGAATGCAGCTGCACGAGTTATAGTGGGTGCACTTAGATACACCCATATTACACCAATTCTCCGCGAGTTGCACTGGCTCCCTATCGGTCTCCGGGTGCAATTGAAGGTGTTGGTTATTACCTTTAAATCCCTACATGGCTCAGAACCAGGCTATCTTCGAGACTGCCTTCTACCACATAGCTCCCAGTGACCAGTAAGATCCCACAGAGTCGGTCTCTTCTGGGTCCCGTCAGCTAAACAATGTTGGCTGGCGGGCCTGTGGGGGAGGGCCTTCTCTGTGGTTACCCTGGCTCTCTGGTACCAATTACCTCCTGAAGTCCGGACTGCCCCCACCCTATTGGCCTTCTGGAAAGCAGTGAAGACCTGGCTCTTCCAGCAGGCCTGGGGCCGTTGATCTCATTATAGTGATCTTGCGAGACCCAGCCACAAATTGGGGTGTATGTGTTTTAACATTTTAATGTTTTAATGTCTTCTTTTAACTTTTGTATGGGATATTGTTGCATTGTTTTATTCTCTGTTGTAAGCCGCCCAGAGTCCCTTGGGAGTTGGGCGGCATAGAAATGCGACAAAATAATAAATAAATAAATGCTTAAAATACAAGGTACGTTCATCATTTATCAATGCTGTTTTGCAGTGTAAAACATACTTAAGCCTTCACTCTCGGTGAGATTTATTAAGTTATCATTTCTTCATAACGTCTTTGGCATTTTTTTAAACTAAAGTATAGTCCTGCAAAAGCAATATGTGATAGACTTAATATGGAATTCTACAAGAAAAAGACCGTGACCTGAAATCTTTAAAACCATAATTGAAATCCTGGTTGACATTTTCATATTATGTAAATAACTTTCAAAATATTATTATTAGACAATATTAAGTAGTTTGTCCTTCAGACTCTGTAGGACTGATTTTTTAGCCATTGTTATTGTGTGTGTGTTTTATGTAATAGTGCTAGTTTTATATTGCTAGTTTTCACAACAATTATTGTTTATTTAGCATATGGCATACAAGGCCAGGGAGGCTACCACATTATACACATGGTAGAAATCCTGGCAGCTGACAGTTGTTAGTCCGTTGGTTGCACAGGTATACCACAGAATGTAGTCAGCATTTCCCCACCACAGAAATGGTAGTACGTTTTACAAAATAGTAATTGCTCAGCACATTCATTAAGCCTCTGTGCCACTGTGTCCCCTAACAACAATTATATAGATTTACTTTCAGTTTAATCGGTTTGAAAGAAAGATGAAGAGAAGATTGGGTATAAAAATGTTTGTAGCAAGAAATTCTGGACTATAATAATTTTGTGTTTTCTATCTGTCGAATCTTATCTATGATCAAACTGATACTTTACTACGTAGTTACTGTTACTGTCCACACTGAAACAGGAGCAGTTCAGTGTAACTCCACATACAGTTTTTGAATAGTAGCCTATGGTGCCAATTTCCTTGGTAAACTGAAAATTATTGATAAAATAACCAATCTCCTAATATGATATCTCAGAAAGATTGTGTTAATTTAGTTAAAGATTAATAGTTAGTAAATTTTCTCTGTTATTCTCTGTTAGTAGTAATGAACATTTCAATACGTATCCTATATTTATATTTAGAGAATACTGATAAAAGTTGTACCTCATTAAAACAAGATATTTATTAACATGTTGTCAAATAACCAGATATATCTTCACCTTTTTTGTTAACCACACAAAACAATGAAACAAAAAATTAAATCCTCACTTACCCAAGCTTCAGTTGAGTATATGTCTTATAAAATCCTATCATACAAAGTGTTCAAACTGGCATATTGAGTTTCTGCATTTTAATGATATTGCTATATTTTATAAATTCCCTAAATCCAATTAGATTAGCAGCATAACCATAAATGTTTCAAGAATTACCGTGTTTCCCCTAAAATAAGACCCTGTCTTATATATTTTTTTTGTCAGCAAAAAAGGCACCAGGTCTTATTTTGGGGGGGGGGATACGTCCACTGACCTACTTCACTTGATTGTGTTGTCCCCAGCCTCTTTTTCACTATCAGAGGCCTTCAGGAACTTCTTCATCCAGCAAGACCAGGCTATCAATCCAGAGCTCTGTCATCGGCTAGAGAGGCCTTCAGTAAAAGCCTTTAGGAAAAACCTATGTAGCCTTGCTGGCTGCAGCAAAAGAAATAGGCTGAGCCATGTGAGGCCTGGCTGCAACTGTCCAAAGGTAAGTAGTACAGCAGCTCCACTGCCCCCATCCCCATCCTAGCTTAATTTTTGCCTGTGCACCCTGGAGTGGGTGGGATATTAATTAGGGCTTATTTTGGGGGGGGTAAGGCTTATATTGGGCACATATGCAAAATCAAGCTAGGACTTACTTTCTGAGTAGGTCGTCTTTTACGGGCAACATGGTATATATTATTAATAAAATATTGACAATAATCATTATCTCCTTATTTTGATAGCTTCTTCCAAAATGTTGATGGCATTGTCACCTTGAAATTTCTATCAGATAAAAATTGTGGATTTAGATTTGCCTAGCATTGTTTAAATGTGAGCAACATAAAGTAAGTAATTAATTAGATCAAGCTCCTGGTGAGTATACGTATTAGTAATATGATACCTCCTATCCTTTCTAGAAACTACTTGCAGCTTTTTTTATATATTTGCAGATATTCCAAATATTCATCAACCCATCCCATTCACCCTATTCATCACTTTCTGCTTCCAAGCATAGTGGTATCATAACCTTAGTTTAAACTGCCACTATGAAGCCATAGGAACATGTGAGCTGAGACATGACACAAAACTCAAAATTGAGGGATAGCTTGAGGGAAGAAAAAGATCAATTAACAATAAAATATGTATAGTCAGGTTGTATAGGTGCTAAGCATGCCAAGGCTGAGGAAGTTATTGTCATAATTTGCACAGGCTATATGAGCCAACAAAATATAGAGACAAGTCAGCTATTGCCAGAGTTCTGGGAGATAATTAATGTATGCGTGGGTTGCACTCTTCTAATAAGTAGGCAGGAGTAGAAAGATGGACCGATTTTCACTCTCTGGAAGTTATAGAATCAATAGCAGACAGTGAAGAAAGGTCAGCTTTTGCTTTATCAGCATGCATACAATCATAATTTACAGGAACAGCCATGACCAGTTAAAGGCAAATTGCGTACTTTGGGCAGAGCAGGTAAATATTTAGCTAGACTCTCTTACATGAAGCAAAGTAGATGTCAGCACAATGCAGAGGAATCCTTTGCTGCCTACTTACTGGAAGCATTGGAAGAATTATATAGTAAAGCAGAGTTATCCAGGAATGCTGACAGCATATAACTTGGGGAGACAGGATCTGGCTGGAGTTTCCCAAAAACATCTGACATGCCCACTAACCGGAGTGTATACCCAGTACAGGGTATAATATTCTGACGCTGTATCACATTTCCCTGGAAAGGAGTTAATAAAACAGAAGCTGTTAAAAATGATCCCCCCCACTTCTGAGATAACCCAGCATCTTCATTGTGTTGTATTCTGTTTATGAAGAAGCTATTATTGTTATTATCAGTAGCAGAAGGAGCTGCATCTGTTCCTCATGTTTCTGGCTTTCTAAGATATAACTTTCAGATGGTTATTAATTAATTGATCACATTTATACGGCTACCCATCTCGTAAAAAGCCATTCTAGACCATACCAGTGGGCTGCCCCCAGAAGAACAGGCAAATCATTTCATGACACAAGCTTTATCTTTTTATACAAGTCTCATGACATCTCATATGTACACACAAAGGAAAAGTTTATACTGCAACTCTGTAATGCTCATTTTATCATTTACTCAATCCAAATATATTAATTGGCAAAGAAATATGGACCCATCAGAATGAACTACCTGATGAAACTAATTCAGAAACTGATAAAGTAGCTCTTTTTTAAAAAAAAATAGTCACTTCAATCTTCTTCATCAATGCTATTATTATTATCTGCTTAAAAATGTATAGTAAGCTTTCAAAAAGTTAAAGATAGAAATAGACAGGGAGATATAGTGTCAAGGTTCCAACTGATGAACCCAAGCAAGCAAGCAGACTTGAAACTTTCCAATCTCTTTCTATTAAAAACTTTATTGGATACATCATATCAGTACAAATAATAGAAAAACCAACTCTAATTAATCCCTAATCCTCTCATTTTTGCATAGTTAAAGAATCAAATTCCCCTCCCCTCATTAGTTCAGTCACATTGTCCAATTAGTAGTTCGAATATTGTTTTAGCAACAGTCCGAGCCTTAATAACCCAGATGGATAAACAACCTTGGTTCCCACAGAAATGGATTCTTTTTTGTTGTCTGCAGTTTGGAACCAGGATTCCACAGGTGGGTCCTCTCCCCCCAGTCTCTGTGGCAACTGAGAAGTGGTAATAGTTGAAATCAGCATAATTTTTCTTTGAAGTTGACACATAGCTTTTCTCTCTGTCCCGGCTTCTTTGTCATTTATCTCTCTCTTCTTCTCTCTGTACCCACAGTGCCCTGCTGATTCAGTTAGGCTGTTGATGACAATGATCCAATGAATGAATACATGTTCACTTTCTGGTTCTCAGATGCCAGCCTGACAGACCTTGCATATTAGTTAGAACAATTAATCAGAACATTTAATTAGAACAATAAACGACTTGCTTCCAGAAGTGGTGGGCACTCCAACACTGGAGGTTTTTAAGAAGAAATTAGACAATCGTTTGTCTGAAATAGTATAGTATTTTCTGCTTGAGTACGGGGCTGACTAGAAGACCTCCAAGGTCCTTTTCAACTCTGTTATTCTGTTAGTTCTTTTCTGATAGATTTCTTTTGCCATACTGTCCACATTACCAAATTTGTCAATCTGTTACAGCATCTGGCATCTATCTGCCTTTCTTCCATACTGTCGTTTGACCCATTTAGCAGGGACACAAAATATTGTTAACAATCCACAACCATGAAGTTGCTAACTTCATAATTTTGTTTAAAAAATGAAGCCATTTCAGATGTACTACAGTACCGTCACTGCAGTATGTGGATAAATCTTTTTTATAAATGGAATCTTGAATCTTAAATTAGCTGGATTCAAGTTTTGTTATAATTAATCTCAAACTTAAGATTCAATACTTGATTTAAATATGGTGTTCTTTGAATTTGAAATCTTCAATTTGAATCAAATCAGTTCTGACTTACACCAGCCCAATTAAAGGAGAATTTTTCATGATGTTCATCTTTGAAAAATTTGTTAAAGTGTGGAAATGAGGAAACTCATTTCAATTGGAACAGATTTGTTCCAATTTGTACAGACTGTCAACGAACTAAAGAAAAGACAAGAATCCTATATTATACTTATGAGAATTTCCCACATATCATCTATTACTTGGGTAGTGGGGGGGAAGTATTAGGTTATTTTTTATGAAACTGAATAACAATATTTCTAATACATTAATGTTGTTTCTATTTTTTATTCAGGGTTTTTTATACTGTACTTTTAGGATTATTTTATAATAATTCTATCAACTAATATTTTATTACATTCATTTTGTTTGCTTGACATTTTTAAAGGATATATTTGCTAAAAAGAGAAAATCAACTTGTTGGGCGATTTAAATAAAAATACTATTTCTACAAAGTCTTTTTGTTGTTGTTTTTTTTTGTTCAGAAAGGCTGCCACCATATTTTAAACTGTGCAAATATGAATCAATACAAATAATGGTAAAAGCTTTCTATAAACATCAATGCTAGCAATCCACCATCAGACAAATATTACTTTCTGCTAACATAATTACATGGTTCATATGCTTACAACATTGTTGATTGCAAAACCTTCATTTGTAGGCCTTAGTTACAGGGCATGTAAAAACAAATATGCACAGTTCCGGTGCAAATTGAGACCCCAAAATGACAAAGTTCACAAATAAATGTGTTTTTTTATTCACCATATTTTATATCATATTGTTGAAGTAATCAAAAGAAGATAAAGCATAAAATTAAGGTTATTTTTACGAGTATTTCTCAGAGTTCTTGGCTAAATTCAAGCATGCTATATTTTCCTTTTCATTTCAATTGCAAAGCTTACCTATTTCTTCCATCAGGTAAATTATATTCACCATCTTCTGTACTCTATTTTTGGAAGTGTTTTTAACCGAATCAGTTCCAGTTGCTCTAATTAACTGAAATGAATATTTAAAGGTTATAATTGCTGGACTCTGGCATCCTGAGAAATAATCATTACCTGTCTGAAGTGTTGTTTTACATGCCTACAGCTTTAAAAAAAAGACTGCTGCTGCTTATATTCTTGTTCATTTGAACAATATTATTATGTTGTAAGTTGATTATATGGGGTGGCTTTTAGTCAATCAGTTTCTTAAAGCACCTAAAAATAATGTTTTGTTCTGCTGTTATAAAAAGCAAAGATCTTACACTGAGAAATATGAGATAAATTCTAAAACTGAAGCAAAGATTCAACAAACTTACCCAGAAACTTCATTTCAAACAACCAAAAGATTTTATACTGAGTTTTAATTTCTCTGATGGGTGACAAGATGACAGATGACAAGCATATATTTTCAAATAACATGAGTTATTCTGAAAATAATAAGCACTAACCTATATTAAAAGGCAAGAAACACTACTTTGAAATCAGAACAAAATACAGTAGGGAATGACTGCGTTCTGATAGAATAGAACTCAAGTAAGGTCAAATAATACATTTTAAAAAAATGAAACAATAAATGTATTTGGTGACTATAAGAAATAATGAGAAATCCAAATGAGTTTTTGTCCCTTGTTTTTCACTCTAGTGTTAAAGAAATAATCAGGTGTCAGTCTATACTAAATATAGTAGTACCAGCTAAGCAACTGACTAGAGTGATTATTTGTATACATTTATATAAATTATATGGAATTTATACTTTCTATACTAGTACATTTCCTTTTCTATTTGGAATAGGATAACTGAAATAAATGAGAAGGAAGGAAGGAAGGAAGGAAGGAAGGAAGGAAGGAAGGAAGGAAGGAAGGAAGGAAGGAAGGAGGGAGGGAGGGAGGGAGGGAGGGAGGGAGGGAGGGAGGGAGGGAGGGAATCTAATGTATCTGTCTCAGTAATAATTCATACAAGCAATTTCAAACAATAATATTCCAAATGCAAGACGTACAGTAAGGTAACACATCAATCACATTGTCCAAACCAATTTGAAACATTCAAAAGAGAATCAGTCAAATATACAGACAATTTTTTTTAATTGATTAAATGCCCTCATTATAGTGCTGACTTTTAATAATCATTTCTTTAGACAGTTTCCAGGATGATTTGTTACCAAATTAGACCTTCAGGTTTTCAAATGATGTACCAGCAGAATCCAGCAGGTTCTGACAGGTTCTGGAGAACCGGTAGCGGAAATTTTGAGTAGTTCAGAGAACTGGCAAATACCACCTCTGGCTGGCCCCAGAGTGGGGTGGGAATGGAGATTTTGCAGTATCCTTCCCCTGCCATGCCCACCAAGCCACACCTACCAAGCCATGCCCACAGAACCGGTAATAAAAAAAATGAATTTCACCACTGTGTACCATATCACTCCCCTTCATGGATTACTGTCTTGTTGTGGCAAAGGGCCTTGCATAGCTCAATGAAGCTATGAGCTATACAGTGCATGGCCACCCAAGATGGACAGGTCATAGCAGAGAGATCTGACAAAAAGTGATCTACTGGAGAAGGAAATAGCAACCCACTCCAGTATCTTTGCCATGAAAATCCCAAGGACAGTACCAAAAGGAAAAAAGATATGATGCTGGAAGATGAGCTCCTCAGGTCAGAAGGTGTCCAATATGCTACTGGGGAAGAGCAGACGGCTAGTACTAGTAGCGCCAGAAAAAGTGAAGTGACTGAGCCAAAGCCGAAAGAATACTCTGCTGTGGATGCATCTGGTGGTGAAAGGAAAGTCTGATACTGTAAAGATTTTTTTTTCCATAGGAACATGGAATGTAAGATCCATGAATCAAGGCAAGCCGGACTTGGTCAAACAAGAGATGACAAGACTGAACATTGACATCTTAGGAATCAGCAAACTAAAATGGACAGGAATGGGTGAATTTAATTCAGATGACTATCAGGTATACTACTGCGGGCAAGAATCCTCAGAAGAAATGGAGTAGCTTCATAATCAATAAAAGAGCAGGAAAAGCAATACTGGAATACAATTCCCAAAATGACAGAATGATCTCAGTTCAAATCTAAGGAAAACCATTCAATATCACAATAATCCAAGTCTATGCCCCAACCACTGGTGCTGAATAGGATGAAATTGACATGGTTCTATGAAGCTCTATAGCACCTTATAGAATTAACACCAAAAAATGATGTCCTTATCATCATGAGGGATTGGAATGCTAAAGTAGGAAGCCAAAAGATAACCGGAATAATAAGCAAGTTTGGCTTTGGAGTACAAAATGAAGCAGAGTACAGGCTGATAGAATTTTGTCAAGAGAATACGATCTTCATAGCAAACACTCTTTTCCAACAACCAAAAGACAACTCTACACATGGACATCACCAGACGGTCAACACAGAAATCAGATTGACTATGTGCTGTGCACCCAAAGATGGAGAAGTTCTATACAGTCGGTAAAAACAAGACCAGGAGCTGACTGTGGCTCAGATCATGAACTTTTCATTGCAAAATTTAGGCTTAAATTGAAGAAAGTAGGGAAAAGCACTAGGCCACTCAGGTATTAACTAAATCATATCCCTGATGAATATACAGTAGAGGTGACAAATAGATTTAAGGAATTAGATCTGATAGACAGAGTGCCTGAAGAAGTAGGGATGTTTGCAACATTGTACAAGAGGTTGTGCAACTAAAACCATCCCAAAGAAAAAGAAAGGCAAGAAGCAAAATGGTTGTCTGATGAAGCTTTGCAAATAGCTGAGAAAAGAAGGGAAGTGAAAGGCAAGGGAAAAAGAGAAAGATACACCTAGTTGCCTTCTTAAATGAACAGTGCAAAGAAATAGAAGAAAACAATAGAATAGGGAGGACCAGAGATCTCTTCAAGAAAATTGGAGATATGAACGGAATGTTTCATGCAAAAATGGGCATGTTAAAGGACCAAAATGGCAGGGACCTAACAGAGGCAGAAGAGATTAAGAAGAGGTGGCAAAATTACACAGAAGATCTATACAAAAATGAGCTTAACTTCCAGGTTTGGAAAAGGTTAGTTTATATACAATTCCAAAGAAAGGCAATGCCAAGGAATGTTCAAACTATCGCACCATTGCACTCATTTCACATACTAGTAAAGTCATGCTTAAAATCCTGCAAGCTAGGCTCCAGCAGTATGTGGATCAAGAATTACCAGAAGTACAGGCAGTATTTCAAAGAGGCAGAGGAACTAGAGATCAAATTGCCAACATATGCTGGATCATGAAGAAAGCTAGGGAGTTCCAGAAAAACATCCACTTCTGCTTCATTGACTATGCTAAAACCTTTGATTGTGTGGATCACAACAAATTGTGGCAAGTTCTTAAAGAGATGGGAGTACCAGACCATCTTATTTGTCTCTTGATAAACCTATATGCGGGTCAAAAAGCAACACTGAGAACTGGACATGGAACCACTGACTGGTTCAAAATTGGGAAAGGAGTCTGGCAAGGCTGTATACTGTCACCCTGCCTATTTAATTTATATGCAGAGCACATCATGAGAAAGGCAGGGCTAGATGAATCAAAAGTTGGAATTAAGATTGCCGGGACAAATATCAACCACCTCAGATATGCAGATGATACCACTCTAATGGCAGAAAGTGAAGAGGACCTAAAGAGCCTCTTGATGCTGGTGAAGAAGGAGAGTGCAAAAGTTGACTTGAAACTCAATATTAAGAAAACTAAGATCATGGCATCCAGCCCTCTGAATTCCTGGCAAATTGATGTGGAAGAAATGGAGGTAGAGACAGATTTTATTTTCCTGGGCTCCAAAATCACCGCAGATGGGAACTGCAGCCAGGAAATTAAAAGATGCTTGCTCCTGAGGATGAAAGCTATGGCAAATCTAGACAGCATACTAAAAAGCAGAGACATCAACAAAAGCAGAGACATGCCAACAAAAGTGCGTATAGTCAAGGCTATGGTTTTCTCAGTTGCAATGTATAGCTATGAAATTTGGACGATAAGAAAGGCTGAGCACCAATGAATTGAGGCCTTTGAACTATGGTGCTGGAGAAGACTCCTGCGAGTCCCTTGACTGAAGGGCGATCAAACCGGTCAGTCCTACAGGAGATCAACCCTGACTGCTCTTTAGAAGGCCAGATCCTAAAGATGAAACTGTAATACTTTGGCCACCTAATGAGAAGAATCGACTCATTGGAGAAGAGCCTAATGCTGGGAAAGATTGAGGGCAAAATAAGAAGGGGATGACAGAGAATGAGGTGGCTGGATAGAGTTATTGAAGAAGTAGGTGTGAGCTTAAATGGACTCCAGAGGATGGTAGAAGACAGGAAAGCCTGGGGGAATGTTGTCCATGGGGTCGCGATGGGTCGGACACAACTTCACAACTAACAAAAACAATAACAAACATATCATTGTAGTCAAGTCCAACTTCCATTTTGTTGGTCATCCTCTTTTTTTCTTTCTTTCCACTTTACACAGAAGTATAAACTTCTCAGGAGAATTTTGTCTTTACATATTGTGTCAAAATTATGTATAACAAAGTGTGCTTCAAATGAGAATTTTGATTGATTTGTTCTATGCTCTTTATATCTTTTGTATGACATTCTCAGGGATCTTGTCCAACACCAAAGTTTAAAATGTTCAGCTTTCTTTCTATCTTATTTCTTCAAGTCCAACTTTTGCTTCAATAGAAAGTCACAGGGAAAATAACTGCCTTCATGATTCTTATTTTCGTCTTTACAAGCATAGAAATGTCCTGGCATGTTAATGTCTTTTTGAAGACCTTTTTTTGCTACCTGACCAAATGCTACTTTTTGACTGCTGTTCTTTTATTGTTGATACTACCAAAAGGTGGAAGCTATCCTCATTTCAGTATCTTCATTATCAGTTCTAAGGCAAGCTAAGGCAAGAATATTGGTCAGGCACTATCTTGACATATACTTCTACAGAAATCAGATATGTCTTTCTGCACCACAAACCAAAATGCCTTTAGAAGATTTTGTAGCACCCAGAAACTGGATCAAAAGAAGCCCACTCAGGACAGCCTAAAATTGTCTTTGATCAAGCAATCTTTGTCTGATCTCCAAGCTCTGACCATGAAAAAAAATATGCTAAATTCTACCAACAGTAAAAAATTATGCTGAGAGAAAGAACATGTTACTATAAACAGGGATAGCTAAATTTGATTTTGAGCTACATTAAATGTGGGCTAGATATGAAACAAAACAACTTCCCGAGGAAATAATGGATATGAAAGAATAGCTTCATGTTCATGTTAATATTTCAAGGATGTGATAATCAGCCCTAGAATAACATGGATTCAAATAATGATTCATCCATGATGTTTGAACTTTTGCAATATATATTTTTCTCTCTTGAGAATTGCTATTTCTTACACAAAGAAAAAGGAATGGCGCTTGGTTTTCTAAAGTTTTGGAGAAAAAAACAGAATAGATATATCATCAACAACACTGCACAAAAATCTAAAATAAATTTACTGATATGCAGTGCTAAATTTTAATATATAATGTAGTGGTATGCATTGGTATGCACTGGTAAATTTTAATATATAATGAAAGAACATAATCTTATTGCTACTATACTCCAATTGCAGCTGTATATAATTCTTTCTATCACTTCTTTTAGTAATTATATTTTACAGAAGGGGAAAAAAACCTGCAAAGATTTTTTAACATCAGGAACTATTATTTGATTCATGTGAGATTTTTACATAGTCAATAATATAAATTAAGATTTTGACTTAATTATTGCCCTTTGAAATCATTTCCCTGTCTTGAAACTAACTGGTGAATGGATTTTAATTGTTCCAAAAGCAAGCACTACTTTCAGTAATTAACATGTCTCTGTAATTATGGGTGCTTAGGGGTTTCAGTATTTAACTGTAAAGTGCAAATGTTGAAAGTCAAGAAATTGCAAAGGGAAAAAAGACATAAGATGTTGTAGTCTGAATAGAAAGTTTCATCCTTTTAATAAGAAAATGAGTATAATTTTATAATGTGAATCAATGTTATTTTCCACATACTGTATATGTGAAGTGACAAATAATTAATATATTAACCATAAAGAACAAGACAAATGATTTATTTTTAGATGAGTTTGTCACTATTATAAATTATTACTATTTTTTCTAATAAAAATATAGCTGGTGTAAAATATGGTGTAAAAATACACCATATTATACCTTAAATTGTTAATGTAGGTTATATTGTATATGTACATATATAGTACACATATTTAAAATTCTGCTATATAAAATATATTCAATCAAAATAAATTTGACTTCAATTTTTTTTCCACAGATATATTGAAAAATCCTAATTGCAAAAAACCCTAAAAGAAGTTATAACAGAGGGTGTGCATTGGGCAAGAACATTAAAGTGAAAGATTCTTATCACAAATAGATAATGAAGAAAAACTTTGCTATCAGCATATCTGGAATGTTGTTCTGAAATATATAAGGCTTCCTAAAGTCAAATTGGTACTTGGCCAGATGAATTCTTCTGGTTATAATACTTTAGAAACAAAAACATTTGCATTTACTGACAGAATGAGGGATATGACAGACAGGGGAATATTGCATTGCATCTGACTCAAGACCACTTTTCTTAACAATTTTGTTCAAATAAAGTTATACCTGAAAGAGATTCCTGTATCATTTTTTAATAAACAGTCATGATTATTCCACAGCAGGAGTATCAAACTGGCAGCCCGCAGGCCGGATGCATCTTGTGCACGTTACCTCAGCTCCACGAAGGGGAAAAATCGTTGTGATACATCATGTGACAGTAACGTGACACAGTGAGTTTGACATCCATGTTCCATAGATTTGTGACATGCCCCCACACTATTTATAAAACTATTTGTAGCTTCTTTTTCCATTCTGATCAGAAATACCCAAAGTGTTAACACAGAAGTTAAGAAATAATATTAATTAAATAATGTTAGCTTCAAACAAAGTAGGAAGACAAATGCATATCCCACAGTCCTATCCACATCCATGACAAATCTATGTGCAGAAATTTTGATTAAGCAAGAAAGGAGTTTGTAACATCTGTTTATAAATGATATAGAATTTATAAATTTATATACATATACATATACATATACATATACATATACATATACATATACATATACAGTACATATACATATACATATATGTATATGTATAAAACCCGAATAACCAAAGACCTACATACAAACACCCACGAAAACCTCAGAAATAGGTTGGTCCTGGTGGAGTTTTTAATCACATAACTTTTTAATGTCACAAAAAGAGAGATTCCTGTATTAATTTAATCTGCTAACAGAAACAGAAACTACAGTATGTGTGATACTCTATGCTAATGAAATAAAAGGAATGTGTATTATAAAGAATACACTGCCATCTATCGGATGTCACTGTTTTATTTATTTAATTTTCTTTTTCCTTTTTGGAAAAAGCAAAATAAATCCTATGTGTCATATGATTTTCTTTCTTTCTCTCTTTTTTTAGAAGATTTACTAACAAATTTCAAAAAAGTATTCTTTGTTTTCACAATATATATTCTACATAGCAACAATTTTGGCTCTAAATTCTATCACCAACACACTGCCACGTTTTATTTTTTTATATATTTATTTAGTAAATTTATAGACTGCCTAGCTTACATTTTGTCCATAAGCAGTTCCTAAACTTTATGGCACCAGGTACTGGTTTGGTGAATGAAATTTTTTCCATGGACCGGGGGGGTGGGGGGGTGGAGGGGGCGAAGGACCATCATGCAACCTAGATCGCCCACATGTGCAGTACGGTTCACATTTCTATGAGAATCTAATGCCTGGTAATCTGAAATGGTGCTAGTACTGGAGAGCAGCTGGAAATGCACATGAAGTTTCACTCACTCACCTGCCACTCATCTCCAGCTGTGAGTCCCAGTTCCTAACAGGCCAATATGAGTGGGGCACTCACATTGCAACACTGGTCAAAAGGGCCCAGCAGAGATTATACTACCTGAGACTTCTCAAGAAACAACAACTGAATGAAAAACTGCTGGTGACCGTCTACCGCTGCACCATAGAGAGTATTTTGACTTACTGCACCTGTGTATGGTTTGCCAATTGCACAGTGTCAGATAGAACAGCACTCCAGAGGGTTAACATCATTGCCCTCTCCCCTCTTTGGAAGAGCTTTATAGCTCCCGCTGCCTTAAGAAAGTTCAAAACATTCTTAAAGATCCATCTCATGCTGGGCACCCTTTTTTTGAACTATTACCATCTGGCAGACAGTACAGGACAATAAAAACAAGGACAAATAGGCTGAAAAACAGCTTCTATCCCAGAGCAGTAACTATATTGAATTCTACTGTATAGTGTAATATTAATACAGTATCAGAGGTTTTCAATTCAATTCAATTGTATAGAATGTGAAGGATGGACTGCATCTATACTTACCTTTACTATCGGTTCGCAGCAGGAGTGCGCGCACATGCAGAGAAGCTTCTGCACATATGTAGATCACCCATTATGACATTGTGGTGGGTGGATGAAGCCTCCCACCAGTTTTACTACCAGTTCTATAGAACCGGACCAAACTGGGAGCAATTCACCACTGGACTGCATGACTTATTTCTTAAGCAGTCAGCTGAACAGTTTCTCAGTATTGTGAAGATAATATAACCTAAAGGCTGATTATGACTTCCCATTTTTAGCAGTGCTATAAAGCTATTGTTTTTAAACTTTAAGACTATTTTACTAGGGCAGTTCTAAGAAAATGAGACTGTTTTTGAGATTTGGTGAATCATCAATTGCTACTTAACCAGTAGAGCAGGGGTGTCAAATCTGATTTCATTGAGGACCGCATCAGGTTGTGTTTGATCTTGGAGGGCTGAGGGGATGTGGCCAGGAAGGTTATGGCCACCTTGACATCACTTGTGTCAGGGGTGCCTGTGGTGGCCCAAATGCTCTGCCAGCGAAAATGGGCTCCCGATCTCCGTTTTCGGCTGTGATGGCCTCCTGCAACCCTCTGTCAGAGAAAATGGAGCTTGGGAGGGCCACACATGGTCCTTGCAAGTTCCATTTTTGGCTGCGACTGTCTCCTGCAACCCTCTGCACAGTGGTGGTATTCAGCCAGTTCTATCCAGTTCGAGTGAACCGGTAGCGGCGGCTGCAGGAGGCTTTGCCTACCCACCAGGATGTCATTGCATCCAGTTTTTGATGCTCTGCACATGTGCAGAAGGTCCTGCACAAGCGCAGAGGTGTCACACACAAGCAAAGCAAGTGTGCGCGCACACTCCCATTTCACAAGTAAGTGAATACCACCACTGCTCTGCCAATGAAAATGGAGCTTGGGAGGACCACACATGACCCTCACAAGGTCCATTTTTGTTGGCAGAGGCACCATGGGCCAGATCTAAGCACACTGTGGGCCAGATTCAGCCAGTGGGCCTTCAGTTTCACTCCCCTGCAGTAGAGAGAGAGTGTGGTTAATATAAAGATATGCAAATGCATATACATATACATATACATATACATATACACATACATATACATATACATATACATATACATATACATATACATAAAAAACAGAGCCAGTTTTGCACCAGGAAAACCAGAAACCATGAGTTCTAGTCCGTCTTAGCCATGAAAGCCAGCTGGGTGACCTTGTGCAGAAAAGTATTATGCACATTAAACCTGCCTGCTGGAATCATGTACTGTATATACAAAATAACTTTATTTGCACTCTAGCACATATTTCTTTGTCACCTGTCACTTCAGGATTATCCCAAGCAATGCTTTTGGTATTTGAAAGGAAGTAAATCTGTTTCTCAAACATCTTTGCACAGAAGTGTTTTTTTTAAATAGTA
This sequence comes from Pantherophis guttatus, assembly GCF_059756535.1. Taxonomy (NCBI): domain Eukaryota; kingdom Metazoa; phylum Chordata; class Lepidosauria; order Squamata; family Colubridae; genus Pantherophis; species Pantherophis guttatus. Next base: position 36,066,928 of record NC_142070.1, read on the forward strand.
TTTTAGCTACTGACTTAAGGAAAATAAAAAAGATTATAAATATTAAGGCCTAAAGAAAAGGAGATATTCTATAAAAGTAAGAAAATCCTTAACATCATTTCATTTGTCGATATACAGTGTGGCATGTAACAACAATACTACAAAACTATGCACCTTGTTTTATCCTGTCATGGGTTAGAGACATAGAACCATATTTATTACACTGCTCTGAACATACAATCTTGTGGTTGTTCCGAGATGTTTATCAGTCTGAAGATGTATTTCAACTTTCAAACTCAACATTGCTCCTGAAGGCTTCTGAAAAATATAAATCAACAAACACTTAAATTCAGCATGTATTTTTCATCACTGAAGTTTTGAATTTCAACCTTAGAAATAGATGAGCTGAATTATATCCAGTTCTATCATTCATTCAACTTTATATGAAATTGCAAAATGTTTAACAAATATTTTTAACTTCATAGAGGCAAACATTTAATAATAAAATCTTTGCTATTGAGGCTAGAAATGCTACCTAATAATGAGCTTTCATGTCAGTTTCTATGAAAGAAAATAAAGAATATATGAACAGAAACGATAAGATTCAGGTAGTATGGGACACAGACAGATTAGTTGAAAGAAGAAAGCCTGAAAACCAGAAGCAGTAAGATGAAATCACTAAGGTTATTAGAAGATGAGGAAAACAAATTATTGACAAAATGGAATCTCCTTTGTATTCTTGGAGCCCATTTTATTTTTCTTTTACTGATTCAAGAACTGAAAGAATCATATACAAATACAGCAAAGAAAAAGTTTGTTAGCACAGTGGAAATTGTTAATAATTTAGGGATTTTTTTTAAAAAAATCTTCTCATCTAGAATGCATGTGCAGAAGCCGCTTGGGACTTGGAGCAGTAAATGGTGTCCAGTCCGGGGAGCAGCTGGAGTTTGCTGTCCATTGCGGACACTAGCTTGGGCCCCTGCAAACTGTCATCTCTTGAGTGCTTGCTGAAGTGGTGTGGAATTTAAAATTATGAATTTGGTGGTCCCTGAGGTCAAAAGGTTGGGGACCCATGGGCTAGAAGACAGGGGAATTCAAGTGTTAAACCAAACAAGCTGATCCAGACCAGGCTAAGAAATGAGTCTCATTGAATTCAATGGGACTTATTTCTGTACTGACATGAATAAAAGACTGAATCTGAATCTTGCATACCTTAGCCTGTATACAAAGAATTTATGCTGAAATTGATTGTTCTTGAAATATAATCCTATATAGCTTGTTTTGAAGTCAGGATGACTTCAGTAAAACTTCAAATATATTATGATATGTTGAAATCAAAAGTATGTGTATTGACAATAAAATAAAAAACCAAAATCTGTGCTGAAAAAATGTCTGGAAGTTGAGTCATGGCAACTGGACTTCTTTTCTTTTCCTGTTGGTTCCAATTTTTGCTAACTGTCCCACAATGAGTTGTCCTGTGGAAGTTGGCCATGTTGAATTTTCCCATGGTGAGTTGGCTGGAGCAAATCAGCTTGGTGAGTTGGCTGGAATGAGATGACCAGGATGAGTTGACCGCGGTGAGAGAGCCATGACGAGTTGACCACAGCAAGGTTGTTTTTTTTAAATTTGATTTATATGCCGCCCTTCTCCGGAGACTCAGGGTGGCTTACAGTGCATTAAGCAATAGCCTTCATACTTTTGTATATTTTATACAAAGTCAGCTTATTGCCCCCACAAACTGGGTCCTCAATTTACCTACCTTAGAAAGGATGGAAGGCTGAGTCAACCTTGAGCCTGGCAAGATTCGAACTTACTTTAATTGCAGACAGCTGGTGTTAAATTACAGTGCTTTTAGTCTGCAGAGCTATCCAGATCCCTTTCAATTGATTGTTCTGCCCCAGGTCTGAATTCCCAAGGATATTAACACACACCAACGGTCCTTATCAAATTTATTAAGTAGCAACAATAAATCAAAGTCCGGCAAAGGTTGGCAACCAGTCCAGAAAACAAGATAGGATAAGACTTTTCCAAAAATGCTCTGATGGTAATTACAAGTTGTTTCTAGCAAGAAACTTACTAATGGCGTGTGACTTAAATAGGCTAAGGGAGTGGCCAATTATCCTCAAGCCTTACTCTCGAGGAGACCTCCTCCTCCTGAGTAGCCACTGCTGCCTTTTGGCAGCCCTGTGTGCTCGAGCATTGAGGAGAGGCTCCTACACTTCGCTATCTCCACTTGAAGGAGCCTCTGGAGGTTCTGAAGGCCCTGGCTGAGTCTCTGCCTCTGGCACCACATCCTCTTCAGCCTCCTCCTCGTCGGGATCAGCCACAATCCAGGCCGCTGGCGGGCCACAACATTGATAGATATTTCATTATCAGGTAGGTTTTATCAGATATTAACCAATCTTCAGTTTCAACTCCTTGAAGTATGTTGTTGAATTGCTAGGCAATGACTGGGTGAAGATCACTTAGATAATTCAACCAAAAACCAGGATCCGCTGCTGACCAATACTTGATCTTCCTATCTGTTTTCACCACCATTTCTGCTGTTATTACAAGTTTTATCAATTCAGCTTCTTTTTTTATTCTTATCCACATCCTTTATATCAGTTGCATTCTTGTTGTATTTCTTTAGAACTGCAGTGTTTCTTACTTGACAGTTATTGATTGGTTCATTACTGTTTCTTCATTGATGAATTGGCAAAAACATTTCTGATTTAACTACAATTGGAGATTCTGCCTATAATATGCAATTTGAACTATGTATTTGCTAAACTTCTTGGCTTTAGTTATTATTTGCTGCTTTATTATTTCTAATGTTTCTTTGATCTTCCTTGTTTTTAGGTGATATTTCTTGATTAGGTATTCTTTGTTCTTTCATCTATTTTAGTTGGCTTGCATCTGATCTTAGCATACTTATTTTATTTTCCAGCCTGATCTTCCATTTTAGTGCTGCATTATTTGGCTTTAACTTGTTTGTTGATTTTGCAACCAAGAACTTAAATTATAATTGTAACCATTCTGTGCATTAGTTTGTTTATTGCAGTAAACTCGTACTTATTTTTGATATTTGAAGTATTGGCATCATATAGTATTTGCGCTAGCTGTTTCTTTGACTTTGCAGGTCTCCTTATTCTGTTACTTTTGTGCTTTTCTAGATGCTCAGTTAGAAGGCTTTGTTCTTTCTGAAGAGAAGACAAAGGAGAGGATGCCTGGTTTGGGAATGAAAATGATTCAATAGCTCTGCTGGCTTCCTCTACTGCTGACTCCTTCTGGTTTGCCTCTATAATCCGAGTTATTTCTGGCAAGGCTTTTATTACCCTGGATAGACCTTTTCAGTAAATACTGCTTCTGTGAATACTTCATTTTATAGTGTAAATTGAAATTGATCTGCTAACCTCTATTCTGTTATTTCTGATTCTGGATGTTGATCTTTCCAGAACTGAGTCTATAATCCATTTGTCACCAGATGTCCAAAATCTTCAAAACCTAGTGCAGTCCTTGTTGACCGGGGTGAGGATTAGTAGTAAAGATTTGTATAAATTACATATCACCATATTGTTTATGGGAAACCCTCTTCATATAGATCTGAGACATGACCAGTATGGTTGAACCTCTAATATAATACTCCTTGGAGCATGCAAGTTTCACATCCAGCTCAAATGAATGCATCAGTGGGGGATCATTATCGTTATTCATATTTAGAGACCATCCAAGTCCAGAAAAACTCTAAGGGACTTAAACAAAGATACAAAAAAGAGAGAAAAATCTATGCATCTGTATGTATCATAAAACACAACCTCAGTTCTGTAGGCATCCTATCCCAAAGGTTTCTTAGCAGCCTATTTTTAAAAGACTTCTGGAACGTCATCAGTTTATTAGCCAAATGGATCTTTGTGGTGCTATCATTGCAGAGAACAGGTGCTATAACGGAAAATCCATCTTCCTGGATCCTGATGGATTGTTTGACTGTGGGCCCCTGAATCAAACCAAAAATTCATAATTTTATTTTCCAAGTAAAATGTATGTGCTAATTGTACAGTATTTGCCCCCCAGCCATACACAACCTTCAGACAGTTGACCTCTACATATTGATATGCCTCCATGAGGCAAGGTACCTCATCTGGGCAGTGGTTCTGCATTCCATGCACCCATTTTTGTTAACTTTTAAGTGTCTGGCTATAAAATAGGCACTGTAATCTGATTAATTATGCATAGCTTTAGATTGTTGACAACTCACTGCTCTCTGTATCTTCATTGACATGCATATTATTTCCTGTATTTCAAAATGGTTTTGGGATGGATAGTTGTATGCTGACTAAAAGCTGGTAGAATCAGTTAATGGACTTGCCATTTCATGGGAAGATACTCTCCTATCTGACCTTTAATATTAGTACCACAATGAATATGGGGTTTAGCATTTTGCTTAAAATGCAAACACCTTTATATACAAAATTTAGTATTCAGCCATGTTGGCTGTTGTAACCTATCAGTCATAAAAAAATAAAGTGTTGCCATTTAAAGTGCTTCTTTCTGATACCTTTCTACTCAGAGGTTGTTGCACCAAATTGGCAGTACACAGTATTGCTTGATTAAAATAATTTAGGTTCCAAACAGATATGACATGAACAGTAAATGGGAAGAGAAAGTGTCAGAACCCCCATTGCTACATTCTATTTTCAGCATTGTAATAATATGAGATAATATAGCATAATTTATTTCATGAGTTGCAGTTAAGGAACATTTTTCCACATTATGCATAATTTCTTTCTCTTATTACTTACAAATTGCTTATTCAGAAATGTGATTTAATATTGGATTGTTTGAGCTATAAGTGATTAAAAGATGTTGATACATTAATTCTTTGTGTACAGCTCAGAAAAAACAGAGTTGTCGCTATGAAATTTCTTCTTTCCTTTTAACCACATAAATGCAAAGAAAAACAGGTAAAAGAATGATTGGACAATCAATCAATTTAATTTAATAAGAACAAATAAAAACAGAACAGAATTGTATGCATAATTACATTGAATCAAGTCCTCCTGGCATGAAAAGACTTACTCCCAAGTAAATGTTCAAAGGATTTGAAACAGAATAAAAAGTTTGCTTCTGAACACAGGATCCAAGCTAAGGAAATGAATCCCAAGAATCTGATCATCTGGTGAAAGACAACTTTTATGAACATTTAAAAAGACAAAAGTAGATAAATAACGCATCTTTTGTAGCATACATTCTGCTTAATAGATTAAGTTTTTCTAAATAAAAGACATCTGCCAAGAAACTTCAAGTCCTTGTCCATGTAGTTGCCAGGAATCCAAAACTGATTTGAAGACACACATACAATTTTAACAGGTGAAATAAAGAAGAAATCACTTAATGGTATTCTATATTCCATGTGACTAGAAATAATGTTTGTTGAAAAAAATATCCCCCCTACTTAAAGGTTGTATTATTTGTCAGACAACCAAATGTTTTGCTTGCAGACAATAGATTATAAATACATGAAGATATATAGTTGGGACAAAATCTGTATTTTAAGCATATGCTGTAAGCAAAACATTTGGCACCCTGGCAAATAATACAACCTTTAAGTAGGAGGGATATTTTTTCATAAATGTTAAAATTGTATGTGTGCCTTCAAATCAATTTTGGATTCCTGGCAACTGCATGGACATTGCCTTGCAGTTTCTTGGCAGATTTCAGAAGTGATTTGCCATTGCCTGCTTCCTAGAGCTAAAAAAAATTATGATTGGTCCAAACTAACCCATCTGACTTCATCCCACATGTGGATTTTGAACTCAATCACTACCTTAGTTGGGCTTTTGAGCTTTTCCTTCATAAGGAATGATATATGTCTTTTCTTCATCCAATAATAATTCTTTAGAACATGATAATTTGTTTGAAAACTATGTGTGAATATGTCTTTATCTATTCCTTTAGTTAACAATTATAACCCCATGCCCAAATATATACCCCTTACTGAAAATTTATTTTCAATATATCTAAAATATATTTTGATTAATTGGACTTGACAATTAACATAATTACATAAATTTGGATAAAGAAAGTACAAAATGCAATAACTACAGTATATCCTAGACCTGTAAATTTGGTCAACTCTGTTTTCATAGCAGCATGTAGATAGAGCTGCATTATTTTTCCTTCCGGTGGATTACCCAGGATATGTTCCTAAACTTTTTGGAATTTTTCTATGTAATTGGCACCTAGAAATTTGATTGTGGCTTTTTGTGAATATAAAATATGTTTTTTTTCCCCAAATTGTTTGGGAATTGTGTCTAAGAAATCTGCAGTACATATTTACCTTTAACTGTCTGCAAATATAGTTTCTGTTGCAATAATATATTCAACTTCATTTAATTCTGACAGATTTATTATATTGTAACTTTTTTGCATGGAAATAAGAAATGTTATCATGGAAGTATGTATTAACAAGCCTATACCCCATTTACTTTATTAGAAAAGAGGTTTTGTTTTATTTCTGTTTTCAGAGAGAGAAGAAAATTTTATAGAATTTATACCAGTTGATAGTTCTGCAAAAATTCTGTACCCACAACAAGTTATCATTTTTGAAATAAGAAGAGCAAGAACCAACTTGAGTTTCTTAGTATTTATAATAATTCAGCGTATATAAGTAATTCTTATTCAATCAAAATGACAATGTTATATATACCTTTAATATTTCTTTAGGACTGAAACTCCTTGGACATGGGTCAACCTTAATAATGTTTGTTTTTACTAACTTTCTTCATCTTAATTTCTTTTAAGATAATATTCTTTTCAATATTATTAATAATAATGTTTTATAAAATGAAAACATTTCATTTATTGGTATTTGGCCCTGCAAGATTTTACGGTAGCAGTATAGAGTTTTGAAAAAAGGAAAAACCAGAAATGTTGCTACCTCATGGTTCTTCAAGCAGTCTGTCTTATCATATCTTCATTACCTCAACTGTGTATTCATTAGGGATATGAGAGGGATGAAATTCAAAAAAATTTTACTAGCAGTTCTGTGGGCGTGGTGTAGTGGGCGTGGTGTGGGTTGGTGAGTGTGGCTTAGTGGGCATGACAGGGAAAGGATACTACAAAATCTCCATTCCCACCCCAGTCCAGGGGAAGGATACTGCAAAATCCCAATTCCCTTCCCATTCCTGGGTGAAGGATATTGCAAAATCTCCATTCCCACTCCACTCTGGGACCAGCTAGAGGTGGTATTTGCTGGTTCTCTAATCAAAATTTCCACTGCCAGTTCTCCAAACTACTCAAAATTTCCGGTATTGGTTCTCCAGAACCTGTCAGAACTTCCTGGATTTCACCCCTGGTGTAGATCATATCTGAATAGCCTACGGCAGGCCTGTTAAACTGGTGGCCTGCAGGCCAGATACGTCACGTGCAGGCCACACCTACCCCAGCTCCACAAAGACAAAAAACATTGTGATACATCATGATCCAGCCTGTGACGCAATCGAGTTTGACATCCGTGGGCTAGGGATTTTCACTACTTTATTCAATTTAAGTCTTAATTTTCAATAAGAAGCTCATGATCTGAACCGCAGCCAGCTCTTTTTACTGACTGTATAGAGCTTTTCTATCTTTGGCTGCAAAGTACATAATCAGTCTGATTTCAATGGTGATGTCCATAGCAGAGTCACATCTTAGGGTGTTGGAAAAGAGTATATACTACTTATTTGACAACAATGTTGAAATTTCAGAAAATACATACATTTTGGAATATATGTATATATGATTGCACAATTAAGCAAAATAGTCTTAGGTTGAGAGACTTCATTACAATTTTATTTCAATTGCTTATTCAAAATGCCAAAAATACATAAACTTTGTTTTATTCCTCTGAGACTAAATCATTTTTTTTTCAATGTCTTGCCTTGCCTATATTGCAGAAGATAGAAAGTTGGCTAAATCCAGTCCAAGGTAGCAGTGAAAAGAGCAGGACCAAAGAGAAAGAAGAGCAAAACAGCAATATTAAAGACTACCTCCTAAATTTTTTGTCAGTCTCTTTTTAAGCTTTTATTTTGCTGCCTGAAGATTAGACTCATCTTGACATTCCCCTTCAAGTGTTAAAATGATAAGTACTGATGAAGGTAAAGCTGATCAGCTTAGAACTCTTACAGCTGAACAGTATAATGTTTCTGTTGTTCAAAAAGCTCAGCTAATTATCAAAATGTGAAAGACACCAAGAAGAGACCTGCTGAGGTTTATAGCTGACTTTCTGGGAATTATCCATAATATAGTCCTAATAAGAAAATTATGATAGCTATGGTGTCTAGGGGCCTCTTCTTAGTCTCCGTGAGGATTTAAGCGGGACCTTATAATCAAACAGAGCTAAGACATACATCAGAATTAAAAGGAAATTATTCTAAGGTAGAAGAGGAACCCAATCAGCTTCACAGCACTTAGTCACACAAACCTAGAGAGAATTCTGGAGTCACATATGTTAATTGCCTGCTACAGAAAGATAACTGGTGCTTCTTCTGCTCTAATGACAATTTCTCAACATCTTAATTCTCCCATGAACTATTGTAATCTGTCTACAGTAGTTACCAACATGCCTGATCCTTTCGTTGGAATTTTTGTCTTTCTTTCTTTCTTTCTTTCTTTCTTTCTTTCTTTCTTTCTTTCTTTCTTTCCTTCCTTCCTTCCTTCCTTCCTTCCTTCCTAACTTCTATTTCTACAATGAGAAGTTGTACAAATGTCTATCAATAAAAATCGCATGTCTTAAAAAGATCCATTCACATAAAGTTAGCACTTGGTTTCTAGAACAAGGAAAAAAAGCAGTGAAAGCAGCACTTGAGGGTTGGGTTAACTACTCTTTACACAGAAGATTCTGATCTGTATGTTTCTGAAGTTCAGGAATAAGTTGAAACCAGGACAGAAAGTTCATAAGCTGGTCTAAAATCTAGATAATTTCAACACCTGACACAAGTAACAGTATGGTTCAGAAGAACTCAGAGGCAGCAGAAAATTTAAATAACAGTATAGTAACCTCCAAATGTCAACAAGAGGACTACAACAAATGTCAACAAATGGTGCAGAGATTAAATTCTTCCAGCTTCAAAATAAAAATATTCAAAAATTGTTTACAAAGCAAACTCTTACTAAAGATCTAAAAGTCCATTGTCCTATGACCACTTGCTTTTCTGGGTATTTTTATCATGCATTTATTTTCTCAACAAATGTTAGTAGTCCATCTACCTGACAGGAAAAGTACATATATAGAGAAGGGTCTTGGTGTTATAAGATGTGCAGAGGGATATTTCACAACTGTATTATAAAATATTTGGCTGATGTTTTATGTTTCTGACATCTACAAGAATGTTATTTCTCCAGTCTTCATATCATTCTGCTCAACAATGGAGCAGCTACACATATGTTGATGGATCTTCACTAAAACACATGCAACTTTTATTGAATCAAATCTAAAATCTGCAATTTGAATTGAATTGTATTGTCCTTGAATCACAAGCTTCAATTAAATAATGCCACCTTTAAATTACAAAACTGGTATTTGAATTGGTTGATTGATGCAATCCTATTTGCTAAAGTACTATTTATTGCACCAAAATCATAAAGTGGGTTTTGAACCTGATTTGTTTGAGTACGCTATTCTTATGCAATTTTTTTTATTTTAAAAAATCAAGTTTTCTGTTGAAAATAGGAGCAGATGTTCAGAGATCCCATTTGCTCACAGCTACACCACAGGAGAAGAGTGGGAATCAGAGTTTGTGAATCCATATGATATTCATCTTTTATGTTCTTATAAACTCTGGCATCTTCCCAATAATGATAAATGTTGTTGCTTTCTATGGATATACTGTAGTCAATACATAAAGAACTATTATTATATTTAAGCAAACTATTATATAGGGAGGGTTTTTTTTACAATAAACTAATTCTTTTATTAAACACAGTTACCTTTTTCCCTCTTGATATTATGTTTAAAAGAAGGATATTTTAACTTGGGAATCAGTTCTTCTACTGTTGAAGGCTTGCTGAACAGCGGGACAGGATTCAAGCATCCATTTTTGTTGCCAGACTGTAAATAGCTAACCATTACTAAATTTTATTTAAAGAAATGATAATGCTCAAACTATTCATCTTTTCTTTACAATTTCATTTTTAGACAGCTAACTTAAATCCCTAAACCTTGAGCCTTAAGCTAGATGCACTGAATAAAAATTTAGCTGTTACTGAAGGGCTCTTGGGCAATTATATTAGTACAGTGAATAGTTCTGTTGACAGAATTCTAGATTAAATCTAAACACTGCCTTTTACTGTAATGCGAATGCTCATCCCTGCAGGTTTTAGAATTTGTTCCTTCAACAATCATGTTTTTATTTTGCTCATAGCAATGCATTAAGCTGGGGAAAAGCACAACATCTTAGACTCTTTTGTTTCTTAAATTATATATAGATTTATGTACATTCTTTTTTTAAAAAAAAAACACTATTTTTCCCAGTCAATCTGAGCTGCAAAGGCACAGAGATACATAAATACAAGCAAAGAATTAGCATTTATTGTATGTCTTTGCTGCTATCTAGTGATTAGCCTGCTGTTTGCAGCCCAAATTTGATAATTTTGTTCTCAAAAATAGCTGTGAGATAATGAATTTTATTTATTACTTATTTAAGATTAATATCATTAATATTAAGAATGAAAAGCTACTTTTATCAAATATATCTCAAAGACTCATTTTATAACATGTAATCCTTTATAACAAGAAAATAATTCAACATAATCTCAAATTAAATATATGCAAAATAAAACAAGTTTTACTTCTAAGCTACCAAAAGCAGCTCTATAGAAGATTACAAGAGAATAACTTCCATTAGCTTGCCCAAGCTAGGTTCAAAAGCCTGCTGGTTTCTGAATGTTCTAATGCATCCATGATGGATTACCACAGCTGGCAACCTATTGATAAACCCAGGTTAGTCTAAATTGCTTGGAGTTTTGCTGATTTTCACTAACAGTCAATTGGGAATTTGCCATTTAGCTGATAAGAATCTGGCAACTGGAAAAAAATGTTTACTTAATAATAGGGTTCAGCAGTGTAATAAACTTATAGAACATGATAAATAAGATTGCATTTCCTCACTGTGTAAATAAATTATGTTTGCTTAAAATCTGTACTTATGCTTTTTTGTACACATGTTCACATATTCTTTTTTAAAAGGGAAACCTGTCACAGAATGAATAGGTTCATAGTCCCTTACTATTGCAGTTATTATTGTTACTATCCTTATTGCTACAGACTGTGCTAAATGTTTTAATTCAAAGTATCTGAATGTTGAAATTTTGAGTTTGAAATAGCCCATTTTGGCGGTGAATCAATTGTTTGAAGCATAAGGCATTCTGTTTTCAACATTTTGGAAGGCTTTCAAACTCAAAATAATGCTTTGTACTGTATAGTCAGCTCTGTTTTAGATTGAAATGTTTCCAATATACTTTAAGAAGCTGAGAGTGCCAACGCCTAGCCATTTCAAATTCAGAATAGGTGCTTTGCATTTGAAGAGGTTTGAACTGAAAACTTCGCATTTCTCCAACATAGATACTTCCCATGCATTAAGTTATTTGGTAGTGCTTGGTAAAAAACACCTGGGTCCTTTGCTCCGTTCCAGGTAAATATAATTTTATATAACATTTTAATATGAATCCCAAAACATCTCATTATCTACATGAGTGACTTATATTCAGGAAGTTCTTCATACAGTGAGAATGAATAAAACAGTCCTGTTACTAAAGGAGTGTGAGAAGGACACATACTCTCCCCTTATTTATTTGAACTATGTGGTGAATATAACCTAAGGAAAATTGGATTGGAAGAAGATGTGCATGGTTTTAAAATGGGGGGGGACATCAATAACCTGTGCAATGCTGATAACTACTCTGATACTGGTAAAATGCAAATGATCTCCAAGCAAATATCATGAAAGTCAAGGAGCAGCGTAAAACAAATAAGAGTAAAACTAAATATAAAGAAAACCAAACAAATGTGCCCAGCAGAAGGAATGTATTGCAAGTCATGTCAGAAAAGGAGGTTCATTTGAAGGGATCCAAAAAAGGCTTTTTAGGCCCTCTTCAGCATCATGAGATTGGTTCCAAGTCTGCCAGACTTCCAGAAAGCCAACAAAACTTGGCTCTACCATGAAGCTTGGAAATCCAAGGAAATACGGAGTCCATTAAATGGTTAAAATATATATAGTTAGATTGCATTCTCTTCTGCTTTTATATTTTGAAATGTAGCTTTTGTTTTTAAAGTTAGAAGACTATGATTTTACTTGTGTTTTAACTGTGCATGTTGCCTAGAGACATATACAAGTGAAATGGATATAAATGAAATAAACAAACAAAATAAATATAAATGATATATATGAAATAAACAAGCAAATAGGTAAAATAACCAGCCTTAATACTGACAATGTAAAGACTGAAGTGATAAATATTTTCTGTCTTTTAGGATCAACCATCAACCAGCAATCAAGAGTATATGCAAATTAACACTTGGAACAGCAGCCATGAAGGCCTTAGAAAAGTTATTCAAATATGATGATGTGTCTACAAAGATCAGAATTGTAATCCCTGAAACATCCAATGGAAGTGAAAGTTGTACTTTGAAGAAGCAGATTATCAAAAGTATTGATACGTTTGAACAAATCAATGCAGAATTCTCAAAAGTCACAAATGACTAAGCTCAAATTGGTCATATTATTGGTCATATACTACTTCATACATATGATATAAAAAAATCTAATTTTCTGGACAAGACTCTAATTCTGGGAAAGCATAAAAAAAGAAGATGCCTACCAACAGAAATTGGATAGACTAGTGGATAGACTAGGCAAGAAGTGCACCATTGGAGAACCTGAAAGGCAACGATAAAGACAAAACTTCATAGAGAACATCTATGTAGTTGCCAAGAGTCAATAATGACTTGTTAGCACTTAATCAGCATATTTTCTAAAAACTAGATGAGCCCCTATAACCGTGATGGTGAACCTATGGCATGTGTGCCACACGGAGTTGGCACACAGGTGGCACACTGAGCCATATCTGTGGGCATGCAAGTGTTGCCATAGCTCAGCTCCATGTGCATGTGCATGCCAGCCAGCTGAATTTAGCCTTACAGTCCCACTGGAAGTCTGGAAACGGGCAATTTTCAGCCTATGGAGGGCCTCCAGGGGGGTGGGGAAGGCCATTTTTGCCTCCTAGAAAGCTTCTGGAGTCTGGGGAGGGTGAAAAATGGGCCTTCCAATCCCATCAGAAATCTGGAAATGAGCCATTTCTGGACTCTGGAGGGCCTCTCGGGGGAGAGCAGACCGTTTTCACCCTCCCCAGGCTCCAAGAAAGCCTCTGGAGTCTGGGAAGAATGAAAAACAAGCCTACCGGGCCCACCATACCATCGCGTGCCAAAAGGAGGGGTGGTGTGGGAGGTTGCATGCGCATGTGCAGCGGGGTGGACAGACATGCACGTGACCCCTCCCATGCTTCCCACGCTTTTGGCATGAGACAGCAAAAAGATTAGCCATCACTGCCCTATAACAGCAGCAACAAAAAAATAGATGTAGACTTCCGGTAGGCACCACGGGGATCCAGACGGGAAAATGGCAAGCTCTGCGGAGCTCTGCCAATACCCTGTCTGCCAAGCTGCCGCCAACAGGTCTTCGGACCTCCCCTGTCTTGAAGGGACAGGGGACAAGAAGGGGCCCCTTGGGCAGCTGAGAGGAATGGGCAGGTTCCTTGGGGCCAGAGGCTTTTTCTTCACGCCAGTGGCAGTGGAACAACAGCCATAGCGGCTGTCCTGAAACTGCGGCAACCGGGAACAAAGATCATGCTGGAGGAGAGGAGGAGAAGCAAGAAGCTCAGAGTGGAGCAGGGAGTTTGAAAGCTGGGTGAGTTGACTTCTGCCCAGGCGAGAACTGCCTGTAAATGCTGGATTACAAAAAGTGTGCCCCAGCCTTAACAGTGGCTGAGAAACATCGGGGCAAAAAGACTCAAATGAATGGTGGAGAAAAGACCTGTTGACAGATAGCGTTAATTATAGACTTTTTGGAAATGATTTTTTTACAGATTTGGTTTTCTTTTTTTATTTTTCTGGCTATTTCTTGTGGATAAACGAGATTGGATTATGTTTGAGAGAGAGGAAGGAGAAGAGGAAATAAATATGCTTTTAAAAGAAAAGATGGCTGCCAGCTGAAAAATGAAAGTGTAAATTCCAGACTGCCTGTTACTTGAAAGAGAAACTTTGTTGCTTGTTACTTAAAGTGGATTATTTTGAAAAAAATTTCAAGAGGCTTGACTTTGGACATATAATCTGTGTATTGGAGGATATTGAAGACCAGAAAGAAGAAACTAAATGAAATAATGAAAACTGATTTATTAAGCGTGGCAACAAGAGAAAAAGGGCGTGGCAACAAAAGAAGAATATGATGATACCATATATGGAATAGTCAATTCAGAATTAACTTTATAGAATTTACAATTTAGAGGACATTGAAATGGAAAATAAATATACTCAGATAGATTGGAGAAGGGAAAAAAATGGAATATAAAGTAACAAGATAACAAAATACTATAGTTTGAATTAAATGGATGAATTAGTGTCTGGGAGTTTGATCTTTGAATAATTTTGGGAGATATCTTCCTTCTTCGCTGGGCTTTGTCTCAATTCTATTTTTTTTCCTTTTCCTTTTTTTCTTTTGTCCCCTTCCCCCTCGCTATTTTTTCTAATTCTCTTTTCAATTTCTTTTGTTATATCTCTATTCTCTTTCCTATTTTAATTCTTGTTTTTTATTCTTTTGTTTTTATTTTAACTATTATTAATATTGTTACTATTCTCTCTCTTTTTTCACTATTATTTTTATTTAAGTTGATTTTATGAATATACAACAATTTGACTTGGAAAAAATGAGTATAAATGATTGAAAATTATGATTTTTGGATGTTTTAATACTTTTTTAAACTTGGAATTTTTAAGCTCTATTTACAGACCTAATAATTTAGAAGAAAATGTTCTCTCAGGTGCTGGATATTAAGAAGAATTAATTACAGACTTAAAAATTGTAGAAAATTGATTTTAACGTTGGTATGCAGTTAAAATTATACTGTGAACCAGCTCAAATAAGTAAGGTCAGGAAAGCATCTCTGGAAAGCAACTGATTAAGTTGCGAACCAGCCAAAAAATAAACTCAGGAGGAAGTGGAGGAGACAATACTGGAGAATAGTTAAGCCAAACTGTGAACCAGTTAAATAAATAAAGATAGAAATGGCGGAAAACACTGTTGTGAAATAGCTATTATGAATCAGTTAAATATTAGACTTTAAAATAAAGTATTTTGGGAGTGACAAATTTTAGATGGAAATGTTGATTGACTTAGAAACAATTAAGAGAAGAGGGAAATACTCTTTGTCAAGATTATGGATACTAATTGCCATTTAAAAGAGGTACAATACAGATTCAATGAAATGGGTCTTAGAAATGAGGAATATATATGAAATATTGATTGTTAAAATGACAAAGATTTGAAATGATATCTATTTGGAAATAATTGTTTAGAATTTAGGGTGACATAGTGGAATGTTCAAAATCTAAATGTTTAGAATAAGATTTCTTTTTCTTTTTCTTTTTTTTTAAAGAGGTAAATGGATAAAATTTGGAACAAAATTGGTTGAGGGAATGTAAGTAATTGTATTTACTTTATACTGGATCAAATCCTTGCTCTAAAAAGATGTATTTTATGTTTCATGTTTTAAAAAATAAAAAAAACTTTTCAAAAAAAAAATAGATGTAGTACTCCAAATTGGATCTGCATAAGGCACTATGCTGTATATAGAAAGCTTTAACATGTCTTCCATATTCCAAACTACTATTTGAGATGAAATAACATAACAATTCAGAACCTTACTAAGAAATATTAATTGCATTAATCAGCAGTTTTTATTGTTATTTAACACTAAAGCCATCAGATTGTCTGTAATTTGATTGGTGATTTCTTATTTGCAGTCTTTAAAAAAATGTTGCTGCATATATTTTCAGAAATGTATATAATAATTTTTACTTTATTCTCTGATACAAATACCCTGTTTCCCTGAAAATAAGACCCAACCAGAAAATAAAACTTAAAATGATTTTTCAGAATGCTCGTAATTTAAGCTCTACACCCAAAATAAGCCCCAGTTAAGATTGTCATCCAGATGGGTGCATTAAGTACCATATTTCCCCAAATATAAGACCTAACCACAAAATAAGCCCTAATGAATCTTTTGGAGCAAAAATTAATATAAGATCTGGTCTTATTTTTGGGAAAACACGGTATGTGTTGGGTTAAGATCACATTGATTGTAAGAATTACAATATATGGTTTGCCAATTCTCCAATATTAATCAAATGACCTTAATGACCCAACTCTAAAATTGCTCAGAGTAGCAAATATCAGTAAAGAATGCTCTGTACTTTTACTTCAGTAGAAGAGATAGCTTCTTGAATATTCAAAAATCTGGATAAAATTTGATTTTAATTTGATATAACTGTTGGATGGAGGTCATAAGGATAGAAAGGAGGACACGTCCTCCTTCTGCCAGACTTTTGGTAACCCTAAACAAGCTAAGAGCTGTGCTACAAAGCCAGTACTCAGCAGCTGGAAGTTCATATCATTCAGCAGTCCTCAAACCATTCAAGAGAAACTCAAAAAAACAAGGGAAGCAACAGAGTAACCAGAAAAGAAATAAAATATGTTAACATACATTATATGTAATCATCCTGTCATTTGTTATTTTATCTTCTAAAAGGAACTTGTCATATTCCTTGCAGATGGATAAAATCTAAACCTCAAAATACTTTGTTTCTTGATATTATTTCATCTAATTATCTTTTCTGACTGTTGCTAAAAGTATTTATACCTTAGCCTTTATTCATAATCTATCTTTCTGCCACTACTAAAATATTTTAGCCATTTTATTGTACTATAACCTTAAGTACATTATCTGCAATCTTATACATGTCTACTCAGGAGAAAAACCATTTATCTAAAATTTCTATTGGACTGAATAAAAACAATCCATCTCTTGAATTGCATGAAAAGGGTTGATGGAGAGTCAGAGTTTTTTACTTGACAAACAGTTCTGATGATAATGTACTATATCACCAAAAAATGTATCCCATTTTCCTATTTATATGACTTAAAAGTTCCTTCGTTTATGGAGGAAAGCTTATACAGGAGAATTTGTAGCATGTAAGCTCTAACTTTCTATATATATAAAGAGAAACACAGTTGTAATTGACTGGAATAATGCACCTTATTTTTCCACTTGGTGTTTTACAAAGAAACTATGCTTCTAAAAAATACAAGTTAGTCTCTTTTTCTAAGAAAAAAAATATTAATTTATTTTTATTTCAATATACAGTTTTCAAGCAAGAAAAAAGAGGAAAATAGGAAGGAACAAAACCAAAAATATTTACAGATTTATAAAACTGAATAAGAATTGCCATGATAATATTACAGTAGCATTGCATAGAAAGGTGATTTTTATACAAATTTATCACTTTTAAACCAATGTCAAAATCAAACTAATAATTAGCAAAAGGTCAATAATAATAATAATAATAATAATAATAATAATAATAATAATAATAATAATAAAAATAATAAAAATATATACCATCTGCCTGTAGCAAAGAACTGGTGGGATCATAAGCCTGAAAAAGTGGTCGAAAATGAGCATGCAAAACTACTGTGGGACTTTCGAATACAGACTGACAAAGTTTTGGAACACAATACCCCAGATATAACGATTGTAGAGAAGAAAAAAGTGGATCATCGACATTGCCATACCTGGTGACAGCAGAATTGATGAGAAACAACTTGAAAAAGTCACCACATATCAGTACTTGAGAATCGAACTGCAGAGACTCTGGCATAAATCAGTGCAGGTGGTCCCAGTGGTACTCGGCACACTGGGGGCTGTGCCTAAAGATCTAGGCAAGTACTTAAAAACAATTGGCGCTGACAAGATCACCATTGGTCAGTTGCAGAAGGCCACCTTACTGGGATCTGATCGCATAATCCGCCAATACATCACACAGTCCTAAACGCTTGGGAAGTGTTTGACTAGTGATTTGTGATACGAAACCCAGCATGGTTATCTTGTTTGCTGTGTATACTGTCATTTTTGTGTGAATAAATCTCACCAGGCTCAAGGTTGACTCAGCCTTCCATCCTTTCGAGGTAGGTAAAATGAGGACCCGGTTTGTGCGGGCAATAAGCTGACTTTGTATAAAAAGGAACACCGCTTGGGGGGGGGGCAAAAGCCCTACTAAGCAGGTATATACAAAGTATGAAGATTATTGCTTAATGCATTGTATGCCGCCCTGAGTCTCCGGAGGAGGGCAAACCAATAAATAAATAAATAAATAAATAAATAAGAATAATTAATAAGAATAATAAATAAGAATAAGAACAACAACAGCAGCAGCAGCAACAACAATAATTTAAGAGGAGATCCTATCAAATGTAAAGCCTTATATGAAGAGAACTCACACTTTAGATGTGCTACAGGTTTAAATGCAGAAACCATAGCTGATTCCCAATTTAAAATCAAGATTGGACTTCATTTTCTTATATATAATGATATTTTTGACATATAGTTTATTTCTAATTACAACTTAGTCTGCCATTTTTCCAATGAGGATCTTCTCTGAAGAATAGATCACAACTGTTCCAGAAGAAACCGTTTATCTTATGTTTTCGGAGTCCTGATAGATAGAAATCAGAAGCAAGGATGGCTGGAGGCAAGATTACTGATGTCTTTTAAATGGCTGGTGGAGTTAGGGTTTGGACTCTGATCAGAAAAGGAAAAGGTATATTTGAGCCTAAAGCATGTAAGTTTGTCTAAAAATGACAGAAGACAGAAGTTCAGAAAGAAATTGTATAAGACAGGTATTAGAAATTAATCAGACGAATGGTGTAGCTGAGAGCTACATGCTAGCAAAGGAAAACAGTTTACAGTTTGAGAACAAAAAAAGATAAGGTATGTTTCCATGTGACTCGCCTATCTGAAATCACTGAGAGAGAAACATTAATTAAAAGTTAAGTTAAAAATTACTACATTACGACACTAAAAATGTGGGGGGAAAGTTCAAATAAAAGTAGAGGCTGTATGTGGGATTTAATCAATTTCCCAAACTAAGTGGAAACACTGAAAAGTATGTAATTTAATAAGTCCGTAATTGTCCAACACACACAGAGACACAGAAAAAGAGAATAGATCAACAGCAATAGCACTTAGACTTATATATTGTTTCATGATGCTTACAGCCTTCTCTAAGTGTTTTACAGAGTCAGCATATTGCCGCCAACAATCTGGGTCCTCATTTTACCAACCTTCTATAGAACCGGTAGTAAAACCGGTGGGAGACCCCGCCCACCGACCCCAACGTCACCAAACCGCTTCTGCGCACGTGCAGTGGCCTCGCTGCGAACCAGTAGTAACGGTAAGTAGAACCCACCTCTGTACCATGGCATGTATACACAAACACACACACACACATGCATGCATATGCACACACACACACACACATACACATATCAGAGAGAACGAGAGATTATGGTTAACATTTTAAATATATTCTTAGTTTTTATTATATTTATGGATCTGACAATTCGTATCCAATTGCTTTTTAGCTAAAAGCAAAATTCTATTGTGAAGAGAATTATATGTTGGTTTGGATTATTCAGATTTTGTCTTATATTAATTACTAGATTCATATTCTGCTTTCCTCTTACATTGGTATTCCAACAGCAAGCTTGTGACACAGGTCAAATTGAGGAAGAGTAACTAGTTCAAAATCACCCAGCAATTTTCATGGATATGAATGGGCTTGAACTCAACTCTCCCCAGACTTTATCCATTGTCTGTGAGAGAGAAAGAAAGGGAGAGAAAGAATGAGAATGACTGAGAGAAAAACTGAATTAATGTCAACAATTGTGGCTTAGTATTTGACCTGAACCTATCACTACTGTTTTATTGTAATCCCCTGCATTTAATTTTCTTTTCTATATAATCTATGTATTCTAAACTTATCTAAACTCATCTATTTGTATATTAGAGAACCCATAAATACAATAAGTATTAATCCAAAGTGATGGCATTAAAAATGTGAATCAACAGCTCAGCACATTGCTGAGACAGTAAGCTTTAATCCTTATACTCAGTGAAATTTCTGAGATAGTATTAGAGGTTTCTGACTTCCAACTTTATATATATATATATATATATATATATATATATATATATATATATATATATATATATATATGTAGGTCTTTGGTTATTCGGGTCTTCTCCCACGTAAAATTGGAAGTGTCTTGGCGACGTTTCGATGAAGTCTCATTCGTCATCTTCAGGCTGATGTTCTCGGCTTCGTGCTTCCAGGAGCAATGCAATTGCTCCTGGAAGCACGAAGCCGAGAACACCAGCCTGAAGATGACGAATGAGACTTCGTCGAAACGTCGCCAAGACACTTCCAATTTTACGTGGGAGAAGACCCGAATAACCAAAGACCTACATACAAACACCCGCGAAAACCTGAGAAAACATATATATATATATATATACACACTGAGCAGAGAACAAAAACTTTGCTATTGATATTATTTAAACCTTTTAAGAGTCAATTTACAATCCTGTATTGTTATATTTAAAGCACTGTTAATATTGATTAGAAGTATTTATACTGCCAGTCATTTCTCACTTATATTTTCAAAATTGGCAGTAACATTAAATTTCTACCTTTCTTAATTGGTTAAGAATTTTTTCTCTCTCCCTGTATATTTGTTTAAGTAAACAGTATAAATACTTCTAATCAATATTAACAGTGTTTTAAATATGACAATACAGTAGTGGTGGGTTGCCCCCGATTTGGATCGGTTCTATAGAACCGATAGCATAACCGGTGGGATGCTTCGCCCACTAACTCCGACGTCATCAGCTTTGCGTGCGAGCAAAGCGGGCCCCATTGCAAACTGGTAGTAAAGTTAAGTAAAACCCACCTCTGCAATACAGGATTGTAAATTGACTCTTAAAAGGTTTAAATAATGTCAATAGCAAAGTTTTTGTTCTCTGCTCAGTATATATAATAAAGTTGGAAGTTATATTTCTACCTTTCTTAATTGGTTAAGTATTTTTCCTCTCTCCCTGTATATTAGCTTTAAGTAAACAAATATACAGGGAGACAGAAAAAATACTTAACCAATTAAGAAAGATAGAAATATAATGTTACTGCCAATTTTGAAAATATAAGTGAGAAATGACATATAGTGGAAAACTAGTAAAATAATTACAGATATAAATAATAAATACACCTGGATGTCTGTATAAGTTCTTCCTTTTCACTAATTTTAACATCTTACTATAAAATTATTTCACAGTAGTATACTTAGTCAACAGTAAAAGAATAAACAATCAAGAAATATGCTGCGGACTAACACTTGGTAGAGGAAGTTTTACATTTCTATAATTAAAAACACCAGAATAGTAGAAACAAAATTTTAAAGAAGCAGGGTAGTAAGAATATTGAAGCTTTTGAAATTTAGTATTTGAGGACACTTTGGAGAATACCATAGACAGCCAAAACAAACAAACAAATGGATTATTGAACAAATCAACCTGGAGGTCTCATTCAAGACAAAAAAAGGCCAGTCTCAGATTATTCTACTTTGGATACATTATGCAAACACCTACATCTCCAAAGAAGGCTCTAGTGTATTGTGATAAAGTTGGAAGATGATCAAAAGCAAAGTGATGGACTTAGTTGCAGTGGGTACTGTGATAAAAGAACAAGTTCCAAGACATAAACTGTTTTAGAAATAAAAATTGCTATTTTTATATATTAAGAAAATTAACAAAATTGATAATTAATGTAGAAAGTAAATGTATTTTCTTCGTATGTTTCATATAAAATGTGTAAAGATTAGATATTCCTAATATTCAAGTGTGTTTGAACAATATCAAATCAATATCAACAACTTTTAACAATACTACACTATTCATGAGAGAACTCTAAAAGTAGACATAATCTATAAACTGTTCTTGATATTTTAAAGTCAAATGCCACAATAATCCAAGTGAACTTCCTATAAAATGACAGTATTTCCACTGTAATGTTGCCCATTTGTCATAATCTTTATCAAGAAAATTCCGTCATAATTTCTGATTTTTAAAAGTAGCAGTCACTTTTTATATGTATTCACATACGTTAAATATTATTTTACATACACTTTACATGTAATACTGTTAACAGTGGTGAAATTCAGCAAATAGTTTTAGTGTGTTTAAATATTAGTCTCTCTTTTTTTAAATGATCACCAGTTTTATCTATATCTAATTATTAATGCTAAAGTTTACAAAGTTAAACACAAATTGGAAGGCCAAATCTATTTAAAATAAAATGTTTTTTCAATAAAAAAAGAAATACTAATATTTAAAATATGTAATATATGGATGCTTCTATTTACTAATTATTCTTTATTTGTTTGTTTTATGTTTTCTCCATAGCTCCTGTATCTTGTTCCTCAGTTTTATTCCAAGAATAATCCTGTCATTGGGATGCGAGATAGTAACAAGGCCCAAATAGTTAATAAATTTCCATGTCTGGAAAACTGAATGGAGATTACTCGGGTCTTGTTTAAATGTTTTAAAATGTACAAACTTTTTTCATGAGATCATTAGTTATCATGATGGTTTCTAGAACTATAATAATTTCTTATTCCACAAAATCCAATAAATTATATGGTTGAATGACAACTCTTCTATATAATTGTTCCTTAAATGTTCTTCCAGTATATCCTTCTGCTTATCAAGTTACTGATACAAAAAGGAGGTAAGATATAGTAGCTTCCATGCCATTAAATTAGCATGACAATAAATATTCCTACACCTTCATAATTAACTGTTGTGCAGATTATGACAGAGGCCTCTTCAGTATATCTGCTCTGAGTGTTCCAGGACCAAAATGCCATGAAAAGCAAACTATTGATTTTTTAAAAAGAAATGGCTGAATAAAATTCTGTGCACAGTGTCACTGTTTATGAAAATATAAGCATCAGGAACTTTCTGTGAGACCAAGTTCTTGTTTCTATGGAGATATAATGAAGCACATTTATAATGGGTACTTCCTCACCCCCAAATGTTCTGCAATTACCCCATCAAACTGTGAGTATATATTGTTTGGTTAATAGGAAAAGAATTATCCTTTCTCTTTAAGTTCCATGCATAGTACAAAAAAGTATTGCGTTATTTAATTCAGTTCCTTAATAATCAATAGAGTCAATTCTAAGAATTACATTTCCTAAGTAGTCTCGTGTCAGCAAGGATACTGGACCATAGAAAAACATTTATTTGGTTGCTTAAGCGAGGAATGTAATAATTGTTACATTCCTTATACTTTATAAGTCAATACACTTTTCATATTTTACTTTTGAATTCAATATTTCAAAGTTATAATAATAAATTATATAATATTTTGAAATATATCAAAAAATAAAACAAGAATAAAACAACATAACAAATGCAAAACAATGTTTTTCTTATATTTTGCTGATTTATAAAGATAGCAGAATTATTCCTGCAATTAAAATTGGAGAGAATGACTGCCACACATCTTCTCTTATGTACCGTAAAGCCAAAAAAATTCCATACAATCATGCCAGAAATGAGTTTCAGTGAGTTCTGACCAGTTCTGGAGAACCGATAGCGGAAATCTTGAGTAGTTCAGAGAACCGGTAGTAAAAATTCTGATTGGCCTGCCCCCATTTATTCTCTACCTCCTGAGTCCTAGCTGATTGGGAGGAAATGGGGATTTTGCAGTAACCTTCCCCTGGATTGGGGAAAGAATGGAGATTTTATAGTATCCTTCCCATGCCATGCCCACGAAGCCACGCCCATCAAGCCATGCTACGCTGACCAAGCCACACCCACAGAACCGGTAGTAAAAAATTTTGAAACCCACCACTGATTCATGCCATAACTCTGTTTCAGTTTTAGAACACAATAAGTAAATGTTTACATTTAAAAGACTAGAATTTAAAGACTGCATAATCTGTACTTTTAAAAGTAATATTTTTAAGATTTGTCCGTTTGTTTGTTTATTGCCTATGTTACTACAGGATAAAATTGCACAGATAGAGATGAAGAAGGGGGAAAAAATCAACTATATCCAACAAGTTAATTACTGGAAAGTTTAAATAGGTCAATGGAACTGATTAGCTAGAGATGCAACATAGATCTAATCTTCTTTCAAGTAAGAATGAGAAGAGAATAAAAAATCATTAAAAAAAAGTTGCAGTGTGAGTTAAATTGATTGTAACTTATTGGTTGCACGTCACAAAATAGACTGTCCCCCAAAAAGAGTGAAGTAATTTATTATTCATTTATTTATTTATTAAAAATAATCTAATTTAGATAGTCCAAGTCAAGCTAGTGCTACAAAATTTAACTTGCTCACCATTACTTACAGTCTAAACTTCAATATGCTTGAGGCATAGAACTGCTTGTTGGAAAATTCAAATTACAACACAAATAGATTAAGATTAAGATTTCTGTTGTGAAGCAGAAGTATCCCAATCCTAATGTAAATAAAAGACAATTTCATTATTTAATTTCATTGTTTTTTATTATTTGCTTAGGTATGTTATAATTTTAAAATTATAAATTATATAAAATAGCAATAGCAATAGCACTTAGACTTATATACTGCTCCATAGTGCTTTACAGCTCTATCTAAATGAGTCAGCGTATTGGCCCCAACATTCTGGATCCTTGTTTTACCAATCTTGGAAGGATTAAAGGCTGAGTCAACTTTGACTCGGCAGAATTGAACGGCTGGCAGTCAACAGAATTAGCCTTAAAATATTGCATTCTAACCACTGCATCCTACAGCTCTTTTAAAATTATAACCAACGTAATAAAATAACCAAACAAATAATCAAAATATTTCTAATATAAGGAATATCATTAGAAAACCAGAATGAGATTTAATATTTTTGCAAAAATGTTGGAACTTGCATCCACTAAAAAGCTAAGTAAAGCAGTTGCTAATAGCAACATTGTAAACAAAGTACCTCAGAATTCACAGTCACAATTGCTGTGGCTAATGTACGGTGATATGGTGAGCAATTCCTGATGGGTTTTGCATATTTACAGTAACATATGCTTAGACACTAGCTAGATGCTGACAATTTAATCATGTGAGAAGCCTAGTTGGAAGTCAGATTGATTGATCTGAACTGTACACTGTACTTGTACTTCCAAATACTTTTGAGATATCAAAAAATAGAATTGTTATATAATTAAACAAAAATACTGAACTATTCTGCTTCAAAGTAAGCAAATGAAATTGCGAGCAATGTTGTTATTATTCATAAGATGCATGTCGTGTCAGAGAGAGACAATCAAGGAAAGACTGTGAATCTAAGAAAAATGTACTTGAAAGTCTGATCAAATTTATTAAGACAGAAATCCTATATCTACTTCCTTGAGAGGATGAGCCATTTAGCCCATTGGGATTACTTCTGAGTAGACACATAGAAAGTTAAATTGTGATTTTATAGCAATTTATTTCTTGAACATTCAACTCAGAAAAAATAATGATCAGCTGAATATCTCTATTAACATATCCTTTCTTGTCATGGCCTTTTAGACAAATTTTGAAATGTTTTACTTGAATATACTAATAAGTACTCCTGTTTAAACAAATATTTTCTATTATTTAATCATAGTTTCAATAAAAGTCTTAATTCAAGATTAATAATAAATCTACTTTCAAAGGAAAGTTTACTCTAGTAAAAAAAATCTAATTACTTCAAGGTGAGACATTATTGGAAGTCTAAAATCAAAAGTCAGACTTCTGCTCTGACAAAGAACAGTATCAAAAAATGTTTCTTTCAGTCTGTGGGTGTGTGTAGAAAGGTAGCTGATGCAAAGGAGGTTTACAGAGAAATATAAGAAGATTCTGAAAAAGAATAGAAAGCATGGAACCTCATATTCCATATAATTCCTCTTTCCTTCAAAGGTAGTTCTGTTGCCAGAACTATTCATAGTTTTATGTCACCACTGAAGATATTGGAAGAACAATCAATTTGGTAGCATGTCTAAAGTCTGTTTTTCTGATCCAGAGATCAGGATTCCAATACATTAAAAACTTCAAATTCTAGTCTATGATGCTACCACACTAAATATCCTGAAATGTTCTCATTTCCTGATTCCAAAGTAAATCATTTTAATGAACAACTGAGTTGCTGAGGAAGAAGAATATGTAAAATTTTCAAAAGGACTGATAATAACCATGTTTTTATCTCTACCTTCTACAACTAACATAGTCATGCACCATTTATAAAACATCTTCTACCAATTTTCCCTTAAATTGTAGTAAAAAAGAAAAATGTACTGATTTTTTCCATATGGTTCCCAATGATTCAGTCTGATAATTTTTCTCAAATATTGCAACCATTTTATTTCAATAGCAATTTATAAATACACTAACAGATTAACTTGATTTTATATAAGCGTTTTAAATTCTGTCTTCTTTTTCAGGCTTCTTGTTCAGAGTTTTTAAAAAATTTAAATACAATACATTAATAATACATTAATAATGTGAGATTCCTTCCTTTGTTGACTAGTTCAGGTTTTATATTCAATATTTTTTTTAACCCTGATATATCATGTTGTCATATATAATTGTATATTTTACTATGCTTATCTTCAGAGTATTTGATTGTGGTGCTACTGATAAGGTAGGTTGGACTTATCTTTGCTTTTAGAAGACACTAATTTTTAACAAATATCATCTCAGATCATGTTCTTTCAGATAATTTATATCTTTTGTTTCTATTACAATAGCTACTGTAGGTCCATTGGCTAGCCTTTCTCCATCTATTATTGATGTTATTTGTAGATATTATCTATTCTATTTTCCATAGTGTGTAATACAATCTAATATTAGAAAATGCTAAACTTCATGTTTCTTTTGAAACTTACATTTTTTGTTTTCTACATTGTATAAATCTGTTAAGTGTTCTTTCAGTTATTTAATACCATTTGGAATAGAACATTAATCTTGAATTATATATTAATTTCCGTTATCACAATGTATTAATCACAAAAGTTTTAAATATTTTTATCTTTCAAGGTCTTGTTTGAATTCTTTTTAATTATTTCTAAGAAAATCTTATTTTTCTGCATAGACGCTAAATTATAATGAATTTAAATTATAATTTACTTAATTTAAATTATAATTTAAGTTTACAGAAAATATATCTTTGATGAAGTGGATAAAAAAACATTGTGATAGCTGTCTCACCCTCTACCAGTCTGATTATTATTATTATTTAAAAATATAGCATAACTGTGCTGTGTAGTTTTTGGACATACGGATATTTTGGAGGATTCATGAATAATGTACACTCATGCCAGGACACAAAGGATTAAACAGTAATGATGAGAATAGTCCTGGTTAGTCTGAAAATAATTGCAATCTTTGACAGTTATAGATCATGGCTGTGCAAAGTTCAGGGTCATGTGGAAAATATAACTCAAAGGAAAAAATTCTGATCTCTAGGCCCAATCTACTATATTTCATAACATCTCATTGACTTCAAGTAGTATATTCCCTTTCCTGAGAGTTGATGGAGAAGGCAGAATGTGAGTGAAACAACTGATAAAAGATGAGGAAAAAACAAATGGTAACTCTACCTGACTATAATGGTGAAAACAAAGGGCATTTGGAGATGTGCCTAGCATAGAGGTTTTTTTCTTCACAACCCTTCCCTTGCCATCTTGCAGCATGACAATGAATATCAGATAGTTATACAATCAAGACTTCATCAGTATTAAGCATAATATAGTAGGTTCTGTACTACAGTTTCCTTCTTTGCTTTTGTCGGAGCATAAATCAGCTTCGATACTCCCCTTGGGTAATTGCACTTAATTAGAGACGGATGGATCTTGTTTTCCATGCTGTATACTTTAAAGAAAGAAAACCCGAAATATATTCTAAGAAACATTTTATTATAAAGAAATAAAACAAACATACTAACTACATCGTTACCAGCAGTTTTATCACACAGACGGACAAAGGAAAAAGATAGTCAAGAAGCTTCTTCCTTAAACTTGGACATGTGCAGTAGCTCAGAAATCACAAGACAGTCTTATCTCTGTTGCTACAGAGACGTGATAAAGTTCTCTGGCAAGTTACCGTAAGTCTTAGAATGGAAGCTCGGCTGACAAACACATAACACAGTGACAACTTTAGTATGCATTCTTGTGCAAGAATAGCTTTAAGACAGAGGAGACACCTCTGTCAATGTTCAATACTGGCTGTTTCCACCTCTAAAAAGGATATAGAACAACTTTTAGGGGAATCAAAAACTTATTCATTAGAAAACATTCTGTTCCTAAATACAAGAATGGCAATAGCTAAATTTGTGAAAGGTTAGCTTTAATAAATCATTAAAAAAAAATTAATTAATTTCTTTTGCTAGTCAGATTTCAGTGGAATTTTTTTCTTATTGCCAATTGCAAAACCATTCTTTATTAAGAATTAATTAAGAATTATTAAGCTTAAATTTCATATTGAAACTCCTATGTTACACAGCTATGTTTTATGCATTATTTTCAAATTATAAGATTATCACCAGTACACTTCCTTTAATTAAACATTGTATCATGTTAGTTCTGCTCTCTTAGAATAATTAGCTTACAGATTCAATCACTGATTAATTGAACTTGCAGTCCTGGAAAATGGGGGAGCAAAGAGATTATATTTTTTAAAATAATACATTTGACTAATACTTTTTTTAACAAATCAACATTTCTTATATAATAATTGAAGCTCAAAATTATTTATATAAGTGATAAGAATTAGCATTATATACATTAGATAACCACTTTATACTGAATAAACAACTGTATTTTGGCAACAAATTAATGCCTAACGCACAAGCATTGTTTTATTTCTTATTTCAGTGGTAAAGAATTAAAAATGCATTACAGATTGTATTTGACTAATATCTCTATAACCTTGCCATTCTTGAAGAATCTTTAGGAATTCTATAGATAAGATGTTATTAAAATGATTTTGTTCCTAACTTCTATAGGTCTGGCAACTTATGGAGCCCAAGGAGTCTGAAAAATTACGATGTATGCAAACAGATCAAGGTAATTACACAACTACATAAGCTTAATCAGTCAATAACAGTAAGCCCATCTATTATAAGCGCATTGTTTGTTTTCATGAAAAAAGTGTTTTGTGAAGCATAGAAAGGAAATCATCTTACACAAAGCAGTTTATTCATTACATGTTTTCTATGATTAAGTAAAATGTATGGCAGCAGATGCAGTGAAAATTACAATTTCTGAACTTCAATGATATATATGAAATTTGGGGTATCCAACATTTAATTATACATAGACTGGAAGACAGACTATTCTGAGTTCCCACATCTGTGGGCCAGATGTTGTTTATTCTTTCTGCAAAGCCTTGAGTTGTATATAGAAGAATAGGGCAGATTTTCTATTTGTGATAGAAGAAAAGAATGACAAAAGTCTTTAAGCCGCCTTTTCTCATAACTAAAAACTCAGATTTATCAGGTTTCTGAGAAAGTCTAATGAAAAAGAATACTCTATAATGGTAGTAAAGAATATGCATTGCTTCCCTAGCCCAGTATTAATGTACACATAGCAGAGTTCTATTTAAAAGTTTAATTCTTACATATTAAGTAGAAAATTTAAAATAGGTGTAAGGAAAGGCTCCAGGGTACAGAACATGTTCATTTTTGTAGAACATGTCCGGTTGAACTATTTATACTCTTACTTATTTTTGAAGATATTATATTTTAACTCAGGTAATAATTTTTAATATTTTCAGATAAATATTTTTTTCTAAATTGTCACCATCAATAAGAAAGTGAGAGAAATTGAATAAACTGTTTGTCCCCAGCTTACCAAATGAAGATATGTGCAAGATAACAAGAAAAATACCAAAAAAGGAGATAGATCAGTTTGACATGACCTAAAAAAAAAGTATTGAAAGCCAGAACTGATTTTTTTTTCTTTCTTCATTGTGATCATGCTGAACTAAAACTCTCCTATCTGCCTTTCTTTCTTTAGTATTGAAAAATGGTATTCCATCAGCTGCAACTACCAGATTTCCTTAGAGTAAAGAAACTAGAGAAACTTAATTATTTTGTCATTGGCAGAGCTTCCTTTTGCTCTACCGTCCCAAGACAACCTCCGTTAAAAGGTTCAGTGATGAACGAATGTGAAAGGAGCACATAGTATTTGCAAGAGCACTAGATACCGAAATATAAAGCAAACTCTTATATTCACTTCTTTTATGATTTGCATGAAAGTGACATAGTTATAATTGTGAAAGTACTTTGCAGGATGCATATTTAACCATATTATTGTTCACATAATGACAGAAACTCAACTTAGGAGCAGTGATAATGAAGCTCCAAATATATGATGTTGACTAATGAGCTGGAGCTGTTCAACTCTCTGAAATGTTAATTGTTATGGTCAAAAGACATTGTGGAAAGCCATCTGTCATTCTGCCTGATGATTTGAAGGATTTTCAAGACAATAGTGCTGCTGCAATAGGATTCAATTAAACATAGCATATAGTGGGGGTTTACTTTATTTACCTTTGAAGAAAAATAATTTAATTGTTTCTTTTTCCTTTAAAAAAAGTTCCAAAAGCCGTGTTACTAAGACAAACTCAGAAAAGTTACAGTTCTTGTTATAGCAACTGTAAAGTAAAGGAAGAATTATGTTCATTCTATATTTACCTATGCTTTATTAGCGCCGTGTAACTGAGTGAGCTCCTGTTACTTGTCCCAGCTTCTGCTAACCTAGAAGTTCGAAAACTTGTAAAAATGCAAATAGAAAAATAGGGACCACCTTGGTGGGAAGGTAATAGCGTTCACTGTGCTTTTGGCATTTAGTTATGCTGGCCACATGACCATGGAGACTTCTTCGGATAGCGCTGGCTCTTCAGCTTTGAAATTGAGATGAGCACTGCCCCTTAGAGTCGGGAATGACTAGCACGTATGTGCGAGGGGAACCTTTACCTTTATCTTTTTATTGCAATATTTATGGCAAGATGTCTGGCAATATTATATTTCATAGATTTATTAATTACTTATTAATGTCTATTAAATCCAAATACAAGACAGCAAAATTCAATCAATCATTTTAACATAAAACTAATGAAAATAAATAAAAAGTGGTCATCCTTCCCTACTGAATAGCACCTAAGGCCTATTTAAAAAGGAAAGGTTTAAGAAGATTCCTGAGAGCCAAGGTGAAGGAAACAAACATATTTCTTCAGGAAAGAGTGTAGTCTTCAGGAGAGCAGAAATGTTGAAGGCCCTCTATGCTATTTCATCAACTTATTTCAACAAGACAGCCCCAAAACAGTTAGGAAGGCCAGTTCCCCAGAATTCTAAGGTTTTTTTCTCCATTTCTAAACACTTCCCTTTGTGTTTTAGGCTTTGAAGTTATATGATACTTGAAACTGTTAAGCTTTTCTCAAGGAGCATCATAAAAAGAAGAAATGCTGTGTGTCTTTCCCTTTCCACATACCCCAGGAATTAACAGAGCTTTAGGTATGACATTGTGTTCCAGCACCACTGCCAGTAGCATCAAAGGATTGGTCTCTAACACGTTGTTTGAGAGGTTACTCCAGAAATCAGGTGTATGGTTTAAAGAGACTTTCTATTAAACTTTTTTGAATACTATATTTGAAGCTGCAAATATGTATACAATCTAATGCAGCTTCTCCCTGTCACATTAAGTGGTATATGTATTCTATGTAGTGTACTGTGCCATGAATGCATTGAGATAATTAACTTTCCAATCCACTTGCAATCAGAGAACTAGCCTAGCAAGCAGTGGTGAGTTTCAAAATATTTTACTACTGGTTCTGTGGGTGTGGCTTGGATGGTGTGGCATGGTTTTGTGGGCGTGGTATGGTGGGCGTGGCAGGGGAAGGATACTGTAAAATCTCCATTCCCACCCCACTCCAGGGGAAGGATACTATAAAATCCCCATTCCCTTCCCAATCTGGGGAAGGTTACTGCAAATTCCCCATTTCCTCCTGATCAGCTGGGACTTGGGAGACAGAGAATAGATGGGGGGTGGGGCCAGTCAGAATTTCCACTACTGATTCTCCAGAACTGGTCAGAACCTGCTGAAACCCACCTCTGCTAGCAAGGGATTTTTTTCCCCAGTTGTAGAAAGAAGTATATTTTCCAAATGTACTTAAAGCTTCATGTTGATCAAGACGACAAAAAGACACATATATTTAGAAGAGGAAAAGTTTTGTCCAAAACTGTTGCAAGGACCCTGGTGTGTGGGTGTGGATGGGTGTGGATGGGTGTGGGTGTGCATGCGTGTGCATGCACTGGTGAATACATAGACACACATAGTTATATAAAAAAATGACAAAATGGAGTAATATACTTAAAATTGCAATATTGATAGTAGTTGGACTTTAGATCTAAATGCATATTGTTTATACAGCCAGTATTCAATCATATCAGGTAGCACAAATGTCACCAGAGGATTCAAACTGTGCATTCTCCATTTTCCACTGTTGCATTCAAATATTACATCACAACAAGGGATACACTTACAGTAAATGTGTTCAAAATTATCATTTTTTAACAGTAATGTTCCAACTATTACTGTAATTCTAATCTTATAAAGTTAACTGTACTTTTCATAGAATTATCTCAAAAGTAGTACAGAAAAACTCTTCCATCTGTACTTGTGTGGGGTAACTACTTAATAAGCTGGAAAGAATAATATTAATTCTTCAGATTTTATCAAAAAAATAAAAATTCCTTGTGAAGCAGCACTTAACTGAACTAATGTCATTTGCTTTTAGAAGTGATACTTTTTTTTTACTTCAGATATATAAATGTGTAAAACTTTAGTTGGGATGCAGACAGTCAATGAGAAGAAAATGTCAAAAAGCTCCTCAGTGAGAGAAAACTGCATGAAAGTTCACAGTAATTTCAGAATAAATTTCTAAAAAGGAAAAGAGCTTTGTGTCTCAGAGTCATCAATTTGCCATTTCTACTGTATTGTTCATCTATGACACTTTTCTTAGAACTACTATTTTCTTTTTTTTTTCTTTTTGTTCCCGTAAAGGTCCCAGACAAAGACAGGAAAGTAAAAAAGATAAGCGTTCAGATATTTTCTTTATTTTCAACCTGTTTCTTCTTACATACTAGGACATTGGTACCTCAAAGAATTGCATCATTTTCCTTGCAGTTTTTAGCCATATAGAATAATGCATTCTGGGTTACCATTTTCTGCACACATAATATATAGAAAAGGATAGAGGGCTCATAGAAATTCATTGTAATAAAAAATTACTTACCATATTGGTAAAGTCCTTGTTTAAAATGGATCAGAAATCACTATAACACTTCTAAGAATGAAAACTGAAAAAAATATAGATTACTGCATAGAGTTGAATATATTATTGTATATAGTATATAACACAAGTTTAACTGTCTTTCATGTGAAGGATATATGCAAGGTAATTTATAAGATTCTAACATACGGTATAAAAACCCAGTCACAAATTCAGCTTTTAAATCACAAAAATGATTAGGCAAACAAAGCAAAAATAGAAACAAGTACAACCATATATATTTTTAAAAATGCAGGCATTGCATGGTCACAGATTTCATTTATAATACAATCTCCAGTGAAAGATGGAACAGATGGAAAGATAGGTCTCCACATTTTCCTAAATCTCAAGAGGGATGAACCTGTTTCCTAGAAATGAGTTCCAAAGTGTGGAAGCCTTCCTGAAAATCCTGAGACCCTGTCAGATGACATTTCATAGGGATAGTATGTGCAGCAAGTTGATCATATTTGAGTAGGTGGGGACAGCAGATGGGTAGGGTAGAAAAAGGTTCTTCAGATAACAAGGACTGGATTTATGTAGGACCTTAAAGATGACAACTGCTATCTTAAATTACAGCCTTGAGCCAAATGGCAAAGGAACATTCAAATACTGTAAATGTTTAATTTTGCAGTTTGGTCAAGAACCAGACATTTTTTTATCTAAAGGATGTCCAGGGCATTATTCTAGATTGTAACTGAATGGTTTCTTCTTGTTTGTCTCTTGAGGTTTACTGAGGACTTCAAGGAGATGAAGCAACAGAATGTCTCAAGAAGAATAGATATCCTGAATTTTACAAGCTCACTTTCAAGTCTACATAGTGGCAATATGAGCAGCAATATTTTGTTGCCATTTTACTGTCAGCTAAATGTCAGCATGTCTAAATGTTCTTACATTGTCACAGTGAAGCTTCTTTAAAGGATTTTATTATCTTATGTTTCATGTTCTAACTTTCTTAGCGACCCTCTGGAGTCTGTGCTTATATAGTGTTAAAGGGTAGAGTTGTTTCTGCAAGTTCTGATAGCAAGGCAGCAGTAGTTGGCAGTGTAAAAGGCAAAAAGTCAGGAAGTAGCAAATAATCACAAAAGTAAGTATTTACTTACTTACTTACTTACTTACTTACTTACTTACTTACTTACTTATAAAATTTATTTGCCATCATCTCAAAACCAAGAAAAAACAGTCATGATACCCCCCAGATAAAATCATTCATAAATATAATCCATTAAAACCTGATGGTAAAGATGGGAGTTGGACACACAGGAGATGGAGAGGATGGGATTAGGTTTTAATCGATCAATCCCATCCAATATGAAGCTCCTGTTGGATTCCCAAAGCATATGTCAGTCAGGTCTTGAGATTCTGTCAGAATGGAAGGCTGGGAGCCAATCTCAACTCAGGGGGTAAGATGTTCTAGAGAGCTGGAGCCACAGCAGGGAAGACTTTTCTCCTGCCATCTGAAGTTGCTTGATGGGACTTGCAGCATGCTTCCTTTGCCAGTATGGATGGTGCAGGCCAGTTCCATCAGGGTGAGATGGTTCCTCAAGTATCCTGGACCTGTGCCAACATGCCATCTATGCTTTTAAAGGTGATGACCAACACCTTGAATTGCACCCATAAGCAGACTGGCAACCAGTGTGGCTTGCAAAACAGTGGTGCAACATAGACCACTCTAGGGACCCTAAAAACTGCCTGCACCACCAGCTGTAGCTTCCGAATATTCTTCAAGGTAGCACGCATTACAATAGTTCAAATGTAAGATGACTAGGGCTTTAGTCACTTAGCACAGGGAATCCTGATCCAGGAAACGCCGCAACTGATGCACTAAACAAAGATGTGCAAAAGCTCTGCTAATCATGACTGCAACTTGCTCTTTAAGCAGGAGTCGTGAGTCCAGGAGAATCCTCAAGTTGTGGACCGGGTCTAACTCCATCCATAACTAGAGATGTTAAAGTTCCGGATTTATAGTTTAGTCTCTGGCAGCCAACTATGATGACATATAAAACAGAGGACTTCTTTTAGTGTATATTGTTTCATAGTAAATAAATAAAAATTTAAATATAAACATGTTTCCAGGGAACTCTACTTTTGATGTAAGAAGCAATCAGTTTTTTGTTTGTTTGTTTTTGTTTGTTTGTTTGTTTTTTTGTAATTTGATTTATATGCCACCCTTCTCCAGAGACTCAGGGCGGCTTACAATGTGTTAAGCAATAGCCCTCATACTTTTGTATTTTATACAAAGTCAGCTTATTGCCCCCACAAACTGGGTCCTCAATTTACCTACCTTAGAAAGGATGGAAGGCTGAGTCAACCTTGAGCCTGTGAGATTCGAACTTACAGTAATTGCAGACAGCTGGTGTTAATCACCCGGATCACCCCAACGATGCCCTTGAAGTGATGTCCCGGTGCCTGGAGGCCGTACGGATCTGGATGGGGAGGAACAGGCTCAGGCTCAACCCATCCAAGACCGAGTGGCTGTGGTTTCTGACGTCCCGATATAGTCAGTTGACGCCATCACTGACTATTGGGGGTGAATCATTGGCCCCCACGGAGAGGGCTCGCAACTTGGGCGTCCTCCTGGATTCACAGCTGTCTTTAGAAGAGCACTTGACGGCCGTGACCGGGAGGATTTTTCATCAGGTTCGCCTGATTCACCAGTTGCATCCCTTTCTGGATCGGGACTCGTTACGCAACGTCACTCATGCCCTCATCACGTCCCGCCTGGACTATTGCAATGCTGTCTACATGGGGCTCCCCTTGAGGAACACCCGGAGGCTCCAACTGGTGCAGAGTGCGGCCGCGCGGGTGGTAATGGGAGCGACATGGTGCTCCTATGTAACACCTCTCCTGAGCGAGCTGCACTGGCTCCCGGTGGTCTTCTGGGTGCGCTTCAAGGTTTTGGTTACCACCTTTAAAGCGCTCCATGGCTTAGAACCTGGTTATCTACGGGACCGCCTACTACCACCAATAGCCTCCCACCAGCCAGTACACTCTCATAGAGAGGGACTCCAGGTGCCGTCAGCCAAACAGTGTTGACTGGCGGCCCCTAGGGGGAGAGCCTTCTCTGTGGGGGCACCTACCATCTGGAATGAGCTCCCCCCGGAGATACGGAGGATCCTGGATCTGCGCACCTTCCGCCGCGCTGTGAAGACCTTTTTATTCCATCAGGCGGGCTTGGCCTAATCTCTTCCCTTTTTTAAATATGTAAATTTTAATCTGTTTTTAAATTATTGGGGTGTTTTAATCTGTCTGGGCCAAAATGATTTAATTTGATTTTATCTGGTTTTTAAATTTTTTGTATCTATGTATTTATTGTTTCGCTGTTCACCGCCCTGAGTCCTTCGGGAGTAGGGCGGTATACAAATCAAATAAACTAAACTAATAAACTAAACTAAACAATGCTTTTAGTCTGCTGAGCCACCAGGCCCTGGTGATATATATTAACCAGGAATATATATCATGATATTTATTTTATTTTATTTATTTATTTTACTATATGCCATATGAGAACACAGTGGTTCACATGGTTAGGATGCTAAATTGACGATCAACAAGCCCCTGCTTGAGGCACGAGTACTACTGCATGATGGGGAGAGGTCCCATCATTCACTCCAGCTCCTGACAACCTGGCATTCTAAAGCGAGTAATTTGAGTAGATAAATAGGTACCACTAATGTGGTGGCCATATTAACTGGGACGTGAAAGGAGCTCCCAACCAAGCAATAGTGATGTCTTTTCAATCCGGAAGTGTCTCAGTGTCTCCGACAGTGATGGTCCGACCAAAAAGCAGCAGCACTGTATGGCATTAAATCTCTGATTCTATGTAAATGAATTGGGTATTTTAAGCTCAGTCTTTATCCTTTTTTTTTTCCAAATTGAGTATTATTATCCTCAACCTGAAGATAAGTTAATTTTATAATCGAATGATTTCATCATTCTTTGCAATCGCTTATAAATAACATTTCTGACAAAGAAAACAAACTTCTTACAGTGGAAGTTTTGCCCCTTCTTTCTTCTGTTTAAAGAAAAGATTTGTAAACTGGATTATCAAAATCTGAACAGCGCTGTCATTAACTCTTCAATTAAATGTTTTCCATATTAAGATTTTTAAAGACAAAAAAAGTAAATTTATATTCTTTTTTTTAAATAAAGTATTTAAAGATCACTCAATGTCCCAAAAAGATGACTAGTTGTCTAGAGGCTGTCACCATTTTTCTGCCTCTAAGCTACAAATATGGCCAAGAGCCTTGATAGTACAGTGGTTTAGTGCACCCTGTTATTAACACAGCTGTCTGCAATTTCTGCTGGTTCGAATCTCTCCAAGGCTCAAGGTTGACTCAGCCTTCCATCCTTTCTAAGGTAGGTGAAATGAGGACCCAGTTTGTGGGGGCAATAAGCTGACTTTGTATAAAATATACAAAAGAATGAAGGCTATTGCTTAACACACCCTGAGTCTCCGGAGAAGGGCGGCATATAAATCAAATTAAAAAATAATAATAATAATTCTGTATGGAAATTATTTTTTCCTCATTTTTTTTTTTATTTCTAGATCGAGCATCTCTATAAAGCATTTCTACAAAGGTCTGCACACTCCTTGCTATCCACACAGCAGAATTCATCATAAAATAAGTTCTAAAGTATACCAGGTTTGGGAACAGGCAAGGGGAAATTATTTTATTATCTGTGAGAAACCCCGTTCTCACAGATAATAAATTTTGGGGAAATTAAGTCAGATTTTTCCAGATTTTTAATTTTAGAATTTCTGCTTTGCTTTTGAAGTGAATGTCCAGAAATATTTGGAGGTGTGAAACAAACTGATTAGTATTGGGACAGGATCACTGGAAAACTTCTTGGTAACTGTAAAAAAAAAAGTATCTATTACTATAATGATATGCATAGTACTGCATTTTTATTATACCATTTATGATAACACATGCTCTGACAACTGAATGACTTACTACAAAAGAGGAAATAATATTGCCACAGGAGTATATTTTTAAGATAAATTATAAATTGAAATTACAGTAATTTTTAAAGATATCAGTATATTTGAAGTGGAAATGATATGTTCATTTTAGGGAAAAGGCTGGACAAACTTTCCCAACACAAAACAATAGCAACTGCAACAGATCAATTGTGTGTAATATTTTCATCAAACAGGCAGTGGATGATAAAACTGTTCCCCCCTTCTCCCTATTCATTCTTGGCATATTCACTGATACATGCTACAGTATGATATCTATTTTCTAAGCACATGCGCTCCAGCTCTGCATTATTGATGATTTTTGGCTGCATATTTCTGCTCTGCTATTAAGAGACAAAACTAAGATATAGTACATTTTCCTCCATTCTTGGAATCACTTGTATGATGTTGGGAGGTTGACACAAACAAATCTTATACTACTTTTCCTTGCCTGGCTTTTCAGAATTACATCTAGTATTGATATAATAACATACAAGAGCGGCACAGTAGCCTAGAGGTGAAAATGCTCTTCTCACACTCAGGAAGCTTAGAGTTCAATCCTAGGCAGTGACAGAGGTTTCTCTATCAGAGCGCAAAGAGAAAATATCTGCTGCAAACTCCGCATAGGCATCAGGAAAGGCATATGGCCAAGAAATGCTCAGCTCGCCCCAATTCCACCCCGATAAATGGGATTACAGTGTCATAAAAAGAAAAAAAAATATGATTTAATAATGGTCAGAAAGGCTTCATTAAGCTTCACGTTTTTCTTGTTTCAGCCCACAGCTAAACAAAAAATAAGTAGTCAATTAATTAAAGTGAAAGAAAGAAATGATTATACAGTGGTAGGTTTCACTTCTGGTTCATCAAAAGTTGCTGATCCCAGGGTTGCATTAATGGCTAGGGTTAAAGGTTTCCTCACTTTTGCAATATTGTGATAAGGTTATATAATATATTTTGTATTATACTAATAATAAATAAAGCTATTTATACAATCAACATCAGGTCTAGTGAGACATCTAGTTCTGATCTAATTTGATTTCCTGTTGGTTATTTGGCAGCAACCCATCGTTGTCAATTAACTTTCAGCTTCTAAAACATGGCTTCTTCATTTGTATATCTTCTACAAGAAATAAATAAATGGAAGAAGACTGGTCAGTGTATCATGTTATAGCCTCATATTAATACAATTTATTTATTTATTTTTATTTGATTTATATACCGCCCTATCTCCATAGGAGTCAGGACAGCTCACAACAATAAAATATCCAAATAAAAGCGTGTTAAAATACATGTTAACCCCCCCAGTCCAGGCTAAACAGCCATGTCTTTAAGTCGCGGCAGAAGGTGCGGAGGTCAGGGGCCAACCAGAGCCCCAGAGGAAGTTGGTTCCAGAGGTTGGGAGCACCCACAGAGAAAGCTCTGCCTCTAGGGGTCACCAGTCGACACTGTCTAGCTGACGGCACCCTGAGTAGGCCCTCCCTCTGAGAACACACTGGGCAATGGGGAGCTGTTGCTGGTTGCAGATGGTTTGACAAATATCCTGGACCTAAGCCATGTAGGGCTTTATAGGTCATCACCAGCACCTTGAATCTCACCCGGAGGGCAACCGACAACCAATGCAAGTCGCACAGGAGAGGTGTAACATGAGCGTATCGGGAACCACCCATCACGACCCACGTGGCTGCATTCTGTACCAGCTGAAGCCTCCAAATGGTCCTCAAGGACCATCAATTTACCTATATAAATATTTTTTTGGATTACATAATAATCCAAATGTATTTTTTTTGGATTGCATAATATTATATGACATGCATAACAGTTTCTTTTCATTGATCAAGTATTCTTTTTTCCATCATCCATGTTCACTCTTCCTCTTCTTTCTCTTTTTCCTCCTCTATAATCACAATCATTATAAACCTGGACATAATCAGTTTAATAAAACAAAACATTAACAATTGTACAGCCTGACATTTAGTCAGAATGAATTTTCAGTGATTCCTTCCTTTTAAATGGGAACCAACATATGCACTGGGTTCACATTCCTGCTCAATGCTGTGTTGTTTTTCAGCCTGTCAGCTCTCTACCAATGTCTTAAATCAAGTAATGTTATTGAAGTAAAGGCTTTAGGGTTGATAGAGAAAAATTATGAGAAGGACACAAATCACCCACAAATATGGTCAATTCATTCAGCAATGGAGTTCACTGTAATGTTTATTGAAGGTTGTCATTCCATTTCTACTTTAATACTTTAAGCAAACTTGTATAATTTATGGCGTCCTAAATCATTTTTCAGCTTGGTTATGTTCTTGTAGATGTTTCATTACCAAAACAGGTAACATTACATGACTAGGAATTATCTTGCTAATCAAATGAAGAAGCAAATTATTTTCTTCAACGATCCCATCACTGAATGTCTGTGGTGAATCTAAAACATCCAGGTCATGCTTGTCTCAAAGGTGCTTTTCAAAAGGCAACTGGACTTTCAAGAAAAGTTTTAAAAAGCACTTTTGAAACTGAATCTTCAGCATCACTCATTAGATGTTTACACTGAGAAATGTGGTTCTGGTGATCTTTTCTTTTTTAATCATCCTTTTTTACATGTTCACAAAAATTCATATTTTTAAGTACCATTTTTCCTTAGTTATTTTGTCTGGTTTCATTCCTAATAAAAAAATCTCTGGTTTCAACTCTATGTTATATCTGTAATTTCCACTATCCAGTTCCGAACCTTGGACCAATATTTGCCTGCTTGCCACATTAATACTGCAGCTAGGGTACTATACGCACAAGAATGGAAAAACGAATTCATATCCACAGAAAATAAATTGATTTGGAAAATTACAGAATGCGCAGAGGCAGACCGGTTGACAAAATTATTTAGGAACCAAAAAAATTCTGATTATTACAAATGTTGGAATTCATAGTATAATTGGGTGAAAGAAAAGAGAGGGAAATGAAATGGATTGTATTAGTGGTATAGGTGCAAATGTATATATGTAAAGTATTGTATTTTTAAAAATGAAAATAAACTTTGATAATGAAAAAAATTCATATTTTTATTATTCCATAAATGATTTATACTGTACCTCTGAACAACATTTTAAAGCAGTTGATCAAACTCAGATACTTTAGGTAGGACTTATATGACACTTAAGTAGTTATGAATAAAATGGTAATCATCCATCTTAACTGCAATGTGTGTATATATATATATATATATATATATATATATATATATATATATATATATAATTAAATAATAAATAATTATTCAGGAAGGGTATATATTGTGTATATATATATATATATATATATATATATATATATATATATATATATACAATATATACCCTTCCTGAATAATTATTTATTTTTAATTAAAATGTTTAAAGTAATCTATGACTATCCAAAGTATTTCTGCACATACTAAATGTTTCTTAATTTCCTTTTTCCACTGCAGCTTTTCAGATTATATTAAAATAAATTCTGGAGATAACTGTTACATTTAAAATGTAAATGTAACAGGGCCTGGTGGCTCAGCAGACTGATAACATTGTGATTAACACCAGCTGTCTGCAATTACTGTAAGTTCGAATTTCACCAGGCTCAAGGTTGACTCAGCCTTCCATCCTTTCTAAGGTAGGTAAATTGAGGACCCAGTTTGTGGAGGCAATAAGCTGACTTTGTATAAATATACAAAAGTATGATGCCTATTGCTTAACGTATTGCAAGCCGCCCTGAGTCTCTGGAGAAGGGCAGCATATAAATCAATTTTTTTAAAAAAATGTTATGCTGTTTGTGGTTTGACCAGTGTTAGCTATTTTTCTTTCTCCAAATTGTATGGGCTACAACCGTAATAATTCCCGACCATCAATCAGGCTGCATGTAATTTATGGGAGTAATAGTTTTAATGTGAGGAAGTTACCCACTTGCCTAGCAGCAAGCAACAGTGATAGCCTATAATCAAGAAAACATTGATTCAAATTTATGATCAACCATAATGCTAATCTGATACCTTTTGGCCAGTCATCCTTTTTCTAATCTTAATCTATTTTATGGGACTGGTTTAAAAATAATATGTGAAAGGAACTCATGGCTCTTTTGGAAGAAAGGTTGAATAAAACTTTTGAACAAAGTTGAAGAAAAGATGCATGTAGTTTCTAGATATATTCTGATATATTCAGCCAAGGCAATTTAAACCTACCCCTCAGATGTCACTCATAAACACCAGGTGGCAGTGGAGATACAATGTGAAAATTCCTGCAGGGCAATGGAGAGATGACAAACAGAACCACAAAGGTATGCTTCTCGATTCTCCATATCTGTAAAATGATTAATCCTGTCATATGAAATTTAACTCAACCCATCCCAACCATCTGCTCTATAAATATATTTTATTGCTGTGAATAATGAAAAAAAAAAAACATCATCCAACCTAGTGGAGGGCACCAAAGTTGCTTTGGTATTTTGCATGAAGTTTGTCAGTCTATTAAAATGATTTCTGTCATCCATTTATTTTAAGTTCCAATGGTTTTGAGGACTCTGATCAGTGAATCCTGTGCTCTGTTTACTGCTCTAGATAACTACCCTAATACATATGGAGATATTTTTAAACTTTTTTCAGCTTCCACCTTGATAAATAAGTAGAAAAGACCAGATATTTATTACTTTTTTATCTCTTTACCTCAGAAAGTCTCATGTTGTGATTTCGGAGATGCCGCATATTTCAGATGCAGATGGAGTTGCTTGTAGGTCTATAGAGTCAGCTACAGGTGAATAGGGAGCCAGATATGCAAATAAAACTTTCTCTTATGCAAAAAATAAATCTTTGTCAGGCACTTGGTTCATTTGAGAACAGGAACACCCTGTGAGGCATTTAAAAATGTCTCACAGAATGGAGCTACTTATGCAGAATATATGGAAATTACAATTTTATTTGTTTCCAGCTTCTGAAATTTTCAAATTCCTTCAGAGTCATCTATGCTAGGAAGAAGATTATTCTGCTGCTTCATTCTTTCCCAGAGCAGTTAAGAAAGCTTCAAACTGTACTGAAATAGATAACAAATCTTCAATATCATTTAAAAACTGGAAATGCAGGTTTATGTATTTATGTGTCATTTTATATAATGCCATATTCCTGAAATAACTTCCTGATACTTTAGAAAATATATCACAAAACATGGTAAAACAGTTACTTTCCCACAAACTCAAAAATCTTTATTTTAAATCACAAAGTCCCTTTGCTAGTCATATTTAGATAAGTGTAAAAGCTTTCTTAAAGGCCAAATAAAATACTTAAATTTTGAAAGTGACCAATAGATTAACACAGGATATTTTTATTAACTGTGTCAAACAAATCTCCCAGTTTAATGTCTTAACTAAACTTATTTGAATTTATTTTAAAAAGTAGTATTATCTCTGCTGACTGTTAAAGAAAAAAAACAGGATAAAAATCTACAGTGAATAAATTTATTGCAAAATTAAAATTTAAAGAATCTTTCTACAGGAAACTTAGCTATTTTAAAAAAGAAAAATATGCATCAGTTGTCACTGATCTTGCACCATGTCTGTACCAAATTACACTGCTAAATGGCATAATGGAGAGAAAAAAAACGCTTTACAAATTAACAATGGAGTCTTTACATGAACAAAATAGAAATGCAATTTAGTTTTCTGAAAGGTTTCTAGTTAGAAAAGCAAATGAATGTCTCCAAATTTTATTTATTTTTATTTCTATATCAAATTTAGAGACTGGCCATCTCACCCCAACCATATAAATATTCTAATAGGAGGTAGTTAAAACAAGAATACAATAATTAAAGTTAAAAAGGCAAGGGAAGGACCTTCAACTCACTAACCCTAAGTTTATGTGTTCCTCTCCAAGTCAGCAGAGACAGGTTTTCAGATATTACCAAAAGACCAGGAAAGTGGGGAACCACCTCACCTTGAGGGGAGGGATATAATATTCCAAAGGATAACAGAGAAGTAAATAAGTGA
The DNA here is from genome assembly GCF_059756535.1 of Pantherophis guttatus. NCBI lineage: Eukaryota > Metazoa > Chordata > Lepidosauria > Squamata > Colubridae > Pantherophis > Pantherophis guttatus. The sequence goes on from NC_142070.1 coordinate 36,111,369, forward strand.
GACAAAATTACTTATTTATTTTTATATATCAAATTTAGAAACTGCCCATCTCACTGACAGAGTAAGTGAGTAACATGCTGTCCTCGCCTGACTGGATGAGATAGGCCAATGTAATGGGAAAAGATGGTGTCGAGCCTAGCAACCTGCTCGACATCGCTAACGCGTGCTGAAAGCATCGAGGGACATATACATACTTGGTGGTGGTGGCACTGGGTGAAGGCGGCCGTATGCAGGGTGTGGGGTGGTGGTATCGGGTGCGACGGGATTAGGGCCATTCCGGAGGACACAGCAGCAGCACCTTCCAGAACATGCTGAAGACCAATTACGCCCCTAGAAGAGGGGCGTGGTAATAAACAAGGGCGCGATCTACGCCCCTAAAAGAGGGACATGGTAACAAACAAGGGCGCGGTCCTAATGGGTAATGGAAAGATGGGCTATATAAACGCCCCATTCTTGGTGTAATGTAGCGCCGATTTCAATCGTGTTTACGAATCACAGTGTGTAGCCGGATGCGGATGCAAATAAACCAGCATGCCAAAAGAGCTGAATAAGGCTGTAGCTGTGTTTTGATTGCATCTCGCATGGCATTCCTGAGAGGAAATCGGCGCTACCCTTTGCAAGCCTACGGAATGGCAGAGGGAGTGGATACGACTGTTGCAACGCCGCCCTCGGAGGAGGAGGGGCTGCCTGCAGCTGAGGAAAGCCCGGCTGAAGTTCAGCCCTCGGTACGTCCGAAAGAATGCTGTCAAAGCCAGGAAGTGGATGGTAAGGATGCTGTTGCAGCAAGGGGGGGGCACCCCGGCATTGCTAGGAGAGTGGTGGCAGAGCCCCGCTTTGGCTACTCCAGCAAGGGCCCCGAAGGACCATGTGTCACCCCCTTACAGCAAACGTTTCCACCGCTGGAGAGAAAGGCGCTGGGCAGAAGATGATGACGGGGAGTGGAGCTATTCAACAGGTTTGGGCCACTCCACCATAGAAGTCCTTCGGGAGCGTTTTGGTGAAGCCAGCTTCAGGGATGCACAATCATGGCAACCGTGGATGACGGGGACAGAACCTAACTCTGGCTGGCCAACATCCTCCGCAGGGACAGAGACCCGGTTCCGCCTGGCTAGCCCCAAGTTACGGTGGGTCCCTCCCAAAGCAATCCCCGACCACCGGCCACACAATATGCTGCAACCCAATCGCTTGGATCATTGGCGGGCATGGCTACAGGATTGGACGATGGAGTGCCAGACAGCTTTTGAAACCCTGAAACGTTGTTTTGCTGAGGCACCCGTACTACAACATCCTGATCAATCGAAACCATTCATAGTACAAGTGGATGCAAGTGACGTTGCAGTAGGGGCCGTGTTGTTACAAACCGATGTCCAAGGTCAGTTACACCCGTGTGCATATACCTCCAGAAAATTCAGTCCCACGGAAAGGAGTTGGGCTATCTGGGAAAAGGAGGCGTTTGCTGTTCGTTGGGCTCTTCTCACCTGGAGGCATCTTTTGGAAGGAGCACAGGTACCATTTGAGGTGTGGACGGATCACCGCAACCTTATAGCATTACAAACTCCCAGATGACTGTCTCCTAAACAGGTCCGGTGGGCACATTATTTTCAGCGTTTCCGGTTCACGCTAAAACACATGCCTGGTGGCAAGAACTTCTTGGCCGACGCTCTCTCTCGGATGCCTCAATTCCAGAGCAAACAGGATGAGATAGTACAAGCTATGGTGCCCAACGGTGGTAGGACTGCAGCAGCCATAACCACAGAGACTACAATAGACTGGAAAGAGCAGGTGCAAAGGGAGTTAAACACTGATAGCTGGTTTAAGGAAAACAAACACCTGCTCACGCATAGGGACGGGTTTTCGTGGAAAGGGGACAAAATGTATGTACCGGAAGGGGTCCGGGGCCTGGTGTTACACCGATGCCATGATAATAAATCGGCTGGGCATTACGGTTTCCTTAAAACCCTGCATTTAACACGGCGTCAGTTTTGGTGGCCACATATGAGGAAAGATATAGAAACATACACACAAGACTGTTCCATATGCGCCAAGGCCAAATCCCGCCCTGGAAAACCTTTGGGAGTACTACAGACTGTAGCCACACCTACCCAACCGTGGGAGGAGATAGGGATGGACTTTATAGTCGATTTGCCAGACAGCAATGGGAACACAGTTATTTGGACTATTATCGATTTATTTTCTAAACAAGCTCATTTCATTCCGTGCCGAGGATTACCCTCAGCTCGTAAGCTATCTAAGCTATTTATACAACACATTTATAGGTTACACGGGGTACCCCGTCGTATTATTTCTGATAGAGGGGTGCAATTTACAGCCCGATTTTGGAGAAACTTTCTCTTGGCTATTGGATCAACGCAAGGCCTCAGTTCGGCATTTCACCCTAGTACCAATGGGGCTGCAGAGAGAGCAAATGCAATGATAGAGCGATACCTTCGTTGCTATGTTTCATATCAACAGACCGATTGGTCTTCACTGCTACCGTTTGCGGAGGTCGCCTATAACAATGCAGTTCATAGCAGTACGGGTCTCACTCCTTTTCGGGTGGCAATGGGACGAGACTTCGTAGCGATACCTGAGTTAGATCAACCACCAACAACGTCGCCAATGCCCCATGAGTGGGCTGATAAGATGAATACGGTATGGCCCCAGGTCAGAGAGGCATTAGATAAAGCAGCCCTCGCATATAAAAGCCAGGCGAATAAGAAATGAGCACCGTTTCAACCATTCAAGGTAGGGGACATGGTATTTCTCTCTACCAAATACATCAAATTAAGGCTTCCTAGTAGGAAACTGGGACCGAAATATCTGGGCCCGTTTCCGGTGATACGAGTAGTAAATCCTGTGACTGTAGTACTAAAGTTACCTCCGTTATTGGGGAAGATCCACCCCGTATTTCATAGCAGTCTTCTCAAACCCGCCAAACATATCCAAGTATTCGACCGTCCTGGTCCGGTCACGGAGGGCCATTATGAAATTGATGAAGTCCTAGATTCTAGATGGACAAGGGGGGTCCTCTCTTACCTTGTTAAATGGAAGGGTTATCCAGTAGAAGAGGCTTCTTGGATACCGCATAGTAATGTAAAAGCAAACCGATTGATTCGACGGTTTCATAGAATGTATCCTCACAAACCACGGTTATCTACTAATACGTGTAACTTATCTCTTACAGAAGGACACATGGTGAAAGGGGAGCTGCCTGTCGAGCCTAGCAACCTGCTCGACATCGCTAACGCGTGCTGAAAGCATCGAGGGATATATACATACTTGGTGGTGGTGGCACTGGGTGAAGGCGGCCGTATGCAGGGTGTGGGGTGGTGGTATCGGGTGCGACGGGATTAGGGCCATTCCGGAGGACACAGCGGCAGCACCTTCCAGAACACGCTGAAGACCAATTACGCCCCTAGAAGAGGGGCATGGTAACAAACAAGGGCGCAGTCCTAATGGGTTAATGGAAAGATGGGCTATATAAACGCCCCATTCTTGGTGTAATGTAGCACCGATTTCAATCGTGTTTACGAATCACAGTGTGTAGCCGGATGCGGATGCGAATAAACCAGCATGCCAAAAGAGCTGAATAAGGCTGTAGCTGTGTTTTGATTGCATCTCGCACGGCATTCCTGAGAGATGGTACCACTAATGGCCAGTCACCATGCCATGTAGGACTTTAACTGTCATAATCAACACCTTGACTTGGACCCAGAAGCAAACCAGCACCCTATATAGCTCATGTAGCAAAAGTGTTACACATGCCATCCTTGGGACACCCAAAATTACTCACCCTGCCACATTCTGTATCACCTGAAGCTTCCAGATACTTTTCAAGGGTAGTACCATGTAAAGTGCACTACTATAGTCAAAACAGGCTTGAGAGAAGAGCCTCCTTATCCAGAAAGTGATGAGACTACTGCGCAACATTAAATTATTTGTTTGTTTGTTTGTCAGCAAGTATGAGGAAACAAGTAACAGTATAGACATAGACATTGACATGGACACATGAGAAAAAAAATTGGCACAAATAAAAGGATATAAATATGCAAAATATAGCCATAAACACATAGAATGATTACATATAAATGGGGACAGTAGGACAGGGGAGGAAGGCACGCTGGTGCGCTTATGTACGCCCCCTTAGGGACATCTTAAGAAACATGAAAGGTCCATGGAAGACAGTTTAAGGTAAAAGGTATGGGGATTAGAGACACTAACAACAGGATCAGATAGAGTGTTCCAGACATTTACTACTCCATTGCAGAAGTCGCATTTCATACAATCAAGATTAGACCGATTTATATTGTGTTTGAATCTATTGATAGCCCTTGTGTAGTTACAGTTGAAATTAAAGTACTCATTTACAGGTAGAACTTTGGTAAATAATCTTATGAAGTAAGCATAGGTCAGAACGTAGATGGCGTAGATAGAGGCTATCCAGATCTAAAATTTCAAGCCTGGTAGGATAGTGAATTTTATTTTGAGCAGAAGATTTGAGTACTCTCCTAGTAAAATATCTCTGGAGTAAAATATCTCTCCTAGTAAAATTTCTATTATGTTGCTGTGGAACTGAGAAACCTTCCGCACCATGTGACAATTCATGGGGTTTAAATATGGCTTAAAATAGAACAATTCTGGAACTGGAAGAAGTACAAATTTGTTCCAGGAATAATCTTAATTACTCTAATATGTGCTCCATGATCCAAGCAGTCTTCTATGAGCATGGCTGCCATCTTTATGCCAAGGTAGCCCAATGAGAAAGAAAATTTGGTAACATGTTTGCCAGCTTGACTCAGGCTAGAGGAATAAACCTCCTGCTATACAATGAGCTAGTACATTTATTAATAAAGGCTTTAGACTTCTTGACAATTTAATATGGAAGGGAACTGCTTCACCAGCCAAAGCGTGTGATCAATCAGAATGTCAAGAATGAGCAAAAATCACCTAACAAGTGATCCCAAAAGGAAATTAAATGCTAATCAAGCTTTCTTCTTTGAGCAGATTTTGATGCTTTAGAGAAAGCAGGGACATATTCCAAAGATTTGTAGGAGGATTCAGCTATTAGTATATTAATCAGACACACACACAAATCTCTGACAGTTTTATCATAAATTCTGCTGGTCTTAGGATAACATATCCAAAGCACATTTCTCTTAACCAAAAAAAAAAAAAAAATCATGTCAGTATATTTCACACAATCATTATGTATTTAGACAGTTATGAATAATGTTCCAGACAGGTAGAAAGGATTACTGTGTACTTTATAAAACATAGGATTCCAATCTCCTTATATAAGTTTTGAGATGTTTAAATAGTGGTCACCTTTTTAAATGCTGAAGAATCTACACTAAAGCCTATTTCATACTGTGATAGTAGGTTCTGTAGTACAGAAATATATAATTTAGGAACAAACCAACCACAGAAAATATATCCTGTCAAAAAGTCATAATTCAAATTACTGGATATAAAAGTAACGAAAATACCATATACCATACCAAATACTGTTAATACTAGATAGCCCTATCACATGCAACTTCTACCCCTTTCTGGGGTACTTGACAACTTGACAACTGAATGAACTCTAGGAATGTACTATCTATTTTGCTACTCAGCTTAGAAGAAGGGGAAGAAAATAAATGAATCCTACAAATAACCTTTGATGTATGTATAATACTTGGTTGTTCAGTATCAAAAGTGCAGCCACTAGTTTGAGTAATGATCATGAAATGTGGCAAATTGATGGAGCTAACCAATGTGTCCAGGTCTAAACACAAAATGCATACATAAGAAAAAAAATTGTGAACAGTCATCCCATACTTCAAAATTTTTGCTTCTTTCTGCCAACTGTTTTTCTTAAAGAAAAAAAAACATCTGAGTGCTTACAGCCTGAAATATCCCACTTATTGAAAAAAGAAATGTACCATGGACTTTTACTTTCCTTCCTTCTTTGCAGATAAAAGGATGAATGTGTTAATCTAAGCAAAAAGCTTCTCAGAAAATCTCTGTCTAAGCTTTCTTCTATTTTCCCTGAGAGATTATATAATTCAATCAAGCATTCCTGAACAATAAGAAGGAGTCAGTAAGTCTGCTTTTTCCAAGTGACCAATTTGGGTCTACTAAATGTCTTCTAATAAAAGAGAGTTCAGCTGCTATATGGGAGACAATGGATTGCTGTAATGAAACACAAGGTTTAAAATGAATTGTACCATGACTTTTTAAAAAAAGTAAAGGTATACTTATTTACAATGTTAGCTGAGTAAAAGTTTTTATCGGTAAGACTTGACATCACTTTCAACTGAGAATCTTGCTGCTCCATTACTACAATATACAACATAATTTCTAAAAGATATTAGCTGCAGCATCCACAGAAGGTAGGATAGATTAGACTGATAATAGTAGCATAATGAGAAAAGTCCTACAACTTTTCTGCATGCATCGCAATACCACATGTATGAAAGGGGAGGAGCTTGTTGTGCAATATAGAATGATGGTCATCACTGCTCATTAGTTATATAGTGCTTAAATCTGTCTAATCTGTTTTTCAGCTTTCAGAGTTGGTGATCTCCACTACATTTTGTGACAGTAAATTCTACAGGAAACTATTAGCTGTAATTAAATCCATCCTGGATATCTTGGGTCAGATACAGTGGTGGGTTGTTCCCGGTTCAATCCGGTTCTTGCGAACCGGTAGTAAAAGCAGCGGGAGGCTCTGCCCACCCACTGGAACGTCATCATGGACAATCTGGGCATGTGCAGAAGCTTCTGCACGTGCACAAAGCATGGTCCCATTGCAAACCAGTAGTAAAGGTAAGTAGAACCCACCCCTGGTCAGATACCAGGATTTCTGCTGTGAGCTCAAACTGTTTTAGCTCAGGATCTTGAGTTTTCTTTCTAATTATGACAGATATTATAAGATCATCGGACTAGCATTTATTCCTTCATCAGCATCACTGATCCTGTTCTGACCAATTAACTTTGACTTCTTCCATTAAAAATGGAAGGTTTATTCAGCCTTTATTAATCTTATATAAAATGTTTTATGAACAGCTTTCCAGAGTTCTAAGGATTCTGTAGGAAGTAAAGAACATGGAGAGGAATCAGCTCTTTCAGTGAAAAGGGAAAGGACAAAACATGCTAGAAAATTCTTTTTCTCCCAACAGTGACAGAATATCTTTTACAGAATTGTGAGTAGAACCATTATAGAAAAGATTTCTTATTCCAAGAGTGCAGAGAAGCCCAAGAAAGAAACTCAGAGTAACTCCACCTAGATTTTGCAAGATAAAATTGATCTAGAAAATTGCTATAGGAGACTTTTATGATTCTGCTAGATTATTACTAACAGTTAAGATCATTCCATAATTCCAAGTGGTTCCTGATTCCGGAGTTTGCCAGAGTCAGAGGATGTGATACCAATACAGGAGAAAATGAACTTGTTTTCTGACACTTGACATTAAACTATTGATAAAAAGATCAATAACGTTACCCAGAAAATATACTGCTTTGGGAAGTATACTCACATACTAATGAAATGTATATATTCAAAAAGGAATGCATTCAAGTTCATGGTAAATAGGAAGCAATTAACTTCCCAATGTTTCTTCTTCATATTCCTATGAAACAAAGTATTTCAAAAAAAAAATGTGAGTCACACACACATTTTAATTTTAAAGGTGTGAGATAGTGTAGTATCACAGTGCCATACTTTGCTCAGTCTAACAGTCTATAGTCTGTTAAGTGGGAGTGCCTAATTGTGGGTGAAAGAGAACAACAAGCCTGAAGACAGCTGTCTTTAATTAATGGCTGCACTTCTGAAAGCTTCAAAGGAATTTAGAAACTTCTGATCATCAAAAAAATCTGGAAGTCAAAGATCTGAAAAGTGCATTTCAAAGAAGTTGGCACTGTATCAAAAGAGTGAATTATTATCTCCATACTGAGTTCTTTACAAGTTACAGAATACATATGTACATTTATGTGCAGTGTAATAATTGGACTTCATGAGATCCAAAAATGTAAATATAGAAATAATTTTATTATGTTTTGATTTACTTCACTGACAAGAATCAATGTGTCATTACATCTCGTGAGTGGCAAAGATACAGGAAAAAATATCTTTAATTAGTAGGACTTAACATATCATTGTCTTGTTTATAGAATTAGGTTACACTTTAAGAAATTATAAATAATTACAGTGCTGCAATATTTAGGGGTTTTATATTTTATTGCCTGATTTTTGAACACTCTACTAATGGTTAACTAATTAGTCTTTTATCTCAGATTCATTTCATTCAAACTTGTTAGATATTGTTCCACTTCTGCAACTATATCATGAAAAAATCGCTTTCACTTATGGTCTAGTATGAACCAATTAATTTACAGTTCCTGAAGACATAGAAAAATTATATGCATTTTATATTGTAATTCATTTTCAATGCTATAAAAACTGTATCCAATAAAAACTTTATGCAAAACTTCCTATATTAAAAACATAATATATTACATAGGATAATTTTTTGCAACAATAAAAATAATATTCATAATATAATATTCTACCAATTAAGTGGACATCTGGATGTCTCAAATATCTCCCTGAAGCCCTCCAACCCCTGCTTCTTGGGGCTGTGGTCTACCAATCTTACTTAGCATCCTCCTCATAAATCCAGTTTGTGAAAGAGATTGAGAGGTTGAAAAAAAATTTGCAAGAATTTATTCATGAGGGATTTTACCTACAAGACAGTTAAATAATATTATTAAACTGTACTGGAACTTTTGAAATACTTGGAGCAACATAATGAAAAACAAGCTGCATTGATTTTTATTTTATTTATTTTAGTTCCAAAGAAGGTCTTTGATAGTTTGAATTAGGCATTCGGGATTAATGTTTTGGAAGATATGAATATTGGAAAGAATTTTATTAAATGAGTAAGATCTATTTACACTTCAGAAAAAACACAAATGATTGTCAGTGGAGATATAACAAAATCTTTGAGATAGAAAAAGAAACAAAACAGGGATGCCCACTGTCTTCTATTTATTTTGAAATACTGAATAGAAATATCAGGAAAAAAAATAAGAGTATTGTGGTACTAAACCTTTAAAAAGATACTTATAAATTAAGGGCATTTGCTGATGACTTGGTGTTGATTTTCAAGAATCCACTAAAGCAGTGGTTCTCAATCTGTTGTCCACAGACCCTTGGAAGGGGGGCACAATGTTGTCACAAGGAGTCAATGAAGCTTGAAGAAATGTTATGATTGAAATCTTGAGTTAAGTCTTGGGTGGCCATAGTCATGTCAATGGCCACAAAAGTTGTTTAAAGAAGGGTCTGTAGTAAAGAAAAGGTTGAGAACCAGTGCATTAAAGCAGGGGTGGGTTCTACTTACCTTTACTACCGGTTCACAATGGGACCGCACTCTTCTGCGCATGAGCAGAAGCATATTCATGATATCAGGGTCAGTGGGTGGGGCCTCCCACCGGTTTTACTACCGGTTCTATAGAACCGGTGAGAACCGGGAGCAATCCACCACTGCATTAAAGAGAATAGAAACATTAATGGGAAAATTAAAAGAATTTGGTACACTAGCAGGACTTAAAATTAATAATCAGAAGACAAAGATATGAACAAAAACATAAAATAGATGATCAAACAGAATTGATAAAGAAAATGTTTTCATCATATTTCATTGGTCAGGTGATTACATTTTAAACCTATTCATAAAATCCCTCCTCAGCAACTAAACAAACTCATACTTTGAACTAAACATCTACCATCTGTCTACCAACCTAGAGGCCTCACATCTGACATAGAAAGTTATTTGATCACTCATCTTCATGTCCTTGCAACTGTGGTACAAAGAGTTCTGCTAAACATTTTAAAAAGTATGTCCCCATGATGCTCCCTTTATCTTGCTCCCAGGCCACACCCACCTCATTGAAAATTTGCTATGGATGCAGAAATGGACTGGGGCTTTTTTCTTGCTGCAATGTTGATGTTGTTTTCTAACGGAATCGGTCTTTCAGTAGCCTCATTAGCTCACACATTCTTAGTTTTTAGTTTTTACCAGTCTAATCCTTTTAACTCAGCAACTTTCCATTTTGCTGGAAATAATCTTTCAAAACATTTCATTTTGCTTAAATGCCCAGATGAGGAAAAATATGCAAACATATTTGAAATCAGGACTTATTGGAAAAACTTCCAGGTGTGGGGCTTTGTCTTGTTGGATGATCTTAATACTAAGCCATTGCTTTCTGATTCTGAATGCAGGCATAATGCTAAAGCATCCAACAATAAAATAAAATGCCTCAATCAGGTCAGAGCAATAGATGAACAGCAATAGGCGAGTTCTAGCTTCAGATTCATAATTCTATCTCCCATTTCCATCACTTGTTGATAATGAGGAAGATATGGGGAAGCTGACCTCTATTTCTACAGCTTTACAGAATTCCACATGATTATAACAATCTGTTTTAAAAATCAATTCCTCATTGCCTTCCTACTTCTTTACATGCTGTCCTACCTTTTTCGGCAAATGAATCTGATTCCTTCTGTATCCAATTCATTCTTCCTTAGACCAGCAGGAAAAAAACACCGGATTTTTAATAATTGGATTAAAAGATTTTTTTAAAAAAATAAAAACTTCTACAAAATAATATAAAGTAAGAAAGAAAAAAGAAAAATAAAGAAATTAAGAAGGAAGGTAAAATTGTAATAAAGAACAAGTAGAGAAAAATAGAAAAATATGCAAAGTAGTTTCAAATCTTTATAGTAGTTACAAATACTATTATAATTTTACTTCTTTCTTTAAAGTTACATCATTACTCTCTTCTTTCTACAGTCCATTTAAGCATCAAAATCATAAATCACATGTTCATATGTTTCTGTTTTATGCAAAAAGTCCATAAGAGACCTCCAATCAGTAATAAACTAGACATTGTGCTTTCTCTGATCAAACAGGTTGATTTGGCCATCTCAGCAAATTCCATCATCTTCACAAATCATTCCTCCATTGTAGATATTGCATTTTGGCGTACACAATAATCATGTTGCAATTATCAATACAAAAACAAAGTCCCATGAATTTTTTCCCCAACACTTGGTTTATTAGCCGCAAAAGAGAGACCTCTGGCCCTCAACTATATATTAATTTTTCACAAATAACAAAGTTCATAAATTTGAACCAAGATTCCTGTCACTATTGGTACTACCTTTGCTTTCTTTTGCCACAATTGTTCTATTTCTATTTCCAGGTCTTTTTATTTTATTATCTTCTTCAGTTCTTTCTCTACTATTCTGCTGTCTCCGGCTACTATCTTTTTATCTTTCTTACCAGCAATTGTTAAGTCTGGGGCATTATTTAGGGAAGCCAAACTGATTTAATTCTGTTTTAATTCTTTTTAATTTTTATACTGTATGTGTTTTAAATTTTGGCTGTTCACCGCCCTGAGTCCTTCGGGAGAAGGGCGGTATACAGATTTAAATAATAAATAAATAATTAAATAAATTATGTAGCAGGTGCCTGTTGGTTTGAATTCTAAATTCTACAGCAATTTATTTCCTTAATTTTCTATTGCTTTTTCCATGCAGGCACATGGAATTTTGCAGATCTTCCAATGTATCATTGATGCTACTTTGTTATGCCATTGTTTGTATAGTAGACAGCCTGTGCAATCTTCTTTGCAGAAATAGGACTTGTTGTCTGTTGCTATCTTTTCAATTCTGGATTTACAGTATATCACAGAAGTGAGTACACCCCCTCACATTTTGTAAATATTTAAGTATATCTTTTCATGTGACAATACTGAAGAAATGACACTTGGCTACAATGTAAAGTAGTGAGTATACAGCTTGTGTAACAGTGTAAATGTGCTGTCCCCTCAAAATAATGCAACACACAGCCATTAATGTCTAAACTGGTAGCAACAAAAGTGAGTACACCCCTAAGTGAGAATGTCCAAATGGAGCCCAAAATGTCAATATTTTGTGTAGCCATCATTATTTTCCAGCACTGCCTTAACCCTCTGGAGTCCTCTTCCACTCCTCCATGATGACATCACAGAGCTGGTGGAGGTTAGAGACCTTGTGTACCTCTATCTTCCATTTCAGGATGGCCTACAGATGCTCCATAGGATTTAGGTCTGGAGACATGCTTGGCCAGTCCATCACCTTTACCCTCAGCTTCTTTAGCAAGGCAGTGGTCATGTATTTGGGGTCGACCTATCCCGAAAACAAGCCCTACCACGATTTTCTTGCCTGCACCTAACATAAGCCCTACCCCAAAAAGAAGCCCTAGTTAAGCCCCACCCACCATGTGGTTGAACAAGGTGAGGTGAGGCACATGCATAAAAATCAAGCTAGGATGGGAAGCTGCCCCATGTGCCCTGCACCCGCTTACCTTAGGACTGCTGCAGGCAGGGCTCCCACAGAGATCCCATGCATGCTCACATTTTCGGTGCTGGGGCGAACGGGTTGTTAAATTATGTGAAGTCCACCTCTGATTTCACCCCTTTCTGTATATTGTTAAACTACTTGGCAATGAGTGGGTGTAGACTAGTCAGATATTTCCACCAAAATCCATGAGTTCATCTTCACCTGGTGCTGACCATTTCTTGATCTTCCTTGCACTTTTCTCCATTTCTGCTGTTATTACCAGTTCTTTCATTTCAACTAGTTTTTTTAGTCTTATCCATTTCCTTTAACCAAGCTGAACTGTGTTATATTTCTTTGAGTTATTCTATATCTACACCCAAAATTGCATTGCTTCTTGCTGTTCATGTGCTGACTGATTCACTGCAGTTTCTTCATTGATGGATTGGTAAAAACATTTCTGATTGGATTGAAATTGAAGATTTTGCCTATAATTTGCAATTGAGCTTTGTAGCTACTAATCTGGGCTATACCTATTATTATATATACTATAAGTTTCTCACACAGTGGATGTGTATAGATATAGTGACTAAAATAACTGGTAACAAAAGAAAACCCTTTCTTGTAAATTCTAGATCATTGCTGTTTATAATTTTTCTTGTTGGTGGAGGTGGAGGGGGTATTTGTTATTTAACAACATGAATATTACATTTATTAAAAAAGATGTAAACAATTTCTCATATGGATGTCACTTTGCTAAAAGGAAAATCTTGCATTCCTAAAGCTGAAACCTTTGCTAGTCCCCTTGGGAAATGATGGTGGAAGAAGCTGCAGTTGAAAATGTAAATGTAATGTTACACTTGAAAAACAGCATTTACATTTTCTTTTGAATTCACTTCATCAGTAAATATTAAATCTAAACAGACAGTTTCAAGAAGAACTCTAACTGGTGATTATGGAGAGTATCTGAAGGCAAAACTAAATGTTTCAGGCTGATGTTGTGATGATGATGATGATGATGATGATGATGATGATGATGATGATGATGATGATGAGGGTGTGACTATTTTAATGGAGAGAAGCGGTTTTTGCATCAAGAAAAATAATTTAGAAAATAAGAGCAACTTTGTGAATGTGAACTTAACATCTTTTCTCCCAGACATTCTTCCACTGTTTCCTTACACCTGGACACATGCACAGTTCAGTTACAGGTAGTCCTCGACTTACAACAGTTCATTTAGTGACCATTCAAAGTTACGGCATCACTGAAAAAAGTGGCTTATGACCATTTTTCACACTTACGGCAGTTGCAGCATTCCCATGCTCACATGATCAAAATTCAGGCAGTTGGTAATTAACTCATATTTATGATGGCTTCAGTGTCCCAGGGTCATGTGATCACCTTTCATGACTTTCTGGCAAGCAAAGTCAATGGGGAAACCAGATTCACTTAATAACCATGTTACTAATTTAAGAACTGCAGTGATTCACTGTGGCAAGAAAGTTTGTAAAATGGGGCAAAAGTCATTTAACAAGTGTCTTGTTTAGTAGCATAAATTTGACGCTCACTGTGGTTGTAAGTCAAGGACTACCTGTGTTATTATTATAGTGAAAGTGAAATTACAGACAGCATGCACAAAGATTGTACTATTCCTAAGGCACCTTTTCTCTGCTTTCTTCCATAATACATTTAAAAGCTGAAAAATGTAGCTGTCTTCCTAGAGCTTAAATCATGTTCATATTTAAGAATGTTGGCATGAAACTTGTTGTCCAGAATAAATTATGAATATTTTCTGGCAAATGGATGACGCATGTGGAGAAAATGGGCTTTTCAAAAATAATAGTGAAAAGAATATAAAATAAAATGTAGTGAGTGGGCTTTTATTTGCTATTATACAAAGCATGGGAAAACAATTTAAACAGGACGATTGATTTGCAACAATAAGATGGCAAATATTTAATTTATTATGAATATTAATATTACATTTAGAGAAAACTAGTAAAATATGCTTTTCTGCTCGTACATTATTTCAGTGCTGATTGCCAAAATAGATAATTCTTATTCTCAAAGCTGCTGAAATTGCAACAATCAGGTCAGTTCATTTCTTTCATATTTGGTAGTGTCATGGAAGAAAGAAGAATGGAGTTGAACCCTGAAAAGGAAAGAAAATGGTTTATTGAGCGGCAATCATCGGATTCCAAATTACAGAGAAAGTAAAATGCAATTACAGGAAAAATGTAAGTTTAAATAGAAAAAGAAGGTTCTCTTTGGTTTATATTTTCAGGGCCTTGTCAATGATTTGTTACTATTTTTAGGCTTCTGAACTTGACTGTGGTTGGCTATTATTTTTAAAAGGCTTAGGAAGAATGCCTGACTTTCAGCATAGAATATGTTAATATGGAATTTGTTATTAAATTTATTTATTTGTTTATTCAAATATATGAATAAATGCAGGTTGGTTGTTTTAAGGAATGGGTTTTTACAGAATGGGCTTGGCTGATTGCGGTAGGAAGGAATACTTTTCAGCTACGTTCACTGAATCAGAGTACGGAAAAACTCCAGCAGTAATATTTTTTTGTTGTTGTTCATCTATCTATTCAACTATAGCCTTCTTTAACTGTCAGGAACTAGTCCCAAGTAATTTGCTTATGAAGTAAGAAAGTGCCCCATGCACACACTGTCTTACCTCAGGGCCCCTGCAGCCAGGCCATCCATGCCCCGACAGCTGCCTCGTGGTGGCAGCACTAGCAGGAGGCTAGATATGGCCTGGTAACAGGTGGCTACCAGGCCATATCTTCTGGCACCGATGTGGTACCAGGGCAGGAGGCTGAGCGATGCGCCAATGCCGCAGCCCTAATGTGAGGCAGAGTGGTGGAGCAGCCCCATGCACCTCATGTCAACTTACCTCAGAACCCCTGCATCCAGGCCAACCACACCTCGCCTTGTGGCCACAGTACCAGCACCTCACTTGGCCTCCTGCTCTGTTGTGGCTGTGAGCAAACAGAAGAAGTGGGCCTGCGGCCAGGGGCGGTCTTGGTGGATGGAGCTGTTGGAGCTGCCACTGCAAGGCGAGGCAGTTGAAATTGAAAAGTGAGGCATTTCAAATTTCCATTGCTGTGACCAGAAATATCTGTGATATATAATTTTTATTTCTAATAAAGTATTTTAATAATACCGGACATGTCTGTATTAATTATAGTACTCTGTCAACATTTGCAATGTTGATCATAGGGCCTTTTAATTCCTAAAATAATATTCCATAATACTACCATGCTATAAATAAATTATAATATTATATAAGAAAGAAAATGTACTGATTTAGATCCTTTTAATTGCTATCCCCAAAATATCTATCCTGTCTTTTCTAGAACAGAAATAAACTAGTTTTAAATTATACATGCATAACTTAAGGTACAAATTATATTTTTCATTGATTTCATCTTCTCTGAGATGGATATGCCTCTATAAAATAAATACTAATGTTTTTATCATATTTTAGTTTGCCTCTGACTAAGGCTATGTCTTTGAAAACCAATATTTTAACTATTATTTTCAATAATTTGATGTAGCCATAATTTAAAGAACAAAAAACTTAAATTAGAGGTATGAGTGTATTGCAAAGTACTAAAAATAAAATCCTTTTTAATGCATACTTTCAAATAAATCCTCAATTTTTCTATGCTTCATCCACGAGAGACATTTAAAAAGTGATATACTCTTGTTGCCTTCACCTTTATTATTATATTTGACCCAGCAAAAATATATTACCCTAAATATTTCGCTTATTATTCTACATTTTACACAATTTGTCCCAAAAAGTTGATTCTTGCATTATATTCCTTGGACCACAACATGCATAACTATAACTGACCTATGAAATCTACATTCTTATATATCTACAAAGACTATGACCCATTTTTTCCTCAATTCCATTACATACTTTCTTTTTTTTTATGTTTATAACAATTTTATTAATTTATGATCTAACATACATCCATTACATATGTTCTGACCATCTTCATTTTTATATATTATACTCTTCACATCTTTAAATATTTGTTAGACACATAAATGTTCTATTTTTTTTCTTTTGTTTGTTCAGTTCTTTGCCACTTACCACTCTTACATTCCAAGGTTCAAACTTCCACAAGGTTTGTCAAATTTCCTTATAAGGCTAATGTAAAGAAAATCCAATGATTTATAGATGGCAGACAATATAGTTAAAAATCCAGAGTTTTGCCTCACAAATATCATAGCAGTGAGTAAGGTGACAAGGTATCTGAAGGATATTAAGTTATGGAGGAAACTAACAAGAGAAAGATTAGGCAGTAGAGGAGTAGAATTTGCACAGATTAAAATTTCTCAATTATTTTTAATTGAATGAAATATATAATATGAAAATGAAAGGACTCATCACTCTTCAAAACATTCCAAAATTTACCAAAGTACAAACAATAAATACATCAGTGGTGGGTTGCTACCCCGATCAGGCGAACCGGTAGGGGCAGTGGTGGGAGGCTCCGCCCACCTTCCCGGATGTCTCTGCGCATGCGCAGAAGCGTCACGCGTGCGAGTGAGCACCCAAGCACCCACGAGCAAACTGGTAGCAATGAGATTTGAATCCCACTACTGAAATACATATCAAAAATGTACTAGCTTGTTCAAAAGTGCCATGATATTCTACCCACTCAAATTCTTCATTACAATTTCTGTCTGTCTGTGTTCCTGCTTTTGCATTTAGTGCTGTTAGCCTGCAACATGCCACAGTTTGTCAATAATCTCTCACTGAGATTCCTCAATCATTACAAAGGCTTAGTATTATTAATCACATACTATATGCAATAGTTCTTTGACTGATTACTATAACATGATATTATGCACTATTGCTATATAATCATAAACTTAGGATATAACAACAAAATGAATCATTTTCTTAAAATATTTTTGTGATTAGGAACTTGGTATCTTAGATAACTTCTATTTGCCACCCTCATACCATTTCAGTTCTGTGTAAATATAATAGCACTCAAAATAAAGCCACAAATTGGCTTCCTTCCCCTTCCCTCCCCTTCCTCTTCCGCTTCCCTTTCTTCTACCAAAATTAAGACTTTGATAGCCAAATGCTGGATTCACAGTTCTAGCAGACATAATCAGCTACAGGAAGAGTTCAAATGAAGGCACAATGTGCACTTCAATCCTCTCAAAGTGTCATTTCTAATAAGATCAAAAAATGCTCAACCAAAGCTTATTGCTGTAATGAAATCCTTTCGCTGGGTTTTATTTCTTAATTCTTTCTTAAATGTAAGAGATGCTTAGACAGCTTCTGTATTTATTTATTTTTTTGATAAAATGTGTTGTGTATCTTGCTAAGTGACATCTTACAAAAATATACCCAATCTGACAAAATAGCTACATCATATTTAACTAAATGCACATTTACTAATGTGAATCATAAAGAAATGTATTTTTACTGAATAATACTGGAAGCAAATGACAGACAATTCTAAAGCAATGCATTGATTTTTTTTATTGTTATTTTAGGGGGACAGTCTTTAAACCCCCGTACCCTCTACTCCTACCTTAAGGATACAGTTATATCACTTTTATTTATTTATTTATTTTATTATTCAAACTTCTATACCGCCCTTTTCCTTTTGGACTCAGGGCGGTGAACAGCCAAAATAAAAACAATTATACATAACATTACAGTTAAAAATAGATTTAAAATAATTAAATAAATTTGGCCCGTAATTTAAAACTTGTCAATTTAAAATCCGTATCAAATTTTAAAACCTACCATAAAATCAAGACAGACCGGCTAACTGAAAAAAGTAAGTTTTTAGGGCCCGACGAAAAGTCTAGAGGTTGGAGATCATTCGTATCTCTGGGGGTACATTGTTCCAAAGGGTAGGTGCCACCACAGAGAAGGTTCTCCTCCTGGGGGTCGCCAGCCGGCATTGTCTGGCCGACGGCACCCTAAGGAAGCCCTCTCTGTGGGAGCGAACCGGCCTTTGCACCATTTATATTTAAACACACATGTACATTTTCAAATACTTTTAAAACTGAAAACATGCAGACAGAATCCATTTGTAACCTGAATGTGAATTGACATTCACATAGTCCAATTTATTGACCTCAAAATTATGCAAAACTAATTCAACAAATTATGCCAACTAGAATCCAAAGAACCATCATTCATTTTCTATGATAATCAAAAATTTAGACTTTTCTGAATGCATAAATATGAGAAGTAAATTCACAAGGTAACATGGCAGTTATTTAGAAATTTGATGAACAACTGTACATAACATATTATGAATTTCAGTTTCCTGAATTCTAAAATTTATATGATCTGAAAATCTGTTTATAAAATAGTATGAAATTTAGAGTCCTGAAGATTATTAAGACCAGCTCCAAACTTTACTCATTTGAATCTTGGATCCCTGAATATTTGATTGAATCCATCTTAGCTTGTAGGGACTGAAATATTTTTGCAATCATACTGTGTTGACAGGATCTGTGACCTGTTGCAAATGGATCCCAAACACCTACTAGCACTTCAGAAAGCAGCACCAAGATTATTTATATATTCTTAATCTTTTTTTGTATAAATAGCAAACAATCATTTCAATTAGAACAGCTTGTAAGACAAACAAACAAACAAACAAATCCTCACTAATACCTTGTAAGATTTTTATTAGAGGGTCTTATGTAACATACCTTTTATTAATTCATGCATGCAGACAGACAGACAAAAGTATTTATGATTGAAAACATTGCTTTTACTAACCACTAATAGAACATCATTAAATGTTCATTCTGAAATATGTACTTTCAATATATAGGAAGTTCACCAATCTGGTAACACTATATCCTTTATGCATATTTACCTCTGAAATTAAACTGCTTTTGCTTCTAATGAAAATTCCAAAAGCATACAGACAAAAGTCATAGTGTCAACTGTTTAGATTAGACACAAGTATACTATAAATTCATGAGAAAGCAGGAAGAAGTCAGACATCCTTCAAATACTCTATGTGGCAATTGTCCCATTACATTGTACATGCAGGTGGTACTCATTTCAAAGTGATGGTTGACTAACTTGGCAGAATCCACCACCAGATGGTGTATCCTAGTGGTATGAATAAAATGCATTTAATTAAACCAAATTGCTCTGTGCTTACCTTTCATCTGCTGTGCCTAGGTCAATAGTAGATGCTGAATTAGAAAGAAAAACAGTGAAGACTGCATGGAAGAATTCTGACATGTTTGACAAGTTATTCAGAAATGCTCAGAATATTCTTGGTCAAAAAGACAACATATATTAGCTGACCCATGATCCAAAGCACTCACTGCTCCTCAGAAAGTGTTCTATTCACACATGATGACTTAGATTTTTTAAAGAGATTTGCTCCTTTGTACTGTATTGAAAAATGCTTAATTTCATTTTAAAGAAGGTACTAGTGAAACACATCG
This sequence comes from Pantherophis guttatus, assembly GCF_059756535.1. Classification (NCBI taxonomy): domain Eukaryota; kingdom Metazoa; phylum Chordata; class Lepidosauria; order Squamata; family Colubridae; genus Pantherophis; species Pantherophis guttatus. The sequence goes on from NC_142070.1 coordinate 36,131,210, forward strand.
AGGTTGTTTTAAACCCTACCACATTATTTATAAAAAAGGAAAGAGGTCTTTTTCTGTTTGAAAGCAGCAGCATTAGTAGTAGTAGTAGTAGTAATAGAAGTAGTAGTAGTAGTAGTAGTTTTATTACATCACTGACATGATTTTATCAAATTTTTGCAAGAAGTTTCAAGGCTCAAATTAAAGCAGATTTAATTCAGACTGCTAAATAAAATAATTCAGACAGCTAAACACAATAAATGGTAGATTACTATAATATAAATATTAAAAACTAATTAGACAGGAAAACTTTATTATGGATAAAACACTAATATATCAGGTTGTAAAGCTATCTGTGGTGTGTATAACAGTCTATCTGCAAACACTTCCTTGATACCCAGCAGACTCCATATCCACTTTATTTTATTTTATTTTTTTAAAAGGTAAGTAAGCATGTTAAAAAATAATGTACCAGCCTCACCGACCACTTTTATTTTCAATAAAGGCATTTATAGAAAATATTGTATAGTGATCAGCAACAAATGACATGTAACATAAAATGTACAGTACCATAAAAATCATTAAAAAGATATTGTATATTTTGTATATTTACGAGCTCCAAAAATTAATTTTCTGTATAAAACAATGGCTACTAAATGAAATTTTGTCCTCTCCTGGAGATCTTATGATTCCATTCTGACAGAAAAAAGCAAATGACCTCCTAGGAAGCCCTTGGTTATTATTCCAATTGTTCTCAATTGGAATAATATTTCATGTTTTCAATTAGAAATCTCATGTTTTCAATTAGAAATTGGGACAATTCCTCTAGAATCATAGGGTCCATATAGGTCAGCATTATTTCTTGCTCTATATTCACTTTTCAAGTGTGTTCCTGGCTATCTGAATTATACTTGCTAACTTTTCTTCTTCATTGAGATCCTTAGTTCAGATTTATTCACACCAGTGAAGCTTCTTATGTAAAGCCCTCCTGGCCTTGGATATCAAGACCTAAACCGCAATGTGACCGTGGGTATTTCACAGAACCCTGCAGTTAAAGCACAGTGAATCAAGTAATCAATATGGGAAAAGTTCCATAGTACGCAACAGCAGGTAATATGTTTTCAATATTACCCGCCTAAAGCACTGTAGAACTTTTTCCTCAGCCTGCTTTAATGACTTGTTCTCTACAATATCAGAGGGGAGGTATAATAATACTTTTGCAGAGTAAAACTGCACCTGTCACCTGGAGGAAACTGAAATTCTAGCTCATATCTTTCTTCAATATCCTTGCTACAGCAACAGGTGATCTACGATCATGACTTGGCTTACTCTGAACAGTGTCATCTGTTACTATAGAAATAAAAATGAAAGAATGACATTTTCCCATTTTATGTGCTTTTTAACCAATGTTGGTTTTACATTCAAATTATAGGCGCTCAATTTAATCACATTGTGAAATACTCTAAACCATTAGTGATGAAATAAAATATATCACCTGACATCTCTTTGAAGGGCAGAAATCAAGTCACAAAGAAAAATAATAATAACAAATACATAATTCATAAAGAAAGGAAATCTGACACAATCCTAAATTCAATTTTTTACTGATTTTGGCAGTTCTTGATATGACACCCAGCCTTTCCCATCCCCGCCCCCCATTCTGCAGCATGCATGAGAAATGCAAACAGAAACCTTTCTACTTTCTGAATACTACTCAATTTATCATCAAGATTACTCCTGCCATTGTGAATTTTGCAGATATGCACTGCTTGAACTATTATGTATAATATAATCTAAATACAGAGAACATGAATACTTTTATATCTTCCTTTCTCATTTTTTCAATATCTTTTAAGTCTGTGGAAAGAACAATATCAAGAAAGCAGTATCACAGCAGTTTTAGAAATCCTTGTGAGTGGAGCTATGCAAGATCTGATAGCGTTTTTATTTTTATTTCATCTGAAATACCAAATTCTGGTCAACTATATACAAATTAAAACAGAGGCAGATATACAGGCTACTTGAAAAGCAATATGATAGTTTGGTGTAAATTAATGTACAGGTCTAATTACCATAGTTTGAGATTTAGTTCCTCATTGAGAAATGCTTTATTCTAAAACCATTTAAAGTATCCTTATTTTCTATTTGTAATTGCTTGTGAAAATGCATCAAATCCTCACAGACTGTTATCTAGATTCCATACAGTAAATTGCAATAGAATAGAGTAGAGTAGAGTAGAGTAGAGTAGAGTAGAGTAGAGTAGAGTAGAGTAGAGTAGAGTAGAACAGAACAGAACAGAACAGAACAGAACAGAACAGAACAGAACAGAATAGAATAGAATAGAATAGAATAACAGAGTTGGAAGGGACCTTGGAGGTCTTCTAGTCTTCTAGTCTAACCCCCTGCTCAGGCAGAAAACTCTATACCATTTCAGACAAATGGTTGTCCAATCTATTTTTTGAAACTTCCACTGTTGGAGAATTCACAACTTCTGGAGACAAGTTGCTCCATTGGTTAATTGTTCTAACTGTCAGGAAATTGTTTGTTTGTTTGTTTGTTTGTTTGTTTGTTTGTTTACATGATTTATATCTCTGCATATCTCATACAATACAATGATACAATACATATCTAATACAATGGCTCTAGATGGCTCACAACAATCCATAATTTTTTAATTTTTTTTTTAATTTTTTGATTTATATGCCGCCCTTCTCCGGAGACTCAGGGCGGCTTACAATGCGTTAAGCAATAGCCTTCATACTTTTGTATATTTTATACAAAGTCAGCTTATTGTCCCCACAAACTGGGTCCTCATTTCACCTACCTTAGAAAGGATGGAAGGCTGAGTCAACCTTGAGCCTTGGAGAGATTTGAACCAGCAGTAATTGCAGGCAGCTGTGTTAATAACAGGGTGCTTAGACCACTGTACCATCAAGCATAGCTAAAACATACCCTTCCCTACAAGTACCAGACCAAACATCCTTAGATGGAAATCTCCTCATTCTAGGCCAGGGGTCTGCAACCTGTGGCTCTGGAGCTGCATGTGGCTCTTTCACCCCTTTGCTGCACTCCTTGTCACTCAAAATATGTGTCACAGCTGCCAATTTGTGACACCCACCGGCACATTATTTATTGAGCTTTTCAACTCCCGGTAGGCCAATCATGGATAAATCCAAGAAAAGAAAAGTTTCAGAAGAAAACATTTAATTCAACTACATATGCTAGTTTTGTGGCTGCTCAAGAATAGTCAGGCACGGGAAGAGTTTTGTGGCTCCTGGTGTTTTCTTTTCTGTGTGAAATGGGTCCAAATAGCTCATTGAGTGTTTAAGGTTGCAGACCCCTGTTCTAGGCCAATGTCTGGGGAAAGATTTAGGTCTTCACAGCCCACTCAACACCTCAAAGGGTAGGGATCCCTTGAATCCCTGGTGGGAGGTTCCTCCAAGGGACTGGGGAGGCCACTGAGAAGATATGCCTCTGAGGTCCCATCAGATGGCAACAGGAATGATAGGACGTATCATAAGTTATTTGGTCCTGTGCTACATAGGTGAAAACCAACACCTTGTATTGTACTTGGAAAGCAACTGGAAATTAGTGCAGCTCACACAACAGTGATGTTATTTAGGTGAACCATAAGCCACCCAAAATAGTCTTTGCTGCTGTATTCTGGACGTGTTGCAGATTCTGAATGGACTTTAAGGACAGCCACATAGAGCACACAGCAATAATCCAAATAGGAGGTGATTAAGACATGGGTGACTTAGGCTTTATAGTACAGAAATGGGGACAGTTGATGTACAAGATAGATTTGTGCCAAGACCCTCTCAGCCACAGTTTCCACATGCTATTTCAGCAGGAGCCATGAGGACTCCCAAATTGTGCATCAGATATGTATGTGGGAATTTACCCTATGCAGATTCAGAAATGTCAATTCTCCTGGGCTTAACTGGGCAAAAATGACAACAACTCTGTCTTGTTAGGGTTGAGTTACAACTGGTTTCTCCTCATCCAAGCCCTTAACAACCTCCAGGCCAGGGTGGTTCTACTTACCTTTACTACAGTTCACAACGGGAAACATTTTTTCAAAAAGAATCATAACAGTTTAGCCTTCTTCACACAACCTACACATCAGCACCATATTTAAAAAAAATTAACAATCTAAAAAGGAAGAAAAGTAGAAAAATAACTTTTAGCAGTCTTCATTTATCATCTGCCTACATTTTCTTGGGTCTAACAAAGTAAGCATATGTGAATTGCCCTAAAGTAATTTGAGCACTGCTGTGTTGCCATGTGTAAGTTATGTGTAGCATTAGAATTAAAATACAATGCTGAATAATGAAAAACTGAACGAGCCTTGGAAATGACTAATATTTCAATTGGATTCTTGATTAAGCAACAACAATATAATGTTTAAGCGAGTTTCCTGATATTCTTTTATAATTTACACATTTTCTGAGGTATAAATATGCATATGTTTAAACAGAAGTGGGATGAGGGATGTATCCCAGAATTTTCAGTTCTAGTGTAAATTGATATTTTAAAATTAATAATTTTTGCTTGAGTTGAATTAAAAGAAAGCTTTATTATGGTAGTTGCAATAAAGTCATGGATTCAATAAAAGCAATCTTCAATTTGTTTTTCCAAGTCTAATGCTTTACAGCTTGAAGACATCCCAGTAGCAGGTGGTCCCAAGCCTGAAGGTATTGTATTTTTTAGAGTATAAGATGCTCCAGAATATAAGACGCACATTAGGTTTTGGGGAGGGAAACAAGAAAAAAATTTGCTCTGCCTACAGCATCCATCGGTATTCATCTGGCTAGTATCCTTGCAGCAAACAGCAAATAGCCTGGTCAGCTTCAGCACATTATCGCAGCCCGATTCAGCACGAACAGCTGATTGGCAGTTGGATTGGCCTCCCGAAATACCACCAATCAGCTGTTCCAGGCTGTGGGGATCGCCACAGCCCATCACCATCTCGTGTCATGTTTTTGGCCTCTGCGCATTGTGTTTTTGGCCCATTCCAGGCAGCGGTGAACCCCACAGCCTTGAACAGGTCTAAAATGGAGTGTTCAGAGGCCGAAAACACAAGCACAGAGGCAGAAAATGGCTGAAGGGTGGGGGCCAGTGGGTGGGCGGGGCTTCAGCAACATTCTGAATAAGATGCACAGACATTTCCACCCACTTTTAGGTGGAGGGAAAGTGCATTTTATACTCCAAAAAATATGGTAATCATTGTCAGTAACTTCATATTGTTGTTCAATATGTGAAAGCATTACATTATGACAAATAAATATGCACTTAAGTCAATTAAGTTCAAGTGTCTTGAACATTGTAATAACTACATAGTACAGATAGCCCTGTATTTGCTTTTTACAAAATAAGAACAGCACCTTTAGAACATCATCTTATAAAATTTTAAGCACTTCTACTAACATTTTATCTAGTCCTTTGAAGATTTTTTTATTAGCAATATTGTACTCTAACATAAGTGTAGCCAGATTGTTTGATCCATTTAAACCCAATGGAGTCAACTTCTCTGACTGACACAGCTCTCCACAGCAAAGGTCTTTTTAGCCATTCTCACAGTAATTTTTAACTGATCATGCCAGAAACTAAACTTGGAACTTTTGCTTATAAACTCTGTAAGGTGTTCTGCTTCAGAGCTAAAGCCCCATCCATCTGCTATGATTTCAAGTAACTAAAAAAATAAGCAGACAGTACAGATTGGAAAACAATTCCCAGTTTTCTCCATCTAAATTTTATAAATCAGTGATTATTTTGGGGAAGGTTTCCCATCCTGTGTAAATTTGAAATGTTGTTTTATTGTAGGGTTGGGTTGTGGTAAATTAGATTATTTTTCAGTAATAATGTAATAGCAATAATTCTATGTTAGAGATATAGACTAGTCTATATCTCTAGAAATTGTAATATATAGATAGTCTTTGCACTCTCCCCATTAAAAGCATTCATATAACAGAGTAATAAAATAGCAGAATTGGAAAGGACCTTCTAGTCCAATACCCCGCTCAGACAGGAAACCCTATACCATTTCAGACAAATGATTGTCCAATCTCTTCTTAAAAACTTCTGTGTTGGAGTACTCACAATTTCTGGAGGCAAGTCATTCTACTGTTTAATTGTCCTAATTCTCAGGAAATGTCTCCTTAGTTCTAGGTTGCTTCTCTCTTTGATTAGTTTCCATCCATTGCTTCTTGTCCTGCCTTCAGATGCTTTGGACAATAGCGTGACCCCCTCTCCTAGTTCCTCTTTTCATTAAACTAGACATACCCAATTCCTGCAACTGTTCTTCATATGTTTTAGCCTTCAGTCCCCTAAACATCTTTGTTGCTCTAGAATCGCAAAATCTTTTTTACATCGTGGCGACCAAAACTGGATGCAGTATTCTGAGTGCAGTCTTACCAAAGCATTATAAAATGGCATTAACACTTAACATGATGTGTTACATAAGAATTGAAGGTTCCAATTGGGCCAAGTTGACTTTCAAAGCAAGCAGCATTATGCAAAGCATGGAAAAGGTGAAATAAATAGCAAACCAAATAAATTAAGGCATGAGGTAGGGAAGGAAAATCAAGCTACAACTAACTTAATAACCTTCACTACCACTCTACCTTTTTGTCCTTACAAACCATCCTTGCTTCTCCCACATCCATACCATGCCTCCCACTTTTTTCACACATCTCTTAGGATAAAACTTCCTTGGAAATCAGTGCTACTGAAGTATTGTCAGTATTAGAGTCTGTGGCACACCATATGTCAGTTAAGCCTTGCTGCTGTGTTTTTTTTTAAATGTTATGATATATACCATTACATTTTTCCTTGATGCACGCACGCTGAGTCAATAAAGACCATAAGATTTTTTTTTTGCAGAAACTACAAACCTTCCACACAAAGTTATCATTTCTATTACCAGATGGCTATTGTTTATGTTCACGCTCTTCACTGTGAGAAGAATACTAATAAATCAAAAATTTCAAGTAGAAAAAAAGCAGTGTTCTGACTGGAATTTTTTTTCTTTTTAAAGAACTTGACTATCAAAATAGATAAAGCCATTATAAGCTTGCAACCTCAATCAAATATAAATTGTCATTTCTGGCATACAGAAGGTTAATGTTGTATTTCTTAGCCCTGGAGCAATGTATGAATATATACAATCAGAGATTTCAGTAAACCCATCTAAACCAGGCATGTACATTTTTCACTTCAGCAGCTACTCTGGTGGTAACTTGTAGATCAAATTTCATCTAGTCTGTGTTCCTGACAGCAGTCACATCAAATTACAGAGTCTTCTAGGGTTTGCTGGCACCTTCATCTCAGCCTTTATATCAAATAATATGCCTGTTCCTTTCATCATGCAATCCTTAATTATCTGCAAATCAGCAGGCTGCAGCTTGTGCTAGCCAAGAAATGAGGAAAAAACAATGTTCTTCCCAATGCACATGAGTGGACACCCTTTAGAGAAATCTGATTTGATTGCCAGTAAAAATATTCTATTGGTACGTTTTAATCTCTCCACCATTCTATTTAATCTCTCTCATTCCATTTAAATCTTAAAACTCTTTTCCTAAAAAATTAGCTTATACGGGCATTTTTAAAATAGCAAGATATTTATCCTTTGCCACAAAAATGCTGTGAATATTATTTCTCATTTTCAGATAGCTGATGCTTGGTGGATAAATACATTAATTCCCTCAGGTCAATGTACTATGCATAAAAAATAGGAAGAAAAGATGTTGCAAAGGGAATATTTTCTATTTAGCCTTCTGTCTGAAATGCCTGCCTTTAGAATACCCCTTTCTAAATGCAAGCGAAGGTGAATTAAATTTTCTGATTCAGATAGGATCAGGGTCGGTATAGGAAACTAACTAATCCATCAAGAACTCATTATATTCTGCTTGCCTAGGAGGAAGTCTTTATGTAGCAAGTCTGTCTTTGAATTGTGGAACATTGCCTATCAATTTTCAGCTCCTGGTGTTGCTAAAATCTAACATCAACTCCGCTTAGAGAATCACTACCTAGAAAGTTGTACTTGATCTAATTATTGCAACCCAGGGTCAGCATTTAAAATATATTACTCAGGACTAAGCTAAAGATGGTTGCATGCTATAAAGGAATCAATCATGGAACTGTCATTAAATACTAACTTGTGTATAAAATAATTTTTAATACTTGATCTTGCATTAGTACAATAAACTTCCTTCTTAGAGGATAGAAATACGATATACAAAGGAAAAGATTTCAAGTATGCCTTTGTTTGAAATATTATATCCTAATAGTAGTTACAGATGTTCAAGTTTGTTAACATTACATTTAAGATTTTTAGTTAACAAACATCAAAAATTATTTCCTTGCATCATAGAAACAATGAATACACATTTTAAATAAGCCAAGTAAATCAATAAGTTTCATTTGAACAGGCTTCTTATAACTATAAATGATATGGCATAAATGACACAGGTTGTAGGAAAAGAAGTGGCAGAATCTGGAAGCTAAATTAAAGGAGGGATCAGCCTAGAATCCCTATGTAGTTCACTGAACTAAATCTAACTTGCTTTGAATTCTGTTGAATCTTATCTAACTCCAGGGAAGTGTTAACAATTAGCATTCTGTGCATAGGCATGATTAGCAATGAATCAGTTTAATTGCACCTTCATTTGTGGAGCTGATCTTTTTTGCGTGGCACATATGTACACAGATGATATGATGACCATGAAATAAGTTTGAATGGAAATTGCTTATTTATCTTATGTAAAGATATTGTTTGGGACTACAGGACATTTCAAATCATCAGAAATGATAAGAACCCAGTTTATCAGGCCATATAAATTTAGAATTGGTATTATAAAATTATGAATACAAAACAAGTTCACTGCCAAAAATAATAGAAATTGTAGTACAGCTTAGATTACCTACTCCTACATTAGTGCAAAGTACTTATATTGATTGAGAAACTTCATCAAAGCTTATACATTCAACAGCATTACTACTATTTTTTTTATTTATTTATTTTTATATGCCACCCTTCTCCAGAGACTCAGGGCAGCTTACAATGCGTTAAGCAATAGCCTTCATACTTTTGTATATTTTATACAAAGTCAGCTTATTGCCCCCACAAACCGGGTCCTCATTTTACCCACCTTAGAAAGGATGGAAGGCTGAGTTGATCTTCAGCCTGGTGAGAATTGAACTCGCAGTAATAGCAGGCAGCTGGATGTTAAATGCTGCGTTAGTAGGAGGCATTAGCCTCCTACGCCACTCAGGCTCCTATAGCCCATCCATAGAGCTATCTGTTTAAACATGCAGAATCAAAAGTGCTTTCATCTACAGCAAGAAACTATATGATCTAATCCATACCTCTCATGAGAAACTATATTGTTTTGATTTACTAGTATAACTTTATGGCTGTCAAATCATAATCTTAAAGTCCCAAGGGATACCACAGCCCCTGCCAAGGAAGCAATGACTAACTCATCAGTATGCAGTCCTTTCCCAGCTAAAGGTATTATGTTGAGAGCACAAAGTGGTAAGCAGGATCACAACAAAAACTAAAAGTAGATTTAATGCAATTAAAATTGAACTGGATTAAATATAATTAGCATGATCATTCCCATATATTTAATAGTTTTATTTAACAGTTGTAATACATACGCTACTTTGTATGAAAGGATAGCACACAGTCGGAAATAAAACAACTTTGGCATTAAAAAATACATACACACACACACACACACATAATTGACCAACCTTAGCTTTTCTGGCTTATATTGTTACATAATCTCTTTTCCATGGACTGGAGGGGATGTGGTTTCATGCGCTGCCTGCATAACGTATGCGCGGATGGGGCTCTGCTCGTTTGCATGGGCCTGTGGCTGACCAATGCCAGTCTTCAGCCCAGGGGTTGGAGACCCCAATCTAAATAAATAGAAGGGTTGGTTTTTTTTTTTAGTATTTTTAAAATACTAAATTCCTTCTGATGTTTTTTGTTTTTTAATAGATACATCTTTCTTAATCTTTCGTAACCTTTATATTATTTCTCTCAATTTTATTTTCAATTCATTCTTTCTCCAGAATTATTACTTCTTAGTTCTTGCATACTCTGCATCATCCCTATCTTCTCATCATATCTAGATGTAGTTTCCTTTATTTATTCTACAATTTTTCAATCTTCAATCTGTATCGTATATGAAGTTAATCCCAGCAAACTGACAATTTCTCATGCCTTAAGAAAACTGTATTGAAAACAGTTTCTGTAGAAACAAATTATTCCATCCTATGAGGGGCATACAAACAATTAGTGCTAAAGTTATTTATACTGCAGCTGAGATTCTATACAGGAATCAAAATACAAGAGGATGCCAATATGTTCAGAAAATGTGAGGAAATTAGATAGCAATATTACAATTGCCTTGACTGATAGTCTGGTATCTTTGCAGAAGAGTAAAGAGAGTCAAAAGAATTTCCATATCAAGAAGTGTGTATTTTTTAGAAATGGAGGGTTTTAAAATAAATGATGCATTAAGTCAAGCCTGAGATGTGATGCACTATAGTGTGAACTCTAAAAAGCATTCATTTGTTACATTTATATAGAGCCACGCACTATATATTTCTTTTTTTGTTTGTTTATTGCCTCATACCACAAATATTCCCCTTCTCAGCCACATGCAGAAAAACATACTGGTTCTGCTATTTAAATAGGCTAATAAAAACAACATTCAGCCATTTGGAACTGAAATATTCATGAGCTACTCAGGGAACAATGAAACTCAACTACCTTAGCTGTCCTAAAGGAACAAAAGTCAGGGGAACAGAACAGTAAATACAGACCATTCTAATACATCTTAAATTTTCCTTCTTTGTACACTCCTTTTAGCAGAACATTTTCAGTATAAACTCAGACAGGGGAATTAGTGTGCTTGAAGAAAACTGTATATGGCCTTCAACCAGATTTTCTGGTTGCTTCCCCCCTTTCTTTGACAGGCCTTCCCCCCCAAACCTTTGACAGGACTGGTATGTTTCAAAAGATCCAAATGAGGCAGCTATCCCACTATTTAGTTATCTCTTGTCATGGTAAATGCCTAACTGTATTGCCACTCTGGGCACCTGGCTCTGCAGGGGTTAACTAATCATATATCCCATCACTCCCATAGCCACTCCTTACCTCCTGGCCCGTCCTCCTGGGTATAATAGCTCTCACCACGAGGTACTCCAGTTGTTCCAGATGTTTACCTGAAAGAGAGAGGTTTAAGGTCAGTGACCTCTGGTGCCACAGGGCCTAGGATTCACCTAGGCCTGCAATAAAGGAATTCAATTGAAAACTAGAATTTGTCTTTGAGTTATTGGGCTAGATCCATCATTGAACAATATGGTAGCAGAGGATGGTTGCCCGTAACTCCAAATGATCTGCCCTGAAGAGACTACCCTGTCCTGAACCCAGCATCTGCCCTGAAGAGACTAACAGAGTACAGACAAGAGCACTCACCAAGAAGATGGCTGAGCTACTTGCATCCAAGGGCACCACCATGGAGGAAACAGCAGCTGAGAGCGAGCAGGACTACAGCCTGGACTCACAATCAGACGAGGAGGGGTCACCTGAAAAGACCACCACCCTGGAAGAAAAAACAACACAGAAAATAAACAAATTTAAACTCTCCATCCTGAAACTGATGGAGGCAAGCAACGACAAGGAAAACCTCACTGCGGACCTTCAAAGTCTTCTCGAGCAGCAAGAAGCAGCGATCGAGGCCCCAAAGACACCCGAGGAAGAAACTCAACCTGAAAAGGGTAGGCCATCCCAGCCCGATGACCTCGAGCTGGCCGAATCCATTTTCGCGCCTTCCTCCTGGTGGCCATCTTGGGATGGGCCCCAACCAATGGGAAGCCAGGATTTGAATTCCTTGGCGCAAAAATGCCCGAACCCCGAAGCAGACGAGGGGCACCCAGAAAGCGACCATGAAGAACATGCAACATCCGAAAAAAATCACCTACTGATCTTGAAGTGCAAAAAGCAATCGAGACACTCACCGCTGCACTTGGCTCCACTTTCGAGCTTCCCGCAGCACTCAAGAACTGAAAAAGAAATCCTGGAAGCCACAAGAACACCAGGACAGCCAACAACGACCAGCCGACTGAGTCACAGCCCCCCAGAGAGACCGCGCACACCAACAGCCAGCACCAAAAGCCGGCCACCTGCAGGAAGGCTCAACTGCAGGATTCGAACCCACCACCCACAGCACCAACTACGCAAGACCCGACGGCAAGGAGAAGAACCGGCTACTCACCCATCCCACGACCACCACCAGACCACTCCACACGACCGGGGACCGACGAACATGAGGCAGGACCCGCCGCCGCCACTGCCATCGCCACCGAGCCGCCGAGCACAGGAAATCCCTGACCTACGACCTACACTGCCGCTGATCCATAGAAGTCCTCAACTTACGACCGCTTTGCCTCCTCACCTTCTTCCCTTCTTCGCTGGGGATCCAGCCGCCCTGCAATGGCATCCGCCTTCCAGAGGAGACTACGGACCCACTGGGGGTGAGTCCAGCCTTCCCCGGACAGGCCTAGGCCTAGGCCTGGGAGCTCCAGCAGCAGGACCCTCACTCGATGGACTCCGGCGCGAAATGGGCTTCGCGCATGCCCAGTCTCCACCTGCAACAAGAGAAGCAAGTTACATAGAAACAAGTAAATACAGACTAGCAACAGACATCCCAAAGCCTTATTGCGAGTTCAATCACACAATGGACCATGGACAGCTCCCCACAGTAAGTAACTTTCCTAACAATTCTGGGGCAAATTATGCCAATTTGCCAAAATTACAATTAGATGGGGGTAATATTATAGAATAGAGTCAGCAATTGCAAATTGCTCTCATGAGAGAAAATGCACTATTTTTAGCCAACAGACCTTCACAAAAATCCTGGTCACTGGAAATTGATTGTATTCACCATAGGGCATTTTGTATTATGTTAACTACTATTCCTTCTGCCATGTATCCTACTATTGAAGATAACCTGACTGTTTATGAAATTGGACAAAAATTATGTAGCCTGTTTTACAGCCAGAGAAGGGCCACAACCACTAGAATATCTAAGGAGTTCCACTCTGCTAGACATAAGACAGGGGTCTCCATGAGTGAGCACATACTAAAATTAAATGCAACAAGGGCAGAGCTCATGCAGAGGGGAGAAATAATCACTGAAGTGAGCATGATAAGTGTCATCATAAACTCTTTAGATAGCAGTTGGGACAACTTCGTAACCCAACTAGATAGCCTCAGCTTGCAATACCTATCGCTAGGCACATTAACCAACAAACTTATTGCAGAGGACAATCTGAGGAGGGATCGCCACATGTCCAGGAGGGATCCAGGCCAACTAGAAGGGTTGAGTTTCAGGATAGAGTAAGAAACACCCCAGAATGTTACTCTTGTGGGTCTAGGAATCACTTAAGGAGAGACTGCCCTAGAAACCACAGGGATAGGAGACACAACGACAACAGGGGAGGGAGATCACCTGAGCGCAGGTACCCCAAAGAAAAAGGGCGAGGGTGGTTCCCCAACCCAGGAGGCATTATGAACACAGGGACAACTCTAGAGACAGTAACCCGGGTTCTATGTATGGGCTCAGACACGATGACTCAGACACTAAACACAAGATAGAGAGAAACACGTGGCTTCTGGATTCCGGAGCCACAAGTCACACAACTTGCAACTCCAGACTACTAGACTCATTCACAGAAGCAGACTTCAAACTAAAGGTAGCAAACCAAAGCACAGTTCAAGTAGTAGGGAAGGGGAACACATACATTACACAAATAGGAAAAATAGAGGGGGTACTGTATGTGCCAGGGATACCCCACAATGTACTAGCTATTACCAAGCTGACACGGGACACAAACATCGAAGTAATGTTTAAAGATGGAAAGGCCTACATGATCAAGCAAGGGGAGGAGATAGGAAAGGTGTCCATACGTGAAGACTTACCCTACTTCACACCCAAGGCAAGAGAGGGAGGAAGCGTTAACACCAGCACAGACCGCAAGGCAGATGAAAACACAGAAACAGAGGGGGTAAAACAGGGGGCAGCCAAATGTAAACAACATGTCAATGAAACTGTATCCATTGGGAAGCCATTGCATGATAACTGCGCCCACCTCCTTCACAGGAGGATGGGGCACATCAGTTTTCCTATTGTAAAAAGAATGTCAGAGTATACCGAAGGCCTCAAAGTAAAGAAGTGCGAAAATTATCTGGAGTGTTCAATCTGTAAGCGTTCAAAGATTAGAGTTAAGGCCATACCAAAAAGGTCAAAATGAACCACAGAGTTTCCCTTCCAATTAGTACATATGGACTTGGTAGGGCCATTGAAGCCATCTGTCGGGCATAGGAAGCGATTCTTCCTCACCATTGTAGATGACTATACCAGATATGGGTATGTCTACTCCCTAAGACACAAAAACGAGGTGTTCCAAAGATTTAAAGAATTCCACAAAAGAATAGAAATGCAACACAATATGAGAATAAGGCAAATAATGACAGACAGGGGCTCAGAATTCATGGCCAAGGTGGCTGAGGGAGCGGGGCATAGCACACTACACTTCTTCGCCATTCTCGCCCTTCTAGAACGGGGTCGTAGAGAGAAAAAAATGGAGTGTTGCAAACGATGATGAGGTGCGCCTCGGAGGATGCTGGGATGGGGCAGCATTTTTGGTCAGAGGCATTGCACTACTCCAATTACACTCTAAATAGACTGTGGTCAAGCTCGATCAATAAGACCCCATATGAGATGCTATACAACAGAAAGCCCAACATGGCACACCTACACATATTCGGCGCCCCAGCTGATGTCCACATCCCCAGACAACTGAGAAAGAAGGGAGAGAAAATATCAAAGAGACTGAGATTTGTGGGTTATGAACCAGGCACAAAGGGCTACAGATTCATCAACAACAACAACAGATTTGTTGTATCCAGGTCTGCCAATTTTCACGAAAACACCAACTGGTCGAGGATCCACTCCAATGATACCATCACCAATAGAGACACACTCGAACATGGTCAGGGGGAAGCAAAGGTGGAAGCACATAAAACCAACCACCAGAAAATAAACATCAAAGAGTGGAAAGCAGGGCATCCCTCTCTGAAGCTAGATAACCTGACAAACAAAGAGGCAGACAATATGCAAGAGACCGAGCCAAACCCCAGTAGACCAATCAGAGAGAACAGGAACAAGCTACCGAAGAGACTGGAAGATTACGTCATGACCATCCACGACAACCACATCACACCGAATTCGTATGAGGACATACTTGGCCTTCCCCAGGAAGAGAGAGAGAAATGGATATCAGCCATGGAGAGGGAGATGGAGAGCCTCAGGAACCTGCAAGTGTATTAGCCCGCTCAAGTTCCAGAGAACAAAAAGCCGATAGGAAGCAAATGGGTATTCAGGGTCAAGACACTAGAGGACAACAAGGCCATGTACAAAGTGAGACTGGTTGCACAGCGTTTCGCCCAGAGATACTGTCAGGGCCAAAAGTGTCAAAAGTGCCCTGGTAGTGGCCACCATCCTAGGGCTGGAAGTTTTCCAATTCGATATACAAACTGTGTACCTCCACGCCGAATTGGATAAGGAGATATACGTCAAAGCACCACCCAGATATAACGAAGGTGAGAACAAGACTTGGCTGCTGAATAAAAGCCTATATGGACTCAAACAGTCAGGCAAGAGGTGGTATGATTGCCTAGCCAAGGCTCTCAGATCCATGGGCTTTGAAGCCACCTCAGCCGACAAATGCCTCTTTACAAAGAAAGAAAGTAACTCATTCGAAGGTGTGCTCGTTTATGTGGACGACATCTTGTACATAAGCAAGCATAAGGACAGATGTGAGAAATTTGCCACTGAACTGGGTAGCCACTTCTCCTTAAAATCGCTAGGCAAAATCGATTAGTATCTAGGAGTCCACATGATCAAAACTGATAAAGTGTTTCGCCTTTCCCAGAAAGAAAAAATCATCGAGTTACTATCAAAATGTAACATGTCTGAGGCAAAACCCAGCGAAACTCCCATGCAGCCAGAGTTCCTGAAGAGTATGTACGATGAATCAGAACCTTTCGCTGACAATAAATTATACAGACCAACTATAGGATCACTGTTATATATAGCCAACTGGACCAGGCCAGACATCACCTTAGCCGTTAACTTACTATCTAGGCACGTAAGCAAACCCACCATATCCCATTGGAACGCCATCAAAAGATTGCTTAGATATTTAAAATTCAGCATAGATGCCCAGCTCTGCCTCGAAGCAGAAATATCAGAAAAACCAAAACTAACCTGCTACGCTGATGCCAATTGGGCTGGGGACATAAAAGCAGGAAAAGTACCTCAGGCTATGTGCTGCTGCTCAACAACTGCCTCATTCATTGATACACAGGGAAGCAAAAACTGGTAGCCACCTCAACCACAGAAGCAGAATTTGTTTGCCTGTCCAAGGCCGCAAACAACCTGGTATGGTTCGATGACTTGCTCAGCAGTATTTGGGCTGAACCCTCATACCCAATAGTCATTCATGAAGATAACAAAGCAGCGATAGAAATCTCAAGAGCCGATGCCGTAGGTCAGCGATCTAGGCACATTGACATCAAATGCAAACATGTCAGGCAGTTCTCAGAAATAAGTTTCATTAAGGCTGTACACTGTGATACTGAGGAACAAACCGCAGACATACTCACAAAGCCCCTGCCACACAAACAGCATGCATACCTCATGTCGAAAATATGTGTTTATATGTAACCTATGCATATATATGTGTATAACTTGTATGTATGTATGTAACTTTTGTATACCTGTACTCAGTTAGACATTTAGAGGGGGTTTTGTCATGGTAAATGCCTAACTGTATTGCCACCAGGCTCTGCAGGGGTTAACTAATCCCATCACTCCCATAGCCACTCCTTACCTTCTGGCCCCTCCTCCTGGGTATAATAGCTCTCATCACGAGGTACTTCAGTTGTTCTAGATGTATACCTGAAAGAGAGAGGTTTAAGGTCAGTGACCTCTGGTGCCACAGGGCCTAGGATTCACCTAGGCCTGCAATAAAGGAATTCAATTGAAAACTAGAATTTGTCTTTCAGTTATTGGGTTAGATCCATCATTGAACATCTCTCTCTCTTTTCCCCTTGCATCCATGAGGATCAATTAATAATCTCCAGAGAAAGTAATATATGCTTTAAACAGCTTTGTAGTTGGCTAATTAGTGTGAAGCCTGGAATCAGATGTTGTTTTTCAAACACAGAGCTGGTGAGGACACCAAAATGTCCTCACATGTAAAGGAATAGGCTCAAGCTTGCTCTAGGTCTATCATTAGGTATGCAACAAAAGACAGCTTCTGATTAATTCAGGACACCTTAATTAATTCAGGACGTCTTGCTTAAAATACCTTAATTCAGGAAGTCTTGCTTAAAATACTTGACCCCAGAAATCTTCAAATGATGACTTTTGAAACATGCAGGGGTGCATATGAAGAATCACTTTTTCCTAAGTTTAGCCAAATTCTTTTCTTATATCTGAATTAGCATGGGCATGCAATGGCCACCTCCCTCCCTCCCTCTCTCTCTCTCTCTCTCTCTCTCTCTCTCTCCCTCCCTCCCTCCCTCCCTCTCCCCCCTTCCTCCCCCCCTCTCTCCACTACGTGTAACAGAATGAAGAAGGCAAAGGTAGAATATGTGTATTCTAGACATATAGGCTATGGTAATAATGAGAAAAAGAATTCTGAAGAGTCTCTAAGCCTTCTTCTCTGCAGTTGTATTCTTTCAATATAGATATAGTTTTCTACATGTACAGTTACCCTTGGGAAGGCCGACTTTGAAAGGGACTAAGAACCTGCAAGATGTTAGCAGTTTTAGAATTTGAATAAATGCCTAGCAAATAAAGATGGAATTAGTCTCAGGCTGCTTGGGAGATACAGGTTCCATGGTGATCTAAGATTTAATTATCCAATAAATATTTATGCAGTAAAGAAGAAGACATTATATGAGATTTATCCACCTGATGCAGATATCAAGGAGGAAAAGAGAGTCCCGGAGACCTTCAAAATATCAAAGTTGTGCAACTCATGAGAATTTGCCATCTAAGAAATATATGAATCCCTTGATTTACTCAGGGGAATATTGTAATACCTATACATCTAGCTATAGTTTAGGATAGGCTAAGTACTTCATTATATTAGCAGAAGCAATACTATTGAAGGCAAAAAAATGGTTAACCTTAGACTGATAGACCAATTAGACCATTGTTACTTCTATCTTCTTTTGAAGTCAGATGCTAGAAGAGAGTGGGAGGAGCTGAAGCTGTTTAACCACCTGCATAATTATCTGGCTAAGGAAGTCAGTCTAAGAGAAAAATTAATGTGTTTCAATCCTTAACTTGCTATGAATAAAGAAAATAATTGGACTGGTTCAGAGGAAGGACTTTGTATTATATCTTGCCTGAAAACTCATGATGCACCTTGTTAAAAATAAAATCAGAAGCCATTGTTCCCGTACAAACAGCTAATGACCATTCTTCATGTTAGTTAATATGTATGACAGAGGTTTCACATGCAATATTCAGGCAATGTCACATCACAACAAATGCTTAACAATTTTTACCTTTTTTCATGCAGAAAAACACACCTATTTTTCCGTAAATCTTATAAATTCCGTAAGACTGGAAAAGAGTGTGAATATATAAATTGTAGTCAAATGTTGGTCTACCAAGTCAAATGAAAGAAAGAAATATGAATTTCTGAAACTGCTTCTGTTTTAAAATTTAATTTTTTGCTTTTTATATGTTCTTCTATTAGCTCATCATTTTGGTATTAATAATAGTAATAGCACTTAGACTTGTTTACTGCTTCACAGTGCTTTACAACCCTCTCTAAGCAGTTTACAGAGTCAGCATAATGCCCCCAACAAACTGGGTCCTCATTTTACTCACCTCGGAAGGATGGAAAGCTGAATCAACCTTGAGTCGGTGAGACTTGAACTGCCAAACTGCAGGCAGCCAGCAGCCAGCAGCCAGCAGCCAGCAGAATTAGCCTGCAGTACCGCATTCTAACCACTGTGTCACCACGGCTCATAGAAGTTGTAGTTTCCTAATACATGTTTTAGGCACTCCAAAGAACTGTGAGAAAATGCCTTAGTTCCATTTTTTATTTACATTCCACATTCACCTATAATGTGACTAAAGTAAGAATTCAGTTTTCAGTGATATATAGATAAGAAGAAGGATAAAGAAACCAGTGGTTTATAGGTCACATTAACTGGGCATTTTTTTTGTGTGTGTTTTTTTTAAAGTAGCAATAATCAAGGCCACATTCTATGCATGAAAGGGCTGCCATCTAAAGCAATGAACGATAAAGGCTGCAACAAGAAGCATACTTTGAGTGATATATTTCTGAAAACATCTGGATTTTCTTCCAAGCAAGCATGAATTGAAAAATCTAATTATATTAGTTTCCTTATTTCTCCTGATAATATTTTTCTTACTTTTAAAAGATGCCTTGCTGTTCATTATTTAGCAGTTTCTTGATCATAAAAAAGTAGTTTTATGACTGATTTTTGAGTTTTGCCAGAGAGTGATTTCAGAACTACTGGTTCACAAAACAATGCTCTCAAGGTTAGTAAAATTTAAAATTATCCCTTGGCAATTTTTCAGCATTCTGGATGAATTCCAGAATGGATGTCAAGAAGCTTTTCATACAAAGAGATGCAAGTATGAGATGTAAGATGGGTATGCTAAGTAAACACACATTTGTCCTATACCACATATCATTTGGATGATCTATCATATTCCATGATTCATGCTTCCCTATTGCAATAGAAATTTGTCTAATGGCTGACACCACACAAATCAGCATGGCTGACTGCCAAGGTCCCTACAATACTGAAATCACACTGTGCCAGTCCTGACAAATAAATTATTTCTCCCAATCTAAACACATTACAACTTTGCCATCTGGAAAGCATTATAATATGCAAGAATATTTTTTTTAAAAAAACCTAGCCAGGTTGATCCACATTGTCTCCAGGAGTCTTTAAAGAAACTCTAAAGAACTGTAAAGAAGTTTATGTTTACTACAGAAATCAAAACTCACTAACTCTTTATAGAATAAACAATCCAGAGACATCCCAGCTGCATAAACCATATAAACTGTCATTCCATGCATGCTTACTAAAATAAAATATATTCAAATAAGTGTATCTTAATATGTTATCTGCTTCGCTGTGGCCTCACATGTTGTAGATATTGTATCAAGATTATTTTGGACATCTTGCAAAATGATCAAATGTCACAGAGGGAAGAGGGGAGGAAGGTTGCATATATGGAAAACTTTTGGAAGATGATTAGGATGATGAAAACTGTCAGCTTTATATGGATAATATTCAGGGATGTAGATAGATAATTAACCCAAAGTTTTACATTTCTTAATCCTTGTCTACATATGTCAGAAGAATTATTCTCCTGGAAGAAATATATAACAGCAACTAAGAACAAAATATTGCACAAGTAGAAAGAGTACTGTTTCATTGATGGAACATACTATATTATATGATAACCAGATTAAACTAGAACATTTTGCACTGAATTTCACTGACATTTTTTCTAATTTTCATCTGAACACAAGTTTTCTATCCTTATTGCTTTGGTTGTTTTTGCAATTTTCACAATTTAAAGTCAGGTTTGGTAAATTGAATAAGGACAAGGATTAAAACACAATACTGTTTTTTTTTAAACTGACCTTTAAAGTAACAGCTAAAATATTTTATGATAAATGTGCTCCACAGCAGGAAGAGAAAATTATTTAATGACTTAATGTTAAGATAACTTATGAATCAGAAACAATTAATGTGAGACTTATCCAAGGGAGAACCAACAGCATCAAAATGAAACATATATTTAAAAATGGGAAAAGCCATTAAATTTTCTGTAATATGATATTTTGGTGACCATACATAACAGCAATCTTGGAGATTGAAAGGTAAAGAAATTCACTTATAAATACTAAAATCGCAGTTATATAATGTGTAAACAAGCTATTTAATATATATATAATATTATTCCATGGTTATCAGGCTATGACAAATTATAACATTGGCATTAGATGGCACATTGCAAACTTTCTTTATTTGAGAGTTAAAATAATACCAATAGATATAATAATGAGTTTGTATGAAGAGATGTATATTTTCCAGATAAGCTAAAGTGGAGGTCAGGAACTGATCTGTATTATGGATCTAGTTTTAATGATTTGTTTAATCAAACTGAATAGGTTTACTGCTATTCTGAAAAGAAGTTTACAAGACAGTAAGTCTCCCCATTTTCAAATGACTTCCAATCTTCCTGATTTACAGAAGTAATTATTCAATAGCAATTATAGCAATACCCATGTGCTCCGATGGAATTAAATTGGGTAATATAAAATGTAAAGTGACTTCATATTTTTTTATCCAAAATCTTTAACCTAGGATACATATTTCTATTGAAGTTTCAATCAAATGTTTATAAGTAAGACATATGAAATTTAAAGAAAGCCAGGCTAGGACTCTGTAAAGCATTTCCTTTTATAGTTTCACTTTAAGAAGTAGACACGTACCAGAATATCTATCTGATTTTTTTAAATGCATAATCAGATGTGGCTCTGGTTGATACTACCTACAGGTGTCCAGAAAAGAAAGTTTTTTGTGTGTTTTGTTGCCTTATTAACAATCCAAAATTTTTGATTAAGATAGAATAGCCATGCAAAATAAATAAATAAATTAGCAGAAACGCCACACTCCCTAAAATTTATTCTTTGAAAAACATTACAAAGGGGAAGAATTTCATCAAATTAAATGAAAACTGATTTAATTAATTAGGAGTGGGTAATGTTCAGCAAAACAATAGCTGAGTTGCATCTTCCAAAAGTTCCAGGAAAGAATGGCCAGAATTTATGTTTGTCTGGAAATTCTGAAACAAGTCACATCTTGTCTCTTGAATTCATGTTGGAAAGGGTTGGAATAATCAATTAGAAAATCTACATATGTACACACACATACACACACACACCCATATACATGTACATATACATATACATATACAAACCTGCACTAGGGAAGAATTATGATTCTTGTTTCCAGCAAGGCAAAAAAATTATACCAAAATTAGGAGAGAAGGTATGGCAAAGCCCTATACTTGATTCACTGCTATTATAAAAACATTACATTAATATGTTATTTAAAATACAAAAAAATCACTCGATGTAGATTTTCTTGAATATATTATGGGATAAAACAATCCCCAAATCATTGTTATGGTAATTATTTTCAACAAGAACCATCTTCAGTTTAAAAAGTAATAATAAAAGCTTCTAAGTGGTACTGTAATTACACTTAACTGCTGTGATTAAAATATATGTAATTTTTCTGCTTTAGAAGTTGGATTGCTTCAAAGATTACGTAACTAGCAAAGTATCAAAAAGTTCAATTATCTCCTACCAATTTATTCAATATGAGTTTCTGCAGCTAGGCATAATTCCCCCACCTGAATACAATTTATTACTTGAGATGGGATTAATAAAAAAAAATAGCAGAAAGAATTAAGCAATGGAATAACATGCTATGATAACAAAAGCTCTTAAATAAGAAAAAAAGACAATTTGGGATCAAGTATTATGCATACATTTGCCACATTACCTATTTAAATGGATATGGATATGTTTTGTTTTACTTAATATGAACAACCATATTTTGTAGTGCTTGATGATTACTCATGGACATACTTTAATTTAGTGTTATCAAATCCAGAAAAACATTATGAGGGATCAACAAGATGCAAAAAATTATCTTAGTTTCCACGTAGTAGTTTTTGTGTCTGTGTGTGTTGCAGTTTAAAAGTATTTATTTTAAAATATATTTGCATATTGTTTTAATAGAAGGTGAAAACTCTAGTGCAAATTTCAAAGATACAAGCAAACCAATAAATTGATGGAATTGATCTTGGTCAGTCTAAATTGTCCTAAATTCTTGCAAATTTGACATGTGTCAATAAAATTAAGATTTTTGAATCATATTAATGGAAGAGGAAGCATGAATGCCTGATTTTTCTTCCGGAATTATTTTTAAATAGATAAATGTAAAAAGGCTTTGTAAACCTTTTCCAGATGCAAGATAGGTATTGGAAAACAGTTCTAAGTAATTCTTCAGAACTCTGTCCTGCCAGCAGTTGGATGCTAGAACATCACCAATAGAGCATGTATCACTTAATAGGGCTTGCTCAGAAAGTATCTTCAACAGACATGTCCCCATCTCTGACTGGCCCTGCCCCCATCTATTCTCTACCTTCCAAGTCCCAGCTGATTGGAAGGAAATGGGGATTTTGCAGTAACCTTCCTCTGGAGTGGGGTGGGAATGGAGATTTCACAGTATCCTTCCCCTACCACGCCCACCAAGCCATGCCACACCCACCAAGCCACACCCACAGAACCAGTAGTAAAAAAATTTGAAACCCACCACTGGTACAGGGCATGTATTGAAGTATGTCTTTTGGATAAATGAAATTCAAACATAACCAGATTTTGATTAAACATAAATTTAATTAATTAATATGGCCATGATAATTTCAGATGCCAATGACAAACATATCCAAAAGAAAAAACAGGCAAAGGAGAAGAAATGGATTTTAAGCTTAAATTAATATTACTGATTATATCCAAGTTCCATTATCTGTTTTCATATACAATTTCAGTACAAGCAATTGATGAAATGTATTAATATATATTTATCCAAAAGAAAAACTTGCTCCCATTCCTTGGATAGTTTACCTTTAAAATGGGAGATTTTCTGAATTTACTGACAAAAAGGAAGCAGATTATTTTCTTTTTCTACATTTTCTATTCTGAATATCAGTACAAGGATATCAAGACAAATAGAGTTGAGATACAGCGATTCTTCTTGGTTTTCTAAGAATTTAAGAATATATCAATCATGTAGTCAAACACAGATTAAGATAGAGGGCCCAAAGCTAAAGTATTACAGGAGTGAGTTGTTTCCTTATAAGGACCATTAGTTGTAGCATTATAAACTTGTAATACTTTCATACCAAAATGTGATATCTTAATTCTGCATTAGCCAATCCCATTATAAGAGAGCATTATTGTCAGATTATACCATTCACATAGAACAGTTTACCTGATGGATGTCTTATATGCAAAGTGAAATTAAAGTTACATTAGTTCTATACAAAGATGGTTTGATACTGCAATTTATTTATTTATTTTCAATAGTTTTTTTAAAATATATAAAATATTGTGTGTCCTAAACATAGATGTTATATGCTATTTAACACATCAGTGATGAGGAGAAAGCTTACTTTGAAGCAAGCGGAACAAATCATCTTCAACATGATACCAAAAATTGAATATTTTGTTTACTGAAAGAAGCTTCATTTTTTCCTTAGGGGAAAAAAACTGCATTTGATTCAAAGAGTTGCAGACATGTCCATGTAAATTCTTCATATTTCTGCTTATTTTGTCCTCTGATTTGTCACTGTGAGCCTTAAATAGACAAAGAAGTATCTCTCCAATTGTTTTAAAAATATCTGTTACTCATTTACTGATTAGATAAGTGGAAATCCTCTGAGAGACTCCAGTTTCATTATAAAAACATCATAAGTTGGCAATTGTCTTTGCTGCCAGTACTAGGAGGTAAATTCCACTTATTGTGGAAGATATACACCAATAACATTGGAGAATCTGTTTAAGCATGGTGATGTCATGATTCATACAAAAACTCAAATATGAAAATTGGAGATGGATTATGCCTGCAGCTACTATCATCTGATAACTAAGCATTCTTACATAAACATCTAAGAAAGCTTGGAAGCAGCTTCAATAGTTTGACATCAAGTTAATTGGATTCAATCAATCAGAATAGAGCTGGAAGGAACCTTGAGGTCTTCTAATCCAACCTATTGGTCAAGCAGGACACTCTATACCAGCGATGGCTAACCTTTTCCGCACCAAGTGCCCAAAGCGTAAGTGTGCCTGAATCCCCAAAATGCAATCTGCACGTGGGTCCCGCACATGTCCCCGCTCGCCCCCATGCATTCATGTGCAGGCCCCTGCACATGCCCTGCCCCTACCTGTGCATGCATGGCAGAGACCCAATGACCAGCTAGCTAGCGGGAGGCGCGTGCATGCGCAGTTCACGTGCCATCAGAGAAGCAGGTTAGACATAGGTTGTCCATGGGTTGGACATCACGGCCCTATACCATTTCAGTTAGGTAGCTGTCCAGTCTTAAAAACCTCTAGTGATAAAGCATCTACACCTTCTGAAGGCAAGCTGTTCCACTGGTTAATTGTCTTCACTGTTAGGAAGTTTCTCCTTAATTCCAGGTTCTCTCCTTGATTAGTTTCCATCCATTGTCTCTTGTCTTGCCTTCTGGTGCTTTGGAAAATAAGATGACCTCTTCTTTGTGGCAGCCCCTGAAATATTGGAATACTACTATCATGTTCTTTTGTCCCTAGTCGTTCTTTTGTCTAGACTGGCCCTACCCAATTCTTGCAACCATTCTTCATGTTTTTGTCTCCAGGCCCTTAATTATTTTAGTTGCTCTTCTTAGTTACTCTTCTTTCCACTTTTTCCAAAGTCTCAACATCTTATTGGTAATGTGTAATACAGTATTTCAGTCTTACTAAGACTTTTTAAAGCGGTACTAATACTTCACATGATTTTGATTCTATGCCTCTGTTCATAAAACCAAGAATTGTATTAACTTTTTTGGCTGCTGCCACACACTGCTGGTTCATGTTTAAGTGACCATCTACTAGGACTTCAAGGTCCCTCTCACAGTTACTGTCTTTGAACCTGATTTCACCTAATCTGTACTTGTACCTTTGGTTTTTCCTGCCTAGGTATAAACCCTTGCTTTTCTCCACATTAAATTTCATGTTGTTGGATAGGGCCCATTGTTCAAGTCTGTTTAGATCTTCTGAGCTTGTCTTCTGGGGTGTTGGCTATTCCTGCCAGGTTAATGTCATCTGCAAATTTGATGAGTTCCCCTTCTATTCTTTCCATCTAGGTCATTTATAAGGATATTGAAGAGTACTGGGCCTAAGACAGAACCTTGTGGTACCCTACTGCTTATTTCCTTTTATGTAGATGTAGTACCATTAAGGACTACTTGTTGAGTATGGTTTGTCTAACAGTTACAAATCCATCTGGTGATGATGGTGTCTATCCCACATTTTTCTAGTTTATCACGAATTAGTTTGTGGTCTACTTTATTGAATGCCTTGCTGAAGTCTAAGTATACTATGTCCACAGCATATCTTTGGTCTACTAATTTAGTCACTATCTCAAAGATTTAAATAAGATTGGTTTGGTATGATCTGTTTTTTAAAAATCTATGCTGGCTACTAGTTATAATTATATTTGTTTCTAGATGTTCAGAAATCTGTGGGTTTTTAAAATTATTTTTTCCAGTATCTTCTCAGGTTCATGATAGGCTGTTCGGTCTGTAATTTCCTGGTTTGGTTTTGTTTTTCCTTTTTTGAAGATGGGAACCACATCAGCTTTTTTCCAATCCTCGGGTACTTTCCTGGTGCTCCAGGATTTTTTAAAAGGTATGGTACAATGGTTCTGAGATAACATCTACCAGCTTCTTCAGAATTCTAGGATGTAATCCATCAGGTCCAAATGATTTATATTCATCAAGATCCCACAGGTGTGCTCTTACCATTTTCTTACTTATTTTAATTTTTATTTATAGTCTGACTTTTACAGTTATATGCTTGGTAGGTTGGGCTATAGTTTCTTTTTGTGTTAAGACTGATGCAAAGAATGAGTTAACCACCTCTCCTTTCTCTCTACTGCTTGTTACTTCCTTGCCAGCTTCTCTCTTTGGTGGACTGATTGTTTCCTTAAGTCTTTTTTCTTGTTTTTATATGTTGAAAGAAACTTTTTTTATTATCTTTGACTTTTGTTGCAAGTCTTTGTCCATACTGAAGCTTTGCTTTCCTGATTTCATCTTTGCAGATTCAGACTATCTGCTGATCTTCTGCCTTAGTTATGTGTCTCTCTTTCCATTTTTTTTTTACTTATTCTTTTTGTCTTTTAGTTTGTCAGAAATATCTTTGTGCAGCCATGCTGGTTTCTTCTTGGATTTCTTGTTTTTCTTTTTCAGTGATATTGTGTTGGGCTGAGCTTTTATGATAATATTTTTCAGAATTTCCCATGCTTTTCATTTTCCCTTTTAGGATTTTTATCCATGGAATTTTTCTTAGGCTCTTTCTGAGCTTGTTAAAATCAAGTCCTAAATTAGTTTAGGACACTAGTTGGATTATATTTTATTGCTTGTGTTTGCATTATGTTGAATTCCAATATGATGTGACCACTCTCATTCAAGATTCCAGCAACTTCAATTTCCTCTATCACTTCTTCTCTATTAGTAAGAATCAGGTCCAGCATAGCTTTTTCTCTAGCTCCCCCCTCTACCTTTTGAATGAAAAAGTTGTCAGCTAGGTTGGTTAGGAATGTGTTTGATCTCCCACTTACTATAGAATTTGTCTCCCAGTTGATATCAGGATAGTTAAGTCTCCCATTACTAGAGCTGTATGTTTCCTACAAACATTTGTCTATTTCTTCTGCTTCATTGGGTGGCTTGTAGATGAGAAATCAAAATTTTGACTACATATATATATATATATATATATATATATATATATATATATATATTTGTTTTCTCAGGTTTTCGCGGGTGTTTGTATATAGGTCTTTGGTTATTCATGGGATAACCCCTCTCACCTGTCATTGCCAACCTCTATATGGAATACTTTGAAACCCAAGCTCTAGAAAAATCCGATCACAAACCCAAACTCTGGCTCAGATATGTGGACGACACCTTCATAATCTGGCCACATGGGAAAGAAAAACTGGACAACTTCCTCACACACCTCAACAGCCTACACCCCAAAATACAGTTCACCATGGAAACAGAAGTGAACAACCAACTTCCCTTCCTGGATGTCTTAGTCTACAGAAAATCCAATGGCTCCCTAGGACACACTATCTACCAGAAGAAAACACACACAAACCGCTATCTGCACGCACTCTCACACCACCACCCTGCACAGATCAACTCTGTAGCCAAGACACTCATTTCCAGAACAAAACGCTTAGCTGACGAACAACATCTAAAAACCGAACTACACACCCTCACTAACGTACTCACATCCAATGGATTCCAAAGAAATAAGATCACCAACCTAATCCAAAAAGAAACCCCCACCAAAATCCAAGACAGAGAACAAGAAAACGGCAAGGCCCTCCTCCCATACATAAAAGGCACCACAGACAGAATAAGCAAAATCCTCCACAAACATAACATCAAGACAGCATTCTGCACAAACCGAAAAATATCCACCATCCTAAGGAACCCCAAAGACAAAATTGAGTTAGAAAATCAAGGAGTATATGAAATCCCATGCACCGCCTGCCCCACCACATACATCGGACAAACCAACAGACGAATAAGTGCATGCATAGAAGAACACAAGAACTCAGTCAGAAAAGAGGAACCAACTTCTTCCCTGGTCCAACACCTTAAAGCCACAGGACATGATATTGACTTTAAAAAGACCAGAACTATCACCAAAACTGAACACTTTAACAACAGAATAATCAGAGAAGCCATCGAGATAGAAAAACGCCCACACAGCATGAACAAACGAGATGATACCTCCCGCCTACCAGCCATTTGGAAACCCGCCCTCATTGACAAACGAGTCCCTAACACGACAAATGACACCAGACCCACACTCACGAGTGCCACACCTGATGTCACCACCACACATCCACGCAGAAAGCAGACTCAAACCCACACTGATAATGAGCCACGACCAAGGACCAGAAGCCAGACCGCAGCTGCATCATTAGCCACTTTAAACCCCTCCAATCCATACATGAAGCAGACTGACACCCACCATGAAGAGCTCGCACGGCCACAAACACGAAGCCAAACAACAACAACGCAGTTCACCAGCTCAAATCCCCCTGCAACTCAGACTAAGCTGAGCACATCCAAGCCCCCACCCAAACAGAAAACACCCCCAGCCAATCAGAGCACAGCCAAGCCCCTAACCAATCAGAACACACCTCCACCCAATCAGAACACAGCCAAGTTCCCACCCAATCAGCTCACACCCCCACTAGCAGTTAAAAGGAAGAGACAGCTGCGATCTCACATTGCTCCTGGAAGCACGAAGCCGAGAACACCAGCCTGAAGATGACGAATGAGACTTCGTCGAAACGTCGCCAAGACACTTCCAATTTTACGTGGGAGAAGACCCGAATAACCAAAGACCTACATATATATATATATATATATATATATATATATATATATATATGTGTGTGTGTGTGTGTGTGTGTGTGTGTGTGTGTGTGTGTGTGTGTGTCTGTGTGTGTCTGTGTGTCTGTGTGTGTCTGTGTCTGTGTCTGTGTGTGTGTCTGTGTGTAGGTCTTGGTTATTCAGGTTTTCTCCCGCGTAAAATTGGAGGTTTCTTGGCAACGTTTTGACGAAGTCTCATTCGTCATCTTGAGGCTGGTATTTTCAGCTTCGTGCTTCTAGGAGCAATGTGTGATCGCAGCTGTTTCTTCCTTTTAACTGCCAGTGGGGGTGTGAACTGATTGGGTGGGGGCTTGGCTGTGTTCTGATTGGATGGGTGTGTGTTCTGTTTAGGTGGGAGCTTGGTTGTGCTCGAGTTAGTCTGAGTAGCAGGGGGATTTGAGCTGGTGAGCTGTGTTGTGTTGGAGAAAACCCGAATAACCAAAGACCTACATACAAACACCCGCGAAAACCTCATAAAACATATATATATATATATATATATATATATATATACACACACACATACATACATTCACACATACATATTATTAGAAAGTTAAAGGAGAAATACTGCAATGTATGTTCCATTTGTTCCATTTAGTACAATTCAGAATTATTATGTCATAATCATAGGCTACGAAGAAGTACCTTAGGATTCCTACTTCAAAACCTTTGAAACTCTAAACCATCTCAATAATTTTAATAATTGCACTCTCCAGAATAGCAAACATCAGAAGGTCTTCAATCTAAACAAAAACAGTAAAGCTGAAATGAATAGTTTTGCCTTGTTAAATAAGTGAAAAAAACCTGAGAAAAGTAAACTTGTAATCCTATAGTCCTGCTTCTAAAGTCTTACAGTATATCTAGTTTTGTGTTTAAAACTAGCCATTTCGCTTAAACACTTTTATTCTGGAGATCTAAGGACAATGCTGTGTAGACGTAGATAGGAACTCTAACAGCAATACATGATGTATCACAGGGTATAAAGTTTAGATCAGACTAAATGAACTTTTAGTTTCAGATTGGAGATTAAAAGAGAGCAAGATATGATTTAAAAACAAAAATATTTAATAGCAAACCTATTTGACTTGAACTTGAAACCATTAATAAGTAATAAGAAGGAAGCATTCACTAGCTCTTTTATCTCTACCTACACCATCTTTTTGACAGTATAGGACAGTGATGGCTAACCTTTTTGCCGTCGTGTGCCAAAAGCGGAGAGAGCATGGGGGTCATGCGCACATGTGCCCACAACCATAATTTAATCACCCCCGTGCCCCACCCCCCTGCACATGCATGTCAACCCTTGCGCTCCCCTCGCTTTTGGCACACGATGGCCCGGTGGGCCCAGTAGACCTATCTTTCACCCTCCTCAAGCTTCAGAGGCTTTCTAGGAATCTGGGGAGGACGAAAACGGCCTTCCCCACCCCCCTGGAGGCCCTGCTGAAGCCAGAGACAGCCTGTTTCCAACTTTCTGTGAGCCCAGAAGACCCGTTTTTCACTCTCCCCAGGTTCCAGAGCTTTCTAGGAGTCTGGGGAGGGTGAAAACGGCCTTTCCCACCAACCCACAGAGGCCCTCCAGAGGCCAGAAACAACTTGTTTCCTGACTTCCGGTGGGCCCAGAAGCCTGAAACTCAGCTGGCCAGGACCTGCATGCACACTGGAACTGAGCTAAGGCAAGGCTTGCATGCCCAAAGATATAGCTCCGTGTGCCATCTGTGGCACGCATGCCATAGGTTCGCCATCACTGGTATAAGATGATAATACACAAATAGAAGATCATTTAGTGCGTAGTTTCTTCTGGATATATTCAAGAATTACACTTCAGTACATTATTAAACTCTGCTCCATAACCAAGAGATAAAGAACATACAGTATAAAGCCTATAAGTTGCCAGAAAATGTTCTGTTGAACCATGGAGGAAGTGTCTTAGCCTCAATTTAAAAACAATGCTTTCCAACTTCCTATTGTTTTTGCTTTTCTAGATGCAAGATTTAGCATGAGATTGAATAATGACCATTAATTTGCCCTTAATGGAATTGTGTCTAAGCATTGCCTCTAATATCTGGATTTTGTAGTAAAATTGGCATATCTAATTGGCAAGCTTGGAGCCACTTGGGAAATATTCCTCTCATCACTTACAAAACTTGGTTATATCAGAAATGTAGCTTGCCAATACCTGAAAATTAATTATCAGAGGCAGCACAAGAAAGCGATCACAATAATGTGTAATACCACACAAATGGGCAGGCTACAGAGAAATTATCTAGCAAAGAATGAATGACATTCATAGCCATTTATTACCACTCTCCAACCTTAAAAACAATAATTATTTATTCCATTGTCTATAAATGTTTTCTGGCACCCATTTATTCACTGTCAATAAAATTAAATGCACATCAATTGGTAGAATATGAATGATGTTTTTGCTTCAAAGATGGTGGCTTGTTAAGAAGAAGCAGAGTTTTCTATGGAGGCAATCTTTTTAATGTTTTTCTTTTGTTATCCTGTTTCTGGTTATGATGATTTGGTATTCTAGACAACAGTTTAAAATTTAAGGCCAAAGAATAAGTCTATCGATTAGGAACAATTTGAACTCTTAAACAAGTTAAACTGGTAGCTGGCCACTTCAAAGTTTCTGAAGCTGAGAAAATAAATTAAGCCTAAAGCAATGTTAGCCTTGTCACCCCAAAAAAGGTTTGAAAGGCAGAAGTTTAAATTAGCTTATATCTACTTATATCACTGTCAAATAGCTTACTACTTAACTGTAACTACTGACCAGAATCCCACACAAATGTAAATTAAACTGCAATAGTGTATATTACTTGGAACAACCCCACAAGCAGCAGAAAAAATATATAGTAGAATTTGTGAAGTACTTCAAAGCTACTTGGTTTTATTTGCTATTTTGAAACAGCTCCTTATTGATTTCGCAAAGCTGTTTTGATATAATGATTTGATTAATGGTTTATCAAATTAAACATTCCTTTACAGATTTGCACAGTTGTAATGTAGCTGGGAACACTATTTTTATTCCTTTAAGTGTGACTTTAAGTGCTAATAATAATTAAGATTACATGTTTCTTCATTAAAAATCTACATAGTATAATAAAATATCATTATGACCATATACAATTCAAGTCAGTGTTTATATAACTGAAATGTCTCAACAGAATTTTAAATTGTATTCTGATAAATGGTATATCAGAAGTAAGTATCCCACAATTTACTGAATTATATTTCCATGAAAGTGGTGTGGGTTGCTGCTTGAGGATTGTATATCTAAATCTCAAAAAAATTATGATCAATAGATTTAAATGAAAATCTTACTTTGTTTCCAATGAAACTACCATTGCTATTTTAAGAACTAGTTCATGTCTTGCTTTTTTTTTTCAAAATTAATAAATGATTGAGAGATTAAAAATTAGAACTATACATGATAAATGAAGTAAGTTATTACTAATTATTCTAAAAGTCAAACAATCAGAAAATGATCTCTTCAGGTGCTAATTTTAATACTTGAATGAAATTAATAAGGCTCTTGATAAAACAGCAGGATATCCTTAGATTACACGAGTAATCAGGAAGAAAATTTATTGTGGCTTTGTGAAGCATGAAATGTTTGTGGAATGTATGCAAAAGTGGTACTTTATTCTCTGCAGTGAACAATTCCAAGTCCTCATAATAGAAAATATTTAATAGTTTGAAAACTCTTGAGGCATAGTTTTTAAAGTTGTTCAAGTGCAGTTAATTTGACTCAGTATAAATGAACACTGAAAGAAGCATTGCCTTATATAAAAGTACTTAAGGGCCTCATTGATTAAAATAATTATATAAGGTAATACTAAAAACATTAAGATAGTGAAAAAGTAAAGTCAATGTCTAGAGAGTTAACATATGAAGGAATAACATTTGCAGATGGGATTTTGAATAGCACACTCATTTGAAATTTTTAAAAAACAACACGTTCTACATCAAGAAAAATCCCCAAAGCTTCGTCCAGGCAAGTAGTAAATTTAACTTCTAAAAGTAAAATGCAATAAAATGTATCTTTAGTTTAATGCATTTGTTCATTTGTACTTTTTTAGAAAATCATGTTTTTCATGTTTTAATTGAATTAGAAGGTATGTTTGTTTTAATATTTGTTGACAAATATTAATATTATTATATATTTGTTGACATATATTAATATTATTATATTAATATATCAAGATAGATAGAGAGCAGTGGTGAAATCCAATTTTTTTTACTACAGGTTCTGTGGGCGTGGCTTGGTGGGCGTGGTGTGTCATGGTGGGCGTGGCTTGGTGGGCATGGCAGAGGAAGGATACTGCAAAATCTCCATTCCCACCCCATTCCTGGGGGAAGGATATTGCAAAATTCCATTCCCACCCCACTCCAGGGGAAGGATACTACAAAATCCCCTTTCCTTCCCTACTCCTGGGGGAAGGATATTGCAAAATCTCCATTCTCACCCCACTCTGGGGCCAGCGAGAGGTGGTATTTGCCAGTTCTCTGAACTACTCAAAATTTCCGCTACCGGTTCTCCAAAACCTGTCAGAACCTACTGGACTTCACCCGAGAGAGGGAGAGGGAGAGGGAGAGGGAGAGGGAGATACGGATATGGATACGAATACGGATACGGATACAGATACAGATACAGATACAGATACAGATACAGATAGATATAGATAGATAGATCTGTCAACAAATATTAAAACAAACATTGCATTCAAAAAGAGGACTGAGAAAATATCTGCAGATCCTTTACATCCTGGACATAAACTGTTTTAACTCCTTCTGGATTGGCACTACAGAACATTGCAAGCCAAAACAACTAGGCACAGGAACAGTTTTTTCCCTCAGGCCACCAATCTGCTGAACACCTAATTCTCATAGGAATGTCTAATGTGATGTACTTACTCAAGTAGTATGCTGTAGCATTATTATTATTATCCTTATTATCCTTCTTAGTTCCCCTTCCCATTGGTAGTAAAATGATGATGATGATGATGATCATTATTCTGTTGCTTTGCGTGTATACTGAGAGCCTCTGTACTGGAAACAAATTCCTTGTGTGTCTAATCAGTGATTTCTTCTCAATAAAACAGAATATGTGTAACTCGAGTCATGGAAAATATAAATACCAGTGTTGTGTGACAGACAGTGTGGTGTACTGCTTCAACTTTAAAGTAAACTAGGAAGCATAGATTTAGATCCATTCTCAGCTATGGAATTTCAGCAGTGAATTTTGATAGCCCTTCTCTTTTAGTTTATCCTAGCTAATGGGGGTTTTGTTGTGGGGTTAAATGTTGCGAGACCATTTAACTCATATGAGGAAAGTGAAATATAAAGGAGGAAAAAAAGGCAAAAGGAGAAACAGGTCAACATGGAAATGAACACATCAGTCTACCCCTATACCAGGTGTCAGCAACATGTGGCTCCGGAGCCACATGCAGCTCTTTGGGCCCTTTGCTATGGCTCCCTGTAGGGTGAGCCCATCACAAGCTGACCCCGCCCCTCGCCCTCCCCTCCCAGTCCCTCCTCGCCTGGCCTGAGAAGGTAAGGGTGATGGCTGGGGATGAAGAAGTGGCCAGGACAGAGACAGAGAGATACAGAGAGAGGGGAGGAGAGAGAGGGAAAGAGAGGGAGGAAGGGAGGGAGGGAGGGAGGGAGGGAGGGAGAGAGAGAGAGAGAGATATCAAAAGTGTTTTGTGGTTCCCGGTGTTTTTTAACAACCGGTTCTCTGCCCTAATGACCTGCTGGGTAGGTGTAGCTAGGGGTGTCATGTGACTGGTGAAAGTGACTGACGTTGAATTGGCCATGCCCACCCAGGTTTTGTGGCTCCCGGTGTTTTCTTTTCTGTGGGAAATGGGTCCAAATGGCTCTTTGAGTGTTTAAGATTGCAGACTCCTGCCCTATACTGATAGAGATGGAGTGAGGCAAAATCATAGCCATGTTTCTATGCATGCATGTGTGTGTGCATTTCCCTTCAATGAAGAACTCATCAAACCAAGCAGCTTGTTCCACTGCTTGACATCCCTTGTAGTCAAGAGATTCTTCCTAAAATTTAGCTTCCTTTTTTAAAATCATTTTAGCTATCTGCACTGGTATTGACATTTGGAACATTAAAGAATAAGTGGAGTCTTTGTTCTTTATGGTAAGCCTTCAAATATTTGATATTTGGTTTCTATCATATCACCTCCTAATCATCATCTCTATTGGTTAATCATACCCTAATCCTTTGATACTTCCTCATAGGGCTTATTTCCCAAATGTCCCACTATCTAGGTCACTGGTGTCAAACTCATCGTGTCACATTGCTATCATGTGACCTTTCATGACATTTTCCCCATTTGCAGACCTGGAGTAGACATAGCTTGCATGTGACCTATCCAGCCCATGGGTCACCAGTTTGACACCCCTGATTCTAGGTAATCATCTTCCAAGGTTGTTCTAATTTTTTACTATCACTTTTGGCTATAATGCCAAGGACCTGATACAATTTTACAAATGTGATGACCCAGGGCAAGGCACAGAGGCAACAGTCACTAATAGTTCAATTTGCCCCTTTATTGCTTCAACTTTCCCCCAAATGCTCCCACATTTATGGCAAGTCCCAGAGCAAAGTGATCACAAACACACACACCTCCAGCAGCCTCTGGCTGCAAGTAGTCCAGCAAACACTGTGGGCACAACAGCTGCAAAGCAAGAAGTCCAGTGGCATAAGGGAATAAGTCAAAGAGTCCAGGAATCAAAGAAACAAGGCAATTAATCCTGGAAGCAAGAAATAAAGCAAGAAGTCCAGGAAACTCCAAACATCGGCAACAGCACACAACACTCCATGAATTCAGCATTTGTTCCCAACAAATGCCCCTCCCCACAGCATCCTCTTAAATCTCAGTCCCCAGGTGTGCCTTGTGAAGAGAACATGGCATTGTCCTCCCAAGTCATTGAGTTGGCCTGTGCTGTCCTGCCTCCTCTCCACTCTCTGTGCTCGTGGATCAGGAAGGGGCTGTCCTTGCTCATCATCTGAGCTCCGTCGCTCTTCATTTCCACTGCTTGCCCTCTCTCAGTTATGCTGCCCCCATTCGTCCCTGCTAGCAAGCTGTCACACACCTGAAGGGCCCTGGCCTGCCTCCTCCCCACATTCTTCCGAAGCCAATGAATCTGCCCCTCGATCCCTTGGCTCCAGTTCTGTCTTATCTTTCTCCACAGAGTCAGACTCCAAAGGCAACATGACACTATCTAACTGAGATAGGTACTGTATAATGAAAGCCATCTTCTGTGATATAAAGCCTATATTCCTGTTGCTACTGCTTTCATATTAGAAGCAGCAAAGTTCTTCTGGATTGAAAGGATTATCCATTGATATCACTGTTACCTGGGGGACACCTGGTTGAGAGCACCTTTCATGTCCCCATTAATGAGCCCATTAAAGTTATACCTATTTATCTACTTATGTTTGCAAGCTTTCAAACTGCTAGGTGAGCAGGACACGGAGTGAATAACAGGAGCTTGCACCATCACACAGCAAAACTCAGATCTCAAACTCCTGTTAAGGAACCTAAATATAGCATTTGCCTTTTTAGCAACTGCATCATGCTGCTGCCTTAGGTATTACATATGGTTAAAAGGGGCTCTCACAGATAGTATTGCCAACCATGTCTCATTCTTAGCATATTTGTGTCTTTTTTCTTACCTAAATGTAGAACTTTATTTTATTTCTTTCTATTTGTTTCAGTCCACTGTTGAAGCCTATCTGTATATTTTATAGTCTTCTCTCTTATACATAGCTACCTCTAGATATAGAGAAATGTGTGAGTGTGTATAGGTAGGTATATTGGTATATTGGTATACTGGTATATTGGTATATCGGTATATAGGTATATAGGTATATAGGTATATAGGTATATAGGTATATAGGTATATAGGTATATAGGTATATAGGTATAGGGACGCAGTGGCTCAGGGACTAAAATGCTGAGCTTGTTGATCGTAGGTCAGCAGTTCAGCAGTTCGAATCCCTAGTGCCATGCAACGGAATGAGCACCCATTACTTGTCCCAGTTTCTGCCAACCTAGCAGTTTGAAAGTAGTAAAAAAATGCTAGTAGAAAAATAGGGACCACATTTGGTGGGAAGGTAACAGCATTCTGTGCGCCTTTGGTGTTTAGTCATAACAGACATATGACCACAGATATGTCTTTGGACAGCGCTGGCTCTTCGGCTTTGAAACAGAGATAAGCACTCCCCCCTAGAGTTGGAAACAACTAGCAGATATGTGCGAAAGGAACCTTTATCGTTACCTTTTTACCTCTAGGTAAAAAAAAAAGTGCTACTTGTCTCAGTTTTGTGTTATTTGCAAATGTTCTATCTTGCAAGTCTGTAAAAGGTGTAAGAAAGCTGGGAATAAAGTATCTGAATGGTTATTTCAGAAAAGAAACTGACTCCAATTGTTGAGACAGAAATTCAGCTGCTGCTGTAGAGCAGAGAATCCAGGTTCTTCTCTCCTAATTGTAGTGATGATGCTAATGAACAACTTGGTTTGTGGTCATTCATACAACCATGAATTTATCAAATAGTCCCTTTCTACTTTACTTTACTATTTTGCTGAAGAAAATATTATGGGGCATTTTGCCAAAGATTTTGCTGAAGTCCAAATACATTATACCTATATACCCCTGATCTAAACATTTTGAGTTTTGCCCTGACAAAATAAATTCTTATAATATTCCAAACAGATGTTTTTGAGTCAAGATGAATTTTTGGTCTTGACTCAAAATAAAATTTCTTTTCTAATTTCTACATAACCAAGTGTTGAAAAACTAATTCATGTTTAATTATGCAATTGCAATAATTTAAACTGTTGATTGAAATTATGCAATGAAGTTAACTCTAGTAACTATATTTTAGATACTAACCATAATAAATCATCTCAAAAGTATTCAAAAGCAGTTTTATGTATTTCTATCAAGAAATACAGAGTGCAAAGATTGTATTCTTTATCTTCAAGAATAAAAAATACTATTTTATTACATATAATGAAATCATACTTTATATTAAACCATTTCATAATATTAAATTTAACAATTCTTATTAGGCTCAAAGTTAATAGTTGAATGTCCAGTGACATAAAATTAATTAAAATTAAAATAAACAATTAAATATGCCATGAGTTTGCTAACAAATGCCTTATTTAAAATTCTTCCCTTATTAACTAAAATGTGTGGTTGAAACGGAGGATAACTGAATGTTTGAAAATAGTTTTAGTATTATAATTTGGCTAGCTATTGATAGAACAGAAACACATATTTATTCATGAATTCAATCAAATTTTACTGTAAAAATGAACTTATCTAACTTGGTACAAATGACATTCATATGATCTAAAACTCTATTATACTTTGAAACTTGGATTGTCTGCTGTGATCCTAATCAAATATAAATATATTATAAATCTATATAAATGTATTTGATACAATTTTGGGATCATGTACTTAAATTGTTTACAATATTAAATCTATAAATATATATATATATATATATATATATATATATATATATATATATATATATATATATATATATATATATATATATATATATATCTTACTAGTCCCTATTTCCTTGATCTGTTCAAAGTGAGCACCTACAATATCCCTGCTGGAATAGATGGTTATGATCATAATCACTTTCAATTTGCTTCTGGAAGCCTGTTACGAACAAGATAGGTACTATATTAGTCTTTCAAACTTGTTTGTCTACTCAATAGATGGGCAGCTGTGTTCTATGCCAGCTGCTACTTCTGGATCATTTTCAAGAGTAGTCCCTTATAAAGTGACAGTCTCATTAGGACAAGAAAATGATACAAGTCAGTGTCTTCCGTATTTCTTGATCAAAGGAAAGGAACTGGCAGACCAATCAAAGCACTTCTGGGTCATGTCTTCAGCTGATGCTCTAAAAGAAGTTGTTGTCCAGTTGCTTACTTGCTCCTTCATGTGAAGGACCATCTCAACAAGTATATGGCATAGAACATTCATGGAACTAGAATCTTTTGCACGAAAATCAACTCCATCTTGCTAGGATTCAGTATAAATCTGTTGCAGCCCATCTAATGCCTCTTAGGCCCCCAGAACCAGGTCACGTATAGTCTAAATTTTCAGGTTTTGCCTTGTTTCCAAAATGAAACTGGGTGGTTTTCATTTTAAAATACATAGCTCACCAAGTAGCTGGAGAAAAACTGAAATAATGTAAATATGATTGGACTTAGTGATACATGAAACATTACACAGTAGATTTTTAGTCTTTTTCATCAATAGCAACATTCAGAAACACAGCTAGCATGTTTGTACTGTCTTCCAATTACATGTAAAAGAATGGAAGGTATTTAGAAATATAAAGCACCATGGAAAGAAGCCAGCATTCTAGATAAAAGTACTTAAGATTAATTTAACATGCACAGGATTTCCCAATTAAAAGTTTCACATTAGCACTGCATTTTAAACAGTTAATCTCCTAATGAGACATCCCCAGCAATGAAAAGTGAATTGCAGGATTCAATATGGCCTTGAGGCCTGTTTGTGCATCTGGAAATAGCTGTGGCTTTTGTAAAAGCTGAATTTATGTGAGCTTGCAAACAATGGCTATAACAGAAGAACTGTACTGCCATCTACTGATGCTGGATTCTTTCTCATGTCACATACATCTGGCTTAATTCATGAAAGACTCTTGTTTGATTTTACATAAAAAACTAGAAGCTTTAGGTTGGTCTTATTATAAGGGAGAAATACTTTATTCCCTAATGGCAATATCTATCAGGGAAAAAAAATGCTCTAATCATTATCTTTTTCAGTTTTGAAATTATTTTCAGGGAAGCTGATTGGATATAACATAGAGCCCATAAATATTGTATACTTGCCAGTCTAGACAGTGCTCAAACTATGAACTTAATTGAAAAAAAAGTGATTTAACAAGTCTCACTCTATTTCTATGCTTTAGAAATTCATGCTTGGCTTCAAAAATGTTGTACATTGATAACAACATATCTTTCCCATATGTGTTTTTCTGAACTCTTAAAATATGCTCACAATTAGAAGATAGAATCAATTAATGAAAGGGCAATTATAATACATTCATCTTTGCTCTATATAACCAGGATAAGGATATTTTGTTGTATTATTTTGCTTCTTATTTTTTTAAAAAAGTGGCAATACTGGAAATAATTAACCCTATAAATTAATCCACCAAATCTTTTTCATAGCCCCTCGTCTCTGTTTCACATGCATATACTCAATCCAATCTAAGTCGTGGTTCAAATAACAGTTACTATTATAAATTTAGAAGACTATCATTTAAAAAGAATGAAGTCTAATCGAATAATATCATTGTATCATATCTCATGTATCATTGGAGGTTCACTGGCATGTTTTAAAAGAACACCAATGATCTTTGCTAGATAGTGGGCATCAATGAAAAAAACCATAAAATATGCATTTACAGAATAAAGAACTATGTTTCCACAGGGACTGATGATGTTTTATTTTCTCTCAGTTCTGCTCTGGTAGTGAAAAATAAAGTTAAAAGAGAGCTTTCAGAATAAAAAAAAAACTGATGAGATATCTGCTGTCACTTACAAGATATGAAAAACCTTGGTGCATGTACCTGTCATTTTGACAATAAAAAACTCCAAGCTGAAGGTGAAATGCAAAGTCATATACTGACGAAGTAACCTACCCTTCAACCTTGAGTGCAAAATGTGCTCAATGCTTTCCTGAGATAAGAACAGACAAATACATATAGACTCAAGAGAGGATAGGATGAACATTTATAAAATCTGAGCATGGGTGCTGTAGAAATTTAATATTTTCTTCTCAAAAGATGCATTTGCTATTGAACAATAGTTGAATTTTCCTGTGTTTAAAATTTATAATAGAGAACTGAAATGATAGGCATACTGTGCAAATCCTGTCCCTTTTTGTAAGTCTTCATATCAAAGCTAGTTTACTTCAGAATATAGTTGTAAACAAAGCCATAAACTATTTAGATAAAAAAGCGGATTTGATGCATAGGATACATAAACACACACGTATGTATGTATGTATGTATGTATGTATGTATACATGCACATACACACAAACACAGGGTAGATTAGAGAGAGAGGGGAGAGAAGGGGGGAGAGGGAGAGGGATAATTATACGAATATAATTAGGAGAATGGTTACTGGACTTTGAATGAGAAAAAGTACTAGGAATGACATGATAGCAATGTTCCAATATCTCAGGAGCTGCCACAAAGAAGAGGGAGTATTCTCCAAAACACCTAAAGGTAGGGAAAGAAGCAATGGATGGAAACTAATCAAGGAGAAAAGCAACAGAGAACAAAGAAGAATTTCCTGACAGAACAATTAATCATGGAAAAACTTGCCTTCAGAAGTTTTGAATGCTTCAACAATGGAAGTTTTTAAGAAGAGAACCATTTGTCTGAAATTGTATTGGGTTTCCTGCCTGAGTAAGGAGTAGAGACTAGAAGACCAAGGCTCCTTCCAACTCTTTTAGTATATATCTATGTGAATGAGTTGTAATACTGTTGACCATCTCTGCAGCTGTATCCTTGATACTGAGTGGAGTATGACCATATGGCTCTTTCTAAAATCTACGATGATCTCCTTTGTTTTATTAACATTTAGAACCAGGTTACTTATATTGCACCAGTCCACCAGCGCCTTCACCTCTTCCCTATAAGCATCTTCATTGTCGTCCCAGATAAGACCCACCACTATGAATATAATTATGAAGAGAATTTCCTATTTATAACTTTCCATTTATGTAAAATAACCTTATTTGTATCACTCATAAAATTGCACAATCATCTATCCCAGTGATGTCATACATAATGACTACTAAAAGGCATCATTGTCAATATGCAGCATGGCCAGTGACATCCTCTATTTCACATGTTATCTGAATTCAGCAGGACATATTTGAATATCTATATGATCATTGTACGGGTAGTCCTCAATTTACAACAGTTCATTTGCAGAAGTTGTGAATGCCCCAACACTGGAAATTTTTAAGAAGATGTTGGATAATCATTTGTCTGAAGTGGTGTAGGGTTTCCTGCCTGGGCAGGGAGTTGGACTAGAAGACCTCCAAGGTCCCTTCCAACTCCGTTATTCTATTCTATTCTATATAGTGACCGTTTGAAGATACAACAGCACTGAAAAAAGTGACTTATCAGTTTTCACACACTTACAATGGGTTGTAGATTATATCTATAACCTACGCACAAGGTTTTAATTGGAATGTGCCTTGTGCACACAATGCAAAGAAACACTTACATGTTAACTTTACATATTCACAATATGAGTGTATTGGTAATCATGAAATGGATCTACTATATTACAAACTGCTAATGGTAAACTCTTACTTAATCTGTACCTAACTGAAAATAAAAAATAAAATCTGTTTTGACTTGACCTGAATTTCATGAAAATGTATTTTTTTGTGATTAATAGAGTGGAACTGGCTTGTCATTTATGGGCTTCTTTTGGGATTTCTTTATGGGTTTTATTTCTTTATCAAGTCTACCCCCTGGTG
The DNA here is from genome assembly GCF_059756535.1 of Pantherophis guttatus. NCBI lineage: Eukaryota > Metazoa > Chordata > Lepidosauria > Squamata > Colubridae > Pantherophis > Pantherophis guttatus. Next base: position 36,174,205 of record NC_142070.1, read on the forward strand.
ATCTACCATTCAAATACTAGACAGTTCTGACATTCTTTAGCTTATTGAAATCGTCACAGTCAGCTAGATGGATATAAGTAGCCCTAAAACAGGCTTGAGATCTCATTTAGATGCCTATCACATTAAAAACAACAACACTTGCTTCCAAATTGTTTGTACACTATAAAAAATTTATATATTTCTAAATGCTTCTTTATGGAGTCATACTACACTCCTGAGTGCACCAATGAGCTTCCATGTGCATGGAGTGGAATTGTATGAGTTTAATTTAGAATTACTTATTTCAATTGCTTGGGATTTTTCTTCCTATTGATTTATTCCACATCTATCCTTCCTTTTCAAAAGGTAACATATTCAAAGCAAGTACTCACATTCCTCACTCTGTAATGTAGTTCTACGCTCAGGCTGAACTCCTGCTGCTGTTGTAATTCAAACAATAAATAATAACAGTAAAAAATGCAGGAAAGGAAATGAACTACACTTATTAAATCAACCACAATGTTATGTACTATACTATATGTTGCATTATACTATTCTTAAACAGGGTCTGTGCTCTGTATAGGCTTGTTCCTTCACTGTAACAAATGTATTCATGACCCATCCTTTTGAATTACCTAGTACTAAAAATCAATCACAGTAATGCTACCCTTCATTTCTCTCCAACAAGGAGATAATACCTATGGTAGGTAATGCTATTTTATATGAATTTTGACAAACCCGAAATAATTTAATGAGGCAATAAGACTACCTTGTTGTGCAGCCAGAACAAATAAGTCACCTTGAGGTATTGTTTTACTAAAAAGACTGAGCAAGGACTGCTAAGGCAATTCGGCTTGTATTTCGACAGCTATGCTTCACTGTTTTCATTCTTAACTATTGGGAATTCTATGAGATGTCCCTAGTACTTCTTAATACTTCACAATGATCTATGGCTAGATGAATGATGAATGCCCTCATAAGGAACTATATATACTATTCAGACATTTTGAGAGGAGGAAAACAATGAAGGGAATATGAGCTCATCAATGGTTTAAATCAGTGATGGTTAACCTTTTCACCATCACATGCCAGGAGCAGGGGGAACACGGGAGGGGGGATCACACATGCCCACACCCATAATTCTATGTTCCCTGCCCCTGCAATTGCTTGCACGACCCCTCCACTTCCCCTGCTCCTGGTATACGATGGCCCGGTGGGCCCTGTAGGCCCATTTTTCTCTCTCCCCAGGCTCCAGAGCCTTTCTAGGGCCCTCCAGAGGCCCTTTGCCAACTTCCCATGGGTCCGGAAGTTGCCTCCCAGGTTCCTAGAAAGGCTCTGGAGCCTGGGGAGAGCAAAAAACGGGCCTTCAGGTCCCACCAGAAGTTGGCAAATGGGCCATTTCCAGCTTCTGGAGGGCCTCCAGGGGGGAGGCCAATTTCGTCCTCCCCAGACTCCTAGAAAGGCTCTGGAGCCTGGGGAGAGAGAAAAATGGGCCTTCCCCACCACCCACTGAGGCCCTCTGGGGCAGGAAACAGCCTGTTTTCCTACTTCTGATGGGCCCAGAAGGCCCAAAAATGTGTGTGCCAGAGCTGAGCTTGCGTGCCCACCGATATGGCTACGCATGCCACCTGTGGCACGTGTGCCACAGGTTCACCATCACGGATTTAAACTATGCAAGAGGACTATTACTAATATTTCAAGAAAATACTAATTACTAATATTTCAAGAAAATATATGAATTAACCCTTTATTGATTCCATTTCTTTACAATACTAGAACCATAGAAACAATAGAGATGAAAATTAGGTGTAAATTGATGGCTGCTTGGTAAACTTTTTAAATGTCTATAGAATCATTTGATGCTAAACATAATTTAAGATTGGGATACTGGACATAAGCTTTACAAGACATTGTTAACATATGATTATCCTTTCTACTTTAAGACAAAAATACTTAGAAATATTTTTTGTCATGTCATGATGTCATGTAAATGGTATATCTTTTTTTAAAAGTATTTTGATGCAATAAAAGAGCAATTGAAATATGATCAATAACATATGTAAAATTGACACAGACTAGAATTAGAGTACATTGATAATATTTTATTTCTTATCACATAAGGATTTTCTTTTTCTGATATTTTTAAAAGCAATTAAAATTATTTTTAAAAAAATTCTTATCACATGCAGATTTCTCTCTAGTCATAATTTTACATGTGAGAACGGGATAATGGCATAAGCCATATTCAGGCAATACTTTTCTATGGTGAATTTAGTCCATATAAAATAGGGAACAATCAAGTTGCCCTGGAAATATAATATCCAGGACCTACCTCGATATGTATAGAGAAAGTGACTGTAGCAGAGAGTTTTCATATATCCATGAATATGTCTATCTGAGCTGAATAAAAAAAACTATCCAGTTGTTATGGCATTTGATATACTCAATGCTACCATGCACACAGTATTTGTTAACAGCAAATGAAAAGATCAACAGGCAATCCCACTTTTTACCATAATCTGGATTGTGCATATCTCTACCAGTCTACAGCTTTGTGTTACAAAAGCAATAAATTTTCAAATGTTCAAACTGAGGATATAGATGCCTCCAGCAGCCTTTAAATGATATATTAGGTGTCAGGGATAAAAGTGTTTAAATTCTAGCTTTAGCTCTTGACTCTTTAACTTTAACTTTAAAGATACAGTAGCTTTAGAAGGATAAAAATTTCTGCAAATCAGACTTCGTTCCTGAGGGCTACATGGAAACATTCACATTGCTTTCTTGGCAAAGTAAATTGCAGTTATTGCTATTGCTTTCTTCTGTGATGTTTTCCCAACTTTCCAATCTAGCCATTGCCTTTAGCTGGTGGTTTCCCATCCAGTTGCTAACCCTGTATAGTTTTCTAGATCAGTCAAAGTTGGTTATCTAATCCAAAATGCCTGATTGTGGCTAAATGCATTTGCTAAATTGAGTAGCTCAGATATGTCTTAGATCAGTAGTTCTTTATGGTGGGAGAGGGGCTAATTACCCAGAGGTAGTATTTAGGCATATCCTGGGGATTGTGGAGAACTTTGTAATTGTTTGATGAGTTGTAGATCCACTTTGGGATTGCCACTATCAAGACACTTGTGCAAAACAACAGAGCTGGGGTTTTGAATGGAGGTAATGACTATTTGTGGATAGGAAAGGAGGTAACTAGCTCAAACAGTTTAAGAACCACTGTCCTAATACTGCATTTTCTTTACAAAAATGTTTGATGTCCTTTTTCTACTGTAATAAATAGTACATAACTTACTATCTCTAAAGTAAGCATTTCTGAGTTTGCTACCTCTGACTCATGGGAGAACATACTGTATATAGAACTGAATATTACAAATTAAATTAAATGCTATACTTAATTAATTATTGCAAATAAATTAATCCTACTACCACTGAATAAGGCTATTTATAATTTACAAAAAGTTAATTCCTGTTTATGGCTGACAGGTGAGCATGTTACTCAATTTAAATTAGTCCATGTTACTCAATTTTTCACAGAATACAATTGTATCTTTTTGCATGTAACTATATCTTTGAAATTCTTATTTTAGACGGTTTCCTCCTCCCAGTTAGAGCAGAAAGAGTCTCTGTTGGAAAAGAATCACAACACTACAGCTGTGCTCTGAAATCCTTTTGTAAGAGGCTATGCTATTCATCACATGTTGTTTGCTTTTGTCCTTTCTAATTATTCAGGTGCCCCTGAATAAAACCTATATGCTGAATGCAGTTGGTCTCAAGGCTCCTTTTTGCTAATTATGTGAGATGAATCTTATCCAAAATTTCAGATCGAAAACATTTATGAATTTAGCTAACAGAAATGGGATGGAATAGAGGATTAGAATAATTTTGCTTTGAAGATATCACCCATTGAAGTAAGGCGTCAATACAATATGAATCCCATGAAACCTATACATCACTACTGCATTCTGTAAAGGTACAGTAGCATTTTTTACAATGTTTTAAGATAGTGGCCAGAATTGTGTATGGTATTTTCAAAATATACTTCAAATATTTATTTCAAATATAATTATATCATAAAATGAATTGATATTATACATTTTAATGTCCTTTCAATGTCCAGAAAATGTGTATCTTACAATTTACTTTTAGGTATTTTAATAGTTTAATCGCTATGAGTATTATTATTTTTTTTGTTTCAACAAATATTTTTCCATTTATAGCAAAGTCCACTTAAAATATAAAACAATTTTATTTTAAGTGTGAGATACATTATTTGTTACCCATAAACAGAGAGGTTTAGAGCTCCCACTGCATAATGTGGGAAAATCTTCCTGGATTTGCAGTTCTTGCTCAAAGATAGCCATGGGTAGAAGACCTTTTGCACAACTTTGGGTTGTGCAACAATTGCATGTTATTAAAAGTAAAAAATCGACATGATGGGCAACCTGGGTATAAGAATCTTCTCTAGTTCAGGTACGGCCTCAGGTCGAGCAGCAGAGCTATGTTTTTAGGCTACTCTGGAATGCCAATGTTGTGAGGGCAGATCTTATCTTTGTGCAAGAATACTCCAGAGAGCAGGGGCCATAGCAGAAAAGGCTCTTCTCCTGGACCCTGCCTACCAAAATTCTTTGGCTGATGGAATCCAAAATAGGCCTTTTCTACTCAAGTGTGTGGTGTGGGTTAATTCCATTGAGGTAAAGTATACCTCATTGAGGTAAAGTATATCCTCAGATATACTTGAACCCATACAACAATGTTTTTAAAAGTGATGATCACTTTAAAAAGTGATTGCTTCCAGGTTCACTTGAATTGAACCTGGAAGCAAAGTAACATTCAGTGCGGTTCATATACCAGCAATGTCATATATGCCATCCAAAAAGCTTTCAGAACTGTCCATGCCACTGTGTTCTATACCAGTTGTAGTTTCTGAATACTCTTCAAAGGTAGCCCCATATATGGCATGTTAGACTAATCCAACCAGGAGATGACTAAGAAATGAGTGACTGTGTTCAGGCCGCACAACCCAATAAAGGGTGCAACTGACACACAACACAAAGGTTCCCCTAGCCATGACTTCCACCTTCTCTTAGAGCAGTAATCAAAAGTCTAGGAAAACTGCCAAATTGCACACTGGGTATGTCCTTCCAAAATTAAGGATGATAAACTTGCAGATCCTAAGGCCCTTTTAACCCATAGGTGTACTACCAGAATCTGTCAGGGATCATCTACAAGCGCAGCCAGTGCTTTTTCTGTCCTATAACCAGATTTGAAAACCAACTGAAAAGGGTTCAGTTAATCCTTTTCATCCACGATATCTGAAGCTGATGTTTGTATTTCCTATAAAACTTTTTAATAAAAAAAAAAGAAATTGTCTAGACAAGTGAGATCCTGTAAAATTTTCTTAAGGAGGGGACAGATCAAGGCTTCCTTAAATGGTCCCAGAATTACCGTCTCCTGCAGCCATGGATGCAGCTGCAAATCACCATCCTGGAGGCTTTTACCAAGGAGGCACAAGTATCTAATAAACAAGTAGTTAACTAATAGTCCTGAGTACCCTGTTTTCTTCATCAGGTCCAATAAGCTCAAGCTACTTCCAGATAACTAGGTAAGTACACTCCCTGGGCATCTCCAATGGACCTACTTCACACTTGGAATCCAACTGAGAATGAATTCAAATGATTTTATCTATCAGGTGCTGGACAATTTTTTCCAAATGGTCCTGTGAATATTAACCTGAGTCCTCCTTTCCAAAGAGAGACTGGGTCGCCTTAAACAGAGCCATTGGACAGCCCTCTGCAGATACAATAAGTATGGAGAATTGGTTAGGTAATAGATAACAATAGTTTACCATTGAAGAACATCCAAATGCTGCAGTTGGTAAAAAAAAAAAGTGGACAAAAGTCAGGATGTTTTAGGGACCACCTTTTCCAATTGTCTCTACCTGTACCATCAGGTTTAGCAGGAGGAGCATAAAGAGTACTTTGCTAGTGTCACCTTTTTGGATCCAGGAAGCAAGCTTTTCTTCTTCTTTTTTTTATATTTTTTTTATTTATTTAGTTTGTTAAAGATGTATAAGATAACAGATATAAGTATAAACATGATTATGAATACAGGAAATGGATACAAATAAATGGGGACAGTAGGACAGGGATGGTAGGCATGTTGGTGTGCTTATTGGGGTTTGGGGATGTAATCACAGAGTCAGGTAGTGTATTCCAGGCATTGACCACTCTGTTGCTGAAGTCGTATTTTCTGCAATTGAGTCTGGAGCGGTTTACCTTAAGTTTGTATCTATTGTGTGTTCGTGTATTGTTGTGGTTGAAGCTGAAGTAGTCATTGACAGGTAGGACATTGTAGCAGATAATTTTGTGTACTACGCTTAGGTCAGACCGAAGGCGGCATAGTTCTAAGTTATCTAAGCCCAAAATTTCAAGCCTGGTGTCATAAGGTGTCCTCTTATGAGCAGAGGAGTGGAGGACTCTTCTTTTGAAATACCTCTTGACTCTCTCAATTATATTAATGTCCGATATACAGTGTGGATTCCAGGCAGATTCTGTTTCTTTCAAAAAAAAAGTCCTTAAAATCTGGCTGTTCTCCCAGGTACAGGATTAAAAATTACATGAGCCTGGAAATTATTTTTAATAGTACTGAAAGGCTTGAAGTTTTATTTATTTTATTTTTGCTAATTATATTATTTATTATTGTCTTTCAATTTTTTTAAAGAGTTATTTGTGAAAATATGCAGCCATATAAATTAATAAATTAATTCAGCCCAAGTATTCCCACCATCAAATAGCTGTCAATGTAATTCAATAAAGTTCTATTAATCATAACAATTAATTAATGCCAGTGTACAATGTTTTTAAAAGTTGCAAATTTGTTAAAAGTGTTTTAAAGTGAGAATCAAAGTCATGGGAATATCAAGGTACACATTTTCTATCATTAACTGGATACAAAACTGCTGTACATCTTAAATATTCAGTAAAGAGGCTGTGAGTCAATCAAGAAGAAAAATAAAAAAAAGTTTCAAAACGGATTCATATATGCACATTTAAAAACGTAGCTTAGATAAAAAAGTAAACATATCCAAACCTTTTTCAGGGATTATCTATTAAAAATATAGAATTTAAAATTCATGAATTATAAAACATATAATTTTAAAGTATTATTATCACCCATTATGATTAGATTTATTTTAATTAATCCCAGTTTAAACAATGTCTTTCATCTTTATGCCTAGTTACTTATGTCTTAATAGCAACTGTATTAACTTTTATAATTGCAAAAGTAAAAGCTAACACAAACTAGAAAAAGACGGAAGAATAAAAAGAAAAAGTAGAAGGTGCAGAAAAGAGAAAAAAGAGAAATTGGGGAAAAAAGGAACGTAAAATTATGATAAAGAAAAGAAAAATATATAAAGAAGTGACTTGCCACATTTATCATTACAAATATAAACAAGTCTACCTATAGAGTCAGATATTGCTGTTGACATTGTGAGTATAAACTTTTGACTCCATTTTTCAAATGTGTATTTCAATATTCCTGTTTTGGAATATTTTGTTTTATTCTGTGATTGTACATTTAATTTATGTATTCATATCCGTTAATTATTATATTTATATTTATCTATATCTATCTATCATTTATCTATTTTTTAAATTTATGTGCTACCTCACTCACTATCCACTATCTGCACCAACTTAAACGGTGCCCTCGATGTCCAATTTTTAAAATGTTATTTTAATATTTTGTTTTTCTTTAATTCAAATCTAAAGAATTCTCCTATGGGACAAATTCTTTATCATTAATTCCAAAATCATATTTCAAACTTATATGAATCCTTGTCTCCTTGTAATTTATAAAATCAAAGTTTTAATCACCCTTTTTCTATTTATTTTCACATACATATTTCTTTAAGTTCCTAAACTTGTAGTTAAACCTTCAATTTGCTAAGGATTCGCACAGTGCTGTAAAACTTGTTGATTCCAGGTTTTTAATAGCTGAAACAGATAACAACCAATTTCATAAATTTATGATTAGAAAAGCAAGTAGGCAAACTTAGTGTCTTTTCAAAGATGACGACCATGGTTTCTCTCCACAAAACCACCTTCAGTACCCCATTTCTTTCAAAGAAGTCCTAATGCTATTTATGTTTTTGAAACATCTGGTCCTATAAGACTTCAGTGAATTTCACTCTACTGTCTTCCTGTATAATTTTGATTCTTGGAGCATCAGAAAAATCTGTCGAGAATGGTTTCTCTTGTACATGTCTGATGAGTTCCATGATGTATGTAATTTATTTCTGAGCTGTCTTCCCATGAACAAGGTATTTATTAACTCTTGGGAGAATGAGAATGAGTGACTTCACTTTCTCACAAATATATTCTATGCACTCATTCTTGATTCAAGGTTGCCATTAATTTGCAAAGAAAGAACAATGACAGGACATCAGGATTATCTGTGGAGAAGTAACTATGAAAAAAATGTTGATTGTCATTCTGTGAAAGCTGCTGTAGCCACATCTTCCACTTAAGCACAACTCTCATTTGTTATTCTCTTTATGCTTCATGGCTTATCATCAAAATTGACTGACTTTCATATTTCAGAAGTTTTAAATGTACATTTTCCAAAGATTTAAAGAAGCTCAATTTTTCTGTTCTTAATTAGATTCACATAAAATACCATCACATAAAAAATATTTTGCAATATTGGATAACATATATGATTTTTTTCCCCTTTGGCTTTAAAATTTGCCAAGCTTTGAACAATAAAGATTTCAAACATAATTCTACCTATATTCATCTTGAAATCCTATTAAGAACAATAGGATTTTCCCATAATTAACTAGTTTTTCTAACATCTAAATATTCTAAGTATGTTTTTTTAAGAGCAAAATTAGGGAAGATAACTTTGCCTCTGGTCAATCAGCAACTATAAGAATTTTTATATAGCATTAGAACATTGAAAATACATTTGAGCATATATTATTATTAGGATGGAGATACACAGAGAGAGAGAGAGAGATAAATGTAGAAAGTAAAGGCTATGAGCAATGTTTACACATGTTATGTTCATATATAGATGCAAGTTTTCATTTACAAAATTAGAAGGACATTTGCATACTATAGTACAGTTTGTAATACAGGTGGTTCTCGACTTATGACCACAAATGAGCCCAAAATTTCTGTTGCTAATTGAGACATTTGTTAAGTGAATTTTGCCCATTTTATGACCTTTCTTGCCACAGTTGTTCAGTGAATCTCTGCAATTGTTAAGTTAGTAACACATTATGCTATGAGAATCTGGCTTCTTCATTAACCTTGCTTATCAGAAAGTCACAAAAGATGATCTCATGGACCCGGAAGACTGCAATTGTCATAAATATGAGTCAGTTGCCAAGCATCTGAATTTTGACCACATGACCATGAGGATGCTGCAATTATTATAAGTGTAAAAACTGGTCGTAAGTCACTTTTTTCAGTGCCATTGTAACCATCACTAAATGAACTGTTCTAAGTCAAGAATTACCTCTATGGGCAAGATAAATTATATATTGTACAAAACTAGTTTAAGAACATTATTAAATGCTATAAACATTATTTTACAACAAATAAATAGATAAATCATTTCTTACTAACCCTAAGGTTGCACCAGCGGAATGAAGCAGTAATGGGAAAAATAGAAAATTCATTAACTAAGGAATGGGAATGGTGTGAAAGAAATGACATAAAAATGCTTGGATATTTAATGAGGTACATCATGAAGACATTTCAGTTACAAATTGTGAGACATAGCGGAAGAGAAAAATGTTGCAAGGGGAAAAAAAAGAAATTGAACTCTGCAGTTTGAAGCGCCCATACACATTACTGTAGAGTATAGTTATCACATAGGTCCAAGTAGATAGACTAACCAGAATTCAGCTTCATTAATGTTGGCATGTGCAGACAAGTGGAAATTCTTTTGTATGTTCCTTATAGCAAGCAACAAGTTTCCCAGTGTGGTTAGGCAATCTCACTGAATAGATATGAACCAAACGCAACAATGGATGTACAAAACTTTATCAGATTATTCAAGGCACCAATGCTATCCAGGCATAGAAAGTGATGATATATTTCATGCCCAAATAATCTTTACACTTGAAGTATGTTAGCCAAAGAGTAAGGAAGAAAGACAGAAACTACAAAGGATAGTTAATTCTTCCCTCTTGGACCCTCCAATTACTGTCTTTCATGTGGCAATTATATATATATATATATATATATATATATATATATATATATATATATATATATATATATATATAAAAACCTCAATTAACAGCAAATGAGATTTGATCAAAGCTTAATTGCTGTGCAAGAAGATAATTATAAGGGATATCTCAATATGGGGGAAGGGAGGTGTATTCCTTAACATCCCCATCAGAGATCTATTGAAAAGTTCTTCCCTATAAAGCAAGGAGGTTTTCTAAACACTTCTATATTCATATCAGTGCAATATGTCTAAAAGCTTAACTATGGAGAGAGGAAAGATTTTGTAGGCCTGCTCTGGAAGTCAGTAGTTTCAAGCATGCTACCTTTTAAAATTTGTGCCAAACAGTACTTGAGTTGCATGACTGCAATAAATGTTTAGAACAGAAAGGGATTCATTTTTTTCCTGATAATCAAAATCCCAATGGAAATTTCCATCTGAGGATACTGTTTGACAAATAAGGGAAGCATCCAGTTGTGGGTGCTAGAAATATCATGAGCTGGTATTAATTTTATTATAAATTCTAGACATGGTAATTGCAGTCCCACTAGTCATTTCTCTCAATTTCTGTCTATCATGCTCTCTGAATCGAAACAGATGATTTCATCTGTATACATAAGACAATCGCTAGGTATGATTCCAAGTCCCATAAAGTTGAAGTCTAAGTATGGACTTACATACATGCTAACACTGGGCACTTTTAGTGAAATCCATATTTTCAATCCAGAAAATTAAAGTAAGAATTTTTAGCTAGTCACCAGACAATATACTCCAAAGGGAGCATTCTGGCTCTTCCTTGCTATGTCTTCATAGAATGAAGCATATGTCCAGAAAGTTATTTACAACTACGATAATGGAATTAATTTCCCCACTGCTGAATTTTAATTTGCCACGATATGATATAATCCTTAAAAATTGTCAATCCTTGAATGTTTTGTCAGCCTTCAAAGACTACTGCTACCTGAATTATGACAGAGAAAGAAGAAAAAGCAATTCTTGTGCTCTTTTTACTTTATTCCACATCATATTTTAAAGCTTTGATAAATTGCAAATACAAGAGAAATGCATTTAGACAGTAATTAAGACCACATCTTTAGAAAACAGTTGATTAAAAAGAGGTCCATATTAAGCAGATTTAATTCATTCTAACTAGTTTAATTAGGCTAAATTTCAATTGACTAAAGGTTTTTTTGTTTGTTTTATTTTTTATATTATTGCTGACAGTCTGGTTTCATAAAATATTGCCAGTATAAACAATAGAAAATTGTATGTTAACAGGTCGTTTTCCTAGTCAATATACACAGTAAAGTACTTTGAATGAAATGGAATTAAAATGGCACATTAATTAGACAAACTGTAATTATTAAATTTAACTGTTCAACTTATAAACTCTTTTTCTTTAAATAAGGATTTAGAATGTCTTCTTTACTTCCTCTTTTACCACTTTGGGTGTCAAGGGAGATACAAAGTTCTGGTTCTTGCTCTTCTGGCAGGCTCTACCATTGTTAGTTGATGTTGTTATAGTGTGTCTTTGGAGAGTCTGTTGACTCTCCATCTTCTTCTGGGCCTGCCTCATGTTCTTTGACCTTCTCCTCTTTCTGTACATGCTTTGTATGGTATGGAACCTCCAGGTGAGCAAACCATTTTATTTGCTATTTTTGTATATGATTTAAGATTGGTTCTATTCCAATTCTTTTTGGAAATTCTTTTATGGTCTCATTTCTGATTTTATCTCTTCTGGTCACTCTAGCAGCTTTCCTCAAATATCTCATTTCCGTGGTCACTGACGTATGTTCTCTAGCTTATGTTCTCTTGAAAATGTCCATGTTTGGCACTGATACATAGAGTGGGGATGAATATGCTTTGGATGAGATGCTTCTTTGTGCTGATTGGTACTGCCTTATGTTGTAAGAGTGGAGCAAGCTGTCCAAATATTTAAACTATAAACTCATTTTCTGTAAGCAAGGATTTAGAACAAAACTGTAATATTTTACAGAATCTGCAAAGGAGGAGTAACTTGCTTTCTTTCCCCCACAAAAACCAGATTTCATGGACTATATTTCCATTTTAGATTAAATTAAGAATCATATTCATAGCCATCTGCTCCTAACAACGGTATATGTTGTAATGTTATAACATAAACTCTGCCTTATAATACTAATGCTGCATTGCTGTTTTCAAGATCATAAAGAGTAGGGTTTGCATTACAAATTTAATGTTTCATCACTTGCTATTATCTTCCCTAATGCCTATTGCTATTCCGTCTTGAGTTCAGATATGAAGAATCTCTTCTTTCCAGTGCCATCAATTATTCCTTTCCTTTTCCCCATATCTACAAAACTGGAGATGTGGCAAAATATGTTCCTACCTACTATACTATATAACAGTGTTGGCGAACCTTTTCAGCATGTGCATGTGCTGGAAACCGGAAGAGTAGTGTGCATTTGCATGCTGGGAAGATAATCTTCCGGTTTCTGGTGTGTGCATGCACACCAGCCACCGAGTCTTCTGGTTTCTGGCATGCATGCGCACATGAAGACCAGTTGACTGGGGTGCATGTGCACACCAGAAACCGGAAGAGCAGCCGCCCGGTGTGCATATGCGCACCGGGAAGATAATCTTCTGATTTATGGTGTGTGCATGCGCACCAGCCACCTGGTCTTCTGATTTCTGGCACTCATGCATGTGCGAAGACCAGCTGGCCACATGAACATACGCACCGGGCAGCAGCTCTTCCAGTTTCCAGCATTCCCATGCATGTGAAAACTAGCTGGCTGGCATGCTGGAACCCGGAAGAGCAACGGGTGACGCATTCCCAGAGAGATGTGTGCCACTTCCGGCATGTGTGCCATAGGTTTGCCTTCACGGCTATATAAAATAGTCAATAATTCATATGGTTCACAATATTTGAACTCCAGATTCCATTAATCCCAGCTATCATGGTCAAAAGTAACACGATTTTTGCTATTTTTCACTTTCAGGTGAGGATTTATGCTGAATTCGATGTTTCTGCAAGCAGCTCTGTGAATGGCAATCAGAGGCCAGGAATCAGATTTCGGGTAATAAAAATTTTTCTAGAGAAAGGAGAGATTGAGGGATTGCTCACTCACACTCTGGATAGCCAATCCTTACAAGAACATCACAGGATCTGAGTTCAGCAGCTTGGGAGCCAAAGGAATACCCTAAACCATCGTGCAATCCTTATGGACACTTTTGCAATTAAGAAAAGGAGGGGAAATCCTATTTTAAATGATTTAATTTAATTTAAACAAGATTTTGATTCAAGAAAGTTTTAAATGGATAAAGAGCACTTTAAGAAACAGAAGTAGAATTTAGTTTGGTGGGGGGAGTTATGAAGGAGGTGCCTTTTAAAATGGTAAAATTAACAGATCTTAACAAACAAACAGAGTGGACCTTTGCAAAAAAAAGTTGATTGTTTATTATTAAGGAAAGTAGATAATTGATGGATTTTACAGATAAGGAAATAAGAGTATTATAAGACAGACTGTGTGACTATAATTACAGACAGATTACTGGGCTAAAGTGCTAAAATAAATAAAAGCAAAACATAAAAAAAGGAGAAGCCTGCCTTTGACTTTCACCCTAGTAATTGACACATTTTCACTTTTTTATAATAGCAACTGTAAGAACATTCACAGTACAAAGAGAAAGAAGGAGAGGCTCATTAGAACAACTTACTGATAAGGGCATTTAATCAGATTTATTGTAGAAAATATTTGAAGAATTTGCCAAGAAAAACGATGGAACAGTTGCCAATAGTTTGGATTCTTTTAAAAAGGAAATGGAAAAAGGATTTGCAAGAATTAAAAAAGGATGTGGAAGAATTTTCTCTTTCTAAATTGAAATGTCAACCAAACCATTTTTGTTTTTAACTTTTCAATCATAATACCTGCAAAATTATCCAACACAACAGAGAAAAAATGAAAACTTCCATGAGAATTCCTGAAAAAAATTAAAACAATGAAAATTGAAACAGAAATAAAAACCTCAAGGAAAATATTCTTAATAATATTGTTCAAGATCCTAGCAACTGATATTCTTCAAAATTCTTCAGAATCTAACTTGATAAAATAAAATAAAATTAAGCGTTCTTTCCAATATATAATGTTTATAATTAGGCAGTTTGCAAATTAAATAATGTCTACTGCTTGTGATACAATTGTATTCTGTTTTAAGATTAAGATTTATTATAGACGTTTGCAAAAGAATAAAAACATAATTAATTTATCACAGAAATTCCTCTCTTGGTTTTTATTCATTTTCTCTTTCCTCAGCACATTTGGGTTTTTCTCCTTCTGTTTATTTTCATCCACAAATTATAAAACAATGCACTCTAAACTCCATTGGGGAAAAACACATTGGGTAAAACAATACAGTCTATGAAGATGCCATACTCTGTTATCTTTATACCACAGAATGAAAGACAAATTGGAGGAAAGAATGCTGTGCAAGTCTTTTTATTGCTTTTATGATAATCAGAAGAGGTTCCTATTTGTTTTGATTGCATGGTACATATTCATTGTCCAGCGACAAATTATTGATTTAGCTGAAAGCCAGTAGTTGCTTGATTTAACACTTACAGGTGTTTCCTTCTGATAGTTTTCATTTGCAATTTAAATTGAAGTTACAAAGCTTAAATGACTAATCTCCAACTACTAAACATATTCCTTTGGGAAGCTATATCAATCTAATGTCAAGTATCTGTTAGCTAAATATATTGGAATTTAAATTGTGAGGGGGAGTTTGCAAAGTAGAGAGATAATTGCCAAGTTTTGATTAAGAAACAAGGAGTTTGTGCGGGGGGGGGGGGGGGGCGGGGAAAGCAGACTATATATAAGTTAAGGGTGGTACAATCTAAAGATACATAGCCTACTCTAAATATCTTTATCTTAGGGTTCTACTTATTTATTTATAAAATCTATTGGCCACCCATCTTACCATAAGGTAACTCTGGATAACTTACAGTTGAAGATAAACACATATCTTTAACTTATATATAGTCTGCTTTTTTTCTGCACAAATTCCTTGTTTCTTAATCAAAACTTGGAAATTATCAAGTTTTGCTTTGCAACCTGCCCCTCACAATTTAAATTCTAATATATGTATGTATATATTCCAGTATATGTATATGTATATGTATATGTATATGTATATGTATATGTATATGTATATGTATATGTGAAGGAATGTGGTGGCTCAGTGGCTAAGATACTGAGCTTGTTGATCGAAAGATCAGCTGTTCAGCAGTTCAAATCCCTAGTGCCATGTAACAGGGTGAATTCCTGTTACTTGTCCCAGCTTCTGCCAACCTAGCAGTTCAAAAGCACGTAAAAAATGCAAGTAGAAAAATAGGGACCACCTTTGGTGGGAAGGTAACAGCGTCCCATGAGCCTTTGGCGTTTAGTCATGCCAGCCACATGGCCACAGAGACGTCTTCAGACAGCGCTGGCTCTTCGGCTTTGAAATGGAAATGAGCACCGCCCCCTAGAGTTGGGAATGACTAGCACATATGTGTGAGGGGAACCTTTACCTTTATATGTATATGTACATATGAAATACATTTACATCTACATCATATACATACACACACACACTCACACACAAATGAATTAAAAGTAAGAATTAAAAACCAAGGACATGTCGTTTTACTCAATTAACCACCTTCATTATGCCAGGCCAACTGGCAGAGCCAGATGTTTAAGACCTTATGAAAGGATAGGAGGGGTGGAACCAATGTCACATTCGGAGCAAGATGTTTTGGAGGGCAGGAGCAACAGCAGAAAAGGCCCTTCTCCTGCACCCCACCAGCAAAATAATCGAGCTGATGTGACCCACAGCATGCCTCCTCTGCTGGCACAAGTGGCCAAGCTAAACCCAGTAGATTGAGATAAAGGATCACTCTATCTAAATAACATCATGACGGTATTATAGTTACACAGGGTAATTTTTCTAAGACTTCATATGGATAACTGAAGATCATAGGAACACAACTGAAAGGGTTCATACGAACTACGCAAGACGGAGTTACCCAAGGAAATCCACATAAGATTCACGAAGAAATCTATAAAGGAACAGATTTATAGGAAAATGAGAGAGGAGACAACCATGTACAAGGGAAGAGAAATCTTAACTCTCAAACAAGTACCGAGAAGAACAAGAGACCAAAGAAGAAATTATAATTTTCTAACTACACAGTTAAATAAATTCAAAATAAAATTTCGCTGGCTAATGCCAGAAGGTCTACTTATCTCCTGGGAGGATAGAAAGTATAGGATTGATAATCTAGAGAAGGCTCAAGATTTCTTTGAACAACATTTTACATGTGAAGAAGAACAAGAGAGGAGGAAAGAAACACAGGAGGCAAGAGGTACGAAGAAATAGAAAGAGAAGAAAAAGATCAAGAAGATAAAAGGAGAATGGAGAAAGAAAGAATGGAGAGAGAGGGAACGAGGGAAAAGACGCAAAGAGTTACCAGAAACACAACAAAGTTGAAAATAACAAATAGATAAACCCAAATAAAGATGGAAGGAGAATTAAAAATTATTTCGATCAACATAAATGGATTCAACTCACCAATGAAAAGGAAATACATATTTACAAAATTACAAAAACTTGATATTGATATCATAACATTACAGGAAGTACATATTAAAAGACAGCAACAAAATTTTTTGGAAAATAAAAAATTAGGAAGATTATATACATCCCTAGGAGACTGTAAAAAGAGAGGGGTGGTAATGTACATTAAAAATCACCTGGAAACTAAACAGATATATACTGATACGGAAGGACGCATCTTAATAATCTAAATACAAACAGAAACAAAAATAATATTATTAGTATCCATATATGCACCCAATGGAAACCAGAGGGATTTTTACAAGAAACTGCACGACATAATTAAAGACCTGGAATATGAGAACATCTGCATTATAGGGGATTTTAATGCAATTGTGAATCTACAAGACGATTATCGTAATAACAGGAAAAATAAAACTAGAAAGAGAACTCTACCGGAAACATTTGAAGATATGGCCGAAGAATTCCATTTAAACGATGGGTGGAGGGAGGCAAATAAACAAATTAAACAATACACATACTACTCAAGCCCCCACAAGTCATGGTCTAGGATTGATATGGCCTGGGTGACACCAGATCTTAGAAAAGAAATACGAGATATCGAAATTGTACCAAATACCTGGGCCGATCACAATCCTATAAAAATAATATGGAAAGGTTATCACAAGCAGAAGAGGTGGATGACTGATACTGGAATAATAAAAGATAAAGAATATATAAGGATGATCAAGAAGGAACTCAAAATATTCTTCCAATTAAATACAAAGGAACAGACCTCCTACAGAACCTATGGGACACCACAAAAGCCTACATAAAAGGCCTCACCATAGCATATACAACTAAAAAAAATAAGGACAAACAACTAAAAAGGGATAATTTACTGCAAGAACTCAACAGA
This sequence comes from Pantherophis guttatus, assembly GCF_059756535.1. Lineage (NCBI taxonomy): Eukaryota > Metazoa > Chordata > Lepidosauria > Squamata > Colubridae > Pantherophis > Pantherophis guttatus. The sequence continues at coordinate 36,191,930 of NC_142070.1, forward strand.
TATGAATCACAGTTACAAAAACAACCTGATGATAAAACAATAAAGGCAAACCTGAACCTCACCAAACACAAACTGAATTTAATCATGCAAACAGAAATTGCACAGAAAATGAAAATGGCAAAACAGAAACATTTCCAATACGCAAACAAAACAGGTCGCTGGTTAGCATACCGACTGAAAAAAGAGAGGGAGAAGAGAATAATTTATCAACTACAAGATGAAATGGGACAAATATGTAACACGAATTCAGATAAAAAACGTATAGTTAAAGAATTCTATCAAAAACTTTACTCACAATAGGAGATCCAAGACCGAGATATCAAGGAATACTTATGTGAAGCAAATATCTCAAAATTCAAGGAAATACATAAAGACATATTAAATAACCCAATTACGATGACAGAGTTGATGGAAGCCCAGAAGAAACAGAAGAACAACAAGGTACCAGGCCCAGACGGAATTCCAACTGAATTTTATAAAAACTGCCAGTCAGTGATAGATGAAATACTCCTCCAAGTCCTTAATGATGCATTACTAGAAGCAGAAATTCCTAAATCTTGGATTAGAGTTAATGGATGTTGGTGACAAATTTTTAAAAATGATTAAGAAAGTATACTCCTCCCAGACTGCGAGAATCACAATTAATGGGGACATGACAGAAAGGCTGGACATACAAAAAGGGGTGAGGCAAGGCTGCCCACTATCTCCCTTACTAGTCATAATATCACTGGAAGTCTTACTAAATGAGGTAAGGAAGGAAGAGGACATAAAGGGACTATGGATACGAAATGAGGAATATAAATTACAGGCCTTCGCCGATGACGTGGTGTTCATAGTAGAACAACCAGAAATAGAAGGAACTAAGTTACTGGCAAAGATAGAAGAATATGGCAAAGTAGCGGGACTCAAAATTAACAGACAAAAAACTAAAGTCTTGACAAAAAATCTGACTAAGACACAAGAGACAAAATTGGAAAAAGAATTGGGAATACAGATTATAAAGAAAGTAAAATACCTGGGAATTTGGATCACTACAAAAGCAACAATGATTAGATATATATTAAATGATTAGATTTATATTAAATTGGTGAAACAAATTAAAAAGGATCTGGAAATATGGAACAAATTACAGTTGTCACTTTTGGGCAGAATAGCATCAGTAAAAATGAACATATTACCGAGATTACTTTACCTCTTTCAAGTGATACCAATTGGCCCAGGAAAAGATTTCTTCAAAGATCTCAATAAGATAATAATGAAATACATTTGGCAAGGAAAGAAGGCCAGAATTAAAATAAAATGCCTACAGGACATCCGTGAGAAGGGAGGCCTCGGCTTACCAGACTGGGACTTATATTATAAAGCAACGTCGTTAAATTGGATTAGGGAATGGATAGACTTAAAAAATGAGAGAATGTTATACCTAAAGGGATTTGATCTGAATCGGGGCTGGCATGCCTTCTTATGGGACAGTATAGATAAACAACATGGGTATTTTCAGCGGCACATCATCAGAGGCTCATTATACAAAACGTGGCAAGAAATCAGAAAACAACACTATACTAAGATTCCGCGTTGGTTGTCAACCATGGAAGCCTTAATCTACCCAAACACCATAGAAATAGGAAAAATGAGGAATTACCAAGAATTATTGAGTAGCGAAGGAGACTTATACACGAGGCAAGAATTGGAAAACAAGGGAATAGCTATCGATTGGTGGCCATATCGTCAAATTAAGTCAAGCAGACCAGACACAATATGGATTTCAGACCGAACCAAATGAACTAGACAAGATATTAAAAAGTACAGAGGAGAAAATGATAACCAAAATTTACAGATATTTAATAAACTATAAATTGGAGGAGGAAACGGTCAAAGAAAATATGATAGTATGGGCAAAAAATATAGGCCACAACATAGAATTGGAAAAATGGGACAAATTATGGACAGAAAATCTCAAACTGGCAATGTCGATACCATATAAAGAAAACCTCTACAAGATGTTTTACAGATGGCACCTCCCACCAGCATGTCTGGCGAAAATGTTTCCAAATGTGTCACCAATGTTTTGGAAATGCAAGTCACAAAAGGGGTCATATTACCATCTCTGGTGGTCTTGTAGAAGAGCACAACATTACTGGCAAGAAATCAAGTTAATGATTGAAGAAATAACAAAGCAGAAGGACGATATGAAACCGGAATTCTTTTTATTCAGAATGACCACACCACAACAGACTAAAGAGATAAAATATCTCATTATTCACATCTTAACAGCAGCATGCATAGTATATGCTCAAGATTGGAAATAAGAACTATTACCAACAGAAGAAAAAATAATTGCAAAAATAACAGAATGTGCAGAAATAGACAGACTCACAAAAGAGCTACAAGAGAAAGAGGACACTGATTATTATGCAGTCTGGCAAAGATGGTATTCCTGGCTAGAGGGAAAGATAGGATAGATAAAATAATACTTATACAAAACATAACCAAGATACACAGACAATCACATAGGAGGTAGACCACACGACTGTATGTATAAATAGTTAGAACGGTTATTAGAAGGATGTATAGAAGTAATAGATACTTATATAGAGAGAAAAACTTAAAAAGAGTATAAAGTTAAGTCTTGGATATGTAAAAAAGTAAAAATAAGTAAACACATAAAATAGATCTCTAAAAGAGAAATAGAGGTGAAATAGAAAATAATCACCGATGCAACAGTTTTCTAGAAGTCAACCGATAGGCTGAAACAATGTTAGTTGTTAGTTAGTTTGTTTGTTTTTCTTTTTTGTATTGTCTTTATGTATACATTTTTTTTGTCTTGTGTTTTTGTTTAATAAAAAAAAAGGAACACAACTGAAAGGCAGCAACAAATGTTTTTTCAATACTTAATATTCTATTTGCTATGTATAGACCACTACATATACAACACACTTTTCTAGAAAAATAGTGAAGGGGCTTATACACATATGCCTTAAGGCTGTAACAGCTATTAATTTGCAGGACTAGAACCAGAAAACAGAAGAGGTCCCCTGGATAGTGGCCCATAATCCAAGTCCAAAGAATTCCTGCAATCATAATCCATTATTATAGCCCATTACACATAGGAAAATTACAAAACTGGATATCCTTTTTCAGCTCCATTAGATGCTTCATCTGTGGAAGATGGAGCCCAAACAACTATTCCAGAATATCAAAAGAGTAAAAGCTAAGCACCAGGTGAATGATACCATATTTTTTGGCAATATGCATCATTTACATTTCTAAGTACAGTTAATTCTCTACTTATGGCCATAATTGAGCCCAATATTTCCATTGCTAAGCAAAACAGTTGTTAAGTAAGTTTTGCCCCATTTTATGACCTTTCTTGCTACAGTTGTTAAATGAATCACTGCATTTATTTAATTAGTAACACAGTTATTAAGTAAATCTGACTTACACCATTGACTTTGCTTGTCAGAAGATCACAAAAGGTGATCAGATGATCCCAGGATACTGCAACTATCATAAACACATACCAGTTGTTCAGAATTCAAATTTTGATCACATGATCATGGGGGTGTGAAAATGTGAAAAACGGCCATAAATCTCTTTTTTCCGTGTGATTGTAATTTCAAAACTCACTAAACAAATGATTGTAAATCAAGGACCACCTGTAGTAATCAGGAAGAAGAATTTTTATTTTAAGAATGGGCTTTGAGTGTTGCAAAAACAATGGGCTTATTGGGATAACAACAAAAAAAAACCTTAGTTGCTGTTTGAAGCTGCAACAGGCCTAGGTATCAGCTTCTCGTTTCAGCATCCTTCACAGCACTTCCATGCTGCATAGCACTTTACTTTCTAACAGTAGGGTTGTCAAACTGGCGGCCCATGGGCCAGATGTGTCACATGCAGGCCACACCCACTCTAATTCCGTGAAGGAGAAAAAACGTTGTGAAACATCACATGACTGAAACATGATGCCATGAGTTTGACACCCATGTTCTAACAGTCTTGCTGAAATGCTGGACAGCTCCAGATAGGAAATGCTGGACAACTACAGTTGACCTGTACTCCCACTTCACTGGAACAAAGGGAACAGAATTAAGCTACAATTTTGACCATCACAGAACTTTCCATAGCAGCATAATTGTGTGCACATGTCTACTTTTGATAAGGGCTTAATGCTAAATTGCAATTGTTTTAAAAAAAGAACCCTTGCAAATAAAAGTATTTTTTCTGAAATTATTTTATTTTTCTCCATTTCCCTTACATCTGATCATTAGAAATTGCATTTCTGAAACCATACAGATCCAGCTTGATGTATGGAAGTGATAAATCATGACAGTTCAATGGAGGGATTGAAATGATGACCTTATAAATTCAAATGTTCTGGATAAATTTCACCTAGTCTTCCCAAGCCTTCCAGATCGATTGGTTCAAGACTCTTCTCTTCCTCAGATGCATACTGATCTTCCCCAACATGAAATAGTTTTTTTCTTTGTATTTACTGTTTTTTCTCTACCAATATCTTCTAGGTACAATTACACTGTGAACCTTTGTATTTTAATACTGATCTATGATTTCCTATTTTTATTTTCCAAAATGTTATTTCAGTTTTGATTATCATCTTATGTTTACTCAAAGCTGTAACTATATTTATCTCATTTTCTTCTATTTTCTCTATGACCTTTTCTTACAATTAATCAGTGTGTTTGATGTAGCCCTTAAGCCATAAAGGTTGCTGAAAGGACATAATCAGCAATAAACCATGGAAAATATAGTTCAGAAGGGCATGTAACTGTCTCCTTAAGTTTTTTCTCTATGAATTCAGTGTTGATTGCCTGTATCCTGCTTAGTGTAACTATGTTTTATCACTTTATCCAACAACAGTTTAACTACTTCATGACAATCGGACTTAAAGAAAGCAGGAGTTTATACTGTATATTGTTCATCAGATTCCATACAAGCCTAAATAGGATAGATCTAAAGATGAAGAATAACCAGTATCCAGGATCCAAGGAGGCTCATAAAATATTATGAGAGAGCCAGTCAGATGAACAAATATCATTAGTTTAAAATAGATCACAGACTTCTGAGAAGTCTATTCCTACCCAGGCCCTCAATGACTTTCCAATGGTGCTGATAGCTAAATCATATCAAAGGGAAGGCGAGTGCAAAGGTGAAGAGCTATAAAAGCAGGCTATGTCAGGAAGTATTCATTTGAGGTTACTGCAATTTAATAGTGTGTTCTATACATATGCCATTCATTTTTAGTAGCCTATTAATATTTCAGAAGTACTCCTTTTCATCCTTTTTTATGATTTCTGCATTTTGCTCTCAGCAATTTTAGCACTCTCTTAGAATCTCCAGTGCTGCTATATGTTTATTAATTCACATATGATTTATTTATTGTTTCCATGTAACATCATCCCTACATCATTATTAGAATGACAGAAAGAAAGGACTTTGCTTTGGAAGTGCCAAATATCCCCTAGATGCTCTGGAATTTAATGTATATTTTAAAAATCCGAATAGCCATTAGCATGAATGTATTTCCATGGAATTTGGTAATAAGATGAAAGGGGGGAAGTAGACAGACAATATGATCTTCTCTCATCTACAGTTGCAGTTTTCAATTCAGCTTCTGATATATTGCTATGTCAAAAATCTGTCTTCCAATTTTTGGAATGTTTTCTTCTGCTGCAAAAGAGTTGCTTTTATTTTATTTCTATTTTGCAAAAAACCCCTCATCCCTCTCTTTTGCCTCCTTCCTTCCCTTTCCTTTCTGACATGATTTTGATATTATTGTATCTCAACTGGGTGTTAAAACAGGAAGTCTAGGAGGCCACAGGCTGCTGGAGATAAAATTATAAAACTAGAAACTGTACACTCATGCAAATCTCTCAGTAATCTCATAGTAGTATAGAGAAAAATTATACATGCCTCCTCCCCAATTTCTTTAAAACATTCTTTTTCCTTAAAAAAAATAACGCCTTTTTTATTAAGCTGAATGAAAATGGTTGATTGGAGTTTGAGGCCTATATAGAATCAATCACTTTTTTTTTTTAAATTGATGCTTTCCATTTTGACCAAGCAGTTACTCACAGTGAAGTGATAAGTAGACACTGATATACTTTGTGAGAAAACTATAACAAAAAAAAAAAAGCCCCACAATCACTATGACTCCTTTTAAGCTTTTGAGCTCTTTATAATCTTATTTGTATCTATTCTTTTTACAAAACCCTGCTGCCATGTTAACTTCACTCCTTTGAATAATTAAAAGCAGTTTAAAGCAAAATTGAATACTTACCAGGACAAGTTCTGATTATGTTAATTTAAATTATAAATGCTTTTTCTTTAATGTGATCATGTGGGTTTTTTTAGACAATTGTGCTTCAAGCACACTCCGGATGGGTATATATACCGATAACTTTCATATGGTAATACTTTTCACATCTCATGTTAATCTTTAAAAAAATAATAAACCCAGAGGCATTTATCTTTAATTCATTGTATAATCCTATTTGCATATGAGGGTATAAGCACTGATATTTTTAACCTTTTGATTGCTTTGGAATTTCATGTAGAACAACGTTTTACTTTTTTTTTACATTCATATTAAGATTTCATGGCATCCTAAATTACTGTGCTAATAGTCTCTGGTAGTCCAAGTCAAATTTGCTATGCAGCCCCATGCAGCCTCAAGATGATTATGGAAGAGCTGCCAGGAAGATATACTTTGTGTTTCAAGTGGGAGTTTACATTTTTATATTGTTGAAAGTTCAGGGAGATTTCAGATATCACTGAACAGCCACGAGAAAGCAGCATAAAATGAAAAGAACTAAATTGATCTATTAAGAAGATATTACTGTCAGATAAAATGTCTGACTCTTGTATTTATTCTGCACTCTATGGTTTAGCATGGGTTAAATCCCTTAAACCCATTCCATTCCCAACTCCGCCTTACCTTTGACTCCTCCCTCCAGGTATATAAGTCTTTGTCTGTAAGACTTCTCCCTCAGATTTAGATGAATACCTATGAGATACAGAAGCAAGGTTATAGATGTATATGAATAGGTTATAGATGTATATAATAGGTTTATTATTCTCAATAATAAATAAATAAGTTATTTCTGTTATTGATGAAGTACTGAGAGTTATTGGGCTAGATCCTAGAAATTTAGCAAAAATGGTAGCAGAGGATGGTTGCCCATAACTCCAAATAGAAATATGTCAGAGATTACTGAACATTTAACAAAAAGAAATAGAATAACTACTAAGGCCTTAATGAAACAAATGGCTGCACAACTATCACCCAACGGAAACATACCAAAAATCACCTCAGACAAAAACGAGCAGACTCCTGAACCATACACCTCACTCGAAAAAGAAGAACAACGGAATGAAGGAAAGAACGAATCTAAAACAACAGCGCAAAAAAGGGAAGACCTTAGGCTAGCCACTTTTAAAATATTAGAATCGCCCGTCACTAACAAAGACCTCATCGTGAACCTCCAGAGCTTACTCAAAAGCCATGGAGCAGCGACCGAAGAACAAGAATCAAACCAAATGAGCAACAGGTCACTGAGAGAAATGCCATCTTGCCACAACACAACAGGATCTAGTTTCCCACATTTTTTTCGGCAGCCATCTTTATACAAACTGCCACAGAAGATAACAAACCAGCAACCAATGAGACAACAAGATTCAAATCATTCGGTGGGAGCTAGTCCTGACATGAAAAAGAACAAGGAATTCACCAAAAATAATAGCGAAAAACAAACCCAAAATAACATAAGGTCTCCCAATGAACTTGGAATACAAAAGGCTATAGAAACCCTTACTGCGGTGTTTGGCTTTCATCTCTCCCGATTGTACAAAACACTATCAAACCTCTAGAAGATTTACAAACAACAACTGCAAGCCATCTGAAAAACAAAATAACCACAGGTCTGAATCTCATACCACAATACTCCTCAAATCACCCTCCTGTCACGCTGCTGCCTCAAACACCAAGATCCAAAAATCAAACAAACTATTTGCCAGTGCAGCAGCATCCACCGGGCTTCCCGACTCTCTCCACGACTGACACCTCCGACCTAAAGCCGATCGCCATGCCGACTGCACAGCCGAACTTCTGGGGACACCACCCAGTGACTGCAACTTTTCCGGGCTTCCTACCGATGTACGGTAAGGATCCTATGACTCAGACCCATCCCTGGGGTAATTCTGATCTTCCCCTAAAAGGGCTGGGCCTAGCTTCAGGGGCCGCGGCTAAGAGCTCCTCATCCAACGGCTTCCAGCGAAGAATGAGCTTCACACATGCGCAGAACCTTCCAAATGAAACTGAAGAAAAAAAAAATTGGAGCCAGCCTGTTTAACCTAGCTGCTGCTATACCAATTCCTTACTGTGATTACCCACACATTCAGGACCACGGACAGCTGCCATTTGCAAATAGCAATTATCATCATTCTGGAACTTTACCAATTGACTTTCCTAAGTTACAAATAGATGGAAAAAATTTCCTAGAGTGGTACCAACAACTTCAGATCATATTCATGAAAGAAAATGTATTGTTCCTGATCTTAAAACCACCAAAGAAACCATGGTCTTTTGAAACTGACTGCATACATCATAAAGCTTACTGTCTATTATTAGCTAGTATTGCGCCAGCCATATATCCCAGTATTGGTAATCACATGACTGTATCTGAAATTATACAAAAACTTTATGGTTTATTTTATAGCAAGAGCAGGGCTACAACTACAAGGATCTCAAGGGATTTCCACTCAGCTAGGCTTAGACCTGGGATGTCCATGAGTGAACATTTACTAAAATTAAATGCCACTAGAGTAGAATTACTACAGAGGGGTGAAATAATTACAGAGGAAAGTATGATGAGCATCATCATCAACTCTCTAGATCCCAGCTGGGACAATTTCATCACCCAATTAGATAGTCTAAATATAGAAAATATCTCACTAGATAGCCTCACCAATAGGTTAATCGCTGAGGATAATTTAAGGAGAGACCGAACCCTATCACTCAAGGATCTCAGGCCAGCTAAGAGGGTAGAATTTCAGGAAAGGGTAAACAGCATTCCCGAATGCTTCCTATGTGGTCCTAGAAATCACTTCAAAAGAGACTGCCCTAGAAATATCAGAAATAGAGAGTACAATCAACGCAGAGAAAGATCTGATTCCAGGCAAAGGTATCAGGGAAGGCATTCCCCAGTACGCAGACCCACAGGTGGGAGAAGGCGTAGAGGGTCCCCTACCCCTAGACAAGTAAGAGAACGCAGGGACAACTCACAAGACAGCAATATGGGTTCCATATATGGTTTTAGAAACAGAAATTTTATCTTTAGCCAAAAAGAGAAGGAGAACATATGGCTCATGACTCAGGAGCCACTAGCCATACCACATTTAATGTCAAACTATTCACTTCATTTACTGAAGTGGATTTCATGATAAAGGTAGCAAATCAAAACAATGCCAGGGTAGTAGGTAAAGGGAACGTATTCATACCAGGGATTGGTAAAATAGAGGGGGTACTATTTGTACCTGAAATACCATACAATGTAATAGCCACCATAAAACTATGCCAAGATACCAATGTGGAGGTTGTGTTCAAAAATGGTAGAGTATTCATGTCCAATAATGGTGAAGGAATAGGAGATGTCATAGTATTTATTTATTAATTTATTTATTTATTTATTATATTTCTATACCACCTTTCTCCCGTAGGACTCAAGGCGGTGTACAGTCAAGAAAAATATAGATACACAAACATCATAAAATTACTAATTAAAATTATTATTATAACATAGTTTGACCCAATTAAATAGAACCTAAAATTAGATAACATTTTAAAAACATTCACATGTTCATATGTTTAGCCCCGCCTCAGAGTTTTGAGGGCACGGCGGAAAGCACAGAGATCAGGGATATTTCGTATCTCAGGGGGCAGTTCATTCCAAAGGCTTGGAACCCTCACAGAGAAGGCCCTCCCCCTGGGAGTCGCCAGTTGGCATAATTTGACTGACGGTACCTTGAGTATTCCCTCCCTGTGAGAACGAACTGGTCGGTGGGAGGCTATTGGTGGCAAAAGACGGTCTCGTAGGTACCCAGGTCCTAAGCCATGGAGTGCTTTAAAGGTGATAACTAACACCTTGAATTGCACCCAGAAGACCACCGGGAGGCAGTGCAGCTCACGTAGGAGAGGTGTTACATGGGCGCAACAAGCTGCGCCCATAATCACCCATGCGGCTACATTCTGGACCAGTTGGAGCCTCCAGGTGCTTTTCAAGCGGAGCCCCATGTAGGGAGCATTACAGTAGTCCATACGGGAGGTGACTAGGGCATGAGTGACCGTGCGCAAGGCATCCCGATCCAGAAAGGGACACAACTGGCGGATCAGGCGAACCTGATAAAAGGCACCCCTGGCCACGGCCGTCAAATGATCTTCTAAAGATAGCCATGAATCCAGGAGGACACCCAAGTTGCGGGCCCTCTCTGTGGGGAGCAAGATCTCATCCCCAATTGTCAGTGATGGTACCAGCTGACTATAACGGGACGCTGGAAGCCACAGCCACTCGGTTGAGTCTGAGCTTGTTTCTCCCCATCCAGATCCACACAGCCTCCAGGCAACGGGACATCACAGCCAGGGCATCATTGGGGTGGACTGGGGTGGAGATGTATAGCTGTGTGTCATCAGCATACTGATGAACACTCACCCCGAAACCACGGATGATCTCACCTAGCAGTTTTACATAAATGTTGAACAGAAGGGGTGAGAGGACTGACCCTTGCGGCACCCCACAAATAAGGTGCCTCGAGGTCAACCTCTGCCCCCTGCCAACACAAACTGTGATCGGTCAGAGAGGAAGGAGGAGAACCACCGAAGCATGGTAGCCCCTATTCCTAACCCCTCCAGCCGGTGCAGTAAGATACCATGGTCAATAGTATCAAAAGCCGCTGAGAGATCTAATAGGACCAGGATAGAGGAGCAACCTCTGTCCCGAGCCCTCCAGAGATCATCAACCAATGCGACCAATGCCGTTTCCATGCTGTATCGTGACCTGAAGCCCGACTGGAATGGATCCAGATAGACAACTTCATCCAGGTATCAGGGTAGTTGTCGCACTCTCAACAACCTTCGCAATAAAGCGAAGATTGGAGACTGGACAATAATTTGATAATATAGCGGGTCTAGGGAAGGCTTCTTGAGGAGGGGCTTCACAACCACCTCTTTCAAGGTGGCAGGAAAGACACCCTCACTCAGAGAAGCATTTATAATCCCCTGGACCCAGCCTCGTGTAACCTCCCGGGAGGCCAGTACCAACCAGGAGGGACACGGGTCCAATAAACATGTGGCAGTGTTAAGCTTGCCCAGAATCCTGTCCATGTCCTCAGGAACCATAGAGTCAAACTCTTCCCAGATAACGCTCTCAAGACCTACCCCCGTCTCCTCTCCTGGATCTACCCAATCAGAGTCCAGGCCTTCCCGAATCTGAGCGACTTTATCATGCAGGAATTGTACAAAATCCTCAGCTCGAGCCTGTAAGGGATCTTCCCGTACCCCCACCTGAAGTAGGGAGCGGGTCACCCTAAACAGCGCGGCTGGGCGGTTCTCTGCAGATGCAATAAGAGTGGAGAAGTAGCTAGACTTCGCCGCTCTTATTGCCACTAGGTAGGTCTTAATATAAGATCTCACCTGTGTTTGGTCAGATTCAGATCGGCTTGTCCTCTAATCGCTCTTCAGGCATCTTTTCTGACACTTCATCTCTCTCAGCTCCTCGGAAAACCAAGGAGCTAGACGAGATCGGCATCGGGTCAGGGCCACAAAGGCACGACGCGGTCCAAGGCCCCAGTAGACGCCCTGTCCCAGGCGACCACCAGGTCCTCTGTCGAGTCGTGAGCCAGAGTCTCAGGAAATGGCCCAAGCTCCATCAGGAACCTTTCGGGGTCCATCAGGCGCCTGGGATGGAACCATTTGGTTGTTTCCATCTCCCTGCGGTGGGTGGAAGTGACTTGAAAGTCCATGTGAAGGAGAGAATGATCAGACCATGACAAGGGCTTGATGTCTATATCCCCTATTCTTAGATCATTCAGCCACTGATCAGAGACAAAAATCAAGTCCAGAGTGTGATTCCCCAAGTGGGTGGGGCCTTTAACTACCTGGGTCAGGTCCATGGCCATCATGGAAGCCATGAACTCCTGAGCCATCTCCGACATCTCACCAGCAGATGGCAGGTTAAAATCTCACATAACAATAAGTCTGGGGGTTTCCACCGCCACCCCAGCTATAGTGTCAAGCAGCTCAGGCAAGACCACTGTTTATTTATTTATTTATTTATTTGTTCCTATTTCTATACTGCCCTTCTCCAAATAGGACTCAGGGCGGTGAACAGCCAAAGTAAAAAACAGAACATACAAAATTTAAAAGCAGTTTAAAATAATTAAATATTTTGGCCGTAAATTAAAACAACCCAATTTAAAATCAATTTAAAATTTAACTCAAGCCAGCCCAGCTAGTTGAAATAAATAGGTTTTCAGGGCCTGACAAAAAATCCGGAGGTCTGTTATTGTACGTATCTCTGGGGGAAGGTTGTTCCAAAGGATGGGCGCCGCCACAGAGAAGGCTCTCCCCCTGGGAGTCGCCAACTGACATTGTCTGGCAGACGGCACCTGAGGAGGCCTACTCTGTGCGAGCATACTGGCTGGTGGGAAGCTATTGGTGGCAGAAGGCGGTCTCGTAAGTACCCCGGCCCTAAGCCATGTTACGTGGCAGGGAGTCAGGTACGCAATCAGTAGGCCCATCTGAATCCCCCGACCCCACTTCACAAGGAGGGACTCACATCCGGCTATCTGAGGAACAGTGGCCTCCCTTGGGCAAAGACTTTCTCTAATGATTGCTGCCACTCCCCCACCCGTTCCTTGAGTCCCTAGCTGATGAAATGCACAGAAACCTGGCAGGCACATTTCCACAAGGGGAACTCCTCCCCCCTGGCCTAACCAGGTCTCCATAATCCCTGCCAGGTCAGCACCCCCCTCTGAAATAAGATCATGAATGAGGGGGGCTTTATTTACCACTCACCTGGCATTACATAACATCAGCCATAGACCCAGGGTCTGAGACTCTGAACAACCTGGGAAACGAGCAATGCTTTGCGGATCGGAGTGCGCAATCTCTCGTAAACATCGAGTGCGCACTCCCGAAACATAATATGGCCCCCTGCAGCCATCATATCTGCCCCTCCCACTTACTATACTAATGCCCATCGCTTCATCCCCCTGCATCCTTGTCAGATTTCTGTCCCCATCCTCCCCACCATGATCATCAGATCCATTACCCCTTTCAGTGGATTTATGGATCCCCCCAGATCCATTCCCACAATCCCTCCCAGAACCCCTTAAAATAGAACTTAAAGATTTATCTAAAAAACCCCAAAGCCGTCGGTTTTTTGCAAACCACCTCTTGGGGTTCCAAAACCCATCCTCAAGGGCGGCCCTCGATAACTGAGAGGGACAGACATGTGAGAGGGAGGAATCTCGCAGTGCAAGGAGATCCGCAGTTGAATACATCGAAGATAGGAGTGAGTTGAAGGAGATGAAGAATCATTTTCTTCTAAGAGTGTTAGAGATGGTTAAGACAGGTAATTTAAAATAAGGGAGGAAATAGATGTTAAAGGAAAACCAGTATGTTACAAATGTCAATACATCGGAACATCATCGCCCTCTCACGATGATGGGAAGTCTTGTGGTTGTAGTAAATCCATCCAAAGGAGGTGGGGGTAGAGGTCTCAAAGGGTCGCCCTCTCATGGCGACCAAACCATTTGAAACAAACAAAGAGAAGGTGGTCTATCTCCCCATAATCCAAGACTCTTGATGTCTGTATCTCCTCCAGTCCTGATACCAGCGATGGCCGAGGATTAGATCAAAAAAAGAAGGCAGAGCCACTGGACAAAGTACTTAGGGTTAAATAATCAGAGTAATCTTGGGGAATAGGTGGTAAATAAAGCTGCAGATTGATCTAAGATTGCAAGTTAATGCTGAGTGGTCGTAATAGACCTAGATCTAATAAAGGAGAGAAGGACAGTTGAGGGGGAGAGTAAGTCATCATCTCCAGTTTGTAATCCTCAGTCTCTATCCATCACCTTGCTCAGGCTACTTAGTTCATTAGTTTAATAAGTCCTCAGAGTTTCAAGAAAGAAGAGTGCAACAGATCCCTAGATGTTGAAAGCGGTGGTTTATCATATTTTGTACCAAAAAAGAGTAGTCAACAATGTGTATATGCTAGTTTAACCAATGTAAAAAGGAATAGAGAAATAGAGGGGGTCGATCTAAAAAATGCTAACAATGATTGTAATTTGCCTAAAGGTAATGAATTTTCTATAGGGAAACCCATACACGACAATTGCGCCCATCTCCTTCACAGAAGGTTGGGCCACATTAGTTTCCTGGTTATAAAAAAGATGGTTAGCTGTACTGAAGGTTTAAAAGTAAAAAGTTGTGAAAATTACCTCGAATGCTCTGTCTGTAAAAGTTCGAAACTTAAGGTAAAGCCAAGACCAAAAAAGTCAGGACATACCACTAACTCTATTTTTCAATTAATGCATATGGACCTGGTAGGCCCACTTAAACCTTCTATTAGATACAAAGAAAGATTCTTTTTAACAATTGTAGATGACTTTAGTCATTATGGCTTTGTATACACTCTTAGGAAGAAAAGCGAGGCATTCCAGAAATTCAAAGAGTTTTACAAAAGGATAGAAGTCCAACATAACATTAGGATCAGACAAATAATGACAGACTGAGGCTCCGAGTTTATGTCTGCATTTGGTTGTGATGTCCTTACTCTTCCAGATGTTATTCATGCCAGACATTGCTGTTCTTCCAAGTGCTATACGATTTCTGATCTCAGAGCTGAAATCACTACATCGGTCAATTTTAGAGCCCAGGAAGATGAATTCCTTTACTGTTTTGATTGTCACACTGTCAATCTGCAATCTGATCTGTGTGTTCTCAATAGTTGTCATTAATTTTCATTAACCTACCACTGACTTTAACTCCAATGGTACATTCCTCCAAATGTGAATTTCTCATAACTCTTTCTGTGTACATGTCGAATAGGATATGTGTTAGGACGCAACCTTGCTGAGTGACTTTTTCAAATCTGAATTATCATAATCAAAATGAGACTTAGGCCCTGTAGTTTTGATTAATGTAAAGACAAAAAAAAGTCCCATTTTCATCTCATGTCAATACAAGATGCCAATGACTAATAATCAAATAGTTGTCATTCTGGAACATGGCATTCTTTAATACATAAAATCCTATAACCTGAAAGTGGTTTAATAAACTTGAAGAGAAATACAAGTCATCTGATTATTTTCCTCTCTGATATCTTTTAGAGACAGAGAAGAAATGGCACAATTATGTCCTATTTCATTTTAGCTTTTAATAATCCATTTGTCATATGCTATAACTAATAATTGTCAAGAAAACAAAAGGCATTTCCTAGCCAGAAGTAAACTCACTTAGATAATTGAATTCCATTCCCATTCAATCTCAGTAGCATGTACCCTCAGCATAATTTATGAGCGTTTTATTTTAAAATATTTATTGCAATTTTTAAAAGTAAATTGGTGGAGATCAGTGTAGCTGTTTGGATAACTTCTCTAATGTCTAGGCTTTAATTGAGTTTATCCATCAATGTCTTATATTCTTCTGAGAATGGATGCTGGAACTGGAACTTTTTACTACTATCTATTGAAAGGGCTGTAATTTAATTAACAATAGTATCTTGGTCAAAAAGTTTAAAGGTTATATCCTTACTACTTTAATCAATCAGATTCTAATGTTTTATTCTGATGGCATATGGGAAGTAGGGCTTCAACTCTGTAGGTTCTATATTGAAAAAGAGATACCACAATAGTTTATGCTGTATGTACTAAAATACAATTTTAAATATTTGGCATTTCTAATTACAGCAAGGATGAAAGAATTGCAACTAGCCAGAATAAATAGTGCTGAGAGTATTAAACAAATTATCTGATAAAGTTGCTTCAATTATTTTTTATTATTTTTATTCATGGCTGCCTTTCAATAAAAATATTCCCAGGGCAAAATCAAAGAATAATAAAAAGATTGGCAAGGCAATCCTGTTGCTCTCAGACTGCTCTGAAGTCAGGCCATCCTGCAGCTGCAAGATGACTATAGAGCTGCAGAGATTGTCATTCTTTCCTGTTCATTCTCTCACATTTTTGTAATGGAGAGGAAATTATTTCTCCACCTACACAATAGTTGTTGCCTGAAAGAGGACACTGGTTTGGACCAGTGGTGAAGTGCAGACGGTTCTATCCGGTTTGGGCAAACCGGTAGCGCCAGCAGTGGGAGGCTCTGTCCACCCACCCAGATGTCATCACATACCATTTTTTTATGCTCTGTGCATGCACAGAGGGCCCTGTGCATGTGTAGAGGTGTTGGGTGCACGTAAGCAAAGCAAACCAGAGAACTTCAGTGAAGCGAACCCATTTGCAAACCAGTAGCGAAGGTAAGTGGATTTCACCCCTGGTTTGGACACTATTTCTTTTGGAGCTTCTGGATTTTGAGCACCATGATATTGAAAAGAGACCCTGTCACTACTGTCTTTGAAAATGAGGAGGACTTTGAACCTGTTTGATAACCCATGAAGTGCTATCCATCCCAAAACCCATCAGTGATAAAATTAGCATTAATAGTTTTTGTTTAGTTTAGTTTAGTTTAGTTTGGATTTATATACCGCCCTACTCCCGAAGGACTCAGGGCGGTGAACAGCCAAAGATAAAACACATATAATATAAAATTTAAAAAACAATTTAAAACACATTAAATAAATTTGGCCCATACTGATTAAAACCCCCTGTTTTTAAAAAAAAACCAATTAAAATTAACAATTAAAAGGAAGTTAGGCCAGACCAGCCTGTTGGAATAAAAAGGTCTTGAGGGCACGGCGGAAAGTGCGTAAATCCAGGATCCTCCGTATCTCCAGGGGGAGTCGTTCCAAAGAGCAGGTGCCCCCACAGATGGGCCCCCCCTTGGGGGCCGCCAGTCAACACTGTTTGACCAAGGGCACCCTGAGGAGCCCCTCTCTGTGGGAGCATACTGGCCGGTGAGAGGCTACTGGTGGCAGAAGGCGGTCTCGTAAGAACCCAGGTCCTAAGCCATAGAGCGCTCTACAGGTGGTAACCAGGACCTTGAGACGCACCCGGAAGACCACCGGGAGCCAGTGCAGCTCACGCAGGAGAGATGTTACATGGGAACGCCATGTCGCTCCCATAACCACCTGCTCGGCCGCATTTTGGACCAGTTGGAGCCTCCGGGTGCTCCTCAAGGGGAGCCCAATGTAGAGAGCATTACAGTACATTAAGCAAAATAAGTATTGCTTAAAACTTAAATGTTACCTTCTAAAAAGAAATGATCAGATCAGTAAGCTATAGATATAAAAGATTTCAGGATCAGTCACATATAAATGCATCTCAGCTGTCCAAAAGAAACCTTAGATTTTGGGTGGACACTGGTGGATAGGAAATAACATAGCAGAATGGACCAATGAAAATACCATTTGAATTGTTTTATGATGATCATAATCATAGTCCTCAAGTGTGCATGACATTCAAGAACTATATAATCTAGGTTCATATTCCAGACCTGGTATTTTTTAATTTATCTTAACTGTAATTTAAGCCTCTGTTTTTATTTCTAATAATTATCCTTGTTACTTATTTAACAAAGTTTAGGGAAAAATGTATCTGAAAAAATAGTGAAGATGATCTTACCAGAATTCTTCAATGGGCCTGTTATGACTTATTAGACTAAATTAGTATTTTTTAAAAAAATATTCTTAGAATTATGAGATATATTCACCTTCCAAGTGGCTACACATCAGAAAGCACTATTTTCATATCATGTTGAATATAACTATTGTTTTCATTGCACCGAAGTATTATCCAATTATAATTTCCAATTATAATTTATAATTTCCTTATTTATTTTCTAAACTATGTTGAAGTAGTGATGTAAACAGCATTTCCTAATAAACTTATACATTTTAGACAAAAAGGATTTAATAGCAGAGTTTTTATTACCATCTCGGGAAGATTATTATTGCAAATGTAAATCTCCAATAACCGGTAAGAACAAGTGAAAGCCAAAATATATCAAAACGTTCCTGTCCTTAAATTTAGCAGGGATTGCTGTATGTGGCATGTGGCACAAGTATGACTTAGGTTCATAATCTAATCTGTTCTTTCTCTATCTTGCCAATTTTAAAATATGAATATAAATATAATACAATTAATCACCATTCAAAGCATGATATAAAAAAGAAAATACTTGAAAATCTTTCCATTGTAGGACACTTAGGTTCTACTGTTTCTGCTTTGTTCTAACTTTCTTTAAATTGTTGTTCTACTATTTTACGTGTTTGTTTTTCAATATTATATCTTATTATTGCTACTTTGAACATAAACTGCTTTGGAAGGTTATTTTAAGCAGAAAACTAAACAAATAAATCAAATAGGGGCATCAAACCACTGTGTAATCTCTAATGCATTTTTGTGTGAAGTGCACCTGTAATAGAGCTATATGTAATGTAAAGTGCTATTTGTTATAAACAGAAAAACTGAAACAGTGTGTCTTTGTGTTCCACAGCTAAATAAGTAGAACTAGAATTTTAATAAAGCATTTCTTTAATGCATCAGTCCTGAACACAGCTGATTTATTATTTAAGTCACAAATACTCTTTCTTTGAAGAAAAAAAATAAAGAAGAGGTTAATTCTTTTGGGTACCCTGCTGATTATTGAATATAGTAATGAAGGTAAATGAATATAGTTTTGAAAATATCCAAGCATGTCCAATGACGTATATCAAAATGTGCTGGTGGGTGATAACACATTTCTTTCTACATATGGCTTTGGCTATCTATTCATATGTATGGGAAAGTGTTTTCTATGTAAATGAATTCTTAAGTTGTCAAATATATGAAGTGGATAGAAACTTGCCAATAATAGCATATTATCTCACAAACCCAACCTTCATTAGGAACAATGCAGACGTAAATTTCAAAGTCTGAAGATTACATTTTAAATGTTTTTTTTAAAACAATGTAATAGAAGTGTTATGTTTATAACAAGTAAAGGTTAAGTGACAGAAAGAGCATGTGCAATTGTTTCTGAATTGTCCCATTGATATATTGTTCTGCCCTAATCCTGGTAAGTAGGGGAAAAAATGGCCAGCTTTCCTTCATTACAGGATATCTCGGAATAACATATATATTTTTTAATTTGATTTATATGCCGCCCTTCTCTGGAGACTCAGGGCGGCTTATAATGCATTAAGCAATAGCCTTCATACTTTTGTATATTTATAGAAAGTCAGCTTATTGCCCCCACAAACTGGGTCCTCATTTTACCTACCTTAGAAAGGATGGAAGGCTGAGTCAACCTATGCCCAAGAAATATTGTCCTTGTCCACCATAATCTTAAACTGGATATTTAGGACACATACTTTTAAAGATGGCTTTAAAGTGTTTTTAAATCAATTAATTTTAACACTTTCAGCAATTAATTTAAGTGTTATTAATTCAACATTCCTAATTAGAATAATTTTATTCACTCATTTAATGTATTTGTGAAAAAAAATCATCATATGAGTTGATAAAAACATACACATTTAAATGATAACCTCAGTGTTTGAAAACACTCACTCAATGGCTAACAAAATTATGTCATTACAAATCTGATTTATAACTAGTGCTCAGAAAAGTATACTTACTTTCTGCATAGTTATAACTATGCTATCAAGACCCAAAATCCTGCTAGTCAGGATACTGACATATTGAAGTCTCCAAATAAAGAGAAAAAAGGATACTTTATTTATTTTACTGAGTAACATACCACTTTTTCTTTTTTCCTCTGTACCATTAACTTTTATTTTTGTGTAGGTCATTAATTTTGTCTTGTGATGAGAGCACCATTTTGATGATGGGAAAGATTACAATTCTTGAATGGGAAAAGAATTTCAATTTCTATCTGTAGGAACTCTGTACAAATGTGAAAAGATGGCAATGCACAGTATCCATGCAATACTCAGATTTGAGTGAAAGAAAAACTATGGAATGTTTATAATCCAAGGTTTCATCATGACAATTCTCATGAACTTGGAAGAGATAGTGAACGGGTTGAAGTAATGGTCATCTGCAAACTTAATTAGGGCAGTTTTTGTATAGGAGCCTAAACCTAGTATCAAGAAAGCCTTGTAGAGGTTTGGATTTAGATTTTTGTCTTACTAACTTTTTCAAATCAAATAACACTACTTGTCCTGATATCCTTACTCTTGCAATCTAAACTATGGAGACCAGCATCAATTATTGATAATGTAAACAAAGAACAATATGAAGCGACTGTTCTAAATTAAGATTGTACAAATTCCAAGTCATTTGGGAGAACAAATAAAAAGGTAAAAAATATGTGGTATACTGCTATATAAGCTGCCTTTTTTTTCTTGTCAGATATTTCATTCTTTTAACAACTTCATACAAAATTTCCATCTGAAGCTATCCTGCTCTCACTAAATATTTTTGATTTTTCAAGTGAGAATAATAAATAGAGCCTACTTTTTAGAACTGTTACAAATTTTACTGGAATAAGAAGAAGGAAAAAATAAGCCTATACCTTGCATATATTCCTTATTGTTCTTGCTAGAAATGGAAAGTAAATATGAATATTTCATTGTTATAAGTATATATTCAGCATAAAACAACAGACCACCTGGGAAATGAGTCTATATTTTCAATAAACAGCCCAGTTATAATGCATTTTAGTATCTGCTACAGTTTCAAGTAGTTAAAAAAAAAAGCTTATAACTATAGTAGTGATTCTTTCTCCCATTGTGTATGCAATTGAATGCAATTATGGAACTGATACTGAAGTATGAGACATAAGAGGAAAAATCCATTAGTTTAACTGTGTATCCTGTTTCTAATTCAAATATAGACATTTTCTTATACACTGATACACATCAGATGCATGTTATTATCTGCAGCTCTTTAATCGTGCATCAATACATACATTTCCACTTTTTAATCGTGAATTTGATTAACAGTAAAACTAAAAATAATCAACTTAACCATAATTAGACATAATTAATCTCTGGTCTTTTCTATACAGAGCAGCATTTTTTCCAAAAAAAATCAAGCAATATATGGTATTAAAATATTAAACTTTCAGCAATAGTTAATTATGGCAGCAATGTTTGTTTCATATGAGCATTGCTCGATTTTCAGTTCTCAAATATTTACTATGTGGTGTATGAGAAATCTCAGGTTGGCTGCTGAGATGAAGACATGGGAAGGAATTTTCATCAGGTCATTCAACTCACCTTGTGAACTGGGTTAGACTCTGGGAAATGACCACATTATAGTACGCTATGATAACAAACTTACAACTTAAATTGAGTAGGACATATTCAATCTATCCAACTAATTAATAAAAGAATCTTCTGAGTGCAGTTAAACCCTGCTTTACCCTTCCCTGCAGATGCCCCTTTTTCTAATCTTACACTCCTTGGAACCACAAAGGTGGCATCAATTACATTCAGAAAAGCTGTAGACTTTATAGTAAGGCTGGGAATGAACAAAGCATCTTTATTGTTCCAATATACATTCCTCTTTTTCTATTGCATTAAATAAGAGGCAGTTTCAAGACACATTTTAAAAGACAATACAAATCTCCCTCCAAAAACAGCACAAGCTCGTATATGCACTGGAACAACTGTATAAAGTTTTTTAAAGGTAATTGTGATCCACCAAACAAATTATTAAAACTCAAAATATTGACAAATACTGGGAATTATTTTTTTCACAGCAATACCAGTAAACCAAACAATTATCCAAAAATAGTAATTGAAGAGGGTTTTTTTTACTTCCCCACAGCCTTGAAAGCGACAATCCTATTCCATATCAAGAGGCAGGTCTACTAGACTTTGAAAATATAATAGAAAGAAAGAGCAGAAGTTGTTCTTTTCACTGAGAAGAAGGTGTTCCCAAGGATGGGATTGTCTCGAAGAAGGTTTGATTTTGTCTCCCTGATATCCATACTCCAGAGATAAAACCAATCTCATGCTTTTTCTAAGAATCTCATCACTGGATGGGTAGATTCCATCCAGGCAAACCATCTTAAAGCTATTCTAACAATCAGCATCATAAATTGCACCCAACCCAATTGGCAGCCAGTGCATTTCCTCTCTTAGAAATGTCTTATTCCAGTATGAACCATTCCTATACCAGTCTTACGAAGGTGACCAATCTGAACAATCATGTTTAGCATTTCAAGAGATATTATGTTTGTTTTGAATTAGTTGTGAATTGCCACATATAATCTGAAAAAGTTCTTCAATTTAATTTTGTCTGTGGCTGACAGTGCATTGATACTTTACAGCACACTAAAATGTCAAGTTAAGATTTGGTTCATTAGGGCTGCATTCCTTTGCCATGCAAACATTCTGATTAAATACATGTTTCAGATAAACAGCTGATAATAGAACTTTAACCTCCAGGATTTAAAAATGTAATGCTGCTTCCTGGAAAAGGTGCATGTCATGTAATTGTCAGCATTCAGACATTGTTAAAGAAAGTAAAGGGTATTTTGTATTTTTGGTGCTTTTTAAACAATTTAAATTAATGTGATATAAGACATGTAAAAGAGTCTTCAAACAACCAGCAAACAATAAACATTTCTAGTGAAGTGTTGATCACCCTGAGCATTTTCATCACTAAAATCTTTATATCTATTAAATAATTTATATATTGTTTCTGTCATTCTGGATTGCTTAAATCAAAGATATGAGAAAGTATTGTTGCTTGTATTAAATATTGGAGAGGGACTAAAAGGGATCCAGACATAGCAAAAAATATCTACTGGAAAAATATTGTATTTATGAGGAAAAGATACCCTATCTTACTGGGGTATCTGTCAAACATTCAAATCTACTGAGAGTTTCAGAGTAATATCATTCTTGCTTTAATTTGCAAAGAATTGAAACATTTTAATGGATTACACTACCTCAGCAAATTGCAGAATAAAATGAACTAAATCCACACAGGATTGCGATGGCAATAATTATTCTAGCATTGTATGGTGTTTTCAGTGTCTTCAAACATTTCACAAATCCATATATCATCACAACGATCCATATATCAGTAGTTGTCACCAGGATTGGAAAACTTTGCCCTAGGAACTTTCATTATGCTTATATCCTCAGCCGTAAAGAATTCTTATAATCTGATGTATTTCTAGCTACCATGTTTTTCTTGGGGTCTTGTGCAAAAAAAAATTCAAAATCTTGCCTTGCAAGGGAATAAAAATGCAAGAAAAATTGCAATATAATATATATATATATATATATATTTATATGAAATAACAGAAGAAACATGGTAGCAGTTGCATTGGAATGAGGAAATAACCTAATCACCTTGGTAGGATAATTTTCGTGATAATTTTATGATATTAAACTTAGAATGAAGGTTTAGGTTAAGAAGACATTGTATACAATTTATATTTTTATATTTTTTTCATCTTTCCATCATTATTTTTATAAATAACCCAGACACTAAACATATCTAACACTCTTTCCTCCTATTTTTCACATAACAACCTGTGAGTGAATTGGGCTGACAGAGAATGAATGACCCAAAGACATCCAGGTGGTTTTCATGCCTAAGGCAGGACTAGAAATCCGAATTCCTTGATTTCTACCCTGGTGCCCTAAACACTAAGGAGATACCATTAAGTTCCAACATTCTTCATTTCATCCTTTTCTGAAAGATACTCACCCCTGAAATCACAATTCAGGACCATTTAGACTGACAGAAATAAAACCTGGCAAGCATCATAGGAAAGATGAAAGTACAACATGGCAAAAATTATAGGGAACTCTTCCTGCCACACTGCTCTCTCCAATTTGCAAATGTGACCTTTTGTTCAGATTTAATAGCAACTCTACTTATTAGAACAAAACATTCATTTTGGGAAGATGGAATAAGCACATGGGCATTGTTTGACAGATTGACTGGATTATAAATTTCATTAGTGCTGATCCCTTGGATGCAAGGAGATTGCAAATATTTAAAACAAGCAAAAGTGGGAAACCTTTTGTGAACTTGCAGTGAGAAAGGAGATAGTTAGGGAGCTTCTTCAAATAATGTACATTGAGCACAAACAGGTTAAATCTTCTGATTATCTTCCATTTAGGAAAAGAAGAAAAATAACATTTGAATCTCTTTTCAGTACTAACTCAAATCACCAAGAAGAGGTATGGAACTTGGCAGGCAGCTTTGACCTCACGCCTCCTCTCATCTAACTTATCCTAGAAATTTATGTCAGCCATCTGAAACTGAATTTGAGCCCAAGTATTCCATGAACAAAGCAGAGAGCTGATATGGTACTCTACATGCAATTACAAGCTCTAAGAATATGCTATCTCCTTAGACCTCAGAAGCAAAGCTTCCTTGGGTCTTTGAAGCAGCACATGATGCGTCCTATCCAGATTGGTCTGATCAATCAAGATCATTTGTGATCTTGTTCAGGAGGGGGAGCGGACCTGGCGGGTATTACGGAGACCTGGTTGGGCCAGGAGGGGGGGGTCCCCCTCGTTGAGATGTGCCCACCCGGTTTCTGCGCATTCCATCAGCCGAAGACACAGGGAAGGGGCGGGGGGGTGGCGGTTGTCATTAGAGAAGGTCTTGGTCCGAGGGAGGTCACTGTTCCTCAGACGGCTGGTTGTGAGTCCCTCCTTGTGAAGTGGGGTCATGGGGTGCAGATGGGTGTGCTGGTTACATACCTGGCTCCCTGCCACGTGACGGCAGCCCTGCCCGAGCTGCTCAACATTATAGCGCGGTGGCGGTTGACACCCCCAGGCTTATGGTCATGGGGGATTTTAACCTGCCATCCGTTGGTGAGGCGTCTGAGGCGGCTCGGGAGTTCATGGCTTCCATGACGGCTATGGACCTGACCCAGTTAGTTCATTGCCCTACTCACACGGGGGGAAACACGCTAGACCTGGTTTTTGTCTCTGGTCAGTGGTTGAGTGATCTTGAGATAGGGGATATAGTGATCGAGCCCTTGACATGGTCAGATCACTCCCTCCTTCACTTTGACCTTCGAACCGCCGCACCCCGCCGCAGGGAGGCGGAACCATTGAGGTGGTACCGCCCCAGGCGCCTGATGGATCCTGATAGGTTCCAGACGGAGCTTGGGCCATTTCCTGAGGCTCTGGCACACGGCTCGACTGAGGAGCTGGTGGCCGCCTGGGATAGGGCGGCCGCTGGAGCTTTGGATCGGGTCGTGCCTTTGCGGCCTCTGACCCGGCGTCGATCTCGCCTGGCTCCTTGGTTCACCGAGGAGCTGAGGGAGATGAAGCGCCGAAAAAGACGCCTGGAGAGTGGTTGGAGGGCCAGCCATTCTGAATCTGACTGAACACTGGTAAGGTCTCATATTAAGACCTACCTGGTGGCGATAAAAGTGGCGAAGTATAACTATTTTGCCACTCTTATTGCGTCATCAGATAATCGCCCGGCCACCCTGTTTAGGGTGACCCGCTCCCTGCTCCACCAGGAAGCGCGGGAGGACCCCTTGGAGGGTAGAGCCGAGGATTTTGTACAGTATCTGTATGACAAAATCGCTCAGATTCGGGAACATCTGGACTCTGACTGGGTAGATTCAGCGGGGAGGACAGAGGCAGGTCTTGTGAGTATTATCTGGGAAGAGTTTGATTCTGTGACACCCGAAGACGTGGACAGGATACTGGGCAGACTGAGCGCAGCCACATGTTTACTGGACCCGTGTCCCTCCTGGTTGGTGCTGGCCTCTTGGGAGGTTACACGAGGCTGGCTCCAGGGGATTATAAATGCTTCCTTGAGTGAGGGTGTCTTCCCTGCCGCCTTGAAAGAGGCGGTGGTGAGGCCTCTCCTCAAGAAACCTTCCCTGGACCCGGCAGTGTTGGCAAATTATCGTCCAGTCTCCAACCTTCGCTTCGTTGTGAAGGTTGTTGAGAGTGTGGTAGCGCAACAGCTCCCCCAGTACCTGGATGAATCGTCGTATCTGGATCCGTTCCAGTCATGCTTCAGGCCTGGGTACAGCACGGAAACGGCATTGGTCACGTTGGTTGATGATCTCTGGAGGGCTCGGGACAGGGGTTGTTCCTCTGTCCTGGTCCTATTAGACCTCTCAGCGGCTTTTGATACCATCGACCATGGTATCATGCTGCACCGGCTAGAGGAGTTAGGGGTGGGGGGCACTGTCCTACGGTGGTTCTCCTCCTTTCTCTCTGACCGGTCGCAGTCTGTGTTGACAGGGGGCAGAGGTCGACCCCGAGGCCCCTTGTATGTGGGGTGCCACAAGGGTCGGTCCTCTCGCCCCTTCTGTTCAACATTTATGTGAAGCCGCTGGGTGAGATCATCCGTGGTTTCGGGGTGAAGTACCACCAGTACGCTGATGATACTCAGCTATACATCTCCACCCCGGACCACCCCAATGATGCCCTTGAAGTGATGTCCCGGTGCCTGGAGGCCGTGCGGATCTGGATGGGGAGAAACAGACTCAGGCTCAACCCATCCAAGACCGAGTGGCTGTGGTTTCCGACATCCCGATATAGTCAGTTGGTGCCATCACTGACTATTGGGGGCGAGTCACTGGCCCCCACGGAGAGGGTTCGCAACTTGGGTGTCCTCCTGGACTCACGGCTGTCTTTAGAAGAGCACATGACGGCCGTGGCCAGGGGGACTTTTTATCAGGTCCGCCTGATTCGCCAGTTGCGTCCCTTTCTGGATCGGGACTCGTTAAATACGGTCACTCATGCTCTCGTTACTTCCCGCTTGGACTACTGCAATGCTCTCTACATGGGGCTCCCCTTGAGGAGCACCCGGAGGCTCCAGCTGGTCCAGAATGGGCTGCGCGGGTGGTTATGGGAGCAACGTGGCACTCCCATGTGACCCCCCTCCTGCGCGAGCTGCACTGGCTCCTGGTGGTCTTCCGGGTGCGCTTCAAGGTTTTGGTTACCACCTTTAGAGTGCTCCATGGCATCGGACCGGGGTATCTACGAGACCACCTTCTGCTACCAATAGCCTCTCACCGACCAGTACGCTCCCATAGAGAGGGGCTCCTCAGGGTGCCGTCGGCCAAACAGTGTCGACTGGCGGCCCCCAGGGGGAGAGCCTTCTCTGTGGGGGCACCTACCATCTGGAACGAGCTCCCCCCAGAGATACGGAAGATCCCAGACCTGCGCACGTTTCGCCGTGCTCTCAAAACTTTTCTATTTCAGCAAGCTGGCCTGGCCTAACTCCCATCTTTTAAATTTTTAAATTTTTTAATTCGTGATTTTACAAATTGGGTGTTTTAATCTGTGTTTCGGCCGAAATATTTAATAATTTTAAGGGATTTTTTAATATTTGTATTATCTGTATTTTATCTTGACTGTTCACCGCCCTGAGTCCTTCGGGAGTAGGGAGGTATAGAAATTTGATTAATAAATAAATAATAATAAATAAATAAAACTAGATCTGAGCAGATAAATATGGGACATATTAGCATCTACTAGGACAGTGATGGTGAGCCTTTTAGATACTGAGTGTCCAAACTGCATGCGTGCACATGTCCAAACTGAAAGGTGTGCATGTGCACGAATGCACCCATGTGCATACATGCACATACATGGACATTTGCAAAGGTGCACATGCAGAGAGAGGGCTCAGCATGCCACCTCTGGCAGGCGTGCCATAGATTCACCAACACAGTACTAGGAGATCTGTAGTTTTGAGAAGCTTAAGAGTTCCATGAACTGACCAAGCACTAAATAACAGTTACTAACAGAGATACACAGTGGTGGGATTCAGCCGGTTCGCACCGGTTCAGAAAAACCAGTAGCTAACTTTCTGAGCAGTTCGGCGAGTAGTTTCGGAAGAAATTTCCTTCCAATTGCCTTTTGTTTTCCCCACCTTATAGGATTATCCTGTCCGAAGGAGGCATTTTGGTGTCTCCTCTGTGTCTAGCCTAATCCTCCTTATCTGTATTACCCTGCTTAAGTGTTTTTAGAAACTGCCTCTGTGGTTAAGCCTTGTTACATTGTAACAGCTGTTAATGGTTCTAGGCAGTACGCCCAGACTTTATATACTCTGAGGGGCTTCTCTGAAGTTTTTTTCCTTTGCTGGTACTTTTATTCTGGGGTTTGACTTTCTTAAAGGGTAAGGGTTTTTTTTAAAGCTTTTTACACTGCTTTTTACACATGGCTGAATCCCCTTCCTCCTTGCCTCCTCCATCCCCAATTAAGAGTGAGACAAGTGACTGCCGGCCTCTTTCTTCCCTGGATCCATAATCTTCTCTAAATGGAGTGATCTGGCTAGTCTTTGGCTTCTTTGTTTGTTTGTTACAAAAAGGGGAGCTTTGGGAGGTTTTCCCCCTCTCCCACTGATGGGAGACTGCCTCCCGCCTTTACTGCCTTTCTGGCAGCATGTGATCTTTCCTTAAATCTGGATGATTAGGATATCTTGTGAGGTGAGTGAGACCAGCCAGTATCTTTAAGTGGTGCAAATGGATCTAAGCATTGCTTCTCCTTGGTGGAAAAGGGTGCCAAGGCACATGATTGCTCACTGATTGTAAGATTTTTTTAAAAAAGATATAGGGATGTGGATCATCCCTCCAATTCATTTTAGTTTTCTGTCATGATAATAAGACTTAGTACAATGGCATCAGGCTTGGAATTTATTTAGATATCTGTGGCATGTACTAATTTTATTGTGATCCTAACAAGCTTGGGAGGGCAGAGACTTGAACCTGGGTCCTCTATATACTTTGTTAATTTGTCTCTTTAGCTTGGCATGTTGTAGCCCATGTGTGCCCA
The DNA here is from genome assembly GCF_059756535.1 of Pantherophis guttatus. NCBI lineage: Eukaryota > Metazoa > Chordata > Lepidosauria > Squamata > Colubridae > Pantherophis > Pantherophis guttatus. The sequence continues at coordinate 36,220,852 of NC_142070.1, forward strand.
CCCACTTCCTGGAGAGCTTAAATGACCTCTCTGCTAAAGGGTTTCATTTTATGAGCAACAATTGGCTGCTGATAGTTATCAGTGGGAGGATTTTTTCCAAATAAAATTTCATTATATACTGACCTGATTCATATAACATGGTTTGTTTAACCATGGTTTATTGAATCAATGAAAATTGACTGGGATACATAGCTCTCTGACATAAATACCATGTTTTGTGATGTATAAACCCATCAACTGTCAGCCTATTTAGATCAGGACTGACGCTCTAACTTTTTGGTCCTTTGTAAGGTCTTAATAAGAATTGACAAGTCTAGTCAAGAAGTGTAATTCCCAGGGAAGGACTTGAGGCCTTTTGTTTAGAATTATTTTGGTATATAACTCAGTAATGATGCTTAGCATAATAAATCAAATATAATTATACATATCCAGAAAACACAATTCCTTTAATACATACTTAATAAAGTTTAGTGAGGTTATTTTAGGGAAATATGTGATGAAAAATTAACGTGACTTTTGCTCGCATTTTGTTTCAGCCAGACTTTTCTTTGGAGAAGATTGTCAACCATGCACCCACTTCTGCTGAATTGCTTGTTTAGGGTAAATATAAATTTTCCAAATGATAATATGCTTCAAAATATGACTTTTCAGCATATCCTACTGACATGCAATTTCTATTTTCTAAATTCCCCAATTTTCTCACTTTTTCAGAAACAAAGCTAATAAATGTCTGTCATTTCTAAAAATTATACTTTTCTGCCTGAACAAAAACATTGCAATGATTTGACATGTTTTGGGAAAACGATGAAGGATACAAACCTTACTCTAAAATATGGTGAAATGTGAATATATTGTAGAGATAAAGCACAAATCAGCCTATAACAGAAACCATTTTCTGCCTATAAAAACCATACCTTGACTAGTGTGAATGAAATCTCCTACTAGAGAGTTGCACACATGAGACAGAGTAAAAAGAAGTCAAAAAGGAAGATGAAAAGGTTAGGGGAGTGGAAGAGGGAAATTATACCAAAATCTAGATGAGCTAAAAACTCATATCTGATGTTCACTCCTTTTGTCTGGATTGTATTTCTAGCCACCGTAGATTCGGCTGATATAACAGTAATCTAAATAGCTTCTGGATAAGCTCAGATCCAGTTCAATTCAGTTATATAAAATTTACCTGTGAGGTCCACTCAAATGAACAAGACTTGTCTCTAAATAAAAGGTGCAGAACAGCATTCAGCATTTTACAACTTAATATTCCAATTTAAAAAAAAACACACAAACTCCACGCTTTTATCATTTTATCAGATTTTAAATAAAGGATGCTGAAATACATAACAGTGACCCATGCAACAAAATGAGAGGGGAAGGGGAATTTGAACCAGTCATTTGTGAGCCAAATCCACCATTTCATACAACTTCTGTATCAAAACTGAGCTTTGTAGTGCTAATAAAATTCTTTTCAGCATACAAAATCAACAATTTGAAGAGGAGTGGAAGAGAGGAAAACTGCCTGTCATGCAGCTGCTAAGTTCAGAGGGAACTTTTTTAAAAAATAAACCACTTAAAAATTTACTTCAAATTTCACTTCAGTAGAAATGTGATGAATATCCATTTTATTATTAATTTACATAGATTTCACAAATGAGCTCTGGCATTTTATCACAAATTCCAGCTCTTGGGAACCCTTACTCAAATTGTACCCATTTTTGTCTTTGCTAAAGATGTAATTTAATGAACATTTATCCTGCAAGGTTTTACTGGAAACAAAATAGATTTTAGACTGCAGCAGAACTAGATGATACCGAGGTTCTCAATGCTGTGTGCCTGGACTGCATCAAATCAACATTTGAAAAGTTGACTAACTTTAGGAAAAGCTTCCATGAAGAAAATATGTTATTTAAATTTATTTTTTAATCACAGAGATTCCAGGTGCAAGAAATCCAAAAGAGCTTTTAACAGCCCAAGAACAATATAAAGGCAAGGGTGAAAATATTTAAAGAGGATTTCAAATCCATTTACAGCTGCAGCTGTGGTGACAGTTTATTAAGCTTGCAAGGAAAGGGATATTTTTAAAAGTGAAATATTTACTATAAGCCAAATAGAATTGTCACAATGTCTTGACTTACTGCCATATAAAGCTGAGCATTAACATTTCAAAATGAGAACATTATCTGATTGATTCTTTAAGTGAACAAGGCAGAAATTTGATCAAATTTAAAATATGTAGAAAAAGTACCAACGTAGAGAAAAATGTAGGTTAGAAATACAGTAAGGCACGTACAGCAAAGGCAAAGAGAACAATGTGATACTTTATTCATCATCAGGCATTTTGTTGTTATATCTGGAAGCATTATTTATTGACTCGTATATGAATTTAACAAATGACTGGATTGTACCGTTGTACTAGAGATCTTACAAAAATCATTAGCAACATTATTTAGATTCCAGCGGTTCTGTTTCATTTGAGGCATAGTTTTTGATCAGTTGTTTGTTTCTGCTAAAGGAAGAAGAACATGATTTTGCAGGTTCCTTTGCAAGTTCTTATTCTCTTCTGAAAACTACATTCAAGTGTAGAGGGGAAACTGGACAATCCTCTTTGCTTGTATCAGAAGCACGTACAAGATCATCTATCTTCAACAGATGTGGTAAGGACAGTAAACAAACTTTTCTTCTCTGATCCCACTGTATCTTCTCAGTGTCATACAGCAGAACTTTTCCACCTGGTGGAATTTTGGACAAAAGAAAGGTTTATTGAACCTTTGGTGGCATGCTGTGAGAAATTTGCAGAACACTTTGAAGATACAGTTCTTTCCATTTTCCACAAATTGATTTCCAGAGTTAATATAATTCAAGAATTAGAAATATCCAGAACACTATCTTTCTCTGTTCTATTGGATGAGTTTATCTCCAATGGTTTTTAGCATCTACATGCTAAATGAAACCACTAAACTAGGATATTCTGGAATAGGGTTGAGATGTTAATATGCAGATTATAGCTCAGTCTACCTCTCTTTGTCATCCAACATGGTTGAGTATCAGGTCCAAGTCAAGAACAATATAAAATAATCCAATTAAAGTTTAGGTTTTTTATTTGCTTATGCCCGATAGATAGAATCTTGCCAGATTAAACATTTACTACTCTCATCCTAATGGATATACTCTGGAAGATTCTCAAGAATAGCTATCCTAACTCTCTTCCTCTGTCTTTTATCCAGCTCTAGGCTGTGGGCTTCTTACCTCAATCCCCACTCTTTGGAGTGTGCTCACTCCTACCTAGAAAAATGTCACTTTAGTCCAGGGGTGTCAAACTCGCATCATCATGGCAGTGTCACATGACATATCAGGACTTTTTTTCCCTTCACTAGAGTGGGTGGGGTGGGGCCAACACTTGGCGCATCCGGCCTGTGGTCCGAAAGTTTGACAACCCTGCTGTAGTTCATCACAGTGATGTAGTTGGCATCCTGAATCAATGCCTGAATCAATCAGGTAACAGACGATATGAGAATCAATAAATGAAGATTCAATCCAGAAAAAAATGGATGTATTGTTTACGAGTGTCCTGCTGGTCCTAGGTGGGTTCTCATTTACCATAAGAGCACATATTCATGCTTGGGGAAATTCCTAAATCCAACATTGACCCTAGAGGCTGACTGTTTGGTAATATGATATACTTTTCATCAGCTTCAATAAACCTTCTTTGAAGAATCAGAGGTCCTGTCTCATCTTTATGTGCATGCGCGCACACACACACACACACTAATATACTATACTATATTTCCTGATTGATATCTTATATTGCAAGCTAAAGCCATATATTATTATGGCCTCTACTTAATATTTCCCATATGGTCTCTTATTTTACAATATTGTTGGATCAGGTGATATTTCATTGCAATAAATCACAAAAAATCAGGAGGATTATATTTATCTGAACTGAAGTTATTTTCATGCATGTAATAGAGACTGCATACAAATGGAATGCTTTGAATATGTATATGTGCATTTTGCATATTTTTAGTATTTAAATCTCATGGAATTGCTGGATAATGGACAGTGCAGTGTTTCTAATTAAAATTATCTGCATGTAATCACATTAATAGATTCACTCTCTTAAGCATCTGTGATTCTGATAGTTGTCAAAAGAAACCAGTAAAATGCCAGAATGCAATCTAAAACCATAGATACCAAAAGTTGATGTGTTTAGCATATTAGTTTTAACAATACAGAAACAGCACATTTTGCGTCACCTATAGAGCAGAGAGCTTGTTTAAAATGGACAAACATGAAAATTGGAGAGAATAAGGGAAGTAGCATAATTACATAATTATTTCAAGATTCAAATCAAGCTAATGATTTTGAAAAATGTATCTGTCCAACAGAAGCATTTGCACTCTGTTTCCCTTAATCAATTAAACTGTTAGTACTCTGCAAAGAGCACAACTTTGCTTTCCAGAGCTCCCTCACTGGGCAATTTATTCAAGATAGGGAGGAAACTGAAACCACTTTTGGCATATCAATCAAGGCATCAAGAAAGGCCATTTCTGCTAATTAGTCAGTCCTGAAGTGTAATAAGTGCTTTGAATCTCCAGTAGATATTTGATGACATGCCATAACATTGGAAAACATATGTCGGTGAAAAACAGACTAGGACTCAAAATTGTATTAAAGAAGGTTTTTCACAGAAGAATTGAGTTTTATCTTATATGCAATTTTTCTTCATTTTTCTTTCTTATTTTATTTATCAGATTTACATGGCTGCCCATTTCACACCAGTGATTCTAGGTGGCATGCAGTGATGATATATTAGTTAAGAGTACCCCTACAAATCTCACAATCTGACTTTTTGTGAATTTTGTACATTTGTCCAGTGCTAAAACCAGTTGATAGTTGAAAAAAAATAAATGTAGGAAAATGAATAATTGGTTGATTATAGTTCAGCCACTGAAAACTAGGACAACGAAAACCAGGACAATGAAGTGTACATCTGTATATATCATTGATCATATCTAGCCTATAAAAATATACACATGTGAAAAAGAATCATACCAAAAGAAAAACATAGTCAAAGCAGATGAGTCATTTGGTCTGACTAAATTTTCTAAAGAGACTTTTGAAACTCAGAATGGGAATGGATAAACAGAAATATATAATAGAAATAAACTCTTCTTAATTTTTCCTCATAAAAGAAGCTTTTCCCATATATGCTGATAGAATATTCATGTTGCTGTAAAACTGTAGATTTTAATGTGATAAACCACAGCTGCAGATGTTTATAACATAAATTTACTTTAGGTTTCTTCTGTGTTTTGTTGAAAGAGACTAGGATCTAAATCATTTCTTTCAAAAGTCCCCATTATAGAATCATCCTGAACTGTAGAACCTGAATAGTTTTAGTGAGATTTTAATTACCTTTATTGCTACAATCTATGAAAGTCAATCTGGGAGAATAGTTGCAATGCTAGGAATTCTCATTATAGTCCCATACAAATAGCCAATACGATCTTTTTCTTTTTTTAACACTATTGAACTACACAGCTGTTCCATTCATCACTGTTGCAATGAGCATGGGGAAATAGGATTGTGTCCATTGTCACGATTATTCTTAGTATACACTTAGCATTTAACTTCCAAAAGAAGTAGTTTGTATGCAAATAGATATACAGATAGAAGTTTTGCAAAGTTTCTAGATGTAAGTTCAAAATGTCTGTGATATATTCCTTAATTATTTACAGAAACATGCTGATGTATAAATCTAAAGGCTAGACAATTCATTCCAGCAAACACAACCTGATTCTGCATTATATAGAACTGGGCAAAGTATTCAGATTCTCTTTCCTGGCCTGAAACTGCCAGTTAAATAAAGAGACGGCATGGAAACTTCTTGAAGTAGTTGCAATGAGCTTTGAAGAAATCATAGTTGCTTCAGATGTTTGCTGTCCTTGCATACTGTTACACAGCACCATTTGAATGTACTACCCAGGTCTAGTATTCAGCTAAAACCAAACACAACTCTTTGCATGGATTTTACACAGATCGCTTTTAAGATAATGCCCAAACAACAGGAAGTTCAACAAGTTTTATGTCTTTAATCAACCAATATGATTCTCAACAAGAGAGCAACATGACTTTCTTTCTTCATGACCAGACCTATAAAAATATTCTTCCAATAAACCCACACTTTCCAAATTACAAATTCTTCATAAATACATGCATAGATATAGATCTTGATACCATTCTGTTAAATGCCTATTTGGATTTATTAATTACGGTTCTTTTAAATACACTGCTCAAAAAAATAAAGGGAACACAAGCAGAAGACATCCGAGATCTGAATGAATGAAATAGCCTTATTAAATACTTTGTTTGTTACATACAGTAGTTTTGTGTTCCCTTTAGTTGTTTGAGCAGTGTATAAACTGCTATACGTAAAGAACAAAGTATTTAATAAGGCTATTTCATTCATTCAGATCTCGGATGTCTTCTGCTTGTGTTCCCTTTATTTTTTTGAGCAGTATATTATTTCCAAGCTTCAGCATTCAATTTATAATTATTTCTGCTTTATCTGGAATTTTGTAATAAAATTTTGGATTACAGAGTGCATTTTTAATAGTTTGTTCAACTTGTAGTGTGCTTTGCGTTTGTCGTAGTCTGAAAGGAACACATGGAAAATCTGAGATCAGGGAATATATAATATGTGGCATTAAATTTATTTCAGGGTTTGTGATAACTTCATCTTAACTATGTGATAATTTATTTTCCTTACTGAAAATCTTCCTCGTGGATCCCTTATTAGCAGAGCAAAGACTTCCTCTTGCATTCTTATCTTTAACATTATCACCTGTCTATACAATGCTTCAACGATCAGTGTCTGAAGAAGAAAAGGAAGAAGATCAAACCATATATGCTTTTTTTTTAAGTTCTGCTATGACCTGTGGAACTTATTTTTAGTGTGTCCTGATCCGAATAATAATGACCAAAATCCTCTACACTGACCAAATCCTACCTCTGATATTTTAACATTGAATGGTAAAAATAATTGAAAATTCTAAGTGGGGAAAAAAAGTCACTACAACTACTTCATTGCTTCCTATCTCTAAGTGCCAATCTGTGTTTATTATACTCATTCATGGAGGGGGGGGTTAAGCAAAATTATTATTAATAGACAAACTAATTCAATTTTATGTATAAATATCAGATTGAATATTTTAGGCCTTTCCTCTTTTCTGTTATTTATCAAATATCTGACTGCTTGAAAGTGGTAATGATGAGAGAATTCAGTAACTGGTTAATTTAAGTATTTTTAACAGATAGGCCAAGCAGGCATTCCTACTGTTGTCACTTCCTAAAAGTGCCCTTTGTAGTGATAATGAATTTGGGAATTAGCATTATAACCACTACCTCCCAAAAAGTAAACTAATGTTTTATTTTAAAGGCAACATTTTCTGTGTCTGATTTCTGGCTACTAAATAGCTGCTCTGTTAATCTCTCAAGTGACACAGAAGACCAGTCAAGTGGAAAAGCTTTAATTGAAATCATTAAATAAACTGCTCCAAATAGAATTCAATGTGAGAATATGTGGGAATATCATTTAATTGAAATGAAGTCCAACTTACTAGAAACTATCAAATACTAATACTTTCTTAAAAATAAGTCGTGAGATCGGGAGCAGTTCTGATATTGTAAGCAGGGTAGTTTTGAAGTATTTAAACTTCAAATTCTTTCTACTCTGTTTATAAAGAAATATATGTCTCAATTTCTTTTGGGAAAAATACCCTAAATAAATTTGAATCATTGATTTTGAAAAATCTGTCATGTTTTGGGCATTTCTTGCTTCTTAACATTGCATTACTAGGGTAATGAATTATAATAAAATCTATTATCTGTTATTCATTTTAATTAAGTAACTTTAGGTACGTGTTTTATTAATGGACAATGTCTATAAAATACTCTTGTGGGTTTTCTGTCATTTTAAAACCTCATTAAAGGTTAATGATTAAATATTAGTAATGTCATTGTCTTTGTTCCTTTTGTTCTTGTTTAAAAAAGGACTCATGGATAGAGACCGTACAGGCTTTCTTTAATAAAAGAACCTACCAAAAGTGAATCATGCAAATTCCATAGTTGGCGCAGGGACAAATTACAAAAAATGATGGTCATTGCGTATTCTTTAAAATCAAGGGCAAATATTGTCTAAATATGAACCAAGTTTACATGTATGCATAAAATTACCCCATACAGAAGCTTTTTAAAATTAATTTTAATGTAATAATAAATCTCATAATCATGCAGAGTGCATCTTACTTGTGTCAGCACTCCAAACTACATTCGTTCCAGTGCTGACATAAGGAGGATTTCATCAAAGACTATTTGTTTGAAAATGCAATTTATTTGAGATGACACCGAAACCTGACAACTTGCACATATAGCTGCAGTTTTGGAAAGTTGCATCAATATATTTAAAAAAACTCATGTTAAAATGAAATATTAGAGCTAAGATAAATACCAAGAATGGTTACTTTATCAATAAAAGAATATGCTGAAATATTGAATTATATTGAATATTGAATTTATGTGTTTTAATAATATAAACATCATTGTTTAATAATTTCATTATTTACAACTGCTTCCTTTTGCTTTTAGAATACTTCTGTGCCATTTTTGAAATGGATACCTTCAATTTTATTTAGATGATTTTATTTCTAGATTGGTTGATCGATTGTGGCACCTCAATTTGGTGTTAACCAAATAGTGAACATAGATAGATTTTTTTCCCAAGATAATCTGTACCTAATCTGGTCCTTCAAATTTTCCAAAAGTGCACCCATCACTACTATAACTGCATTCATCCACCTTGATGCTACTTGTCATCTCATTCTTTCCACCTTGACCAAAGTTCAAAGTTCAAAGCCTTTATTGTCATTGTACATCATGTATACAATGAAATTGGTTTAGCCTCTACTGGTGCAGTCCATACAAGAATACAAGACAACATGAATAATACAAAGAATAATCCTTACACAAGAAGTTAGGGAAAAAAACTAGTCATACGTTTCCATATGTATGTCTTATTCTCTGCAACATGTATATTACTCTGGTGTATGATCTTATATCATGGTATATACTTATTACACACTACACTGGCACCAGTGAAATTCATCATATTAATCTATTTGTGTTTAGGAGTTTGACAGCCCATGAGTAGAAGGTGTTTTAAAACCTGTTTGTCTGGCTGGCTATACTTCTGTGCCTTCTGCCCGATGGTAAAAGTGATAAAAGACACTGGCTGGGATGTAAATCATTCCTAAGTATCTTCCTTACTCAGCTGAAACAGCGAAACCTGTTGATGTCACCCAGTGGTGTTAGGTGACAACCAATGGTTAGAACCAGCACTAGAATCTTCCATGAACAGATAGGTCTTCACATATGTCCTAAGAATAATTTAAGCCTTGTCATTTGTGCTTCAAGGGATAATTCTGAGTTGATTTGTGGGATTTTGTTGTTTTGTTTGGTTTTGGGGTTTGCAATGGTATCCTCAAGTTACCTTGCTTCCAAATATTCAAGATATTTTACATGGGATTTGTTTTCATGTTATTTTCAAGACTGAAAGAATATCTTGGGCTGTGACTCAGTGAATTTCTATGACATGAGATTTTAGCCTAGATTTCTTAGTCCCATATCTTTATTCCTACATAATCCTAAAGTGCAGATCTGAATTTACCTATTGCCTTGTGATCAGAACTACCCTACATGTCTATTGATCTTTTTCTAGTCTTTCCAATAATCCCCATATTTGGTTTTCTCTCCCACTTTGTACAACTGTACAAAAAGTACAATTTTTATAATGTTCACAATTCATAAAGTTTTTAAATTGTCTATAGGTTGTTTTAGCTATCTTTTCATGACCCTGTAAGTGTGCCTCTGCCTCTGCCTGCTGTCAAAGATGAACCTCCCATAGTCACCTGCCACTCTGGCCCACTGACTCTCAACTTTCCCACAGTCCTGACCTGCCTCCCCCCCACACCTCTGCCTCCATCTGTTGCTTGGACACATAATCAACTTACCTGTGCTACGCAGAATACAACTGCTACAGGACACTGTTGGCCCGTATGTGCTCGCCACCTCCTGTGCTGTTCATTAGGGGTTATTTTTGAAATAGGGTTTATATTAGCCACACACTTAAAAATCAGGCTAGGGCTTATTTTTGGAGTAGGTTCTATTTTTGGACAAACACAGTATGTATTTTTTTAAAAAAAAGAGAGAATATTTTTCATACACACACACACGTGTGGTTGGGGTGTATGTGTGTGTGTATTCATTGAGAGTTTTAATAACAATAGTAAGAACTAATAGAAACTAAAGTAGAATGAGAAAGAAGAAAGAGTAAGGGAAAAATAAAATAAAAAGTAAGGGTAAAGAAGAAAAATAGAAGGAAGAGGATATTTAAAAAGACATAAAGATCTGACTATTAGATTATCTTGTCTATTCATTAAATTCATAATCACAAATTCATTTTAGGCCCAAAAATATCATAAGGGATTTTCAGTCATTGATACATATAGATGTTGTCTTTTCTCTACTCAAAAAACTCAACTTCACCATTTCAGCAAGGTCTGTCATTTTCACCAGCCATTCCTCCTTGTGGTATTGCCAAATCCATCTTTGTGCATACAATAATCTCACTGCAGTTATTGTAAAAGAGTATCCCTTGGCTCTTTTCTACATGTTTTCAATTTCAAGATCTAGAAAGAAAAGCTTTGGTTTCAACTGAAAATTGATCTTTAAACTCATCTGAATCATTGTACGACTTTGAACCCAACCTTTGCTTTTTTACAAGTCCAACAAGCATGATAAAATAAACATCCTTGTTGTTCACATTTCCAACATAAATTTGAAGTCGCCGATAGAATTATTTCAAGGTTCACTATGGAATCTAAGTCAAAGAACAGCTGTATGGAGGGAAAAAAATAAGGACATACAGTGATTGAGGAATTTAAGCATATTCTTCCTTCTTTTGGTTTTTTCCCTTATAAATACTCCTGAATGTCTTTTTAGAGTAGGAAATAATCAAATGCCTTCTTTTCCTTCAGTAATTTCTTTTCTACAAATAGCTGCATCTGTTTTTAATAATGATGCCTTCTGTTGACTATAATGGAGAGGCAATCTCTAATGTGTGCATTCAAGGTTAGAGTTTCAGACTCCTCATTAAAAAAATCTAGTGTTGCACCAAGATGATTCATGCTACAATGCTTTTACTAATTAAATTAATAGTTACACTTGCTTACTAAAGAGATTAACTTCTGTATCACCTTCACTAGATGGGTTAGTTGCTAGGCAGCCCACACTAGGGGTTTATTCCATGCTTCCTATCTCTAGGGATAAAAGCTGTAATACATCTTTCATGAACAAAATAAATGCTATTCTGCCCTCACTAGGAATATCCATCTTTACATCTTAATTGCCTTGTTTTAATCATTTTAATCATTTTTTCTATTGTAGCCTTGCTTTTGTTGTTTGATATTGTCTACAATATATCTTAATGTATAACAATATAGAGAATTCATATTTAAAATATTTCCTTTTCTTCACACCCTAGTTTTTAGAGTTTTTTTTAAATTCCCCTTTATTATTTTAATACTACGTAACACTACTTCCTCCTCCTGTTTTCTCCATAACAACAACCCTTTAAGTTTGGGCTGAGACACACTTATTGTCTCAAAGACACCTCACCCATTTTATGCCAAGGTGGCCTAGAACTCACAATCTCCTGGTTTCTAGTCTTTTGCCTTAACCACTAGACTAAACTAGGTTTTCTTCCCCTCCATTGTGTCTTTGTTTTCTTCATTTACTATAACATTTATGTCAGCTCCTTGAAAATACTTTTACATTATCAGAACAAGGATTGCTAATGTTTTTAAAACTTGGGTACAAAGATATAGGATTATTTTTTTAAAAAAATGCAATAAGGAGAATCTTGTGAGACTAGCAGATCTCCCATAATTTTCATAATAACAGACATATGATATCATGCAACAACACTGATAACTTGCATAATATGATGTAAAACTCTAAGATCTCAGACTTAGGGTGTTCACTTAAAATAAAATTTAACAGCATATTTAATTAAAAATCATTATAGTCAGTGTTTATATTCCATGGAAGCCATCCATATCATGTCTTGCTGAACCCTGTGATAGCAACTTGTATTCATTACCTCTGTCTGACATAAGAAAACCTACATGCTTTTTAAAATTCATTTCTATGAGCTTCACTCTTTTCTAATAATAAGGTATTGTATTTCTAGGCACTATATTCTTTCGCATAATGGATGCACTCCACCAAAGTTAACTATTTGTTCAATTTATTTAATTGGAAAAATTTAGATAAAAATTAGACACCTAATTATGCCTTGATTGCATCTGCATAAATCAAAAAATCTCATAATCCAATTTTTACCTCAGTTCTGAAGTTGCAAACTTTTACAAATATAAATATGTGTATATAGATTGAATTTGTAGCCATAAATATCTGGATTTTATATTTTTTGCCATATATTTATGTAACTTCTGGATTTTACTAGTCTCTGACCTAAAATTGATGTTTTTATAAATATTATTATTTACTTATTTAATACTGGACTCAGTTGACAATGCTTTTGAAGTAACATAGATAGGATTGCCATGTACAGTCCTTTGAAATTAATGGTGCTGCTCAGATTCACTTTGTTCCAAAGAAGCTTGGCAAGAATTAGTTTGTTGGGGATCTGCTGATCATCTCAGGCTGTTCATATGAGCTTAAAATGTGGATTAATTATAATTAACTGAGAGCAGACCAAAAAGAAAACCATATACACATTTTTAAAAAGGACATAGGGACGAATAATTAATTCAATTTATTTTTATTTTATTTTTATTTTCTGAATATTTTGGGTATTTGGTCAGATGAGAATCATTCATTTTTGGCAGTCATGTAATGGGACTGTTGCAGTATAACATTGTTCTTAAATTGCTTCCACTCCTAAATAAAATTTCTGCTTATGAATAAATACAGAAGAACTGAAGTGTAAATACTTATTTATCTGCTCCCTCTCTTCTCTCCAAGTTGCTGAATGGATATAATGACTTTAAGATGCTAAATGCCATTTAGATATATTTTTATTTAATGCTGAGGAATCAATACATAAAGGTCATATGATAATACACTTCAAGCAGCATTATTTCACTTACAGGTGCTTTTCTTCACTGGTAAAGAATATGTCATGGTGTCTAAAAGACTGGCAATGAGCAAGTGTTTTCTTAAAAATTCAATATGGGAATTATAAAATATTTGAGTGCAATGTTGTTTATCTTCAGTAAGCATGGAATCTTAAATTTTTAAAACATATTTTATTGTATGTATGTACAATACAACTTTCCATTTTTGAAGGTGGTTATGATTATAATAAGAAAAATGTACAATGACTTATTCTTTACTGTGTAGAATTACTTGTAATTTAATCAATATATGAGCCTTGCTTACTTGCTTGCTGGCTAGCTTAATACAAGATTAAGAAATTAAGTAAATAAAAACAATATTGTGGAAAAGTATTTTTGAATACCAGTATATCAAATAATATGTAGCCTCATAATTAAATACTAACTTGCTATAACAGAATCTAATATATAACATACTCTATTACTAACCAACTAATAATATACTTTATTATTGATATAATACTTAATAATTATTGCTGTTACTGTCTTATTATAATGATTAATTATACAAATGGGTCTCTTTATTCACAATCCATATTCCAAAGCTTTCAGAATCGTTTAGAAGTTTAAGCACTAAAAATGAATAACATTGACATGTTGTAGGTGTTTTTTAATCTTATATTTTAGCATTTTAACACAACCAATTAAAAAACCCATACAATCAGTTTGTTTTATATAAGGTAAGTAATATGATCTCATCAGGTCCCCCACCAACACCCTACAGAATAGAGCTGTAGAGATTCTTGAATAAAACAAAGAACTTTTAAGTCCAAACTTGTAGCATAGTTCTAGAGAATAAACAATATCAGCTGTATAATATTCTCCACCCCCCAAAAAATTATTATTTATATATGTTGCTTCCTTTCTTATGCTAACCCTTTACTAATAGCGGGAATGTTTCTTCATTCAGTGAGGAAATCAGTGAGTGAAAAAAAGATTCTATGGATGAGCCCATCATTTTAAGAAATTGTTCCTTTACAGTCATCTGTATAATTTCTAAAGAAACTTCTAATAAGAAAATTGTTAAGTAACTTGTTTGCTGTTTTCGTACTATTGTTTTTAACTGGAGCTCAAAATAGTTTTGAATAGCAAAAATAGAATATTTACTAAATATTTACTAAATAACAAGAATAGCAAAAATAGAATATTGACTATGTAGTTTCTTATAATAACTTTTTGACTGTGAAATAATTGCAATTTTTGTGAGAATCTAAAGTGTGAACAGTTAAAGAACAGTAGATAAAGATTTTGGAAGAAATGTTAACCATAATATCGTAGTATGAATGCATTAGGTAGTTCATAAGCTGTTACATGCTTTTTGCTGAGAATTCCACTGAATTTAGAATTATTTACAAATGCACACAGAATTTATATTATATCATGGCTTTCATTATTACTTTTACATAACATTATTTAATTTTACTTAACTATAAATTAAGGCCTGTTCATTTTATAGCATGTTATTTTAAATGCCAATAGAATTTCCTTATTGTATTATTTTTTAACATGTGTTAATTATAGTTAATTATATTTGTATTATATGTAAATTAAATTTATTATTTGTTAATTATATTTTACTTTTCCTATTTTAAAATAAGTAATATACTAATAGAATTTTGTTACACATGCTTATGAATAGAAATTTAAAAAGTTATACCTACATTTATATTTAATTTTGCAAATAAAGGATGGATATTTATTTTTTTAAGTTCAGTAAGTCATATACTATTATATCATCATATACATAAATATTAGAATACTGATTTGGAATCTTACGAAAGAGAAGCCAGCCCTGCCATCACTTTTGCTTGGAGTTGAACTCAAAAAGGATGAAAAGCCAACTGCATTCAAAATGAACACTTCATCCTTCTGTATAGGTCATCAGGTCCATAGTCTCTTCACCTCCATTGAAAACTTTCAAAAGACAAAGAAAACAATAAACATCAAAGCTTTTCTATAGTTGTATACTGCCTTTTCAACCGTTCATATTTTGGACCTTTTTAAAAATGCAATGTCAGCAGTAAATCCTTTATGGATTCAGTCAGGCTTTTGAATCAATATCCCACAGAGCATCACACTACTATGCTGTCTGTGGAGTGCTTAAAACATGAGGGCAAAAATGGGACTGAAAGTCTGAAACACTTCCTTTCAATGGCTTTCATCTGCTTTTTCAATGGTGTAACCTTTAAAGAAAGAAGACGACATAGTAACTGTGCTTACAAACAGCTATAGAAAACTACACGGGTGAATCCATAAAGTCACCAAAAGTCAAGCTCTATTTGAAGTGATTTTATCTTGTTACCTTTGAAAAGGAAGTGGGCTAAGTAGAAATGACCACTGATTTTGGTTTACCAAAAAGTTGATAAGCCTTAACTTTGTTCTTTTCTTAAACGCCGGTTCAACATTTTGGATTTTTAAACATTATCCTTTAAATCCTATCCTGTAAAGATTAATTCTTATGTCTGAGGATGTTTACACAACAGATTATTATTTTTTATAAATACATTGTTAAGATAATCTAGTCCTGGTTATGTCATAATCGGTCAATGCTCCACTAATAGATTGATATATGTGTCTTACTTACTTTTGCATTAGACAACGAGAAAAAATCACATATTATTTATGTGATGAAATCCATATAAAGTTTGATGGATCTATTTTTTTTATATATATAGAGAGAGAGGCACTATATATGTCTCTACTTATGATCTCAGGATACCAATTCTCAATCTGATTACATTATGCCATCCATAATGGACTTGGATTTATGGAAGATATAAAATCCAATGTATCTGAAGGCTGATGAGTTTAAGATACCATTAAAAATACTTACTTTTTGACAAGAACTTAATTATACTCTTATAATATTAGTATTGTATAGAGTTATGTGAAACAGAAACACTAGTGAGATGGAAATAAAGTAATATACATGCAGGATTCTTTGCAGAAGAGACACAATCTCAGTGCTTTTTACATTTATGTTGTTGTTGTTAGTTGCGAAGTCGTGTCCGACACATTGCAACCCCATGGACAACGTTCCTCCAGGCCTTCCTGTCCTGGAGTCCATCCAAGCTCATACCTATTGCTTCAGTGACTCCATCCTTTACACTTTAATTTACACATTAATTTATTTAATTTAATTAATTTAATTTGTTATAAATTAATTACATTAATTAATCCTTTACACTTTAATGTACACATTAATTTATACTTATACTTAAGTTTAAACAATGCATGTTTTATACAACCAGAAGCATGCCTCAGATACTACGTATTGAATTAAGTTTGAATTATAGATTATCTATAGGAACATCGAAATGTAGATTAAGATGCTCTGGTCAAGAGTCAAAATAATCCATCACTGTAAAAGA
The DNA here is from genome assembly GCF_059756535.1 of Pantherophis guttatus. Taxonomy (NCBI): domain Eukaryota; kingdom Metazoa; phylum Chordata; class Lepidosauria; order Squamata; family Colubridae; genus Pantherophis; species Pantherophis guttatus. The sequence goes on from NC_142070.1 coordinate 36,237,479, forward strand.
TACTTTGAAAAGATACTATTAGTCTGTAGACATTAACCTCATAAGATTTTCTTCACCAAGTATTTGCTTTTAGAATATAAAGAAATAAATATGCCAAAAGAAAAAAGGGATTTCATGTTTGCATATTCAGGATCATGATAAAATATTTATTTGGTCAACAGCAAATCTTCTCCATAATCACACAGAGCCAAAGAGCCTATGCTATATTTTTATTGATGTTGTTCTTTTTAATTAATGATAGTCAACTTGCTGTTCTCCATACTGCATGGTGATTATTGTACTATATTCTTATGAAAAAGTTTGTAGGATTTGATCATTGGAACGAAAGAATATCTGTAATACTAATGCTGAAATATCTATGATCATCTGCAGTATTTCTTGGCAGAATATCAGACTGTATCACTGTATCACTGGAAATTTAATCTATATCAGTGCCACATCCTTTCAAATACTGTAGACACCTGAAATACCATAGGAAATTGTTTTTACAAATGAGGAAAGTTACACACACACACACACACACACACACACACAAACAAACAAACAAACAAACAAACAAAAAGAGAAAGAGAAATGGATGATGAGAGAGTCTGCATTTGTAATAATTTACATTTATTTTTATGTATCTTACTTCAAATACTTTATTTAAATGCAATTTTGCTTTCTTGGTTTTTCTTTCTTACACCTTTCTAAAATGTAACTTTCTAAAAAATATTCATGTCATTGATATTCTATTACAGTAGCCTCATAACTATTTTTTAAGTCAAAACACTGACAAAATGAAACATTATTTCACCAAAAATAAATTCCACAATTTAATGTGCAAAAACTCCCAAGGCTACCATGGTGTTATCTGATTTTATTTCCAAACAATAACGTGAATGATATGTGTTTAAATCTAAGATTAAGATTAAGATGCGTTTGAATCTAAAATATACCATTATAAGACTCCAAGCAATAATTAACTGGATGCTAATAAACCAGAGCAAGTTTGATGTTGTAGTTAAGGCACCAGACTAGAAACTGGGAAACTGTCAGTTCCAGTTCTATTTTCGGCAACAAACCAGCTGAATGAATCTTAGTATTCATTTACTATTATGGAATGTATAACAAATTTTATTTTTTAAAAAAAAACGAACTGCCACATGAATTCCAAGACTTTTAATAAAACATGAAATTAACATATTTTGTCTGTACATTTAATTTCATGATTCATAATGTGTCTCCTTGTATTATACAAGTATGATATAAGAATAAATCATCACCATGGGGTATTTTAAGTATTTATAGCATCATTATTGTCATATAAACCCTTAATAAGTAGACGCATCTGCCTCGAAGGGTCAGATTGGTGCCATGTTAATAATTTTTTTAAAAAAATTGATTTATATGCCGCCCTTCTCCGGAGACTCAGGGCGGCTTACAATACGTTAAGCAATAGCCTTCATACTTTTGTATATTTATACAAAGTCATCTTATTGCTGACAAACTGGGTCCTCAATTTACCTACCTTAGAAAGGATGGAAGGCTGAGTCAACCTTGAGCCTGGTGAGATTCGAACTTACAGTAATTGCAGACAGCTGGTGTTAATCACAATGCTATCAGTCTGCTGAGCCACCAGGCCCCTGTCATAGTTTTTTTTTTTGAGGGGAGGGGGAGGAATCTGCACGTTAGACTGCCTAAAGAAAAATCCTGTGGTAAATCTTCAATTGGATAAAAGGTAAAGCAATCCATTGCAAAAGACTCCGTTTATCTAAATCAGCAGAGACAGTTCCCATTGCATTGACCGTCACTGAATCTTGACTTCAAAAGTCTTGCTTTTGGAGGGGGAAAAAACCTCTAAGGGACCTCTGTATGCTGCCTTTCTTTCTGTTATGATAAAATAAAGGGAAATTATCTGAACTAGGGATCATGGTAGCAAGACATATGCATTTATATTTATGTTAAGAAAACAAGTCATTGAAATGTATCTACAATTCTCCTTTTCGTGATCTTGTTCCAACTGCTCAGTTCTAGCAAATTATAAAAAACTACCAGCTTCCTAGCATTTTTTCTTACTGTCCTCTCACCTGAACTGTAGTTATTGGCAAAAGAATCCAGCTACTATTAGCTGATTCTGTCAAATTTCATAGAAATAGAACAGCAAATCCTACCTCACAACATTTTGATAATATCTTTTAATTGTGGACAATGTAACACATAATTACCCATAATTATTGCAACCAATGAAAATGCTAGTAAATGGATAGCCATACAGCTTTAATGTTTCGTGGAAACATTTCTCTTCTCTTGTAACACTGTCAGGCACAAAAGACCAGGGCCATGCATGAAATTCTAATTAAAATAATTTATTGCTTTTGCCTATGCTTGTTGAATCTAGTCAACTAACGGTTAGCACATAATTTTGGCTCTAGATAACAGTTAACATAGTTCAAGAGTGGTTGGACTTAGTCCACTTGTGGCAAGTTAGACACTCCAGGTTGATTCCTCTTTTGACTCTGGTCCCAGGAGCTGCCACTTTTTCTCCTACAAACCTGGCGGTAAATTGGCAACTCAAAATGTTAATACCACTAGCATTATTATTAATGTTAAAAAAACACGTAACATTAAGAAAAAAAAATATCAGCACTGCTATGAATATATTGTAATTAACACCATATCAGAGATAACACGGACCAAATGTGAATTCATGAAATTAAAGAACTATAATTATAACTGTAGTAAAAATGACTGCAATTCAATATATGGGGTATAATTTCTGTCTCAGTACATGTTTTGTGAATTTGTGAATGCTATTAATATAAGCACCAGAGATGCATTTTGCATTATTCAGTTTATGACTATTTCCTTTGGCTCATTATTCAAGTTTTTGTTTTATTTATTGCTAAATTTGGGAACATTTTTTTAAAAAATTGTCATGGAAACATTACAAATTCAATCAGAAATGTGGACAAACAGAAGACTATGCAAGACATGCTGCTGGAACCACCATACTGGCTACTGAAATTTAAGCTTCATTTGAAAATGATCTAAATTTATTGCCATTTATTATTGTCTAATTTGTTTGTGTTTTTAAGAGACCAGATTAAAAAATACATCAGAAAAATATAAATTAATAAAACTGTAAAAACTAATAAAAATGCTTAAATCCATTACAACAGCAGGCACAGTGTGACCATTCCCTCCTCACCACCTCTCTGGAGTCTTTAAGAATTTCTGGACAGCCAGTTAATTTCTGTTTATGACTTCTATATCTTCATCTCCTTTCTGCTATTTTCTTTGCCTTCTCTTATCCAAATGTCAAGTTATTAGGTGGCCTTGGGACACGAAGAAGGATTATTATTATCTGAATTATTTGCACTTGCTGCAAATGATTCAGCATATAATAATTCAAATATAAAACTATATATACATTCACATCTTCAACCAAAATACCTCTATTCTCACCACAATAACTGCTGATACATTTTCCCATAAATACTTTAAAAATGAAAGGGACATCACACATTCATGTCAAATTCTTTGCTCAGGGTTAAACCATTTACTAAATATTCCATTTATTTCCATGCATACTGCCATTATGCTTCATTACTGCATTAAGTAATAAATTCCCAACTCAATAGGCATGCAAAGTATTTAGTAATTTAATTGTATTCACATCATCATAGGTTCTCTATACCATAAACTTATTTTTATTATATATACTGTATATCTAACCAGTTTGAATTATTTGAATTCTTCCCTTCTTCCTCAGTTTCAGGCTGTTGAGGTTGTCCAGAAACCTTGTTTAGAATGGCTAATAGGGAATGGGAAACAGATAAATGTCTGTCATGATTGCTGGATCCATTTAGTGCTGTGTTTGGTTGACAAAGTGAGATATGCCAAAATTGCACCATCCATTGTTATGAATTGAAATAACATTTAGTTTTGTTATTTGGGATCTATTTTGGTAAATGAAATTAATAGTGTGATTTTCTGGTTAATCCTAGCCACTGGGAATTTAACTCTTGCCTCTCCAACTCCTTAGTAATCACAAAGAATCATGACAATTTGGATCTGAGAAGTCATCCACGCATCTTTCTTGAAAAGGATGTTGTCAGTGGCATGAAGAAGACACACACTCTCCTCAATAAGCCTTTCCTAAATCCATCTGTGTTTCATATCTATTGCCCTATTTTGACTTGCCTTTTTGGGCAGAAGAGTATTGAGAGCATGACAGAATTCAACTGCAGAGCACCCTAGATAGCCCTAGTGGATTATCTAGACTTTTTCCAGTCCAGAATCCAATCTGGGAATGGGACTGAGATGGTATTGGTCATCCTAACTGATGAATTTTGTTGTAATCTGAATTGGGAGAGTGAATCTCTCCTGATTCAATTGCATCTTTAAACTGTATTATAGTATTTCCATTCCTTCCTCTGCAAGCAACTCTGGCTAGCAGCTGTGAAAAATCTCCTTGTTGTGGGACACCTCTGGATTCAATCTTCTTTTCTCTATCTTTTAATAGCTATATGAACCTGTTAAAATGAGTCACTAATTGTTCAAAGTTTAGTATTTTCAATATGCTGATGATACCAAATTGGGATACTGTATACCTCATTCCTTTTATTTTTAAGTTAAAGCATTAATGCATTCTGCATATTTTTAAGCAGTTCAATGTACAGTTTGTAATTTCATCTGCTACCCTTTTCTTGTCCATATTATGTCTAACTATGCATATTTACATCAATACCTAGAAGTATCTAAGTGAAACTTGGGAAATGTAATGTCCTTTAAATATTATTTCAACAAAAAAGAAAAAGCAACTATTGTTGCTTCCAGAAACATTATTATTATTATTTCCTATAGCGAATATTTTTTTCCTTTTTAACTGAATCTTGAAGCAATATGAATTGCTTACATATTTGAAAATGGAAAAATAATAACACTTCTGGATCTTATTTTGAATTGAATCCAATTTATGTAGGCCTATTAGCTTACAATTAGCTTTAAGGCTGGACCCATTCCCTAACTTGACTAATAGTGCCATATAACTTCCAATGTTATTTCACATCTAAGAGACATGCATTCAGGAAAAGACCATACATTTTTGTTGCTTTGTTTGCTGTTACAGCTTCCCTGGTTTCCTACCATTTACAGATAACTTGTCTGTGCTCCACTATTTGTGCCAGCTTTAAGACTGTCTCTAGCATATCATAAATATATGCAACCATGCACGTTTTTATAGTACATCTTGACATTTTCAATTACATTTTGGAGAGCCTTGAGTACAGCATTTCTCAGTCACCCACATAAATTTCCCGAGATCCTACAGAGTCCTCTGCATGATTTATTTACTCAGCTCTGGTTGTGCTATCAGATTCTGCTGATTATTTTAGATAAATTTATGTATAGAAATGGTCTATTTAAATGGAAAGTAAAGGCAAGGTCAAATTAGTAGTTATGTTTTGCAATTTAAAATTAGGAAATATAAAGACCTATATTCCTTCTATTTTTATTCTTTTTGTAATATTGTGTACTTTATTGGGCTACTAAATAAGGAATAATTGAACATAATCTAGTATCAGTTCAATTTTCAATTTCTGGATATATCCACCAAGAAGAAAGCACACTTCTCAAGATATATTGTCTCAAGATATATTGTCTATTTCACACATTTCAGCATTTGTCCCTCACAATATGAAATTTTCCACCATCACTGTTCTATCTTTCCTCAGTGGACACCTTTAATTCCATTGTCTCTTGCAGGGTTGAGAATCACTTTTATTATTCTGTAAAAGGCTGCTAACATTAGAAGGACATGATCTAACTATAGGGTGGCACTCATATTTATGGGGAGGAAAACAAAATATTTATGGATACTTTAGAAGGCACACAATTAGGAATTCTTTACTAATAATTTGGAATAAAATTAAAAAACAGCATTATATACAAATCCCATCTTGGATTTCCCCAGAGGAAACTTTAACATATCCAAATTTAGTACTGGACAAAATTAATTAGGTATAGAGACATAATAACTAAGAGGGGAATATTAAAAACTAGAAACGAATTGGAACTGGATTTAGGAAGAGAAGTGCAATGGTGGACATATCTGCAGATAAATTCAAAGTACACAGAGGATATAAAAAAAGATCAAGTTCGACTAGAAGAAACAGAATTAGATAAAATCATACTAGGGAATGATCGAAAACTAATAAGTAGACTATACAAGTTTCTAATTTGGTATAAAATGGAAGAGGAAACGGTGAAAGACACGATGATCAAATGGGCACAAAACTTTAACCATGTGATAGAACTAGAGAAGTGGGAGAGGATGTGGAAAACGAACATGAAACTAACAATTGCAACGGCATACAAGGAAAATCAGATGAAAATGTTTTATAGATGACACCTCCCACCGGCCAGAATTGCGAAAATGTTCCCTACCAACTCCCCGAAATGTTGGAAGTGCAAGACTGGCTACGGAACATACTATCACCAATGGTGGACCTGTACGATGGCACAAAAATTCTGGAAGAAAATCAAAACTTGGATAGTAGAAATAATTCAGTACCCAACTGAGGGAAAACCGGAACAATTTCTGTTAGGAATCTCAATAGACAATTATACTAAAGAAATACAGTACCTTATATTGTATATATTGACTGCACCACGTATTGTATAGGCACAATATTGGAAGAAGGAAACACTACCAACGGAAGAGGATTTAATTAAAAAAATTCTAGAATGTGCAGAATTAGATAAATTAACTAAAGAAATTAAGGGGAAAGAAGAATCAAAATATTATAAAATTTGGGGTAGATGGTATGAATGGTTGAAACATAAGGAAATAAGTTAAATGAATGAAGAAAGGAGGGGGAAAATGTGTATGATCTTTTGTTAGTAAAGAAGAAATGATATAAAGTAGAAAATGAACGTTAAATAAGTATATACTTAAATATTTGTAAATATTGATGTATAGAAAGAGCAGACCGCTGTGTATAGCTGAAAGAAAAGTGATATTTTTCTTTTTTGTGTTACTTTTTGTTGTATGTATATGTTTGATTTTTAACGTGTTTTTAATGTGTTTAAAATAAAAAACTTTAAAATTTTTAAAAAGAGAGAGAGAATCACTTTTATTATTCTGGATGGATAGTTGTGATTAAAAACATCTCTTGTGATGAAACTTGCCTTCCATGTGCAGAGCCTCAAGTAATGGTACAGGCCTCTTTCTGATTCATTATTCTTTCTTACCACTTGTTTCCTATATACCCGTGATGATGAACCTATGGCATGCGTGCCAGAGGTGGCACTCTCTGTGGGCAAGAGAACCGTCACACCAGTTCAGCTTTGCTGCACATGCGCACATGCCTCCTGCCAGCCAGCTGGTCATCAGGTCTCTGCTGCACATGCGCGACGGTTGGGGGGCGGGTGGAGGACCTGCACATGCAAGTGTGGGGGACAGGAGGCATGTGGGAGTGTGCATGCATGCGGGGGGCATGTGTGTGGGTGCATGCACATGCATTGGGGGGCCATGTGGGGGGCTATGCGCATTAAGGGGCCACGCACACATGTGGGGGGCCACATACACATGTCGGAGGCTGTGCACATGGGGGCACATTGCATTTTGGGGGTTGAGGTGCCCATGCCTGCACGTTGGACACTCAGTCCAGAAAAGGTTAGCCATCACTGCTATATACACTACTCCTGCAACTTTTTTTCCTTATTTGTCCTATGCTCTTGGTCACTTCCCTTGAACATAGATGTTTGTTTCTAGAGGCATTCAAGGAGAGCTTATTGTGTGATATGGATATGCTCTTCACCTTCATGAGAGTGTTAAAGAAAAAAGATGTCATTTCAATTCCATCATTTTCTCGTCCAGCATGGAGACAACCTTGCACATGTAAGTGATATAATTTATATGTTCTTCAGGTAAGAAGACAAACATAACACACATTTGGCAGCTCACCGGCATTGTTTCCTTGGGCATTATCTTTCAAGTACAGGTCAGGGTTTGACTTTTCATCCACTTTTCATAAAACTCCCCTAACAGTTATGACCAGGTGGTCAAGGCAAGGCAGGCCTTTAGAGAGTCCATTATTGACGTCAAGAAGTGTTCAACAAATAACTGTCCAATGACCAGTAAAGCTCCTCCCCATGCTATCCTGAAGGCAGCCACCTTCGGTCCACAAACAACAGTCCATATATTGCCAGCAAAGTCCACAAGGCAAAGTCCAGGCATAAGACAAATGGCAGTCCTCAAAGGAAAGGTACAAGGCAAAGGCAATTCTGAAGGTAAGTTCACACGGCCAGGATAAGACAAACAAGTCATCAAAGCAAGGTGAAAAGCAGCCCTTGAAGCAAGACAAAAAGACACGAGTAAAAGCCATTAGAGTGTAACCCCAAACAAATATTTGTTCTTGGCAATGACTAACTCCCCATGACTTCTCATTAAGTTACCCCATCCAGGTATGAAATCTGGCAATGTCATAATGGCACATTTAAATGGCTAAAAATGGTTTAAATTTTCTTACATTAAAACTACATCTCCTTGCCCCCAACCCTTAATGACCCAGGTAACATTGTTATGGGAATCAGTCTAATGTAACTATGAAATACGTCATTGTTATCAGATTTCACATATTTCAGGAACAGCTGCAGTTAATATAACAAACTTATCTGTACGTGTATGCTTTTGGCTATTTCCAAAATATATCCAGAACTGTACAGAATCCATAAATTGTCTGGGTTGAAAATTTAGTTATAAAAGACTGTGTAATCCCATCCTACAGAAATTGAATCTTGATTTCCATATAGTTCTGATCAGATTCTGAAATAAATCTTGATTCTGAGCTTACCTCTTAATTTTTTAAAAAATATATTTTTAAATCCATTCTGTGTTCTGAAACATGGCTATTGATTGCAATTTAAGAAATTAAATCAGAATAAGACTGTGCATTATGTCTTCTAATTGTGTCATTATGATATTTAAAAATGGTATTCATTATCTATATCTGAAAGAGTTATCATCTTCTTTGGTTTGGCACTCTTATGGAAAGTAGAAAGATAAATAAAATGGTCAAAGAAATAAATGATAACTTTTGCTAAAATAAATAAAATATATTTTAATTATTTTAATTAAATGTCTTATTTCTTATACTTTGCCACACTAGTATTTGTAAAAGAGTTCAGAAAGATCAAGATGATGTCACAATTTTACTAACTTTTTCCCTTCCTCATTTTTTCTTGTTTTTTCCACTGCTTGCTTTTGATCATTTATATTATCTTCCTATGCTTCATACTATAAAATTTGCCAGTTTTCTCATTTTTCAACAATGACATTGGCTTCTTTCCCTCCTAAAAATTTAGATACTTGCTGTACTTCTATTTTCAGCTCTGCTGAAATCACCACATTTTTCAATTATCATTCAAATTTAGATTGACTGCTGTGAAAACAGCTGCTTTTCAAGTCTGCCTTTAATTCTACACCTGTGGTGCTATTGCACTGCATGTAAATTGGCTTAGCCCGTAGAGTGTTCTGCCTATGGGTCAGGATAGTTAAGATGGAATATTCCATGAGGTAGCTTTTTTCGTTTACAACTGAACTTCTAATGTGAAGTCAAGAAAAACAAATTTGAGAACATAAGGATTGGGTCACTTTATTTATTAGGCTACCAGACTTGGAAAGAAACTTGTGTACCATGTAACTCGGGCTGCAGGCATTTAATATTTCTAATATTGTGCTGACTTTTCTTTCTAAAGATAGCAACTCTTTATGCTGCAGATTAAGTTTAAAACTCCAACAGATTCGGCACAGTTGGGGGACAATCATTCAGTGGGCTTGTAAAACTGAATTTAAGATCAGCTATAGCAAGCAATATTTCTGCAAATGAAAAAAAAGGGCTGATTGTATGAAAAAAAAATCTACAAGTAGTGTAAAGATTTTAAGAATCTACCCATACTTTACTCTCTCATTTCTGCATTCATTATTATTATTATTATTTTGTTTACAATGCAGATTCTTTTCATTCTGTATGTAAGTTAATGAGTTCTTGATAAAAGATAGATTGATGAATCTTTGATGAATCTTATTTTTCTTGAATAGTTCATTTTTAGGATTATATTAATAATGCAAACCAACATATTTTGCTTAAATATTTATGAAGCATTTATTCTTTAATATTACACAAAATACAACTCATTTTTATTTGAACTCAGTTTTGTGCTATGTACTTAAGCTCATAAATTTAGTCTCAAATAGCTTTTACTGTTTCAGAGGACATAATTCTTTTAGTGACATCACTCATTGCAATTTCTAATCTAATGTGATTTTATTCAAAAGTCAAAAAAAACAAATCTGACCTTTCATTTTTGATCCATAAATTTTCATTTTATACTGTTGATCTCACTTTCTAGCATCCTTTCCATGTTTATAGTATAATCCAGTGATATTTAAATATTTTTACATGAAGATAATTGATTGCTTAAGCTTCCATTGTAATTCCACTACTAAATGTGTGTAAACACAGTCCTTCCAATGGGAAGGAAACTGATGATATTATACATAGACACAACTGACAGTGTAAAGCAGAGGTGTCAAACTCAAGGCCTGTGGGCCAGATTCACCCATGACATGGTCGGATCCAGCCCATGTGGCTATCCTGGAAATTGTAAGGGGCCAGCCTGCATTGCTTCACCCCAGCCTACGCTATTCCAGTGTGCACATGTGTGCAAAGAAAGCAGCAGGTGCAGGAGTGCACAGGCCTGGCCCACCTCATTCCAGCATGTGCGCATGTGCACAGGAGGCAGCAGGCCAGCGTTGCCTCATCCATCACTTGCCCTTCAGCCACCACCACCTTCTCCTCCTCTTCCTCGCAGATTGGGCGATGCAGCTGCTGCGTTGTCATCAGCAACAGCCCATTCCCCCTCTTTGACCACTGCCCTGCAATTCTCCCTGTCCCCAGCCTGCTCCACGCCCGGCAGCAGAGCCACTCCAGCCACAGCCTCGGGGCTGCCCGAAGGCCACTCCCTCCTCACCGCCCCCACTGTGCCAGCTCTCCACCTGGGTGGCTGGCCCAAAGTTCCATTCTACAGCTGTTGCCCCACGATTCTCGTGCTCCCCAGCCTGCTCTAGGCACAGAGCAATTCAGGCATAGGAACAAACTCCATCCCAGTGTTTATTTGGAATGGAGTCAAACCTATGCTGCTATGTACCTCATTATTGTAAGCTACCTCAGCAAATAAATCAGCCCAATTCGACTGCTGGTAATTTACATAGCATCTTGAATATTGGCCAATCATTGCCTCTGCCCATTCTGCTGCCCCATTAGTGCTCTGATGAAAAGCTGAACTTAAATTGGGATGACCCAATTGCTTTGATGAACTCCCCCCAGAACTTTGCAGTGAACCAAAAACCCCATTCCCCAGTGGTGGGTTTCAATTTCTTTTGCTACCAGTTCTGTGGGTGTGGCTTGGTAGGCATGGCATGGCTTGGTGGGCATGGCTTGGTGGGCGTGGCAGGGGAAGGATACTGTAACATCTCCAATCCCACCTCACTCCAGGAGAGGGATTCTGTAAAATCTCCATTTCTTCCCTATCAGCTGGGACTTGGGAGGCAGAAAATAGATGGGGCGGGGACAGTTAGAATTTTTACTACCGGTTCTCTGAACTACTCAAAATTTCCGCTACTGGTTTTCCAGAACTGGTCAGAACCTGCTGAAACCCACCTCTGCCCCTCTCCCATTTGAATATAATCCTGTGGGATACTCCATGAAGTCTATATATATGTTTGGCAAACAGTCTAGCCAGCCTCTTGGCTAAAGGGAGCTTAGAGCAAGCAATGAAATGGGCCTGCTTGGAGAACAAATCAAATGACTGTGTTCCCACCATTCTCCGGAAGCTCCACTATAAAGTCCATCCCTATTTCCTCCCAGGGTCAGGAAGGTTCTGCCACCAGCTGGAGGAGTCCTGGTGGTTTTCCTGGTCTTGTTTTCATGGTTGCACATGTAACACAGCTTTTTACATAGTCCTCAATGTCTCTTTTCATTTTTGGCTACCAGAACTGTCTTCTGGCTAGATTCAATGTTTTTAGGTAGCCAAAGTGCCCCCCCCCCCACGCTTAGAGTCATGGCTTTTCTGTAGCACCTGGATTCGCAGGGAACTGGGGACGTATAATTTATAATTTAGACCCATTCTGTGCTCTTCCATCTCTTAGGGTCAGTGTCTATTGGCCAGGTACAATGGGTCGGTAGTTAGTTTGTGTGCACAGAAGACAACTGGGATGGTGGCGGTGGGGCCTGTGTATGAATGTGCCTGCTGACTCTTGCGCATGCATGCATCTACAACTCCTGTGCACACATTCGCTTGCGGACTCCTACACATGCCAACTCCTCCCCCTCACCAACAGCCCACAGAGGACAACTAGAACACTGATCCAACCCACAAAAAAATCAAGTTTGATATCCCTGGTGCAAAACATTTCTCATTGCTTATTGAAATATACAAAAATAGTATCAGGTATAGTTTTTGTTTTATTATACCATTTCAGTTTTCAGAAAATTAATTATCTGAACTAAATATAGAAGTATTTCAGTCTCAGTACATACTATAACTTTTATGCTACTCTGCAGAAACATGGAGGTTATAGATATTATCATCACACTTATTTGCTACCATCTCACAGTTTGAATTGATATGCTGAATTAGTACTACAGATTACTTAATTTCAGAAGAATGAGACAAAAATTACTAACATAGGAGTCTCACACAGATGGTTTATGTAATCTGGAGCATAATCTATTGCTCTCCAGATGTGTCAGAACTATAGTCTTAGTATATTATTACAAGGGGAATACCATTTAGAATAAAATGATAACATTCTAAAATCACACAAAGACACTACCATGGGATCTATCAAACATCTCCCAGCACCACTATATAGTAATCCAGATATGAGAGGAACCACTTCGAGGCAGTTCCATGAATACTCCTTGATCAACCTATCATGAACTATACTACAATCCATGCTTATAAAATCATTGAGACATCCAAGATAATTAACAGAGTTGCATTATATAGTCTAGACCCAGAAAATATAATCCAGCAGGTCAAATAAGACTATTTCAGTGCCAAGGCAGCCAATGAATCAGGCACATAAAATCCCTGGGAAAACGTAAACGATGAAATCAATAGAACTATTGATTAAATTTGATAAATTTCAGCCTTTTACCTTGAGAATAGGGGTTTATTGCAAAAATCTACTAATCTTTAATTCTACATGACATACATAGGTTTATAAAAATAGATTTTTCTTTGGGGCTTGGTATTATTGACCTTGTTTAATTTAGGAATATTTTTCACTCATTAATAAGCAGTTCCTATAGGAATATTACACTGCTCTTTCGTTTTCCTTTTAGACAATCACTACTTTTTTGTAACTGAGTAGTTTTAAATGCCACTGCTTTTTTACCTTTTAATAGGAGCTATTTAAAATATTTTTAATTCTGAAAAGACACATACAGTAGAACCTATGGTCACAACCATAATTCGTTCCATAATTTTTGTCACAACCCAATTTGGTCATGAACAGAACCTAATTTTGGAAATTTGGCGCTTACAAAAAAAATGGTGTCGAAGGGGAAATCGGCTCCGGGAAAAAAAAGAATTTTTTGGTCGGAACCCGATTTGGTCGTGGTCAGAAGCGTTTGTTACCAGAGGTTCTACTGTAAAAGAAATACATAAAGCAGATGTGAATTGGTTATTGTTATTGGTTATTGTTTTCTTATGCAATCAGAACAACATGAGGCTAGATTATATGCAAGCAGTTTTCCAACTCATTGGAGAATTAATGCTGCAGCTAGAACCGAAATCCATGTCCCACAGTTTAGATTGCTTACAAATCTATCCAGAACAAGTAAATCATTTGAGAAGTGAAAAAGTGTGAAAATTCATGATACAGAATGGATTATAGGATTATTTGAGTTATTTGATTATTTTAAAAAAAAGTTCCCAGTCAGAAATGGCTGGATGGGCAGGCAAATAGTTATTGATGTCCCTTTGATATTTTTAACATGAAATATATACAGTATTAATACTATCTACAACAATTTGATTTTATTACCAAGCAAATATTTTTTAAAAAAATCAGGTCAGGAACGACAAACATTATTTTAAATTCAAGTTATAATAATACCATGATTTACCTCAGTATAAAATGGAAAAATGCACATGACTTATGTATTTTATCTTTAATCATTCAACTTTCTTTTTCTCTCCATCTCTAGTGTATAAAGAATGCAAAAACAATTGTAAACTCCATCTCTAGTGTATTAAGAATGCAAAAACAATTGTAAACTATTGAATAGTGGTTTCAGGAAGTGGAAAATGAGAAATTTTAATTATACATTTCACAATAGAAGTAACAGCCATCTAAAGAGTGTCCCATATGACCATTATAAAATCATCTGGCTATTTCACTTAGCACTTTTCTAAGGGGTATGGACAGGATTTTCTAGGAAATAGTATATTTATTTTCATCTCTGATTATTAAAAGCTTTTTATTATTTATCCTATTTTGTGTATTATAGGCCTGTTATCTATTAGAAGCTATATAGTGTTTTCCCTCATCATCATTGTTAGCAGGATTCAGGAATGTTTCATTTTATCATTTAATTGCTTCAAGTATGCAACTCTCAATTCATCATCTGTATTTGCATTTTCCATTAACAAAATGTGCTCTCTGTACACACACACACAGAGAAAGACACACACACACACACACACACACAGAGAGAGAGAGAGAGAGAGAGAGAGAGAGAGAGAGAGAGAGAGAGAGAGAGAAATGCTGAAGGCTTATATGTTAGTTACACATAGTTTTCTATAAGAGCAGCAAAACGCATCCTTCTGATGAAAACCTGTTTAAAAGAAAGGGGTTTGCTTATTCGTTCAGTGGTAATGACAGAAACTGTCAGGAGCCTGCACTTCATATACCAGTGTGTACATAATGAAATGCCTCAGGGCTAAACAGCAGCTACAAAATTCTTCCACGGCGAAATGATGTTTTTTCTGTGTTAATCACTCAAATTTTTTTCTACTTTGAGGTTGAAAACATTTTAGCTATAGTGTTCCAAAGTGTCCAACTTTGGACAATCCAAAGAGTTGGTTTTAGAATTCAGATATCATTCACAATCTCTTAATAATGAGGGAAGAAAAGAAAAAAAAATAGGTCAAGGGAAAAGCTGAAAAGCCCAAGATACTTATCTTTTTAAAAAGATTATAATTTCATACTTTTCTCAATCAGACACTTGTTGCTTTTGCTTTTTTTAGTTAGTTTTTAGCAGTGGTGGGATTTAATTTTTTAAAACCGGTTCTGTGGGCGTGGCTTATTTGGGGGTGGTGGCTTGGTGGTCATGTGACTGGGTGGGTGTGGCTAGCTGGTCATGTGACTGGGTAGGCGTGGCTAGCTGGTCATGTGACCAGGTGGGCCTGCCTATGTCCATAGGGACTACTCAGAGGGCTGAAAAAAGTCATTTCTGACTGATCCTCGCACTTTTGACCGGTCCTCGCACTTATGACCATCCTCACATTTATTCCCATCGCGGCATTCTTAACAACCGGGTCAATCATTTCACCACTACTTCACTTCACCACGGTGACAAGATAGGGCGTAAAACGTAAAATGTGAGGATAGTCGTAAGTTCAAGGACTGGTCAAAAGTGTGAGGACCAGTCAAAAATAACTTTTTCAGCACTCTGAGTAATCCATATGCACATAGGGACTACCCAGAAGGCTGAAAAAAGTGATTTCTGACAGGTCCTCCACTTTTGACCGGTTATCATTTATGCCATCATTTATCTTCTAGTCCAGAGATCTCCAACCTTGGCAACTTTAAGCCTAGCAGACTTCAACTCCCAGAATTCCCCAGCCAGCTATGCTGGCTAGAGAATTCTGGGAGTTGAAGCCCACAAGTCTTAAAGCTGCCAAGTTTGAAGACCTCTGAGCTAGGGCTTTGGGGCCAGCCTTTTGGGGAGTGGGTCCCATTCGGAAAGACACCCTGCCTCTCAGTAAGCATCAGGCCCAGGCAGAAAAAGTTGCCAAGGTTGGAGATCTCTGGACTAGAAGACCTCCAAAGGTCCCTTCCAACTCTGTAATTCTGGTATTGGCAAGCAAGCACAGTTAAGCTACTTAAATCCTCCAGAGCAGGGGTCCCCAACCTTTTGGACCTCAGGGACCACCAAGTTCATAATTTTAAATTTCGCGGACCACTAGTATGAATCCAGCACGCCGCATGCTGAAGCACCTGGACTCCCAGTGACAGGATAGGGTCCTTCAGGCACTCTGCCCCCCTCTTTCTCTCTCTCTCCCCCCTTCTCTCATTCTCTCTTTCTCTCGCCTCTTTCTCTCTGCCCCGCTCTTTCTCTCTCTCCCCCCTTTCTCTCTCTCCCACTCTTTCTCCCATTCTTTTTCTCTCTCCGCTCTCTCTCATTCTCTTTCTCTCCCCCCTCTTTCTCTCTCTCTCCACCTCTTCCTCTCATTCTGTTTCTCTCTCCCCCCTCTCATTCTTTCTCTCTCCCCCTCTTTCTCTCTCTCTCTCCCTCTCTCTCCCACTTTCCCTCTCATTCTCTTTCTCTCTCCTCCTCTTTCTCTCTCTCTCCCCTCTCTCTCTCCCTCTTTCCCCCTCTCTCTCTCATTCTCTCATTCTCTCCCCCTCTTTCTCTCTCCCTCTCTTCCCCACTCTCTGTCTCTCATTCTCTCTTTCTCTCCCTCTCTTTCTCTCTCTCTCTCCCACTCTCTCTTTCTTTCTTTCTCTCCCCCCTCTTTCTCTCTCTCTTCCCCACTCTCTCTCTCTCATTCTCTCTTTCTCTCCTCCCTTCTCTCTCCCCCCCCACTCTCTCTTTCTCTCTTTCTCTCCCCCTTCTTTCTCTCCCCCACTCTTTCTCTCTCTTTCTCTCTCCCCCCTCTTTCTCTTTCTCTCCCCCTTTCTCTATTCTCTTTCTCTCCCCTTCTCTCTCTCCCCCACTCTATCTCTCCCCCCTTTCTCTTTCTCTCTCTCTCTCCCCCACTCTCCCCCACTTTCTCTCTCTCATTCTCTTGCAGGGGGCCGATCTGGTGTCTGCAATGGAGAGCAAAATCCGGCTTCTTCTCTCTGCTGTAAGTGCAGCATCAGGATTCCTCCTTGGTATATTTGCGGCGCAAGGCAGCCCTCGTTTCCTGCCGACTCAGAGTGGTAAACAGCATCTGGTTCGGGGAGCAGCTGGATTTTGCTCTCCATTGCTCTCTTGGCCCCCTGCAAGCTCTCATCTCTCGAGAAGCCCAACCAAAGTTTCCCGCACCACTTCAGGGAAAGCTCCTCTAGAGACGAGAACTTGCAGGGGGCCGAGAGAGCAATGGAGAGCAAAATCTGGCTGCTCCCCAAACCAGACGCTGTTTACCGCTCTGAGTCCCAAGTGGCAAGAGATGCGCCTTGTGCCGCAAACATACCAAGGTGGAATCCTGATGCCGCACTTACAGCAGAGAGAAGAAGTCGGATTTTGCTCTCCATTGCAGACACCAGATCATACTGCACCACCTGCAAAAATGCAAAAATTTCCAAATGTAGCCCTGCCCTCTAACAGCCCTCCTGATGTTCAACTGTTGTCTCTCAAGGAGGATACTTGGCCATCTTCATGCTTGAAAGGATTCTACAGTGTAACAGCAGATGTCTCCGACCTTGGCAGCTTTAAGACTTGTGTACTTCAACTCCCAGAATTGTTCACAATTCCCCAGAATGGGCTAGGCAGAAGTTGAAGTCCACAGATTGTAAAAGAGCCACAATTGCCTAGCCCTGGCAGGCTGACGCTGCGTGGGTGGGAGGAGGGGCGGTGATCCAGCAATTTAACAAATGGTTCGCTGTGCTGCGAGACCAATAAATTGCAAAAAAACACCGAACCGTTTGTTAAATTACTGGCTCGCCTGCCTCTCGCCCCACCCTACCCCCACTATTTATTGGCAAGGGGCGGGGCGAGCCAGCAATTTAACAAACAGTTCGGCCAAACTGCCTAGAACCGGCAGAATCCCACCATTGGTTTTTAGTTGTTTATGGATTTCAACTACATCAGTTCTACAACATCAGCCTCTGCCTTCAAAAGAGGTAACCTCTTTCTTAGTTCAATATACTTCTTCCAATCTTGTAATCTGCTTGTTCTAGCTTCTCTCTTTTCGTCTAGAAACAAATAAGATATTTGGTAGGTCCCTATTCTTGTTTTACCCAGTTTCTCATCTCTATAACATGCCAATTCTAATTATCAGAAGCAGTCTGGTAACAATTTTTCAGACTATAGGTATCTTCAATATATGACCACAATTGTACCCAAAATTTATGCTGCTAAGCAAGGCAGTTGTTAAGTGAGCTGTGCCACATTTTGCTATGGTTTTTTTGCTATGGTTGTTAAGTGAATCACTGCAATTGTTCAGTGCAATCATTAAATAAATCCAGCTCCCTCCAATGACTTTGCTTGTCAGAAGCCATCTGGGAAAGACATAAATCACATGGCTCCGAGATAGGCCACTGTCAAAAATACATACAAGTTACCAAGTGCCTAAATGTTGATCACATGATGATGGAGTGCTGCAATAGTTGTGCAAAAACCAGTCATGTCACTTTTGCTTAAGATTGCTCACTGAATGCTTAAGATTTTGTGAGCTACAATTCACTCCATCTGTAATAAAAATTACTAGTTTACTATTCTAAAAATTACTATCTGAAAAACTGCTACTAAACGTCTGTTGTCTGCTATCATAGACAACATGTTCTCCTTCTACTATATCTAATTTTAAGTCAGATGCATTATGACAGGCAAGAAATGTATAATTGATACCATTATTATTTCTTTAAATGTTATAACATTGTTCCTTTCCTTTTTCCTTTCCTTTCCTTTCCTTTCCTTTCCTTTCCTTTCCTTTCCTTTCTTCCCTTTTAATGTAAGGAAAACCCTGGTCTATTGAGTCGTCTTTGAAATCTATTGATTGCCTCTTTCTAACAATCTATTGATTGCTGTTGGAGAATAGTACAAACTGTATTGGAATTGCATCTAGTTTTTACTAAAATTATATAAACAAACTCCAATAAAAAGGAGCCCTTCTTCAGGATCCTTCAGAGATGTCACCATGCTACCATTACAGTCTCTAAGACACTTCATAAATAAATAAATAAAGTCAGGGCCTGATATAATAGGGCATGATATAATATTCTCTATCCTGACTCTGAAGTCTTATGCATAGACAATATCATTGAGTAATGCCCTTGTTTGTGTCATACTCCAAAATATTTTTTTCTTGACTTCAGCCTTTGAAGAGAATGGTAAAAACAGGGATAAGAGTTTAATTCACTTACTACTTCATCTGTGAAGAAAATGTCTGAACATAAAATATTGTTCTATTTAAGCACTGTTTTTCAGAATAAGGTTTAGTTTGATAAAATTATCTATATAAAACAATGCCATCTAAAAAAGGAAGTTGGCAAAGATTCTGTGTAGTTCCTGTTTTAGAATTGACCATTGGCAAGCAGATGACCACAAAAACCCTAACGAATGCTATCTTAGGGAAACTTTGTAACAAACACAACATGTATAAAAAAATCCACCACTCCATACATACAGTATAACAAAAAAGAAAAGAAAAACCATTCTCAAAAATTATGTCTAAGCAATTGAGTAGATAATCATAATAGTTGTATATAAAGAATCATTCTTTATATGATGGGTATGAAATGATCAGTTTAATGTTCAAAAAGACAGTAGTTTTTAAAAAGTCTCCATATTAAAGCCTTATTGTGTATACTCAACCATCCTCGTGGAGAGGGATTTTAGCTGAAATTTTCTGTCTATATTTGATAATAAAGTGGAGGAGAGTAGTTTATCCTATAAAACAGAAAATGAATTTGTGCAATTACTATGAAGATAATTAAGATATGATAGCATTTCCCCATTCTTTATAGCCCTTTGATCAGTCCAAAGCAATGGGAGTACTATAGATTTTCCTGCCTGCTATTACTCCATTTGCTTCCAGATCAGCCTGCCAATTTGTTTCCAGACTTTATCAGCACTTTTTTGAGCATTCAGCTAAAGTGAATTGGATGCTACACACAGTAATTTCAACAACTGGCCAAGAGAAATACTACTGTGGCCTGTAATATTCCACGGTCTTGTAAATGTCATTTACAAGATACCAATTCTGACCTTTGGAAACATAGTAAATAATGTGAAAGGAACATGGAAGTAGGGGAAGACATATTTTTATCTGCAGGTAGCTCATACTTGAAGCATTCCAATTCATAACCCAACAAATTCTGTGAAACTGCAGTCTTAAAAATCAACTTGGTATTTAGTGGATTTATTAAAAAAAACAATTCTGTTTTCACGGAGTGTAATGAATAAAGTTGTAAAGAATAACATTCCCTTTAGAATTTTATAGCTGTTTAATTTGAAATTTAAAAAAAACAAACTTAGGGAGCAGGAAAGTGAAAACAAAGATGTCTTTAGAAATTTAAAACTCTATCATGTATAAAAGGAAGTCAGCATAGAAGAAAATTTCCCTGCCAACAACACTCCATCTTTTATTTTGTAAGTTATCAACATAAATATTTTGTTCCAAGCAGAAATTTCTTTTCTTCTCTCTTTCATTATTTTTGCATACCAGTTGTTTTCTTTGTCTGATTTCCATCTCCCCTAAATTAGCCTACAACTAATTACTACAACTACAACTACAACTACACAATGTTTTTCTTAAAAAAATTTAACAATAAATATCTCTAGACTTGAGGTTTTATTGTCTTTCTTACAATCAGTGGAGGAACTGAGATCACCAATTGCAAGAATGTAAGGATTTCTAATATGCAATCCATTTCAAGGTTTCCTTGCATAAATGAAATTTGTAATGCCAGAACAAATAAAGAGTTTAGAATGAACCAGGTACGTAAAGCTTGCAAACTTGCTTTTATCTATGTTTCTAAAAGAAAAAATACAGTAAAATCTAGCTAGAATATTATCAATAATGCCATAGCCAATAATTCTAGATAGTATAATATCTGAATGGTATATTCAGTGCAATGGTACTACAAGAATGGTATCCATTGCTGGGAGAACCCACAGTGGTAAATTACAACAGTGAGATGCAAGGCAAACAGTAAGAACCAGATTTAATAAATTTAGTTCCTGAAGAATTTTGGATAAAACGAAATCTTAATATTTAAAAAGGCTACAACTAAAAATATTATGCATAGTTAAAAAGGAAAAGAAAGTTGTCTATTGAACACTGAAGATAACTGAAGAAAGGAACAGAGGAAAGATTACTAACTTACATTCCAGAGAAAAGCAAGAAGAGACAAAAATCTACAGTGAATACTACTAAAACTTTCATTGTCATGATTTCTACCTGGGCAAAATGGTCCATCATAGGGCAACAATTTTTGAACCAAAGTACCTTAAATGGGCTAATTTACATCATTATGCCATGTGGAAAGAGAAGAACAAGGTCTTGGCAAGAAATAATACCAAATGTTGTTGGAATGCTACAAGGAAGAGGATAGATGAAGCAGTGAAGGATGATAGGGCTTAACCTCTCCATAATCACAAAGAAAGGTACAGAATTTATTTTATTTATTTTATTTTATTTTATTAGATTTCTATACCGCCCTTCTCCCGAAGGACTCAGGGCGGTGAACAGCCAAAAGGTAAAACACAGGAATACAAAATTTAAAATAGATTAAAACAGATTAAACAATTTGGCTCAATTTTAAAAATATCCCATAATTAAACAAATTAAAATTAGTGTTTAAAATTTAAATTTTAAAATTTTAAAAGGGAGAAGATTTAGGCCAGGCCAGCTTGATGAAATAAAAATGTTTTAAGCGCGCAGCGGAAGGTGCGCAGATCTGGGATCCTCCGTATCTCCGGGGGGAGCTCGTTCCAGATCGTAGGTGCCCCCACAGAGAAGGCTCTCCCCCTAGGGGCCGCCAGTCGACATTGTTTGGCCGACGGCACCCGGAGGAGCCCCTCTCTATGGGAGCATACTGGCTGGTGGGAGGCTATTGGTGGTAGCAGGCGGTCCCGTAGATAACCAGGTCCTAAGCCATGGAGCGCTTTAAAGGTGGTAATGAGGTGGTAAAGAATGAGGAGACAAGAAAATATGGAGGACAAAAGGGAAGAATAATTCAAAATTGTGGCTAACACTAATTACTGTAAGAGTTCCTCAACACATACCTGTCTTCAATCACAATATTTCAACAGAGAAAAAGCTAGGAAAAATGTATGACTTGCCTAATGATGAGCCTCTATGAAATAATGAGTGAAAACCAGTACATGACTATGTATGTATGTGTCTGCAAATCAATCTTGATGAAAGATATTAATCCTTCAATGCTGTCAGTGAATGAACTAACACTGACTATTTTCCAACAGAATTCCTTGATTCGGTTGGATTCCACCACATAAATTGAACTGAAGATAGCATCTTCCATCATTTTAATGAGGAACTTCAATTTTCCAAGGCTTTTAAATGGAACATGGAAGATCATGATAGATGTCGTGGCCCTGTCCGAGCTGGGATCCGAGGATGAGACAGAGCTAGGGTTGATGGAGGAACAACCAAAGGAGCAGGACGAAGCAGTCCCAGGTCTCTGGGGCCTGGGAAGGGTCACCAGTGAAGGAGAGGGGGCGCTGTATGACCAAGCAAGTGGGGAGGAGAGGGCAGGCAGCAGAGTATAGGAGTGAAGGACCTCCAGTGATGAGCAATTACCTCCCCCCGATCCCCAAGCACAGAAAATGAAAAAGAGGCAGGATCAACGCAGGGCGACCTGATGACTCAGGAAGAGAATGCCCCACCCTTCTTCACAAGGCTCACCTGGGGAATGACATTTAAAGAGATGCTATTGGGAGGGGCACTTTCAGGAACAAGTGTTGCCTTTTTCCAGTCTGTTATCGACATCTGGATACTTTGCTGTGCTTTGCCCTGCTTACCTTGCCCTGCTTGCCTTGTTTGCCTGGCCTGACTATGTGCAAGTTCACAGCAACACAGTTGCAGGTTGTGCTGCAGTCCCAGTGAACCGTGGTTGCTCTCAGAACTGTGCTGCTCCTCTGGACTAATATCAGCCAGGAACTATTGGAGGTGTGTGTTTAGAGGTTGGCTACTGGATTTGCAGTGAATGGTGGGATTTTGGGGGGGGGGCAAAGTTGGAACAATACAGGAGAGTTAAGCCTTCATTCTGGCTGTGTTATTTCCGTGCCCAGCTCCAGGTCATCACAATAGAACTCCACAAAAATGTCATTGTAGCAAAGATAAACATTAGTGCATTCAAAAATGATATTGTCATGATCCCAAGAATTATACTCAATTTATTGGAAGGTAAACAATCCGTCTTCAGCAGACAGAGTTCCCACAGTCATGTCAGAGAGCACAGTCAGAGAGCACAGTCATGCTTTGCTCTCACTGTACTTAATGCTCAAGGACAAACTATGGATAATGGGTTGGTTTATCTGAAAAAATTGGAATTCCAACATGATAAGCTGTATGTCACTTTAAATTGATGGGAAAAAAATGAAAATGGAAATTTTTTAAAGAATGACAGGACAACCACAAATGTTGTTATCAAAAACTTCATTTGTTAAACAAAAAGCATCTATATTTGTCTTACTATGGATCTTTCTTCTTGATAAAATAATGTTTTTTTTCTTTACTTTTAAAACCAAAGCAGTAGTATTCTATCCATGGTCATTCTGTTTCGTTATTTAACTAGGGAAATATTTCTGAAAGGATAAGCATAGGTCAAGAGTTGTCTAATTACTAATAAAATATGGCTAGTGATGTTCAAAGCAGGAGATGAAAATCGTTTAAAGTATCTAGCCCTTAACATCAGCAATATTTTCAGTTTTTACACATTATTTTGCAAAATGGGCCCATAGAAGAAATTATCATAACAAGTCTTATTTCAGAAAAATATTGATGTTAAGATAAAAGCCCAATGATGCATATTTGGTAGGCTAGAAAAGACATGTTCAAAAGGTAACCTCTGTTATAATTTTATAATTTATAATTTTTTTGTAATGACATCTCTGTATGAAATAACCTAATAAGAATTAGCATTGAAATCCCTCTTAAAATTTACATTAATTTCATTGTAATATTCATTTTAATAATATTAATATTACTTAGGTTTAATTAGAGTCTTAACTATTGACATTAAACCCATTGAACTTGCATATATATATTTAGATATATTTAATTCAGCAGACTATGTAGAATTTAAGAAGAGATGTACAAATTGCAAATCCTAATTTTACAAAGTAATTTATGGATAAAGTGGACACCAATGGGAACAAATTAGATTAATTATATAACCAGAAGAAATCCCATATTTCTATATAACTAAAAGATAGAATGTAGCTTTGTAGTTATGTTAAATAATTGTACAATTTTGAATGGTTATCCTTGGGCACTTTTTTTTCTCATTTTTCATTTAAGTATTGAGGACAACAAAGACTTTTAAGCTAATTTTTATGTATGTGTGTGTATATATATTTAAGTGTACAAAGTTAGAAAGTTTAGAAAAATTGAGGTTAGAAAAACCTTTAAAACTTCTATCTTCCCATTATAAGATTTTTTTTTTTTTTTCAATTTCATGTGCAGTTAAATATCAGGTCAACTGATAGCATATATGTTGAAGGTTGGAGTGAAAGTCGAATGACAACATTTCTGCCCACTTATATTGCCAGATATAAAATTAGATATAAAATTTATATTTTATAAAATGTATAAAATATAAAATTAGGAATAGTTTTCTCTCTCTCTCTCTCTCTCTCTCTCTCTCTCTCTCTCTCTCTCTCTCTCTCTCTCTCGTCACCATTAATTAATAGACTCTAAAAATACAAAGTGAACAACATTTCAGTTCAAGCACAAGTGTTTAAAGGAAAGTGTCCATGTCCTACCTGGAGAAAAGCTTCTTTTGGTGTTCTTTTGAAACCAAGCAGAAATTTAAGCAAAAATTGTATTACAGACAATTGCTATGGGAAAATATTTTGCCTTTGTAATAGATCATTAGCAATTTATCATAAAACAATTAAAGTTAAAGTTCCTCCTCAAATGCACAGTAATTTGTAAGGGAATTAAAACATCCCAGTTCCCAAATCTAGCAAAAGACTATGAAAAATAGAAAAATGTTGCCACAAACAGTTTCTTACTTTGCCTGCAGGATGGTGATTCTTGTGTTTAATCTACTAGTCCAGTCATGACTGTCATCTAATGTAATATCAGACATAGAAACAATTAGTTATTCAGAAGGAAGGATTGAATTTAGCCTTGACTCTTCTGCTTCCTATCAAATAGAAGATTTGACACAGTTTCTGTGTTCTGTCTGTGTGTTTATATGGCCAAGTGGAAACACAAAATCAAGAGGACTTATTTACTTTCATAGCTGTAAGTGCATTCTTGAATGTACAGTTCCCAGAAATAATATTAACAAATGAAAACTTTCCTTTCAGTTCTGATTTTTGCTGCTAATTTAGCAGAGCTAATGTTATAGCTAAAGAGTTGAATGTTGTTCACTAGCATGTCTGTTTTACATGCTGCACAAAACAAGATTGGAGAAGGAGACAGAAAGCAAATGATGATACATGATGTGGAAAAGAAAATAACCTAAAAGCATAACTGAGAAAAGAAGAAAATGGCTGCCTGAATAAGAGAATATAAAGAGCAATACTGAAAAGGGGAAGATGAAGCGACACTAAAAATAGATCACATATTCCCAGACTGAATCTCCCAGTCCTACATCAATGTGTATATCATTACATGTACTGCTTTTCAATGAAACTTTAAAAAAAACCTATATCGAAGACATTGAGAGTAATCTACATCAACTGATTTCTTTCTCAGAATAATATATTAAAAGACAAGGAGGCCCTGGTAACTTTAGTTATTTATTTATATTTAACTTATAACCATCTTTACCATGAACAACTCAATGTATCATATATAATAGTCCTAACTTCTAACTTTTTCTATCCCAGGGGTGTCAAACTCATGTCATCACATCAGTGTCATGTGATGTATCAGAACTTTTTTCTCCTTTGCTAAACCACATGTGTGAGTGGCCAGAGTGTGACACATCTGGCCTGCAGGCCAGGGGTTTGACAGCCCTGCTCTACCTCAACAATTCTTTGAGGTGGCTTGGTCTCAGACAGAGTAACAAATGACTGGCTTTAATGCTTAAGAGAAAATTAGCACGTTTCCAGTTTCTAGTCCAACACTTTAAACTTAAGGTATGGTTTGGCCATTGTAATATAGTTGGTTTTTCCTGTTCCTACTTTTCCACTCAAACATAAAAATACTATTTTGTCCAATCAAGCTGCAGGCTGATAGACTAAGACTAGTAAAAGAAATTTGACTTGACTTTCTAAATCAGCATAACAAAGTGTGCCTAAAACACCATTACAATGCATGTGACAAGATTGTTGCTGCAAATGTACTTGGTACGTGCTTTAAATTAAACATTAACTTGCTTCTTTCTTGGTTTTAGTTTTCTCTTTTATGTATTGCCACAAAACCATCAAAATAGGAAATAACTTATGAATCTTCTAAATAAGCAAACTTTGGAACATGGTGCTCAGTGGCTAAGACACTGAACTTGTCTATCGAAAGGTCAGCAGTTCAGCAGTTTGAATCCCTAGTGCCGTATAATGGGGTGAGCTCCCATTCTTGTCCCAGCTTCTGCCAACCTAGCAGTTCGAAAGCATATAAAAAATGCAAGTAGAAAAATAGGGACCACCTTGGGTGGGAAGGTAACAGCATTCCGTTCACCTTTGGCATTTAGTCATGCCAGCCACATGATGACAGAGACATCTTCGGACAGCGCTGGCTCTTTGGCTTTGAAAAGGAGATGAGCGCTGTCCCCTAGAGTCGAGAATGACTAGCACATATGTACGAAGGGAACCTTTACCTTTACCTAAACCATGTAAATTAACTTTGGACTTTTAAACCAACCATCATTTGTAAAAACAGGTTAAATACCTCTTATTCTATGAGGACAGAATTTATTCTATTTTTTCATTACAAATTATTATGTAACATACAGGCAGAAATATAATATATTACTGACATTCCTCATAATGCATCCTCATAAGCAGGAAATTTGTCCTAGCTGAGCATAATTTATTAGTTTTAGCAGCACAAAAATGAGTATGATGTGCATTGTTGTGAGAAAGCTGAAATCAAGTCTGGATCTCATGTTAGATTTCCTTTAGGAACATCTAGAGATATAAAATTTAAACCATCAAATATGTAAAAAAATATATCTTCAAATGCTTACTACTGAAACACAAACATTATGCTAATTAGAATGTCAATGTTATCACTTCAAAACACATAATTGCATCTATAGTACAGAAGTCATATGAAGCAAATTGTTGCTGTTTATTCTTATACTGAATTATCTTAAGATGTATTCAAATTCCTAATGCAGTAAAAGAAGATAAGCTCTTCCACTTTACCTTTAAGCAAACCTTTTTAAAAGTTAGATATTTCTTTTCTACTCGCGGAGCTATATTTTTGAAGATCTTAAAAAGAACTCAAGAAATAACAGAATAAAACATCTGTCAGACTAAATATGTAAATTATAAAGTTGAGACTCTGAGCTGGAGACTTAAGTCAGAGTACTAGTATATCAAGAAGTTGATGAAAGCCGTTATCACTGTTAAGGAGGCAGCTGATTTTATCTGTGACATTTTTAGCCTTCAGAAGCCTACTGATTTTTTTTTCCCATTGAGATCAAAGAAAATGCAATCAGATTTGCATATGGTTTCAGAATATATTTCTCTGCATGCATTCCTTCCCTCTGTTTTCTTCTTTCTTACTTCTTCATTTCAAACATTGAAAAATAGTAAAAAAATTAACTAAAATGGTCCAGGAAAAAAGGACCTAATCCTCTATTGCAGACAGATGAAATGGCCAATGAAATAATTGAAATAATTGATAGCAATATGTCATTATTTTCCAAATAAGAGTAATAAGAGCCTTGATGGCGCAGCAGGCTAAAGTGCTGTTAAGTAGCACCAGCTGCCTGCAATTACTGCAAGTTCAAATCTTACCAGGCTCAAGGTTGACTCAGCCTTCCATCCTTTCGAGGTAGGTAAAATGAGGACCCAGATTGTGGGGGCAATAAACTGACTTTGTATAAAAAGAACACCGCTTAGGGAGGGCCGAAAGCCCTAATAAGCAGGTATATACAAAAGTATGAAGAGTATTGCTTAACGCATTGTAAGCCACCCTGAGTCTCCGGAGAAGGGCAGCATATAAATCGATAAATAATTTATAAATAAATAAATAAATGCATAAATAAATAAATAAATAAATCAAAGTAATAATAATCAGGGTATTTTTTAAAAGACACTCTTTTTAACAAATCTCCAGAGAAGATGGGGACAGCCAAGATGATGATGCACTATCGAATTCTGAAATAAGCTACCAATTTACAGCAAATTTTACCATTTTTGGCTTAATCTGATGCCCCCAAATGCTATGGTAAGGCCAAAAAAGTATTCAAATTAACCCCAGCAACATTACTGGACCCATAAAGCTAACAAGGCTAGTGAAAATGCCCACTGTCAATCAGCTTTTTTTTTTTTTTAAGAATTAGCCATGTTAATATATATTATATAGAGGTATCTCTATAGAGCAGGGTATCAAATTCAAGGCCCATAGGCCAGATCCGACCAGCGGGGTGCTTAGATCTGGCCCATGGGGCCACCCTGGAAACAGCGAAAGACCACCCAGTGGTGCATCTGCCAGTGAAAACGGAACTTGGGAGAGCTGGCAGAGTGCTAGCAAAACAAACTACTAGTAAAAGTGGCATTTGATTACAAGGCAAAGAGGCATCGAGAAATGTTTCCCCTATTGCATTTGAGCAACCAAGAAGGGACAGGAAAGGAGAACAGGAAAGAGAAAACACAAAGAAAAAGATGGGAAGAAAGCAAGCAAGTAAAAAGAAGAAAAAGAGGAAGGAAGAAGAAAGAAAGGAGAATGAAGAGGGAAGGGAAAAAAGAAAAGGAAGGAAGGAAGGAAGGAAGGAAGGAAGGAAGGAAGGAAGGAAGGAAGGAAGGAAGGAAGGAGATTATAATGAGAGGGAGGATCTGAGGGAAGTCCTATCTTATCACTTGGCTACCAGCAGCCCTGCTGCCCTTTTGCTATCCCCTTGTCTCCTCTTCCTGACCTCTCCTGATTGTCTCCCATTCTATCACTGAGGATGCTTTGGTTACAAAGCCGGGTCTCCTTGCCTGGAGAGGGAGTGGGCCTCCCTCTGACCCATGCACTTTGTCTTCCCAGACACATGATGAGCAACCTCACCAAGGAGAGGGAGAAAAGCAGCAGCAGCCTCAAGGAGGAGGTAAGTACAGCAGGGCACCCCCCTCAGGGAAGCAGGGCTGGGCTGAGCTGGGCTGTGGGGTCCTGGTGTCCTGAGAGCTTGAGGGCCAGGCTGGGCACTTGTCCTCCACTGCCTAGGGCTCTGGATAGCCTGCATCACCATAAGGGGGTCGTCCACATGACATGAAAGGGACGACGAGACTCTTCTGGAGAAAAAGGGTTTGGCACTCTCCCTGGTCTCGTCTTCCTCCATTGGAGACAATGGATTCCCCCAGCCCTGCCTGGGCCACCACAGGCATCCCCAGCCGCCGCCCCCCCCCCAGGTCAAACACAATCCTGATTCAGCCCTCAATGAAATTCAATTTGACATCCTTCTATAGAGGTACAGAGAAAGATGGAATATTACAGTAATACAAAAGAAAGCTAATGTATTCAGGTTAAAAATGCCCAAGTTTAATTGTGTCAAAAAAATTAGAGGCTTCCTCAATTGACCAACATCTACTTCATTTAATATGTTTACTCACTGAAGTCAGATGACTATCTCAACTATGAGAAAGGTGTCAAACAAGATTGCTTATTAACCCCATTCTTATTCAATTTCTATAAAAACTTCATGAAGGGCCACTTCTACAACTCACATTTTTACTCCCTAAAACATTCTGGAAGAAACATTTCTGTCCTACCCTTTGCAGACAAAACAGCAATACTGTGACTAAAGCCTATTGGCCTTAAAGGAGCACTACAAATAGTAACACAGTACTGCAAAGAAGACTAGCTAGAACTCAATTATCATGAAACTAAAATCATGGGCTTTGCTAAAAGGCCAAAGAGCCATTTCTTGAGCATAGGTGTTCTGCAGCTGTAGGAAAGCTCATATATAAGACTCTGATGTGTCTTCTATGCTTTTTAATTGACTATAACCCACTACCCTGATCCTGGTCCACTACCAGAATAAGATTTGATGTGATATTACAGAGCACAATTTAAAAATCACAAAAGATAGATCTTTTTACAACTTTCCTAAAGCTAGACAAAAATTAAACCAATAATCTGTTGATGACAGATAAATACACTTGGGCTGCATTGGCTAATGCAAGAATGTTCCCCGGCACGCCATCAACATGTTGGAAATGCAAACACCACAAAGGCACCTATTACCATATGTGGTGGATCTGCCCAATGGCGAAACAATATTGGCAAAGGATCAAAATACAAATAGAGGAAATAACACACCAAAAGATAGAACTAAGACCAGAAAGCTTCTTATTAGGCATAGTGAATGGATACTATGAAAAAGAAACAACCTATTTAATTATACATATGATAACAGCAGCATGAATACTATACGCGCAACACTGGAAGAGTAGTGATATACCAACACCAGATAAAGTAACCAATAAAATTATGGAATGTGCGGAATTAAATAGACTCACAAAGGAATTACAAAATAGGGAAGAACATGACTTTTACTTAGTATGGGAAAAGTGGTATAGTTGGTTGAAAGATAGGAAAGAGATGAAGCAATAGGAAGTAAATAAAATGACCAAATATAATATGATGGAAACAAAGAACAGAAATAGGTCAACAAAGATCTTAGATCTTTGTCTATCATATCAGACAAAAGGGAATGACCAAATAAGAAAGAGTCAAAATACAAAGAGAAATGTATATTATATTGAGATAAACTGGACATGTATTGAAATGGATGTTTATATGTTTTTATGTTTTGTACGTTTCATTGTTCTGTTTAGTTTGTACTTATAAATAAAAATTGGAGGAAAAATAATAATAATCACACTGAAATAATTAGATTTTTTGCATATTATTTGGTGTTACGATAAAAATATATGAATAATGTGTACATTTGAAGAACTTGCAAAACAAAAATGTCTATTCTCATCTACCTTTTGGTCTGCTTCCTGCTCTTAAAAATAAGACCTCTGTGACAGTGGTGGGTTGCTACTGGTTCGCCCTGGTTCGGGTGAACTGGTAGCAGCGGCGGCAGGAGGCTCTGCCCATTCAGATGGACGTCATCAAATATGACACGTGAGCAAACCGGTAGCAAAGGTAAGTGAAACCCACCCTTGCTCTTTGACCATGACTTACTGTAAGAAGTTGTCACAGTCCACAGAGCCAGATTTTACTCAATTTTGCTGTTTATCTCTTCTTGATGCATTCTATCTTTTTTCTTGGTTAATACATGTTTATTATTGATTCTGGTTCTGTCTTCCATAATTTTGATTAGGGTTTGACTATTGGGCTGGATTGTTTGCATAGAAGCAGATATTATTCAACCTGTGAACATTGGAACTAGGAGTCTGCATAATTGACCCAGAAAGAATTACCCAAGAATTGACCCAAGGATGGTGGCCAAAAGATTAGCCATTCCCTGAATTTGCAAGATAAAGCCCATAATTGGTTCAGCATTGCTTTTCTAGGGAGCTCCCAGCAGGCAAGCAGACTAACAGGCATGAGGCTAACGATCAGATCAATGCCCTCTGCTATGTCAATCCTTTTGTTTGAGCCAAGTGCTCTGAACTTTAGTAAAACTGATCTTAAAAATAATAAAATTCTTTTATTTTGAAATTCTGTCATGTTTCCCTTTGACACACTAAGGTTGTTGGTGAAATTAGCAATTTTAAAAAATTGAAAAGAAAGAAAACCAAAAAGGGAGAACAAAACTGAATTATTCATAGTATAATCTCCATATGAAATTTCAGAGTTCTAAAGTTCTCCTATAGAAAAGGCCCTAACTTATAGCACTTAGAGAAACTTTTGAAATGAATGAAATATTCATTTGATTGCTCTTTTATTGCTGTAAACTAACTTTTAGGATTGTATTTTAGCTAATTGGATGCATATGCTGATTTGAATGAAAATAATATTTATTCATCTGATCATTTAAAGAATTGCTTTTAAAGAATTGCTTTTACCTCGGCTGGGACACTTTTATGTGAAACTCAGACCCATTTCCACTGCTCCTTCTAAAGCAGCTCCTACATAACTTGTACCCACCGGCATAGCTTACTTCAGAGATGATACATATTATTGTACATCTTTTTCTGGTTATTTCTAAGTATTATATAAGGTTACTATTAGTATAAATTGCTATTATTCATAAATAATAGCAATATTATTTATCAGCTATAGAACATTAGTACTATGCATATCACTGTTCAAGATTCTGAACTAACATTTATAGTTTAATTATCAGATTTTTTTTTTTCTTAAATAGAGCTTATAAAAGCTCTTTGGGGATTTTTTTTTTTATGATAAAATTTATGCACAAATTTGATTGAACATTCTGTTTAAAATAGTCACATTGCCATCTATTGACAAGGCTTTAGAAAAAATGCTATTTGGTACTTTCTTTTGCAAAACAAGTCTTCCAATCCTACACTATTTATTTAAAATTTGAATATAATTTATGTGACAAAAACAGTATGTTTTGCATGTTCTTCAGTATAATCACTTGTGATGATCCCAAAGCAATTCATTCAGGACCTCATAGCTCAGTTATATATTGATATTGGTTAATTAGTACACTGAACTGCAACAAAAGTAGATTTCAGGCGTTTAGTCATAAAAGGCTATATCAGTAAGACTGGATTGCAGGTATACAACACAAGGGATATGGATAAGATTTTGTTATACCAATGTTTATCTTACCTTTTATTTTATAAAATCACTGAAAAATTGATATTGCTGTAATGTAAAATAAGAAATGAGACATTAAGAATATGTTTCGTGGATTAAAAACTAGTGGAATCACAATATTTTTGCTTCAGAATGAAAAAATCCCCAAATTTGCAAATGCATCATAATGCTCTAAATAACTTTTAGTTATTTCTAGAGGAAAAATCTAGATCAAGCAAGTAGTCCTTGGCTGAACTAAAGTAGTGTGTTTCTGTTCACAGTAGCTGCAGTTCGTGTTTTCTTAACAGTTTTGTCTCCTGCAATGGATTTATATCAGTGGTGGGATTCAAATTTTTTTTACTACCGGTTCTGTGAGTGTGGCTTGGTGGCGTGGCTTAGTGGTCATGTGACTGTCAATGTCACTCATGTCGATATGGAGATTATACTATGAACGGTTGTAAATCAAGGATTACCTGTACAAAAATACAAAAAGTTTCTTTGCTTGCAAAAAGCTGCCTAAATGTCAGTCGTTAGATTAGAAATACCCGCAAGCCAGAGTTATAAATTAGGCAGGGTGCCAGAGCACCTTGAGGAATTAAAATAGTTAAAATGCAATGATAACTATCAGCAGCCAACTCTTGCTCATAAAGTGAAAACCTTTAGCAGAGAGGTCATTTAAGCTCTCCAGAAAGAGCACACCAAGGAGAAGTAATCCTTAGATCCATTTGCACCACTTAAAGATACCAGCTGGTCTTACTCACCTCATAAGATATCCTAAGAAAATCATCCAGATTTAAGGAAAAATCACATGCTGCCCACCCCCCCCCCCAGAAAGGCAATAATAAATCAGTGCCAAGTGCATCCTGCCTCTTGGAAGTACACCCCAAAAGGACAGTGCGAAGAACCACTAAAGCAGTGAAGGAATACCCCCTACCCAGATAGAAAAAGCACTTGAGATGAGCCTAACTACAAAGAAAGCAATTAACACTAGAATACAGCAAAGGAGCAAACACAGTAGCTGTTGCTTGTTAAAGCATTTACCAGAACAAATAGACACAGGAACTAGCCAGATTTCATAAACTGCTTCTTTTCAGGAACAGAGATTAACATTTTTCCTTACAAACAAAGCTGAATAGGGAAAATAATCTCATTAATAAACATAGGATTAAACATCACCAAGCACAGAATTAAACTTCACCAAAAACCAGTTTTAGACCAAAAGTCAGAAAGGATATGTAAACGTTTGAATGTCAATCTTTCTAGCTAGCCAAGAAGCCTTGCTGAATGTTACTCATCTTGGTTCCTTGTCATTAAAAGCTTCTTTTCAACAGCTCTGCTTCATTATTCAATTATTTCTTCAAAGTGCTGATCATTGCACCCCAACTGGAAGATTCCAAAAGGGGAGTATTTCCTCCCAACAGCAGTTTAAAAAGCTTAAAACAACCCTTCTCCTTTAAGAAAGTCAAGCCCCTAATAAAACAAAGCAAACTACCAGCAAAGAAAAAAAAAACTCCAGAGAATCTCAGGCGACATTAAGTTTAGGCGTACTGCCAAGAATGTAATAAGGATTAACGGAGAGGCAGTTTCTGTAAACAGGGCAATAAAGATTAGGCTAGAAACAACACCAGCATATTGTAATTCCTTACAGGATTAACCCTGTAAAGTGGAAAAAAACAAAAGGAGATTTCTTCTAACAACAGTTCCCCAAACTGCTTAGAAAATTAACTACTGGTTCTAGCAAATAGGTGCAAACTGGTAGAATCCCACCTCTGATTTATATAAAAGTACAATGGTAATAAAAGAAAGAATCAGCTATTGATTAATCACAAAGGCTTGATTCAATCCAGGTTTTATAAATACTGATGAAAATTAGTTACATTTTCAGTTCTTTGAAGCTATGCTGTCATATTCATTTTTCATGAGGACTTTTTTAAAAAAAAATGCCTCGGGCATAATAAATGCACAGGTTTATTTTTATGGGGAAAATGGGAGGAAGGAATATTATACATGTTTGCCACCTTGATTTATTTATAAAAATAACAAAGCGGTATAAAACAAATAAATAAACTTTAAAAAGAATTGAAGTCATACCTGCTGTGGAAGTAAGGAAAGACTAAGCAGGTAACTCTGAAAAATGAATAAACAATTGAAGGAAATGTCATGGCAAATAGCAGATACAGTTCAGGTTGCCTTACGATAAAGAATACTTTAGAGATAGACAAGACTCAAAAGAGTATTGCTGAAAAAAGATTGAATTGGCAGATTTACAGGATCACAGCAGAAGAAATAACTGAAAGACCAAAGGAGTGTCAGAGAAAACTGGAACAATCAATCTGACTACTTATCTCATCTCTAAAATTAATGACCTGACCTCTGATTTGAACTTAATGGATAAGGATATTGAACATGCTCAGCAGATTTACTTTCCTAGAAACTTACAGAAACCTAAAAACATTTTGGTCAGATCTGTAGTCCAAATACAAAAGACAAAAAAAAGAAGAAGAAGAAGACAAATCTATGAGATTAAATGGGATGGTGAAAGAATATCCTTCTTCCAAGATATTACCGTACCTACACAGCGATGACAGAATTACTGACAGAAAAACCTTGAGGGAGATGGGTAGTCTAGAAACATATAAATACTGTATAATATAAATAAATAAATAATAGAAAGTCTAATCTATCTGATTTATATTTATTAAATTAAATTAATTTCAATTGTTGATTTTTTTTTAGAAAGAAAAAGGGCTTTACACACAAACAAAAGCTTCTCCTCCCCTCAAATTGAATGGATTCAGAGAATCTGATTTGATTCAATAGTCCCAGTGAATTCAACAATTCAATCTGGAAAGTTAGTTTGCTTTTTAGATTCGGTGGAATTTGTGTGGATTCAAACCTCCAAGTCAAATACACAACTATCAATAATTTTGGGACAACAGAGTTACAATTGAAGATTGATCATTTTTAGATGTTTTATTATGTTCTCTTTGTAACATATTTCACAGAATTTGATAAAAGACTTGATTAAAAATATTGGATGTATCAGAGTACATCCAATTTTGTATATGAGCATATGCACCTGTGACAGAGAGACAAAGTGACAGATGTAACCTTAGTGTGTCGTTTTAAATATAAACATTGCTCAAAATGCATTCCCAAGTGAAACCAGGCTCAATAGATTGCACAGTTTATGAATTTATAAGAACTGAAATCCCCTTCATTCAATAGAATTGTTACAGATGTGCATAGTATTCTTTAAAAACCTTCCTTCTTTGGCTACTTCAGGTGGCTTTCCAAACTTCTGTTTAATTATCTATTCTCTTTATGAAACTATTGGTAATATGTTTTCAAATAATTGATAGACACTGTAAGGAAATATAATGTCCAAATAAAAGAAGGTAAAGTAAGAAAAAGATGAAACAAAAGTAAGTTTATTTAAAAGAAAATATGAACATTATTTTTCATTTGTAAGAAAATAAAATATATTCAATTGATTTTAAGATATGCATGAAATATTAAGGAAGGCAGGTAAAAAAACTTTAGAAGGATAACATTTTACAAGTTATTTACTGTTGTTGTTTGTTAGAGTGTCATATTGTTGGAATTCCTATGGTCATATCAGTTCAAAAAGTTAAATTTCTGGATATATTCTACACCAGGGGTCCCCATCCCCTGGCCATGGCCCACTACCGGGCAATGGCCTGTTCAAAACTGTACCGTGGGAGAGATGGACAAGCACTTGTGTGTGAACCTCCACTCATGCTAGCAGAGGGCATTTGCACTTGCACTTTTATGCGAAGCTTCACTCCACTCAAACACCTTCTGTTCATGTTTGCGCCCATCACTCACACAAATGGAGATGTATGCATGCACATGTGCCTACCTATCACATGCCCCTTCCTCCACTGGGTGAAGGAATGTATTAATGTATTTTAATATGTGTTTAATATGTATTTTAACATGTTTCATATCTGGATTGAGATTGTATATCTTAATTGTTGTGAGCCACCCTGAGTCCTATGGAGATAGGGCGGCATATAAATCTAATTAAAATAAATAAAATAAATAAATAAATAGGAACTGCTGCTCTACACTGTTTCCATTCTGGATAGAGTGGAACAGTAAATTCAGTTTTGATGGAGTTAATTAGCCAGATAATGCTACATTATACAAATAAGTTGTAGTACAATAAGCAATATCATGAAATGTATTTGTCAAGCATCCTGTAATCTAAAATCTGGCCCTCATACTGTATTTAGACTGTAGCAGAGCAAATTGTATGTTCATTTAATGAACTCAACTTGTGATATTATTTAGTTCAATATCAATTTAAGGAACTTGAAAAATTTTCATATCCTTATTTTATTCCTAAGGGACATATGCAACTTGAAGAATGCAGAAACATCAGAAATAAAGAGAAAAATAGATAGCAGCATTTAGAGGATTAAAAACTATATGAAGAAGGAAGGATGTAAGTAAGGAAAGGAAGATGTAGAACTGATAGCTAACTGAAAACCTGTTGCTGAATGACAACTCAAGGAACAACTATTTGGGGGTTTCCTCAAAACAGCTGGACAGGTACAAGATAAATTTTAGCCTGATCTAGAACTGTTCTTAAAGTAAACTAAGCAAAAATGAAATCACCATAATAATGTCCTGACAACCAGTTTCATAAAGACTTTCTTTTTCTAGTAGAACTTTATAGAATGATAGATAATTCTATTTCAGAATATATATTTAAAATATATAAAGTTGCAATTCAGTTTAATGTTGCTATTGGAGAAATAATGGAAAAATACTTCCCCCCCCCAGAATAGTAGCCATTATCATACACAACTATTTTTGTTACATTTGTAGTTCTTCCCTCCATCTTTATTCTATAATAGTATATGTAATATATTTATAATATATGTAATGATATTTTTCTTTTTCTAAAAAATGCTTTCTTGCTTAATCGCTCACTTAAAAATAGTACAAATCATTTTACAACACACTCATTTTTCTGTTCTAAATCCTTTGCATTCATTCATTCTTATGTACTTTATCAATTTTTAAGAAGATCATCACTGATCAATAGAAGATTTAGACATGAAAAGAAAGGTTAAATGCTGATATTTCCAATTTTAATTACTTTTCTAAGTAATTAACTTCTCTAAGCCCAACAATATTAGATATATACATATATATCTACATACATATATACATACAAATATATATACATACAAATACATACACACATACAAAGAGAGAGAAAGAGACATTGAAAAAAGTAGCTTGCAAATAAAGCCAGAGTGTGATAAAAGGGGAAAATATACACTCTTTCTCCTGACATTGTAGCATCAGAGGTGGGATTCACTTACCTTCCCTACTAGTTTGCAAATGTGAGCGAACATAAAACATGATTCATTTTGATATCTAGTATTCAGTACTTAATAACTACAATTTTAAGCATTTTCAACTTCCAACCCTGGCTTCTCAGAAACTCTGGTCGTGGAAGAAATTCTTCTTCCTTCTGTATGCATTATATGTCTGACAGGTATACTTTGAAAAGTTAGAAGTAAAATTTAAAACAAATTTAAAGGGGTACTGAATATAGGGGTGAGAAGTTCATTCGGCAATGTGAATCAGCTACCTTCTCTGAAAATACTTAAAGATGTTTCCAATCTATACATCATAAAATTACTGTAATGTACAGTAAAACAAATCACAGTCTTTCTTTCTTGTTTATCATTTATACATAATTCAAAAATGCCTGTATTCACAAGAATTCCAACAACATTTTAAACTGAATGCATACATTTATTCAGTAAACAATAAATATTTGAATATATCACATTGTGTTAAGCAGGACATCAAATTCTATAGATGATCGTAGACGCCATCAAAAGGCACGCAAGAAACTGTCAAAGCGGCTGCTTTACAAATATGAACTAATACCAGAGAGCAAGACTACCCTACAAAGTTCAGGCATAATTCCTGCTTCATTGACATATTTCCTTCACGCTGACTTGACAGGAGGTGAAGAGCATTCAACCTAATCAGAAAGAATACAAAAACTAGTACAGTCCTTTGGTGAAAACTTAACTCTGAAAGCAAAGGTCAACAAATCTCTTCCTGTTATCATTTGCTATGAAATCAACAAGGCATTGAAAGAAAATGAGTTGAATATGGGCAGTTTAGAGACAATCTCAAATGTTGCAGAACCTTTTAACCAATACAAAGATATATTTGTTTGTAGTAGTTGGCAAATTTATTTGGCTACTACCACGGGAAAGTTTAGGACAAAATAAAGGGAGGGTCACAGCCTATAAT
Source organism: Pantherophis guttatus (assembly GCF_059756535.1). Classification (NCBI taxonomy): domain Eukaryota; kingdom Metazoa; phylum Chordata; class Lepidosauria; order Squamata; family Colubridae; genus Pantherophis; species Pantherophis guttatus. The sequence continues at coordinate 36,276,791 of NC_142070.1, forward strand.
TTTATTGAAGCCCAGTATTCTTCTTGTCTACATGGCACACAGACCATTATGGAATGAGAAGCTGCTTCAGTAGAGATATAAGTTTTCATTAAAATTCCAATACATATTTTATTAGAAATGTTTACAGAAATAAAGGATAAATGTGAAAATATATAAATAACAGTTAAGAAAAATAAAATGGGTTAAACAAAAAGTATGAAGAACAATATAAAAAATGAAAAAAGATAAAAAAGCAGTTACAAACTTATCTCTTTAAAGTTAAACATTTTTAATCAGCAAGAGTAGAAATCATCATTTCATTTTTTATATTTTCAGCAAAAAGTTCATAAAAGGGTCCAATCTTTTATAAAATATTTATTGTTTTCTACCTGATCTAACAGGTCAATTTGACCATTTCTGTTAATTCTGCCATTTTCATAATCTAATCTTCCATTGTAGATGTTTCAGTATTGTATTTCAGTGTTGTACGTATTATAGCCTTGCTTTGTTATAATATACAAAACCAATCTGCTCTGAGTCTTCTCCAATTGATTATCCATAAATTTCTATGAAAAATTGTAGTTTCATCTGAATATTGATAATTTAAAAAATTTTCAACATCTTACAGAACAGAATAAAAGAGTTGGAAGTGCCCTTAGGAGTCTTCTAGTCCAAACCCTGCTCAAGCAGGAAACCCTATATCATTTCAGACAAATGGTTATCCAAATTCTTCTTAAAAACTTCTAGTGATTGAGCACCCACAACTTCTGGAGGCAAGCCATTCCACCAATTAATTTCTCTAACTGTCAGTAAATTTCTCCTTTGTTCTAGGTTGGTTCTCTTCTTGATTAGTTTCCATCTATTGCTTCTTGTCCTGCCATTAGGTGCCTTGGAGACTAGGTTGACCCCCTTGGAGACTAGGTTGACTCCCCTCTTCTTGTCCTGCCATTAGGTGCCTTGGAGACTGCGCAGACCCTTGGTACGAATATACATATTTATATACAATATTTTTCTGCTTTTTCATGCATGATAAAATGTTCCTTCATGTTTTTTCCACTTCCAGAATTGACTAGAAGTACCTTCATATATCTTAAATAATTTCTCTATTATCTACACTAATATTTATATATTATATTATATTATATTATATTATATTATATTATATTATATTATATTATATTATATTATATTATATTATATTATATTATATTATATTATATTATATTATATTATATTATTAAAACTATAATACAGTGTGAATTTCAATCCTTTTTTCTATATTCTGTCCCACAGATTAATATGTATAAAACCAAAATTCCTAACCAACTTTATTATGCACTGTTCAGTTTCAAATCTCAACTAAAGATTATACATTTTAGCAATCACATATTCATCATTTGTGCATAATTCAGTGTTGAATTCCATTTAATGCTGTTCAATTCCAGTTAACTGTTTATCTACATTAATGTGTGCATATATATTGTGCATTTGAAAGGTAGGGCACTCATCCCACAAATGAAAGAAAATGAGCAACCCAACAATGACCAGCTAAAATTAAAACTAAAATTAAAAAATTCATGATCTTCTGGTTTAATCACTCCAAGTTGACTCTTGCTAAAAGAATGATTGATATAAAATGTTTTAACACTGTTTTAAAACATCTGAAAATTGGAAAGAAAATGCTGAAGCTTGACAAGATTGCTAAAAAAAAAAATTGAAATTGAAAAAGGAGAATTTGTTTTTGTTTTTGAAAAATGATAATAAAATGGAACATAATTTGGAAGAAAGAAATGCAATTAGGCAATAAATTATACTCCCTTTGTAAAACAATGATTTTGGCAAGCAAATTGATAATACAAGCATAACATGTCTTTAAATACAGTACATCAGATAAAAGATGGTTGGGCTATTGCATGACAAAGATATTAAAATAGCACTAAAGAAAAAAAAAAGTAGAACACAAACCGAATGAGTTTAACTTCATCTATATTCATTACAGAAAACCAAGGATATATCTGAGCTAATATTTTCATTAACAGTACTGTGAAGTAGATATAAATAATACAGTATATCATTATTATAAAATAATAAATAGTAAAAGAAAAAAATCTGCATTGTTTCCAAACCTTTGCCCAAATCGTATTAGAGCAATATGAGTGCATTTGTAAATTAGATTCATACCTGCTATTTGAGTGCTAAATCTGACAACTTTGGCAACACCAAAAGACAGCTATAGATCAGATTTTCTCAAGACTGGGGTTCTATGAGAGATCATGAAAAAATATTTTTATATTTCACATACTACACAACGTATTGGATTGTTGTATGTGCTACAAGTCAGTTTACTGATAATGCTAATGTACAATGATCTGTAGGTATAATGATTTTTATGCAAGGGTTCCCTGAGACCAGACAAAGAATTCCTCCAATTTAATAAAAAATGTTGAAAAACAGTCTAGATAAGGGTGTCAAACTCACGTCACCACGGCTGCATCACACGATGCAGAAAAAAGAATCGGGACTTTTTCCCCTTCGTTAAACTGGTCAGTGCATGACGCATCTGACCCATGGGCCAGGAGTTTGACAGCCCTGATTTAGATGGTATTAACAAGTTAAAATTAAATCAAATAAATTTTGATACCTCTTTGGAGAGTTGATAGGCTTTGGGGGGGAATTTTTTTTTTTCCTGACTGATCATGAAACTGATGAAAACAGAACATTAGTAACTATAATTGTGACTGCATTTATTTATGAAACAAAATTTTTCATTTAACAAATTGGCAAAGATTTTAGTGACTTTCAATTCAGAAATTATTTAGATATTTATTGTATTTCCATGTTTTGGCATATCATATTCTCACCCACTCATCCCAAGAAGTGATATATTGCTAATAATAGAAATATATCCTTTAAAATCCTTGATTAAATTGTATACAAATAATTTACAATTTTACTTTGTATATGATTGCCTTTTTGTATTGTCATTATTGTGATCCAGCTTCGAAATTAAATCTTAGGCCTATTTTAAATGTATATTCAGGGTAACTTTATCTGTCTCTAAGTACCAAAGCTACTTATTGAAACATTTGTCATTTTCATACTGACAGTGACAAATTTTCAGAGAAATTGATAACAATCAAATGCTTTAGAATCTTTTCTAACTTACTCCAGTTTTCATTTGTTGTATAATCCATTATGTCTGATGATTTATTAAACCTCTTTCCTCTCTCTTCTCTTTCTGTCTCACACTCACACACACACAAACTCACACATATAGTACTATATATCAGCAACGGTGATAGAGAAGCAATGCTCTAAGTTCCCAATACTACCCTGTTTCCCCGAAAATAAGATCCAACCAGAAAATAAGCCCTAGCATGATTTTTCAGGATTCTTGTAATATAAGCCCTACTCCAAAAATAAGCCCCAGTGAAGATCGTTAACCAGATGGAAGCGTTTAGTACTGTATTTTCCCCAAAATAAGACCTAACTGGAAAATAAGCCATAATGCGTCTTTTGGAGCAAAAATTAATATAAGACCCAGTTTTATTTTGGGGAAAACACAGTAATCATGTCACTTCAGGTCATCGGGCCTATCAAGTATGAACTTAGGTTTTCATGAATCAAGTGAATCTAACTGTATATTCAAGAAAATTACACATCATATTTCATCTTTTAAAAAAACAACTATTTCTTTTCATTTTAAAATATTTGAACATAATTATACATAAATCAAGTATTCATATGAATGCAGTGAAAATCTATACCTACAAAAGATTGAAAGTGCTAGATTTATAGATATCTACTTGACCTTTTCTTTTATCAACCTTATAACTATAAAATTTGTTATGATATGATTTTTCTCCGACTTTTACCATTGCATCACATTTAAATATATTGATGAAGTAAGTCATGTATCTATGCATTGTGGAATAAACAGCTAGCAATTTCTGAAGTCTCACTTATTTTTCTTTCCACTGAGAACCTTCTGAATTATATTGTTTGGAATGTGTTCTGAGGCTTGTCGCTCTTGCTATTTCACCAGAGGCACTTTAAATCAATTTTTAAAATGTCAGAGGTAAATGAAATAAGAAAATTACCATTAATATTTGATTCCCATAGCCCACTAAGGTAAATATGTGTCTATATTTAGCTGTTGATACACATGTACCTGGTAGCTCTCATGAAGAGAAAAAAAAGCATGCACAAAGGAGCCATAACAAGACTGATACTGTTTATACCTTCCTTCTCAGTAATCTTGCCCTGAGCAAAACCTGAATCCCCATGATAGTAGCTATGCAGAATCAATTATCAATGTCCAAAAAAACATTCAATATTGCTATTGTAAAATAAATCCAGTTTGACAGAAATGTTTATATCACTGAATCATCCTCAGAACAAAAGGCTCAATTGTTGAGATATCCCTCAGGTATCAAAGTTACAGACTATTTCAATTGCAGTATAGCGCCCAAATAGATCAACAGATAACATCTTTGTTTGTTTGTGTTTCACATATTTTCCAGAATAAGACACAACTGCTGATAGTCTATTCATTTTAGAGATATCTATAACAAACATATTCAACAATACAGTATGTATACACTATTGATGTTCATATGATAAAGAGATTTCTACTGTCATGAATCTTCCCTAATATTATTCACTAGAATGCTGATAAATGAGTATAATTATTTTAGAATTCAGAGCTTGGTATATTTGGCTATTTGAAGATTTGTTTCATGGGGAGAAAAAAAGGCATTTCTCCACATGAGCACCATTCTCTTCATAAACATTTTCTTCTTCATAACTGTGTATCTACCCTTTGCTTCATTGTGATCCAAAAATTAGTTTAAAAGTAATCATGGATAACATTAAGTTGTCAATTCAAAGATCCAACTGAAAAAATTACAAAGATGCCTTCAGGGCAATAGCAGACAAAGGCAAATAAAGGCTGATTTTGAGAGTAGGAGAGTAGGTTTAAATCTACTCTTAGTTAGAGAAATTCACTCTCTGACTTTTGGTGAATCATTGTCACTTAGACTACCATTACAGAGTTGTTATTGTAGGGGTAAAATAAAGGAACATGTCTGGGTAAGATGCCTTTTCTCAAAGAAAAGATAAGATATATATCTAACAAACTAAAAAATAAAATATTTTCGCCTTCTATCATTTTTCAGAGAAAATTCACATAAAATGAATGCTTCTATTCAGATAAAAGCCTTTCCATTTCCTATCTACACCTGGAAAGACTTTCTTTTTGAACATAAGAATAAAACAAGTTATTTATGCATCAGTATTCTAGGATTCCTTTTCCAAAGTCAGATCATTTCACCTTTCTCTTTATATAGGAATAAGGATGCAGCTCTTTCTTCCAAGCAGAGAGGATTGTATCTCTGAATAAGGTATGCAAGTGGTGCTTCTCTTTGAATGAGTATACAGATTACTTGGAGAATAGGAGAAAGGAAAAGCTTTTCACTGTGTTCGCCCTCTTCCCATACTGATATGATATACTCAATTTTTGCAAAACTTCCATACAGTTTTATAAAACCAAGACTCTTGGGAATTAAGTAAAAAAATCATAATCAAATGTCAATCCCCAAAGACATCAACCTCATTTTTTCTGCCTGCATCTGCTTCCCAGTGAAAAAGAGTTAATGGGCCTTCATCAAGGCCAGTCCAGACTAGAATATTGTTTTTAATTTAAGAGAAAGAATTCATTCATTTTTCTTATGTCTGAAATAATTTAATTGTGTTGTCTACCTTTATATGACAGAGATACAGATATTCAGTTATTTGTAGAAATATAAAAATGGTCTCACAGCTCAAAGAACATCTGTTTTATAAAAATGACCAGAGTTTAGCTGAAAGAAAGCCAAGAATCACAAGGGATCCCTCAACCCAAGGTGGTTTAAGGTTATTTATTACTCTATAGAAACCTTTGGAAAGTGAACTTTCAAACTTGATTCCTCAGTGAGTAGTTAACAAGCAGGACAAGTGAGAGCAATTTAAGAAAGAGGACTCCAGGAGATAAAAGATAATTGGAAAGTGTCACCATTTCCTTGCCCTCATGGGAAACGTTAAACACAAGAAACAATCTGAAAATGTCACCATTTTCTTGTACCCAGTGAAGTAAACATGGAAATTAGTGTTTTCAGCACAACAGATTAGAAGACCAAATAAAAAGTATTTAACTGAAAGAAAGGCCAGCTCCTCAAAGGCTATCCTTACCTTTCTTTCCATGTTTTCACCAAACAATTCATCCAGTAAATCAATTCTGTCTTCTTGCTTTCAGAAAAAAGGTCTCATTGTTTGTTTGGTAGACTGCAATACAAGGCCTTATTAAGTTGATTTCTTCCCTTAAGGGTTCATTATCTCAAACTGCATATTAGGTGCTAAATATATTTCAGTGTTAAACTGTTTCAGACTATGAATACTGGCTCACATTATGGGAAAAGTCTATTGAAAAAGATTTTTTTATACAGGGAAAAGGCTGAGCTAGGGTAGAATAATTTCTATTCTTATTTGTTTATGTTGAAATAAAACATTCTAGCACACAGATTTGCCATTTGAAGCCTGTTGTCTTCTTTTGAATGTGGAGTAATGTGAGCCTTTGATGCATATCAATTTCACATATTTTGAAGGACGAAGACCTGAATGAAATTGCCCCAACTTTATGGTTGTTACATCAGCACAGACAAAGAAACACTAAAATGCATACCAACAGTAATAATTAGATTTGTAGCAGAACCCTTTATGAAAAACTAATAGTATTTATGTGTAGATGAGTGTGTGTGTGTGTGTGTGTGTGTGTGTGTGTGTGTGTGTGTGTGTGTAGAGAGAGAAATTCAATCCCCAGAGGCATTAAAGTATATTAAATGTTTAAATTAGTTGTCATGTACCTCTAACAATTTCCTTGCAGGCGCACATTGATTCAAGTATCTGTAGATCACAGCAAGAAAGCTATAGTTGATCTTTTCTTTTGCCCACCATAAAACCCACATTGCCTTATTTCCTTGAAGTAGACAATATCTTTGGGCAAGGAAGAAAATGCTTTTAGATTTTTTTCAGGATCCAAAGTAGCTAGAGGCCTGGTAGCAATGCAATGACATATTAATTGAAGCAGAGCAAAATTAGTTCCTATTTTCAGATGTTCGGTTGAAAGTTAATGAAATCACTGCACACCATATTTGTGGCTAAAACTGTGAAAAACTGCATTGTTATGATTTGCTACTGGTAGTTCAGGGGTCCCCAACCACCAGTCCATGGACTGCCACCAGTTTTCAGCATGCCAGCAACTGGGCTGTGCAAACAAGTGAAGCCCCATCTGTGGGATGCAGGCAGCACACAAAACCACGCCCCCTCTGGACCACGAAAAACTCCTTCTCCATGGAACCGGTTCCTGGTGCACAAAAAGTTGGGACCCTCTGTGCTAGTTTACAGTTGAATTTTGGTAACATTATTTGACCCATATATTTGACCCAATGATCTTTGTAGTATTCATATCAATGGGAAATAGAGAAAAAGCAAACAGACTCATAATAAGGCATAATTTATTGAGCCCAAGTCAGAAAGACATTACTGAGGCCTAACCCCAATGCCTATTTAAGAAGATAATAAACCTGTTTACTCAATCAATATTGCATGTCAATAAAAGTGTAATTTATGATAATTTAATAATGTGCTAAAATCGCAAGTTATATAAATTAAAACTAAAATATGCAAATTCTTTCACAGCATATTTGCTACTCAAGGTATACATAGTAAAATTAAAGTTACAAAGTCTTTTTAAGCATAGCAGAATACTTTAGTGTAATGCATCAATCATTTTTCTGCCTTAAGATTATTTAACACTACTTTTAATTTCAACTTTGTCTTTTCGTATTATTATCTGCAAAAACTCATGGCCAAGAATTTGGCCCTGGTAATAGATGACTGTTCTGTTTGATATCATCACTTCTTGTTGTTTATGGGAAGGCCAGCATTAATTGTGATTAGCAAGGGACAGTCCTGTCTGTCTAGATTATTCATAAATAGTTAGCGGTTCATAACACGCATGATCAGTAATTGCTGGTTAAAAAAAGGTCTGCATAGAAAGTAAAATGGGAAAAGTATATCAATTTTCCTCTGTAAGTAACACACTAAAATCATAGTACTTCTGTATGTTATTTATGGTCTTGATTTGAAGCAAACAATATGGTTTAAGGAAACATCATGTTTCTTGTTGTGGCAATTTCTTCTCAAGATTTGGTCATTTTATTTTTAACCCATGATTTTGAGACTGGATTTCTCTGTTGCAAAGATAACAAAGGGTACCAGGAACAGTCCCTGGTCAGTTTACATAAAGTTGTATTTTTTCCCTCAGTAGATCTCACAGTGTTTTAAGAGACCAATAAAATCTAGAAAATGAATGCTTGTTTGAGTCAGAAATGTGTGTGGGAGCATGCTAAATTATTATGGAAAGTAGGTAGAATCAATTAAAAAACCAAGTAAAACCTACTGTAAATACAAATATCTCAATATGTCTAATTTAATTTCTTTTTGTCAAACAATAAATCTCTAATCACTCTTTTAGAATGCCTTTATACCCATCTGCAAACTTTCTAGAGGGATAGATTAGATTATTATTGCTGAATAATTTTGTAGAATTCAGCTTCTATAGGGGTGGGAGGCTGAAGGTTGCTCATTTTGTAAAAACCAAGACTTTTATGTTTTTATCTGAGAAATAGAACTAAGACATTAATAAGAAATGAGCACTTCATAAGACATGCATAAAATAGCAAGGTACGGATCAAGAGGTTGTCTAGATCAACAGACTCCACAAGAAGATTCGAACTAGAACTGAAAGTTATTAACAAAACCTTGCAAATCTGATTGTGCTTTTTGTCCTTTCCCTCTTATATCTGCCTGTAAGTCTGTTCAGAGAATTAGGAAGATTAATTTGATTACAGTATGTAGAAACTGTTGTCTAAAAAAGCACTTTCACACTCTAGAAAAATACATAACATTTAGAAATGGCTAGCACACACTTCCCCATTCACTCAACTATAAGAAGGAGGAAAAGGTACAAAAAAAAAAATCTAACATGCAAGCTTCTGTTATTCAAGCCAATCTTAATAAAAGCCTTCCTGTGGATTTAATTTCCTGTTCTGGTTTACCTGTTCTAGATTTACCTGTTTACTATCAAGAAAGAGCCAGCCTGAATCTCCTAATACTGTCTCCTTTCCCAGGGTTCAAGAAATGCTTCTGCCCCTTTTTAATTGTGCAATAGCTTCTGTACTTTTACTTCAAAGACCATCTCATAATTCTTTGTAAGACTGGTAATCTTTATCCATACTGGATGTTAACCAAAACAAATATGGTGGATAGAAGAGGATAACCCGAGCATGGTGTTGCTTATTACACCTTTTTCTTTTGTAATTCTCCATTGCATAAGGACCCACATGTTGAAGTTCATGATAATGAAGTTATGAATAGTAGCTAGATTTTATAATATACCGTATTTTTCAGAGTATAAGACGCACCTTTTTCCTCCCTAAAACGGGGTGAACATTTAGGTGCATCTTTTACACTGAATGTAGCCCTGCCCACCCAGTGGCCCCCACCCTTTGGTCTGTGCCTCACAGCAGTTACCTCTTTGCCAGCAAACAGCAAGAAAAAACAGCTCCTTTCAGCTTCAGCACTGCCTAATTAGAACAAGTTGATTGGATCGGCCTCCCGACTCTCAGCTGATTTGCTCTCAGCTGTTTTGTGCAGGGGTCTGCTGCTTGCTGCAAAGATGTAAATTGCTGGAGCAGATTTTTTTCCCTTGTGCTTATCAAGCTGTGCTTAAAATGGAAATGAAAGTAAAGCAGCTGTTTGCTGTTTGCTGCCATGAGGCAAAATTGCTCAGAGGCAGAGGGAGATTTCTTTTTCTTCTTTTCCTCACCAAAAAAGGTAGGTGCGTCTTATACTCCGGTGCGTCTTATCCTCTGAAAAATACGGTATAATTGGGTGGAAATGACAATTACTCTTTAATTATCCCTACAATATCATTATTAAATCTTATGAACATTTCTGAATTTCAGTTAGGATTCTTGCAAACAGAAGTATTTGGAGCGTCAACATTATGCCCAACCTTTTTCTATTTGTCCCGTTGTTTTGCCTAATAACCAATCTTGAAAACTGACTTGCATAATTAAATCCAGCTTATTAGTTGGATATTATTTTCAAGAATGTTGTTCTATATTTATATTCATGTGTAAATTTAGGGTTATATTAGTGAAAATCTAAGGCATCTTTCCCTAAGTAGATTTCTTTTGCTTTCTATTCAATTGTGTCCAATTCTCAGAGACTGCCTGGTTTGCCATTGCCCTCTCCCTAGGGCTGAAGACAAAGAAACTAGCCCACGGTCACACAGTTGACTTTGTGTGTCAGGCAAGACTAGAACTCATGTTCTCCCAGTTTCTAGCCTGGTACTTTAACTACTACACCAAACTGGTTCTCACTTAAGTAGACAGTAGCACCAAAACACTTACACTAGTTTTATCTTTTACTACTACTACCTGACCTAAATTTTTCCTCTTTTTAAATGGAATTTTAAATTTGGTTTTAATTTATTGGGGTCTTAAAATGTCTCAGCCAAATTTATTTAATTAGTTTTATTTCTATTTTAAATTTTGTATCTATATGTTTTATTTATGGCTGTTCACCGCCCTGAGTCCTTCGGGAGTAGGGCGGTATACAAATTTAATAAAATAAAAAATAAATAAATAAAATAAATAATCATGCAATGACCCATGTTCAGTCCCGATATCTAAAGGACTACTTGTGTATATTCTCTTTATTGGTGTCCTTGGTAGCATAAATATCTGGAAGCACATTCAAGAAAATACAACTACAATTCTTCGCTCGATCTTCTAATTCTTCTGCCCTTTCTCTACCATTTTCAAACTCTTCTGTGCTCAGGCAAATGTTGTAAAAAAGATTGTATAATCAAGTATTTTGCTTGCATTGTCAGAATATCATTTTGAAAGAGAAAAATGATTATGAGAAGGCAAGCAGTCTTTTAATAAAGCCTGCTTTATTAGGTAGGTAAAGTTTCAGTGATGCTTAACATAAAGCTTTCAGATCTATTCAGCAGCAATAAGTTGTTGTTAATTGCGAAGTTGTGTCATAACCCGCAATGGGTTGTGTCCGACCCATTGCGACCCCATGAACAACATTCCTCCAGGCCTTCCTGTCCTCTACCATCCTCTGGAGTCCATCCAGCCACCTCATCCTCTGTCATTTCCTTCTTCTTTTGCCCTCAATCTTTCCCAGCATTAGGCTCTTCTCCAGTGAGTCCTTCCTTCTCATTAAGTGGCCAAAGTATTTGAGTTTCATATTCAGTTTACTTTTATTTACCAGCAGGTTTACATGCAGATTGCTGGCTAAGTGTAGTTAAAATTGACTATTACAGAGATGAATAAGAAAAAAAGAGCAATCTTTATTCTTGTCCTATTTTATGCCGAAGTATATTTTTCTATTCATAACTGCATTGTTCAAAATATTAGTAAACAGACAACCTCAAAGATGAATACTGTGTATCATTTAAAAGTCAGTAAAATAGGACACGATTTACCCAAATAATAGTATTTCCTATTGTTATTGAGAACCACTTGCTTTCTTTAATAGTCCAATTTCACTTTTAAAGGAAAAATAACAGATATGTAGTAAAGAAAGTATTAAAATTAAATTACAACGTACAATTTGAATTGCTTGTTGAAATATAGCAATATCTGTTTTTATGAATTTTAGAAAATAAATCGATTTACTGGTTGCTAATATATTACCATTACTATATATAATATGGTAATGCTACAGAAAAACAGTACAAGTATTTTATTTTCATTTTAAAATATATTTTATTGCTTTAATATTAGGAAAAATGAAAAACAAGCAGGGGAAAGGTTACAAATAACACAAAGAAGATATCAGAAACATTTTATATTACAGATCAGAAATAATTTAATCTAAAGTCTTCAATACATCATCAAACATGGACCACAGTAATACTGACCAGTCTTTCCATTATATTGATAGTCAGCTTACAAATGGAAAACAAATATATTCTAGTGAATCAAGATTATAAATCTGGGTCCTGCTATCTTTCCAAAACAGAAGAATAATAGTTTATAGTCCATCTCTCACACCTGATAAACACACAGTTTTACATATCATAATTATCATCGTCATCAACATCATCATTCTATCCATTGTCTATCTACTGCAGGATAAAGGCCTCTTCATCACATTTCCAACCAATATTGTCCTGAGCTTTCTTTTGCCAATTGGCCCAACAATACTTGCTGATGTTGTTGATCCATCTTGTTTTAGGTCATTTTCGTAGATGCTTTTTACAATTTATTTATAATAAATTGTAGATGTGTTGGAAGAAATATCCTTCTGGGTTCAGTTCCAAGTGGGAAAAAGACACTGGATTCATGGAAGTTGCTTAATGAAAGGATCACATGCCTTAGAGTCCTTGGGCGAAAAAAAGGAAGAGTTGCTGAGTCCCTGGGTTTTATACCCTCTCTGGCTTTTAATTTCCTGGAGCACAGGAAGGGTATTCTGATTGGTTGCTGTCAGAGGTCATGACTACCTTTGTATGTTGTCTTTCTGCTAAGTTTGATTGAATCTTGTTGGGTGATGCAATGCAGGGCAATTAAATAGCTCTGCCTGAAGGAGGTAGATCTTTGTTATGTAGAATGGACTGGCTCAGGCCTTAAAGGCCCATTTACAAAGGTTGGGGGCTGAGTTTCTGCCTCCCTTTTAGAGGAAATATTCTCCCCTTTTAATGTTTCCTAAAATATTTTATTTTTCTAGAGAGGGGTAGGTTTTAACGTCCTACATAAGCATATAACATTTTATATATAATTCTGATTTATAAAGAATCATAATCCTAGGATGTGAGAGGAATTTACAATCCTAAACTTTAAGGGAAGTACACTGTGAAAAACAGAATAATCGTTCTCAAAACTGTTTTATGTTTATTACATAAAAACACAGAAATAAAAAAAAAAGCATAGTCATATATAGAGAGACAATGAAAGATGGACAGAAATAAAATAGAGCTCCAGAAAAACAGAAAGTGACTGTTGGACACCTGACTGGACCTACCACAGAAAGAAAATTAGAGGCAAATATTATATTTATCACTTGACTCCTTTGATCCTCCAGTTTTAAAGCCTTTTTTTCTTTCTTTTCTGCATAGCTTTCCTAATTGTTAAAATGCAAAAGATAATATAGTTCTTTTTAACTAATTGTTTAAATCATTGGTTTAGCTTATAATCAAATGTTTGCAGGTGACCATAATAACAGAACCTATTAAATAGGACATACTATTAAATCAGTCAGGTGCGAGGCATCCTTGTCTGTTAATACCCATATTATGCCAGAGGTAGATTTTATAAAGCTGAGACCAGCCTGCCTCCATCCCAGACCAGGTGGGCAAAATAACTATAGAAAATAGGACTTCAATCTTGCCAGACACACAACCCAGATGTTTAGGGCCAATTAGAATATCATCTTTAATTCGCTGAATAATAGTCTAGGTAATGGAGACCAACCATCCAGATAACAAGATATTCCCCCAAAGTCCTGAAGCTAAACCAATAATTATGCACAACGTGCTGTCCATCTGCATTCTTTAATACTTGACACCAGCTTGCTTAACTGTGACAGAAATTGCCTTCATTGCATGGATGCTGAGGAGTTCCAGATATTTAATTCCTAGCACCAAAGCACTTCTGATAGTTGCTTACTCTCAGAGCTCAAACATGTGATTATACTTCAAAACAACGCATATAGACCACTCAGTACCAGGCTTGCAGTGACATTTGCTAAATCAGATTGAAGTCCCCTTCCTTAGAGATAGGCATTTCATGAATTAAAAGAAAATCCTTCTATGCCAGTCACTGACCCAATTGCATAGATAATGTATCTATGTTACATATTTTCAAACACAGCACTACAAAAAATTACCTATGTTCTGATTATTCACATTCATATTTATTTTTTGTTTGTTTTGCTTCCTTTTTTTGCAAAGGAGTTCTAGATTCAGGAAGGTTGCTTTGGACATTTCTCCTATATCCTGATCACAATATAGGCAAAGTGGAATACTTTCACATTTCACTGGTTCTATATTCTCCCACTAACTCTTGTATTTAAATTAATGGGACTTTAACTTGACTGAACCAGATTTATTTTTTCTCAGATGACAATACTCAGAAACTAAGAAGTGAAGAAAGAAGTGAAATAAAGCATGTCCTCTAAAAACACTTTAGAAAATTGAGAGCAGAATCTATATACTACTAAAAATTTCATTGTGTTATCATTTATCTTTTTTTTTCTGTTTGTGATCTCAAGCTAGCCCAAATGGTGCGTTATACTTACAACTTTTGAATCGAGTTCAGTAAAATCTTGGACCCATCACTGCTATGGAATTAAAATTTTTCCATTATTCAAACCAGTTTTATTCACAAAATTGTGATTATTACTGCAGACAAATTATCATAATTTTTAATTCTCCCTGCCAGTTTCCTACCAAAAAAGTCAATGGGAAAGCCAGGAAAAGTCAAAAATCACTTCCACTACCACTGCTTCCCCTTCCTCCCATCTTTCTATTTAACTTTTTAAATAAGTAAATATTGAATTATTATTGAAGTTTGTTTTCCACTGCAATTATTTTTCTATTTATGATATATACACTTTGTAGATGGTCATGGAACTGTCCAACATTGGGATAAAAGTATATAGTGAGCTTCAAACTTAATGTTCATTCTGGTAACATCAAACTGTACTATCTTTCTCTCAAAGGATGAGCCAATGTGTCATATAGTTGTTTAGTTACTTGAAATATGAAGAGTAATGCATCTCTATTTTCTTCTTTATGAAAACTAACATAAATAATATGGATAAATATGAAATAAACATATAATCTTAGCTAGTTTATAAGTCAGAGTTGTACTAGTACTTCTATTTAATGCATGTTTTTTATTGTGTGTGTGTACACACACACACACACATACATACATACAAAGTAAACCCATATGGAAAGAAATTGTGTGTGTGAGAGAGAGAGAGTGAATGAGTGAGAGAGAGAGAGAGAGAGAGTATATGATTTGTTTAACTACTATAGAGCTTATTGAATAAACCACAATTTATGATGTCATATTATGCCATAAATTAAGATTTGTAAATTAAATGGTTATGTTTACACATTATGTTAAGCCAAAACCAAGCAAAATACTTATATCTTCGTATATTTTATGAATGTAAAGAGTCAGACATGACTGAACAACAATAGTAACAAATATTTTATGATGCAGCCAAACAGTTATATTTCCAAACTGGTTTTGCCAATTGCGTATGCAAAGCAGTTATTAAAGCTGCTGTTGTTTTCATATTTTAAAAGTAAGATAATAGTGTTGAGAAATTGAAGGCAACTAGTCTAGGATTCTGCAGAAGATGCTAGAAAGATCTTAGGCTAAGTCAGACGATTAGCTTACCTATTCAGCACTATCTATATGTCTAATCACTGTTTATAATGATTCAAATAAAGACCTTTAAACTGTCTGTATTCAGAGCAATCAAGCTACAGCTTTTTCTCAATTGTAGTTGAAATATTAATCACTAGGGAATAAATGCTAGAGAATTCGTTCCAATTAGGCCTGGAATTGTCCTATAGGTATTTCTGATCAGTTCTCACATACATCTGCTAATGCAGATTCTGCTTAATTGTTCAAGTGAAAATTGCCCATATATTTCTTTTACTTCAGATTCAGAATTTCCTTATTTAACTATGTTGCAGTTACTTTACTTTTTATTCTGTAAATTTAAAAAGTTTTTTAAAAGCCCTGTCTTACAGGTGTTCATTTATATTAATTAAGCCTTTATATTAATCTTTGTAGATTTATTTTTCTCTGTTCAACATTGTATTACAGATTGTATTACCTATTGATATTGGTGTATAATTTCAGTTAACATTGGTAAAAAACCTGAGTTATCATTTTAGATGGCCATTAATACTAATTATTATCTAATTAATATGTAATTAATGTTTAAATTACATAGCAGATTTATTAATTGAAGAAGCAGGTTCAGCAGACATGGCTGGAAGGAAAGTTCAAATAATTTTTTAAAAAACTGCTGGTTGGTACATTTTAGGCAAAAGGGTTTTCCAATGGGAAATATGCTTTAAGGTTTAATGAGGTCACATTAATAGCCAATTATTTTGCAAAATTGGACAGCCAATATCCTACAACTGGACCAGGATATGTTGTCCAGTGAAAATATATATTATGCAAAATTACAACTAAAATTAAACTCTAGTTTGAAAAGAAAATTCTTGGATGTGTAGAAATTTGGAACTCCCCAAATCCCTTCAGGCTCACAATCCATTTTAATGGACTTAATTTTTAAATGTAACTTATATGTATAAATAAAATATTTATTTTATTTAATTCTGTTTTATTTACATATCTTCTTCATATTCATACTGCATTGTTTCAGAGTTCATTGTTTCTGCTATGTGAAAATAAAAACTAAGTGGATTTTGGGAGAATAAATTGGACTATTTGATTTGGAATGCAAAAAGCCAATGTATGGCAGCAAAGAGAAAATATTACAACTCATTGATGCAATTGAGTGATCCAAATCTATAAATCCATATATTAAAAACGTTGTCAGGAATTGGAAAAAAAACAACAGAGGAAGGATTCAAAGAAGAGAGACAACTGCTGGTCCTTGTTAAATTTCTGGAAGTATATTGGGAAGGAGAGTAAATCATTATTTTACAGTTTTCAATTTTCTACAGCCAATGATCTTAGGATAGGAACTGAAAAAGAAAGCTATCTTATTTGGGTTATCTAGTCTTGGCAACTTAGCTATTGAAATCTGATATTGTAAAATTTTAATGTCATATATCATATATTTTTAGATTGTTATTTTTGTAACTGTTTTGTCTTTTTCCCTTTTTTTTTCTGCTTTATTTGAAAAGGCCTTCAGGCTATTCAATAAACAAATACAAATACGAAAAAGAAAGGGAAGCCAACCAGTGGTGGGTTTCTACCAGTTCGCCCCAGTTCGGGCGAACTGGTACCAGTGGTGGTGGGAGACCCGCCCGTCCACCCAGATGTCATCACAGACATTCTGCACATGCTCAGAAGGTTCTGCGCATGTACAGAAATGCGGCGGGCGAGTGAAGCAAGCGCGCACACATGCTCTCAGTCCCGAACCGATAGAGAAGGTAAGTGAAAACCACTACTGAGTAAAACAGAAGGAAAATCAAAGGGGCCGCAACAAGGAAATGAAGGTGCCTGTGGTCAATTTAAGTTCTTTGAGTGTTACATTAAGAGACCCTTAGAAGCCTTTTGAAATAAAAAAAAAAAGACACTTGTGTCACTAAAACTTAAATAATGATAAATCTGGTGTGATGCATAAATTTTGACTTAAGTCTTAGAGGAGCAATGTGAGATTGCTTAAGATATTTCCCTTTCCATAGCTGAAGCCATAGGAACCTACAAATAACCTTTAACCTGACTGAAGTAAGATTCATTTCTGATAATCAACTACAGCATTTTTCATCTTTCCCATTTAAAAAAATGCCCATATGCTTAAAATGCCCAAATGCTTAAAATATTCTGTATGTGTGTGTATAAGTATGAATAGAGCAGGAAGACATAGGAAGGAAGCTAGGAAAGTAGAACTCAGCAGTTTTCAAGCTAGAGAGATCTGTTATGTAAACATGCAAAATAGATCAAGTGTCTCAAGGCCATCAGGAGAATGGCAGAGTATCTTTTGACTTGGAAAGATTTCAGAAAATGTTTAGAATTACCCTTAGAGCAAAATTTAAAGGCTTTGACTGCTGGGTAATATAATGAGCAAATATTCTGTATGTAAAAGGCTGTATTTTTTCTTTTTTTTTTCAATAAAGACATTTATCTAGTCAAGTGTCATCAGTGAACTTCTGCCAAATAAACCAATTACTGAACTGGATTAAAGAAATTGAGTGCTGAGATTTACAGCTAAAAAATTTTAAGAGTCCTGACAGGAGACAACAGATAAAAGTATTTGTTTATATGTCAGGGAGATTAACAGTAATATCTACACAGGTCAAATTCAGGTCATAAAAATGAATTTCATATCTGACAGTAATGTGAAACAAGCCTCTCTTTGCAGAAAACTGTTGAGTCTGTTCTGAGCTCAGTAAGGTTCAGTAAATTCTTTCAGTTCATTTTCCATGAAAAGAACATTTAAAAGGTTTTGAGAAGTGAAAGGTGAACCAAAAAAATCATTCAATTTATTTGCTGCCATAACTACCATTTATCTGTTTTTTTGGGTGGAAAAGCCAGAAGTTGTCAATTCTTCTCAAAACATGCTTCACAAATATTACGAAGATATATTTACTATTTTATTTCTATACAGTTCTTTCAAACAAGTCCAGAGCAGTTTAAAAGTACAAACATTTTTAGAACATTAAGGTAAAGTTCAGTCTACAAAACAGAAGGGCAAAATTACAAATAATCTTTAAAATGTCTAATCCTGGAGTTATTGTTATCCTATATGATCTCTATTTGAAGAGGATTGACTTTTGGGTTGTGTATTTCTGGTTACCATTGTTTAAGCCAAACTCAATGGAACAAACAATGAGATATACTCTTATGTACTCACACCATAAACTATTTAGGGATTTATAGACTAATAACGACATCTCAAATTGGTTGTTGCAATTTCATCGAGAAATGCAACACTGAATAATGAGGTGCCATTTTGCCATTTCACTTATCACTTCTGCAGGTTCATTTTGCCCCAGTTGCAAGGGGGGATAGAAGGGCAAAATGGACATGTGATGTGACACCCAGAAAAATACAGCATCCTTTACTTAATTCTCCAGGGAAAGATTGAAGGCAAACAAGATTTAGGCAGAAGAACATCATTGCTTCAAAACCCAAGGGACTGGTTTGGACAAAACTCAGCAGCACTTTTTCATACGGCTGTTGACAAAAATAGGATTGCCAACACAATCGCCAATGTCTGATGACGGATATGGCACAAGAAGAATAGAAGGGCAGTTGCCACTTAGAAGAAATGTTCACGAGTTCATTACCTGAAAAGAACTGAGATTCAATATATACTTTAAAATTTTCTTGAGTCTTGGTGATTCCATGAACCCAAATGTGCCATGTAATTTGCTTAGCAACAGCATATAATCAGTTTACTGTTATCCTATTTTATGATGTTTTTTCAGGTCCCTAGTATTACCTATCACCCTCGAATTGCTTGTAATGGAATTACATTATTTTTCTGCATAACAAGGAGTAATCAAACTTAGACAATATTAATTAAAACCACTTAATATGACATTTAAAATAAAGATAAGAGATAATATGGATGTGTAGCATATTGAATATGGTGAGACAATTTGTATTCCAACATATTGCTGAAATACAAAACTGTAATTACTCATCGCTCACTGTCATTGATGAGGGGGGCACGGATCTGGCTTGTATCACGGAGACCTGGTTGGGTCCGGAAGGAGGGGTCCCCCTCTCCAATCTATGCCCACTGGGTTTCCGTATGCTGCACCAGCCACGACTCCATGGAACGGGTGGGGGAGTGGCCGTTGTTATTAGGGAAAGTCTTAGTCCTAAGGAGGTCACTGTCCCTCAGATAGGCGGGTGTGAATCCCTATTGTTGAAGTGGAACCCTGGAGTTCAGTCAGGTTTGTTGATTATGTACCTGTCTCCCAGTTGCGTATCTTCAGCCCTGCCCGCACTGCTCGAAGTCATTGCCGAACTGACGGTTGAGCTCCCCAACTTGATAGTTGTGGGAGATTTTAATCTCCCGTCAGCTGGCAAGACTTCTGAGCTGGTCCGGGAGTTCATGGCCTCCATGACGACCATGGACCTGACTCAAGTTGTACAGGGCCCAACTCACAATGGTGGACATACACTGGACCTGATTTTCATCTCTGGGCAGTGGATTAATCTCGGGGTAGGGGTATATTATCCACTCAACCCCTGTCATGGACCGACCATTTCCTTCTTATGCTGGACTTTCCATCCGCCAACACTCACCGCTGGGAAGCGGAACCAATTTGTTGGTTCTGCCCCAGGAGCCTGATGGACCCTGATAGGTTCCTGATGGAGCTTGGGACATTTCCCACATCCTTATGCCGCGATTCTCCAGAGGCCCTGGTTGATGCCTGAGAATGAGCTGCTACCGGGACACTGGATCGAATCACCCCATTGCAGCCTCTCTGCCAACGGGGATCCTGGATAGCTCCATGGTTTTCCGAGGAGCTTAGGGAGATGAACCGTTGGAAGAGACGCCTAGAGGGCAGGTGGAGATCTTCCCGTTCCGAATCTGATCGAACACAGTTAAGAACCCATATTAGGTCTTATCTTGTGGCGATGAAAGTGGCGAAACGTGATTATTTCGCTGCTCTCATTGTGTCAGCAGAGAATCGCCCAGCAACCTTGTTTCGGGTGACCTGCTCCCTCCTTAATCAGGGAGCAAGGGAGGACCCCCTGCAGGGTACTGCTGAGAATTTTGTTCAATTCCTGCAAGACAAAATTGCTCAAATCCGGATGGGTTAGACTCTGACTGGGCAGGGTCTGACGAGGAGACAGGATCAGGTCTTGTAGGTAACATCTGGGTTGACTTTAACCCTGTTTCCTTGGAGGAAGTGGACAGGATTGTGGGAAGATTGAGTGCCACAACATGTTTGTTGGACCCGTGTCCCTCTTGGCTTATTGCGGCAGCCAGAGAGGTGACCAGGGACTTGATCCAGGTGATCGTTAATGCTTCGTTGAGGGATGGGGTCTTCCCTGCCATCCTTAAGGAAGCGGTGGTTCGACCCCTCCTCAAGAAGCCTGCCTTGGATCCGGCCTCCCTTAACAACTTCCATCCCGTCTTCAACCTTCGCTTTATAGCAAAGGTTGTTGAGTCTGTTATGGCATACCAACTCCCGCAATTTCTGGAGGAAACGGACCCCTACCAATCGGGCTTCAGGGGCGGACACAGCACAGAAACGGCATTGGTCGCTCTGGTGAATGATCTCTGGTGGGCCCGGGACAGGGGTTACTCCTCTGCTCTGGTCTTACTAGACCTCTCAGCGGCTTAGCGGCTCAGCGGCTCATCGACCATGGTATCCTACTGCAATGATTCAGGGGGTTGGGAGTGGGGGAACTGTTCTGCGCGGTTCTCCTCCTATCTCTCGGGTCATAAGCAGTTTGTTTGGGCAGGGGGGCAGAGATCCTCCTCAAGACCCCTCATTTGTGGGGTGCCTCAGGGTTCGGTCCTCTCCCCCTTGCTCTTTAACATCTATATGAAGCCACTGGGTGAGATCATTCGTAGTTTCGGGGTGAGTTACCATTAGTATGCTGATGACACTCAGCTTTACATCTCCACCCCGGACCAATCCAGGGATGCCCTTTCCGTGATGTCTAAGTGCCTGGAGGTGGTGGGGGTTTGGATGGGTAGGAACAGGCTCAAACTCAACCCTTCCAAGATGGAGTGGCTGTGGATGCCGGCATCCCAGGATCTAACGGCCCCACCACTTTTGATGGGAGGAAAGTTGCTTACTCCCTCTGAAAGGGTTCGCAACCTTGGTGTTCTCCTGGATTCGCGGCTGTCTTTAGTAGACCATCTGACAGCCGTGTCCAGGGGGGCTTTTGCACAGGTTCACTGATGTGCCAGTTGCAACCTTACCTAGACAGGGATGCCCTCCGCACAGTCACTCAGGCTCTCGTTATCTCTCGTCTGGACTACTGCAATGCCCTCTACATGGGGCTGCCCTTGGGGTACACCCGGAGGCTAAAACTGGTCCAGAATGCGGCCGCGTGGGTTATTACGGGAGCTTCCCGATACTCCTGGATTACACCTCTCCTGCGTGAGCTGGACTGGTTGCCGGTGGTCCTTCGGATCTGCTTCAAGGTGCTGGTTCTCACCTATAAGGCTCTTCATGGCATGGGCCCGGGATACTTGCAGGATCATCTCCTACCGGCCTCCCACCGCCCAGTGCGCTCACATAGGGCTGCCCTCCTCTGGGTGCCGTCAGCCAGACAATGTCGGCTGACAGCACCCAGGATGAGAACGTTCTCTGTGGCTGCACCGACCCTCTGGAATGAGTTACCGACTGGGCTCCGGACGGCCCCTGATGTCCGTTCCTTCCGCAAAGACCTGAATACATGGCTTTTTAAGCAAATTGTCTGATTCTGTTTTGGGAGTTTTAACTAATTGTGGGATTTTAATTGAATCTTTTAATCTTATTTATTATTGCTGTTTTATTGTGATTTTATTGTCGTTGCCCCGAGTCCTTCGGGAGAAGGGTGGCATATAAATTTTAATAAAATTAATTAAATAAATATTAGATGTAGTTCTAGAAGTTGTTAGTTGTAATATCCCCATTCTTAATAAGGAGCTTTTATAAAGGAAGAAAATAAGCTTTAGATACACTGATGGAATGGTAAATTCACAATAATTGTTGGCATATATTATGGAATAGAAAAGGCAAAAATTTCTATGCACCATTAATCTATGGATTATGGCCAATGCAAATCAAACAGTTTATTAGGGATACTGCAAAATAAAGTTACACAACTTTTGCAACTTTTTAAGATTGGGGAAGAAAGCTTACTCCTTAGCTGCCAATAGGTTTTTGGTAAATTAAAATTAAAGCTTAGTGTTATAACACTAAAACAACTAAGGAAAAAAAACCCTGTGAGTTGAGCTTTAAACTAAATAATAATGTACTCTGCATATTCCTATTTTTTACTTTGATCACACCCATCTTGCTCAACTTCTAATGGCTCTCCCAAACAAAAGTTTTCTATTCTGTACAAACAAACAAAAGAAGATATATTCAGATTACAAATGGCATTTGTAAATTCATATAAAGATTGATTGAATAGCCACAATATACCTAGAAATGATCTTTTTCCCCCATATTCATTTGTATATTTTTATTTATTTATTTACTTATTTATTTATTTATTTAATTTGTATACAGCCCTTCTCCCAGAAGGGACTCAGGGCGGTGAACAGCCAAAATTAAAAAACATACAAATGCAAAAGTTAAGATAATTAAAAGAATTAAATCATTGGCTACCCAAATTTAAAACCCCAAATCCATAAAATTTAAAATCCCAATTAAAAACCATTTAGGCTAGGCCGGCTTGATGAAATAAAAACGTCTTCAGGGCTTTACGGAAGGTCCGGAGGTCCGGGATCAATCGTATTCCAGGAGGCAGCTCATTCCACAGGGCGGGTGCCCCCACAGAGAAGGCTCTTCCCCTGGGGGCCGCCAGCCGACATTGCCTGACCGACGGCACCCCGAGGAGGCCCTCTCTGTGAGAGCATATTGGCCGGTGGGAGGTTATCGGTAGCAGCAGGCGGTCTCGCAAATACCCTGGCCCTAAGCCATGGAGCGCTTTAAAGATGAGAACCAACACCTTAAAGCGCACCCGGAAGACCACCGGGAGCCAATGCAGCTCGCGCAGGAGAGGTGTTACGTGGGAGCGCCACGTCGCTCCCATAATCACCCGCGCGGCCGAATTCTGCACCAGCTGGAGCCTCCGGGTGCTCCTCAGGGGGAGCCCCATGTAGAGAGCGTTACAGTAGTCCAGGCGTGACGTAACCAAGGCATGAGTGACTGTGCACAAGGAGTCCCGATCCAGAAAGGGGCGCAACTGGCGTATCAGGCGAACCTGATAAAAAGCCCCCCTGGCCACGGCCGTCATATGCTCTTCTAAAGACAGCCGTGTGTCCAGGAGGACGCCCAAGTTGCGAGCCCCCTCTGTGGGGGTCAGTGACTCGCCCCCAATAGCCAGCGATGGCACCAGCTGGCTATACCGGGACGCCGGCATCCACAGCCATTCGGTCTTGGAAGGGTTGAGCCGAAGCCTGTTCCTCCCCATCCAGACCCGCACGGCCTCCAGACACTGGGACATCACTTCGAGGGCATCATTGGGGTGGTCTGGGGTGGAAATGTACAGCTGAGTATCATCAGCGTACAGATGGCATCGCACCCCAAAACCACGGATGATCTCACCCAGCGGCTTCACATAAATGTTGAACAGGAGCGGTGAGAGGACCGACCCTTGCGGCACCCCGCAAGCAAGGCGCCTCGAGGTCGACCTCTGCCCCCCTGCCAACACAGACTGCGACCAGTCAGAGAGATAGGAAGAGAACCACCGCAACACGGTGCCTCCCACCCCCAGTCCCTCCAGCCGGCGCAGCATGATACCATGGTCGATGGTATCAAAAGCCGCTGAGAGGTCTAACAGGACCAGAACAGAGGAGCAACCCCTGTCCCGAGCCCTCCAGAGATCATCCACCAATGCGACCAATGCCGTCTCCGTGCTGTACCCAGGCCTGAAGCCGGACTGGCACGGATCTAGATAGACGGTTTCATCCAGGAACTGTGGGAGCTGTTGCGCAACCACACTCTCCACAACCTTCGCAACAAAGCGAAGGTTGGAGACCGGACGATAGTTTGCCAAAACGGCCGGGTCCAGAGAAGGCTTCTTGAGGAGGGGCCTCACCACCGCCTCTTTCAAGGCGGGAGGCAAGAAACCCTCTCTCAGAGAAGCATTTATGATCCTCTGGAGCCAGCCTCGTGTTACCTCCCGGGTGGCCAGTACCAGCCAGGAGGGGCACGGGTCCAATAAACATGTGGTTGCGTTTAATCTCCCCAGGATCCTGTCCACGTCCTCAGGAGTCACAGGGTCGAACTCATCCCAGGTAACATTCTCAAGACCAGCCTCAGTCACCCCGCCGGGATCTACCCAGTCAGAGTCCAAGCCTTCCCGAATCTGAGCGATTTTATCGTGCAGATACTGTGCAAAATCCTCAGCCTGCCCTTGCAAGGGGTCCTCCCGTGCTCCCTGATGTAGGAGGGAGCGGGTCACCCTAAACAAGGCGGCTGGGCGGTTATCTGCCGATGCAATAAGAGCGGAAAAGTGGTTACGCTTTGCCGCTTTTATCGCCACTAGATAGGTCTTAATATGAGACCTGACATTTACTGTATGTCAGATGATGCAGGGGCCGCATACTGGGAACTTACTGAGATAAGTATGGTCTTATTGAAGGTATAATTAAAAGGATACAATATGGGAATTAGTTTTGTACTATGTAGCATGACGCCAGCAGACATCAAAAGTGCCAGCAGGTAGTCCTGACAGATCAAACATAGTCTGTAAGATGAGCTCTGAGTTCATAATATTTTAAAGAATGTTTGAACTCTGTCATTCTTTAGCTTTTCCATTTCTTAAATAAATTTTCATTAGAATTCTATTTATTAATCTCTAGGATAACTAAGGGACCTTTGATACCAGACATTTAGTTCTCCATCCATAATTCATGACCACCTAATTCATATCCCAGAGGATTCTCTGGTGCACCTTAACAACAGAAGTTAACAGCAGTCCTAAGTGGCACCAATATCCAACTGTCACTTTCTTTAGTTGTATAAAAAGCCATCATTTAGAAAAGTTTGTATGAGCTTCACGTCTGAAAAGAAAAGCTATTAGAGGCACCCCGGGGCTTTAAAATCCATTTTATTTATTTTATTTACATTTTAACAATGTTGGATGGGATAAACCTCTTAAGAATTACTGTATCATTTGTGAGGAGAGCTACTGAATGTTAAGGAGGTAAATACACTCAGCCATAACAAATGCTTGACTCAAAGCAGAGTTTCAGAAAATTGCTATTGTCAATCATAAATATGACTTGTTCCCTAAAATGCAGTAATAAAATTATTATTATTGTTCCAGAGTACTATTGTTATCTATCAAGTTACAGTACCAGGCTAAAAAATAATATAATTGAGAGAAACCTTAGAGGCACATAAGTTGTCATTTTTCTAGGATGTGTAAGTGGTTCAAATGTTAGAACTGGATATCGAAAAGCAAGTTTTAAACATTTCCTGACATATGATCTTAGTCAAGTAAATATCTCTCCTCATAAACCGACTAAGTAAGTGAATGTAAGCCTTCAAAAAAAAAAAATTCCCGATCTTCTTGTAAGAATGCATAACAATGTAAATATATTATTGCTTTGACTCAAACATGTCATTCAAACTTCTCATCAATTGTGAGGAAACTGAAAGCAATACATCAGTTGTTTTATAAATCATAGCGGGAAAGGAATGCATAGCATGACTCCTATAATTCTTTCCAATCTTATCAGCAGTGGGCCATGTGCTTTTGTGTACATATGCTTTGAGAAGCACAAATGGGCTGCATCTACATTCTACTCTTGTCACAGGACTAGAAAGGATAAAGGACAGCAGGGACTTATAAGAAAACAATTTCCAGCAAGCTGTAGTCCAGCTGCCTTTTATGTAGAGATTCATTGGAGTTTATTTATTGGAAACTTTTTGTTCTGTTTTTAGTCATAAAATATTGTCAAATTAACTATTAAAAAATACACCTGGTCTGCAATGTCCAAAGCATGAATACAGATTTCATTCTGGAAAGTCAAACAATTCTCTATTCGTCTATTGAAAAATATCTTTCAACCTTGTCTTTGCAACAGTTGACCTCTATTAACCAAATTACATATTATTTAAACATGGTATTATCCCATTGGATGACACATGATTGCAGTATAAATCAGAAATAAATAAATAAATAAATAAATAAATAAATAAATAAATAAATAAATAAATAACTTTATTGTCATTGTACATGTATACACAGTATACCCATACAATGAAATTCACCTAACACCCAAAGACCAGGTCCAACACACTTAACAATCCCCAAACACACTCCCACCCACCACAATTCTCCATATATATAAGTGAGTGAGGAAGGGTAGAGCAAGTATAGATTTCAGTCAAATTTCAGACATTAGTAATTAGTTTGTGAAGGTTGCAAAAGTAATTGAACTGGTGGTTACATAGTCTGACATAAACAATCCAAAATACAGTATGAAGTATCCATGACAGTCATAATGTTCAGTTAAGGGTTTGCATTCCAATTTAGGACACTTATTATCACCACAAATAATGGCCAGGAGATAGTAAATATAGTATTCTACGTTTACCAGCTCTTAAAAAGATATGCCTTTTTATTAAATTTCCTTGTTTGGGTATTAACCAGTCCTGTTTCAGGATAGCTCTTCTCAAGGAAAAAAGAGTAGAATAAATGAAAGTAGAAGTTGAAAATTAAATTGTATCTAGGAGACAGTAGAGAGTTAGTTGTCTGTGACAGTAGATAGACTTGTTCTGATGTAAAATTAGACTTATATTAACAATATTATTACATACATCCAACCTTTATGCATGCATTGTCATACAAAAAGGTTGACCCATACATTTTATTTTATTTAATCCTGTCTGTAGTCAATTGATTTTTATTTAATATGAAGTGTGTACTATTTCCTCCTATAAACATAGGGCCAGTTACATCTTCAAACTCACTAAAAATCAATTTATCTGGTCTAATCGATGAAAATACATGTCCTGCTTGATATGCAATAAGTGTCTGAAATCAAATCCAAGTTCAAATCTTTGAAAAGAAGAAAATCTAACAATGGCAAATCTAGGTTAAATGGTTAATTTAAAATTTTAGAATGTATGTTTGTTAAAGTTCTATTTACAAAGTTAGAATGAATTATGTTGTAAAGATTATGGTTGTTTCTTTTTAATTCTATGTTCAGCTAGTATTACGAACTTGCATAAAACTTTTTTAAAACAATAATTGATAAATGCCATATACGGTATCTCCTTTGCTAGTATTGAAAAGCATTTATGCAGAATGGTTATTCTACATCCCAATTGATGTGCCATCTCTAAATTGTCCAAATTTTTGTTAATTCTTTGGTAATGTTATAGGTTGGGGTCCCTGGTAATGATACAGTTGGACAAAGAAGCATTTTGGGCTTGTGTATTTGGAGTGTTCCTATAAGTATAGAAGGTTGAGTCCATTGCTTTTCATCAATCGCTGCTTTTCTTTTGTAGTTGGACTTTTCTTAGTTAGATCATTGAGAGTTCTATTGATGAGGTTGTAGGCCATAGTTTCTATATTGGATTGGAGTTGAGATGTAGGTTTCTTTGTATTCCAGTACTTAGTTGGCATTTTATTGTGTTCTATTCATGATAACTATGATTTGACCTCTGATCAAATATCTTCACTGAGTGAAAATCTATCATGATTAACTACTACCATTTCCCATATTTTATAATCCATTAGTATTAGACCTCCATTTGAGATACTATAAAATTTCTTTCCACATAGTGAAAAATGTGAACATCTCTATTCTTATTCACTGTCTAATTCTGGTTTATCTCGTAAGTGTTGAATGATAACAATAATCAAAATGCTGGCAAACAAAGTATTTTACATTTATAAAGCTTGAGTTTATCATCAATCACATTTTCCATGACTTCATGACTGACAAGCCCATTAGATTTCCCATATGTCAAATGATTTATCTAGTGCTCATTGTCTGAGTGCTCCATATTACAAAAAAATTATTATTTGGTACTGAATGGGTAGGATAGCCATAGAAAACTAGAGATCTTATCCTTATCATCATATTGAGTTTTGGACAAAGGTTTCCATAATGAACAGAGAACAGCCAACCTAGCTGGTAGCACATATTTTATTCTACACAAATATGTTTATACAAAGCAGACTCATAATCAAATACTGTGAGTAGCACAGACTTTTGGCAGCATAGAAGAAGCATTGTATGTATGGTATGTATATCTAGCTTTATGTAGATTATTCAGAAAATTATTATCTTATAAGCATACCAAAAGCCTATTACATGAACTTCTGCATATAATATAGCTGATTTCATAACTATTCAATTAAGGCTTCATAACAATAAAGTTTATGAGTTAATTCTGGTTTTTTACAGCCATAAGCTATATACAACTAATTTAACTCACTTTTCAAATTATAATAAATCAGTTATTTGGTAGAAAATTATCTTGGTTTACCATTGGTCAAATAAAAAAACAATATTATCTATACTGCTTGCACTGCATCTCAAGGAAACTCATAGATTTTGCAATGAAATTGATAACTATATTACTCAGATATATGCAATACTGATTGCAGCCAATAACTGATCATTATGAATGTATCTGTGCAAGTATTAATAGTCTAAAAATGACACTGAAACCTACCTTGTGCTAGTGCAAGGGGTGATCAGCCCTTTTTGCATACTTTGATGGCACATTAGGAAAATTTAAACAAAAGATTATCCAAGGGAAGGAGAAGCTGAAAGTCCAGGTCAATAACTGCTGTTCTGTCTGCAGGAAAACAGTGACTTCTGTTGGATTATGACATCCAGCTGCTGTGAGAGAGTGGCTGTGGCCATCTACCTGCATTGCAATTATTTGACCTGGATGCCCCACCACTTGAGAGAGTGAAGGGGCCCCAGCCTCCTCATGTTCAGCCATATTGCCATCTCTTGCCTCTATGACTATCGCTGACACCCAGAGTTCCCCTCTTCCACCTCATCATACCTGTATGGCCTATACCTCGGCGGATCTGCTTACGCTGTGAGATGCCCCCCTCTCGTGGCGATGGCCTTCCATGTTATCGAAGGCCTACCATCAGCACGGTGGTTGGGAGGAGCAGATATAGCAGGAGCAGGGGACCATATCATGTGTTGGAGGTGCGCACTCGCTGTTTGAGAACAATTGCGTGCCATGGTCCGCAAGGCTCCTCTCGGATACTAGGTGGCTCAGATACTCAGGACCTGGGCCTGCGGCTGATGCTGTGCAACACCAGGTCCATGGTAAATAAGGCCCCCCTCATCCACAATCTTATTCAGGAGGGGGGAGCGGACCTGGCAGATATTATGGAGACCTGGTTGGGACCAGAGGGAGGGTCCCTCTGGTAGAGATGTGCCCACCAGGTGTCAGAGCATTCCATCAACCAAGGTCCAAGGGGAGGGGAGGGGTGTGGCAATTATTATTAAAGAAGGTCTTGGTCCGAGGGAGACCACTGTGCCACAGATTGCCGGATGTGAATCCCTCTTTGTGAGATGGGGTCATGGGGTTCAGATGGGCTTGCTGCTTACGTACCTGGCTCCCTGCCACGTGGCAGCAGCCCTGCCTGAGCTACTCGATGTGA
Source organism: Pantherophis guttatus (assembly GCF_059756535.1). Taxonomy (NCBI): domain Eukaryota; kingdom Metazoa; phylum Chordata; class Lepidosauria; order Squamata; family Colubridae; genus Pantherophis; species Pantherophis guttatus. Next base: position 36,306,892 of record NC_142070.1, read on the forward strand.
TAGCCATGGTGGCAGTTGATCCACCCAGGCTTATGGTCATGGGCGATTTCAACTTGCCGTCCGTTGGTGAAACGTCTGGGATGGCTTGGGAATTCATGGCTTCCATGACAGCCATGGACCTGACCCAGTTAGTTCATGGCCCCACTCATGGGAGGGACACACTCTGGACTTGATTTTTGTCTCTGGCCAGTGGTCGAGTGATCTTATTATAGGGGATATAGACATGGAACCCTTGTCATGGTCAGATCACTCGCTCCTTCGCCTGGACCTTCGAACCACTACACCCCACTGCAGGGAGGCGGAGCCAATAAGATGGTCCACCCCAGGCGCCTGATGGATCCTGATAGGTTCCAGATGGAGCTTGGGTCATTTCCTGAGGATCTGGCACACGACTCAGCCGAGGACCTGGTGGCTGCCTGGGATCGGGCGGGTGGTGGGGCCTTGGATCAAGTCGAGCCTTTGTGGCCTCTGACCCGGTGCCGATCCCTTGCAGCTCCTTGGTTTACCGAGGAGCTGAGGGAGATGAAGCGCCGGAAAAGAGCGGTTGGAGGGCCAGTCTCGCTGAATCTGACCAAACACTGGTAAGGTCGCATATTAAGACCTACCTAGTGGCGATAAAAGCGGCAAAGTTTAATTACTTTTCCGCTCTTATTGCATCATCAGAAAATCATCTGGCCGCCCTGTTTAGGGTGGCCCGCTCCCTGCTTCATCCGGGAGTGCGGGAGGACCCCCTGGAAGGCAGGGCCAAGGATTTCGGACAATATCTGTATGACAAAATCGTTCAGATCCAGGGGGAGTTGGACTCTGACCGGGTAGATTCGGGCAGGGTGATGAGGAACAGTCTTGAGAATGTTATCTGGGAAGAGTTTGAGTCTGTAACCCCTGATGACGTGGACAGGATTCTGGGGAGACTTAGTGCGGCCATATGTTTACTGGACCCGTGTCCGTCCTGGTTAGTACTGGCTTCCCAGGAGGTTACACGAGGCTGGCTCCAGGGAATTATCAACACTTCATTGAGTGAGGGTTACTTCCCCAGGGCCTTGAAAGAGGCGGTGGTGAGGCCTCTCCTCAAGAAGCCGTCCCTGGATCCAGCAGTATTAGCCAACTATCATCCTGTCTCCAACCTTCGCTTTGTGGCAAAGTTGTTGAGAGTGTGGTTGCATGACAGTTTCCACAGTACCTGGAGGAAACGTCTTATCTAGATCCGTTCCAGTCGGGTTTCAGGCCTGGGCACAGCACGGAAACGGCATTGGTCATGTTGGTAGATGATCTCTGGAGGGCTCGGGACAGAGGTTGCTCCTCTGTTCTGGCCCTGTTAGACCTCTCAGCGGCTTTTGATACCATCGACCATGGTATCATGCTGCACCGGTTGGAAGAGTTGGGGATGGGGGGCACTGTGTTATGGTGGTTCTCCTCCTTTCTCTGTGACTGGTCGCAATTTGTGTTGTCAGGGGGGCAGAGGTCGACTCGAGGCCTCTCATATGTGGAGTACCTCAGGGGTCGGTTCTCTCACCCCTTCTGTTCAACATTTATGTGAAGCCGCTGGGTGAGATCATCTGTGGCTTTGGGTTGAAGTACCACCAGTATGCAGATGACACCCAGCTGTACATCTCCACCCCTAGCCACCCCAACGATGCCCTTGAAGTAATGTCCCAGTGCCTGGAGCCTGTGCGGATCTGGATGGGGAGAAATCGGCTCAAACTCAACCCTTCCAAGACTGAGTGGCTGTGGTTCCCGGCATCCCGATATAGTCAGATGACTCCATCTCTGACTATTGGGGGCAAGTCTTTGGCCCCCTCAGAGAGGGCTCGCAATCTGGGACTCCTTCTGGATACGCAGCTGTCCTTGGAGGAACATCTGACGGCTGTGGCCAGGGGAACTTTTTTTTTTTTAATTGAAAAAGTTTTCAAGTACAAATTTCCCCCCCCCTTTTTTTTCCCCTCTCCCTCCCCCTCCCTAACCCCCCTCCCCACCCATCCCCCCCTGTGACTTCTTCATGACAAAAAAAAAACCTAATTCATAACAGATTACTTACTCCCTCCTCTAAATATTGACCTTTACTTACTAAAAATATTATTAATATTATAACATCCCCCTTTATCCATACATTTCAGAAAAGAGAAAAGAAAGGGAAAAAAAAGACATTATACTATAACATTATAGAATAACTTCTAATTTAGCATAATAGTATTATAACTCCCAATTTGGCAATAATCTGCCCTTTTTCACCTCTCCCAAGCTTGTATCTATATATTATTACAACAATTCAAGACCTCCTTCCACTTTAAAACTATACGATAAATCCTACTTTAACATTTAATCTTCTATATATATTACTATAACATTTCAAAGCGGCCTTCCCCATAAAATCTAGTTTAACATTTATTCCACTCTATCCATTTCCTCCACTCCCCTAAATATATCACTTGAAAATCCCTTTTCTTAGACTAATTAATCTACTAACTAGCTTATTCACCCACTATCATGCAAAATTACCATACACAACAATTCTTAATATCTTTGATTCACTGCCCACACTACTTAAAAATATATGTCTATATATTCCATTATATCTAAATAAAAAAAAAGAAAAGACAATGACTTTAAATTTATAGTCCATATAATATCTTCTTTGAGGTCTTTCCACTAGATTGGTAGAACCAACATCCATAATAGGGTAACATAACTTGCTGGTGCAACAGTTTATTCAGAATCTTCAATCATATCTGCCCCCATCAGTAGTAAATATCTTCTTATATGTATAAAGGTAAAAACAACCACCCGAGTGACATTGTAATTATATTCCAAATAGTAATAATTGTGGATTTCGTCAGGATTATTGATTCCCATCATCGTAGTGGGTAACAACCCGATCTTCTGCATGCCCCAGCATAATTCTCTTGCCTTGTGATTCAAGATAATTATAATATGTTTATCAACACAAAAAGAAATTCCAAAGTGGATAATTCAAATCCATCAGTTTAAGGCTCTTTTCACGTCCCCAGATTACAGCCATGCAGAGATCTGCCACAATCCTCAGGATGATATTAACCAATACGTCGCCTCTTCTATGTTTACACATAATCATTCATATTTTAAAGTCACTGGCTTCACTGTTGCTTGATTTAGAAATTTCTATTTTTATGCGACCTATTTCTTTTTTTCTTTTCTTTTTGTGGGTTTGGTTTCCATCCTGGTTTTAAAGAATTGGTGAAATCTAAGTTTGATTTTTTGGACAAAAAATTCTCAAAAGTGGCTAATGGTTTTTCAGAATTTATGATACAGTTGGACACAAATACTAACCTACTAGAGTCTAAAATGGAAGAAATTCAAGATAAATTGGACAATAGAACTCAAAAAATTGAAAATGATTTGATAAACACTCAGGATGATAGCTCAGAAGAAAAACCTAAAATGGATGCTGATCAAAAGTTTGGTAATGTAGAAAATTTGCAACAAAAGATTGAAAAAGAGATTCTAATGGTACAATATAATTTCACAGAATATGCGATAAGATTAATAGGTTTGCAGGAAAATAACAGAGATGATTTAAGGAAAATATCTTCTGAAATTCTAGCTGGGATTCTAAAGGTTCAATCTGAGGAAGTGTTTTGTAGGATTGACAGAGTTTATCGAATAAACTCCTGGATTGCCAAGCAAAGGCAATTGCCTAGAGATGTGGTGATTTATTTTACAGATAAAGAAATTAGGAATAATATCGTGCAAAATTCCTTCAATTCTAATTTGCAATTGTATGGAAGAAAGATTTGGATTTACAAGGAACTCCCACCTAAGATATTAATGGAAAGGAAGAAATTTGGTTTTCTGGTGAATGAGTTAAAAAAGAGAAATATCCCATTTAGGTGGGACGCCCCAGTTGGTATTATATTCAGATATCAAGGAGAAAGATACCAGCTAAATACTGTTGAAAGAGCGGAAGAATTTTATCAAAATAGGTTGAAAACGAACTTAACATCTTCAGGTATAATACAGGATAAGCAGAAGGAGCTGGAAATAAAGGTAAAATATCGAATTATAGAGACTGTACCAGATGAATTGCCTTTGGATTTACCGGACACCCCAGCTGGACTATCTACAAATTTGAAAGAAGTGGCATCTAACCTTAATGTGATGACTTATCAAGGCAAGGACAAGCATGGAAATCAATTAGGGGATACACAAGGGATAAAAAAGAAATATGAGACACAAAAACAAGACCAACAAGACCAATCTACAAAGCAGAATGTAAACCGACAAGATGATACACAATTTGTAGAAAGGAAGCCAGGGGGACTTTTTGTCAGGTTTGCCTGATATGCCAGTTGTGGCCCTTTCTTGATCGGGATTCCCTGCGCACAGTCACTCATGCCCTCATCACCTCTTGCCTGAACTACAGCAACGCTCTCTACATGGGGCTCCCCTTGAGGGGCACCCGGAGGCTCCAACTGGTCCAGAATGCGACCGCGCAGGTAGCTCCGGGAGCTGCATAGCACTCCCATACAAGACCTCTCCTGTGTGAGCTGCACTGGCTCCCAGTGGTCTTCTGGGTGCACTTCAAGGTGTTGGTTATCACCTTTAAAGCGCTCCATGGCATAGGACCTAGATATCTTTGAGACCGCCTGCTGCTACCAACGGCCTCCCATTGACCTGTGCACTCCCACAGAGAGGGCCTCCTCGGGATGCCATCAGCCAAACATGTAGGCTGGTGACCCCCAGGGGGAGGGCCTTTCTGTGGGGCCACCTACCCTCTGGAACCAGCTGCCCCCAGAGATAAGGAGAATCCAAGACCTCAGTGCCTTCCACCGTGCCGTTAAAACTTTCTTTTTTCAGCAAGCCGGGCTGGCTTAACACTTTTAAATGTTTTTAATTGGTTTGTCATTGTCTTTTAATTACGGGGCCAAATTTATATATATCTTTTTAATAGTATTTTAATGTTTGTTGTCTATGTTTTTATTTGGTTGTACACTGCCCTGAGTCCTCAGGGAGAAGGGCGGTATATAAATTTGATATAAATAAATAAATAACATAAGGGAAGAGAGCTAATGTGACTTTCTTTATACTTCCAGTAGCATTTGATTAGCCTTTTATCACTTCCTGACTTTCAATATCAGTATTACAGGATATTGTAAGTATATGCATTTCCTCAACTACTGTATCTGTCCCCCCTTCCCCTGACTCTCATCACAGAAACCAGTATGTGTGCTTGTAGTTTTGCTCCATGGTATGTGGGTTCTTCTGAGTAGTCTTTGATATATTTGGAACTTGAAATAGTTTTCCATGAAGTCACAGAATATTTTCAGTGAAGAGAACATATCTTCTAGCAGATGGGCCCATGAACTTTCATGTTCATTCATCAAGGCAACATTGTGAAGATAAAAACTATAACGTTTGTTCTCTCACATTGGTTTCACAGAATGTGTGGTTGTACTGATTTCCTGACCCTAGTGGGATCTGGTCTTTTGCCAATAACAATACAAACCAGCATGTTCAACAAATTTGTTTATCAAACCTGAAAATATCCATAAACAGCTTAATATCCTAAAACAAGTTTTTAGTGTTGTCCTCATTATGTATCTTCAAGTTGCACATTGCATTCACACACTAACAGAGTGAGTAATTTTTCATCTGGAATATTTTCCATTTTTAGAAAGATATGAAATATTTACTTCCTGCAGAGAGAATGTTAAATATCTCACTGGAACTATGCCGAATGATGGCATGAACCTTGAAGTAATGTCTTAATACAACACCTGTGTAATCAAATATATTTTGTTTTTGAAGGGAAAGAGGTGGGGATAATGACCATCTGAAATCATGTGAAAAGTAACTTGATTTCCTGTAACTTCCCAGTTTCTTTTTTACAAAGGAGAAGATGGGCAAGCCAGTCAAGGAAGCAAAAGTAACATTTTACAGATGAATAACCATGCAATTGTATTTATTTTGTTTATGATGTTTTCCTGGTTAGGCTGTTTCTAAAGTTGCAAGTGGCAAATTGTAGTGTTAAGCTATCAGATGGGAGAAATACTTAACTGCTGTCAGTTCCAACTCCAGGAGAGGTAAGATCAATGGGCACCTGATGATGGTGTTTCTAGATTGTGCTTTAAAGATTACATTAATGGCAATTCAGCCTCATTCCAAAATTTCTCAAGACAGAATTATTCCACAGGACCAGTGGTGGGTTCTAAACAGTTTTTCCACAGGTTCGCATCGCGCACGCACTTTGCACATGATTGCTGCGTGCATGGTTACTTTGGTTGCATGCGCACCACTCTTTGCGCAAGCACATTGAGTAAAAAAACAGTTGAGGCATGACAATCTACTCTGCTGCACCTTACAGATGAGCTAAAAACAAAAGAAATAAAGGTAGGTATAGCACGGGGATGGGGGGGAGGGCCCAACTGACGTTCAGAGCAAACCGATTCGCTCTCCTATCAAGATTTCCATTATTGGCTCTCCCGAACCGGGGAGAACCGGTAGCAATCCACCACTGCACAGGCCCTTCGAAAACTAATTTTAGCTTGCATATATTGTATGACAATATTTGTCTGACAATTTGATGCTTGGAAGAATGGTTGCAGTGAATTTGATTTTTTTTTCCTTGTTCTTTTATCTGCATTGTGGTTTTTTTTTCTTTTTTTATAATTGTAATGCTTCTACATTCTAACAGTACTTTAACTAAATAAATAAAACTGCATTAAATGCAAAATCAAACTAAAAACTAAAAATTTGTTTAAAAGAGGCTATGCCATTTTCATAAATATTGGGAGATTGGTGGTTCCTTCTTTGAAAGGAACAATTCATGGCCTGGAAGCAGATAGCAAAATGCTAGCTTCTGGCAGTAGACAAATTCAAAAACAAAAACATCCTTTCTGCTTCTGCAAGGAACCAGAAAAATTCATAGCAGGAGAGGTGGACATTCATAAACGTCTTTAGGATTTAAATACTAATCATTTAAATTGTACCCAGTAGGGAACTGAGAATCAGTCAAGATATATCATTATAGGCTTATGAGATCTCTGTAGCCTGCAGTAGTTAGCAAACTGTCTCTTGTGTATTGCACCAATTGCAATTTCCAATGCATGGAAATTCACAAATAAAACACATCACAATGATTAATATGGTATGTAACCAAGGCACAGATAATTGTTACTAAGTACAACTGACTGCAGTTATGCAAAACACACTTTGCCAAATATGAACCTCTTCTGTGAAATGGAATGCAATCGTATCTACAGCAGCTTTCCCCTCTATTCTTGAATCTAGATTTTTCTATCAAAACAGCATCAACAAGCAATCCATCTTGTTTTGATTTAATTTTAGCTTATTCTTTGTCATCCAGACTATTATTCAAGGATGCTAATTTTTTCCCTGAAATTAGACAGCAAGACGCAATAAGATATGTGATCAGTATACTAATTCAAAACTCAGACAAAAAACAGCCTGGTGAGATATTGTATCTTGGTGCAGTCTGGTGAGATATTGTATGTCACTTAATTAAGATCTGAACAATTGACTTCTAGCATCACTTTTTTGGGTGTATCCCAACAAAAAAGATTAGAACCACTGCAGGACAGTGACCTCAAGTCTAAACCCCAGTCAATAGCCAAGAAGGATACCATGATTGATAATACCAAATGTTGCCAAGATATTCAGAAGAACCAGCAGGATTGCACTTTTCTCATTGAATATACCACATAGATCATCCATCAAAACAACTGCAGTTTCAGATTCATATCCTGGACAAAATATTGATTGAAATGGGTTCAATGGGTAATAAAATTGGAACTCCATGTTAGCTACTTTCTTAATTGTGTGATCTAAGAATGAAAAATGATAAATATTCTTATGTCCCTATCAGATCCTTTTCAAGATCCATTTTTTTCATGAAAACTTTTTTCACATGTCCTGTTATATCTTTGCCTTTAGCTAACTTTAAGCACTATGTGTTCCTTATCACATTTTTATATTGTCTTCATTTCATTGCTATCTTTTTTCTGTATGCTTCATAGTGCCTCCAGCAGAATAGATGTGTGACTACTCTCTCACATAAAGCTGAGATTTGCAATGCATAAACTCAGTTGTTTTGGTACCAAAGGGGAAAATAAATGCAAATGCAAGCATGGAGTAAAAATGCTTTCATAAGTAATTAAAAAACAATATTCTGCATTTTCTGAAAAATTTTGCACACCAATAGTACTATAGTTGTAGTGATAATAATAATAATACAAGCATTTTTGGAAACATTTTCAGTAAATAAAAGAAAATGCAAATGTTGATGATTGCTTAAAAATGTATTTATAGTTGTTATAGTTATAGAGGGCACCAGGGTGAAATCCAGCAGGTTCTGACAGGTTCTGGAGAACCAGTAGCAGAAATTTTGAGTAGTTTGGAGAACCGGCAAATACCACCTCTGGCTGACCCCAGAGTGCGGTGGGAATGGAGATTTTGCAGTATCCTTCCCCTGGAGTGGGGTGGAAATGGAGATTTTGCAGTATCCTTCCTCTGCCATGCCTACCAAGCCACACCATGCCCACCAAGCCACACTCACAGAACTGGCAGTAGAAAAAATGAATTTCATCACTGGAGGGCATGTTGCTCTGATGAATCTTAAAGAAAAAAACTTAACTGAAGAGTTTTGTTCTGCAGGTTTTGATTGGTATTTTTTTCCTTGTTGTCTGGTTACACAAATTTAATTTGTAAAAAGAAAAAAAATTCCATTAAATGTTTATTGTTGGTTCTCCTTCATCAAATAAATGTTTGACAAGAAACATGTTTCCGAACACAAGCTAAATTATTTGGAAGTTGCAATGTCTCCATGTGAAAAAGGTTCTCATGAACCATGAAATGTTCTTTGTTGCATTATTTAGTAGTTATAAATGTCAGGTTAGTGCTCAGAGAGCATCATGAATGCTACAAATGGCATTTCAGAATTGCATCTGCCAGAGTTCACGTCAGTACTCCTGTCAATGTCATCTTAAGTAAAACAAGTCTTTGCAGTAGACAATGGTAAAAAATACTCAACGATTAATTTTGTAGAGATAAAAATCTTATCAATAAGATCTTATCTTATCAATACATGAAACTCATGATCCAAGTCAATTATTTTAACAGTAGACTCATTCATCAATATATTATAAAACGCCAACCAAGCTACATGTTTGAAAATTGTAATCTTCCTTCTCTCTATTATTGTGAATCTTTTAGGCAAAATTGAAGAAATTGTTTGATATAAGTCTTTTAGTGCCAATAGTCTTTGGTCTATTTTTTTTATATAGTGTAAGAATATTAGGAATTAAGAACATTGGAAACCTAAACTTCTGTTTAGTCCAGAATTTCTCCATTAATCTGTTTCTTATGGTATAACCATAAATTAAAAATGTTTTAGCTCATGTGAAATGAGAAGATCCAGTCTTTAAATATTTAAGAGAGATTTGTATGGATTTTCAGTTCAGATTTTCACTTGAGCTCATGTATTGGATAACAATGATAAGTTTTTAATTATTTTCTCTAAATCAATACCATTTGTCCATTGTCAGCCACTGGCATTATTTCCAATTACAACAAATATTGGCATCTTGATTTGGACCAGCAGCATTTTCAGCTTCAAAGACACACATTTATTAGAAATCATCACTAAATCTAATTAGAAAAAAAAAGAGTCCAGAATTAATATTTATAAATACCAAATAAATAAATTTGACATGCAACTTTTAAAGATTAATTTAATCAGGAATGGAAATTCACATATCTAACTCTTTTTATAGTCCTGATCAAATTTGCCAATATTTATTACATTTTGACTTATTCAATAAAAAAATAATAATATTGTGGATATTTTATATTCCACGCATTTGTATAAAAAAGAATAAATAAATCATTGTGATGGTGATCAAAGCAATTGAATGATTGATTTTGTGTTGTCACTATTTTGTACATATCATTATTTATATTAATTTGACTTTAACTTGAGTTTAATATATGCAGACATTCAGATTGTTTTGTACTATATACCTGTTACATGGGAATGGATGGTTTGACAATGAAAATGGATGCGCCATACCATTCTTAATCTTAGAATATAGTGCTTCAAAGATGTTCAGTGGATTGAAGGCCTGATCTTACATGCAATGTATCATATATGTGTGTGTGTGTGTGTGTGTGTGTGTGTGTGTGTGTGTGTGTGTGTTGTTTCAGAAGAAACAACATAAAATGTCTGACAGGCCTGAAAGCGATGATTAGAGATTTCATCCCACCATGGCCATTTAACATCTTTTATTAACATAGGAAAAACCCTGATTACAAAAATATCACACATTTATACCTATGAATTAAAAGGAATAAATATTTAACCTTTACAGGGAGGAGTCATAAAATATGGGTGTGTCTGGCTGAAGAGGTTCAAAAAAACCGAAATAGCGCTATCCCAGTCTCCCATAAGTTTCAGAAGAAACAACATAAAATGTCTGACAGGCCTGAAAGCGATGATTAGAGATTTCATCCCACCATGGCCATTTAACATCTTTTATTAACATAGGAAAAACCCTGATTACAAAAATATCACACATTTATACCTATGAATTAAAAGGAATATATATATATATATATATATAGCCAGCCAAGACATAGCAATTCTGGAAAGCATATAGATTAAAACAAAATCCATTTTAAATATATATTAAAATTATTTTGTTTAAAAATGTAAATAGGTTAGGAAGAAGGGATATTTTGTTTAAAAATATAAAAAATGTTGCTAAACCCTATAAGATAAGATTGCATAATAGATGCAACCTGGAATATTCTGTACTGTTGGATCTCACAGGATAGGCAGAAACAATGGGGAAAATGTGGCTCCTCAAATAGTCATGACCAATGCCAGAAAAGGCTTGGTAGATAATGAATAGCATTTTGAACTGCACTAGTTTTATGTATTTTGTTGAAGTAGCTTCCTTGACTTGGTTGTGCAGCAGGTCAGAAGCTTCCAAAACTCCTACATTAAAGAAACCATTAATTATAATTCCATTTTATTAATAACAAAGAAATGTATGTTTTTATAGAAACATGGTTCTTACAGTACTGTTTTTCTCGGTTTTGTAGGTTACATAACTTGCAAAATAATGCTGTTCATTTTCCAGTAAAAAGTAAAGAATATTTATTAACATTAACATTTATTAACATTGAGTAACAAATTCTGTAATTTATTAGCAGCCATCATCTGAAATTATTACTATTACTGTTGTAATATCATTAACATATAAGCAACGTGGATTGGGGCTGAAAGGCGAAAGGAAGCAGTATGCTCCTTCCCATATTTAAATTAAATTATTTAAATTGTTAAATAATTAAATTATGATTTTATTGTACTTGTTTCTTGTGTTCGCCGCCCTGAGTCCTTCGGGAGAATGGCGGCATATAAATACATGTAATAAATAAATAAATAAATAAATAAATAAATAAATAAATATTTGGGTAGACCAGGTGCTTCGATAGAAAACCCATTTAATCTCCCCTGGTATAAACTGACAAAGTGAGGAGAACCTATGGTTTAGAGGTTAATATGTGCCTAATATGCAAGCAAGCCCAGATTCGAATCCCAGAAGGGTGCGGCTAGCTAATGAGAGCTAAATAGCTTGAAATAGATCTATACTAGTTTCACTTTACTTATTTATTTATTTATTTATTTATTTATTTATTTATTAAATTTTTATACTGCCCTTCTCCCAAAGGACTCAGGGTGGTGTACAGCCATATTAAAACAACATATACCCACAAAATTTAAAAACACTTTAAAATATATTAAAAATTTGGCCCTTATATTAAAAACTACAAACACCCAATTAAAATTCTATGTCTCTCTCTATATATAATTATTTTATGGTAGCCTATTGTTGTGGATGTGAATCTCTCTGTCTCTCGGTGTGTGTGTGTGTGTGTGTGTGTGTGTGTGTGTGTGTTTTCTATGGTTTTCGCGGGTGTTTGTATGTAGGTCTTTGGTTATTCGGGTTTTCTCCCGCGTAAAATTGGAAGTGTCTTGGCGACATTTCGACGAAGTCTCATTCGTCATCTTCAGGCTGGTGTTTTCGGCTTCATGCTTCTAGGAGCAATGTGTGATCGCAGCTGTTTCTTCCTTTTAACTGCCAGTGGGGGTGTGAACTGATTGGGTGGGAGCTTGGCTGTGTTCTGATTGGGTGGAGGTGTGTTCTGATTGGGTGGAGGTTTGGCTGTGCTCTGATTGGCTAGGGATGTGTTCTCTTTGGGTAGGGGCTTGGTTGTGCTCAGGTTAGTTTGAGTTGCAGGGGAATTTGAGTTGGTGAGCTGCGTTGCTGTTGTTTGGCTTCACGTTCGTGGTCATGCCACATCTTCATGGTGGGTGTCAGTTTGTTTCATGTATGGATTGGAGGAGTTTAAAGTGGCTAATGATGCAGATGTGGTCTGGCTTCTGGTTTGTGGTCGTGCCTCGTCATCAGTGTGGGTCCTACCAGCAGACAAGGGCAGCACCACAGTGGTTATGAACACATCTGACCACTAAACCAAATTAACCAACCTACTCCAAGACCCCACATACAAACCCCTAAACACAGATCCCACCACCTACCTGGAAAAAATAACTAGATCTAAAATAAAAGCCTCCCCCATCAGCGAAGAGATCCAGCAAAGAATCATTCCCAGAGAGAAATCATCCAGATGTCCTAAGCTCTATGGTCTCCCCAAGATACACAAAGAAGGAACCCCACTTAGACCCATAGTCAGCTCCATAGGCTCACCTCTACAAAACCTAGCCAAATTTCTCACCAAACAACTACAGCCCTATGCAGAATGCATCACCTCACACATAAAAAACTCATTCCAGTTCATAGAGATCATAAAGAAACAAAACTTACAGCCCAGCGACCTACTCGTGAGCTTCAATGTCATATCCCTCTTCACCCAAGTGCCAATCAAAGAAGCCTTGACAGCTATCCAAAACAAATATAACCCCCGCAAGAACATCCTAGATCTGACCAACCACTGCCTATCCAACACATACTTCATCTATAATGGACAAAAATACAAACAAATAGAAGGAGCACCCGTGGGATCACCCCTCTCACCTGTCATTGCAAACCTCTACATGGAACACTTTGAAACCCAAGCTCTAGAAAAATCTGATCACAAACCCAAACTCTGGCTCAAATACTGTACGTAGACGACACCTTCATAATCTGGCCACACGGGAAAAAAAAACTGGACAACTTCCTCACACACCTCAACAGCCTACACCCCAAAATACTGTTCACCATGGAAACAGAAGCTAACAACCAACTTCCCTTCCTGAATGTCTTAGTCTACAAGAAATCCAATGGCTCCCTAGGACACACCATCTACCAGAAAAAAACACACACAAACCGCTATCTGCATGCACTCTCACACCACCACCCAGCACAGATTAACTCCGTAGCCAAGACACTCATCTTCAGAACAAAACGCTTAGCTGACCTAAAAACTGAACTACACACTCTCACTAATGTACTAACATACAACGGATTCCAAAGAAATAAAATTATCAACCTACTCCAAAAAGAAATCCCCACTAAAATCCAAGACAGAGAACAAGAAAACAGCAAAGCCCTCCTCCCATACATAAAAGTATGAAGGCTATTGCTTAACACATTGTAAGCCGCCCTGAGTCTCCGGAGAAGGGCGGCATATAAATCAAATTAAAAAAAAAAGGCACCACAGACAGAATAAGCAAGATCCTCCACAAACACAACATCAAGAGAGCATTCTGCACAAACCGAAAAATATCCACCATCCTAAGAAACCCCAAAGACAAAATTGAGTTAGAAAATCAAGGAGTATATAAAATCCCATGCACCGCCTGCCCCACCACATACATTGGACAAACCAACAGAAGAATAAGTGCACGCATTGAAGAACACAAGAACTCAGTCAGAAAAGTGGAACCAACTTCTTCCCTGGTCCAACACCTTAAAGCCACAGGACATGAAATTGACTTTAAAAAGACCAGAACTATTGCCAAAACTGAACACTTTAACAACAAAATAATCAGAGAAGCCATTGAGATAGAAAAACGCCCACACAGCATGAATAAACGAGATGATACCTCCCGCCTACCAGCCATTTGGAAACCCGCCCTTATTGACAAACGAGTCCCTAACACAAAGAATGACACCAGACCCACACTCACAAAAACCACACAGGGTATCACCACCATACTTCCACGCAAAAAGCAAACTCAAACCCACATCAATGATGAGACACAACCACAAACCAGAAGCCAGACCACAGCTGCATCATTAGCCACGTTAAACCCCTCCAATCCATACATCAAACAAACTGACACCCACCATGAAGATGTGGCCCGACCATGAACAGCAACGCAGCTCACCAGCTCAAATCCCCCTGCAAATCAGACTAACCCGAGCACAACCAAGCCCCTACCCAAACAGAACACATCCCTAGCCAATCAGAGCACAGCCAACCCCCCATCCAATCAGAGCACATCCAAACCTCGAACCAATCAGAACACACCTCCAACCAATCAGAACACAGCCAAGCTCCCACCCAATCAATTCACACCCCCACTGGCAGTTAAAAGGAAGAAACAGCTGTGATCACACATTGCTCCTAGAAGCACGAAGCTGAAAACACCAGCCTCAAGATGACGAATGAGACTTCGTCGAAACATCGCCAAGACACTTCCAATTTTACACGGGAGAAAACCCGAATAACCAAAGACCTACATACACACACACACACACACACACACACACACACATACACCGAGAGACAGAGAGAGTCACATCCACAACAATAGGCTACCATAAAATAATTATATATAGAGAGAGACACACATACACACACATATATACACATACACAGAGACACCAAGAGAGAGAGAGAGAGTAATTCACATCGATGTGTATGTGTATATATGTATGTGTATGTGTGTGTGTGTGTGTATATATATATATATATGAATGTAAAAAGTTAAAATAAAATTAAGTAAATAATAAATAATAAATAATTTATTTATTTATAATAAATATATTTATTTATTTATAACAATTATAATAAATATAATTAATATTTATTATATTTATAATTAAATAAATAAATATAATAATAAATAATAAATAATTTATTTATTTATACTAAATGTAATAAATAATAATAAATAAATAAATAAATAATAAAAATAAAAATAAAATAAAAAAGTTATATATATGAATATATATATAAGGGACCTTGAAGGTCTTCTAGTCCAACCCTCTGCTTAGGGAAGAAACCCTATACCACTTCAGACAAATAGTTATCCAATCTCTTCTTAAAAACTACCAGTGTTGGAGCATTTACAACTTCCAGTGGAACTGGCAAGTTGTTCCACTGATTAATTGTTCTAACTGTCAGGAAATTTCTCCTTAGTTCTAAGTTGCTTCTCTCCTGATCAGTTTCTACCCATTGCTTCTTGTCCTACCCTCGGGTTTTTTGGAGAATAGTTTGATACCCTCTTCTTTGTGGCAGTCCCTGAAATATTGGAACACTGCTATCATGTCATCCCTAGTCCTTCTTTTCATCAGACTAAACATACCAAGTTCCTGCAACTGTTCTTCATATGTTTTAGCCTCCAGTCCCCTAATCATCTTTGTTGCTCTTCTCTGCACTCTTTCTAGAGTCTCAACATCTTTTTTACATCGTGGTAACCAAAACTGGATACAGTATTCCAAGTGTGGCCTTACCAAGACATTATAAAGTGGTATTAACATGTGATGTTGATTCTATCCCTCTGTTTATGCAGCCTAGAACTGTGCTGGCTTTTTTGGCAGCTGCAGCACACTGTTGTCTCATATTAAGCACAATAGCTCATATTAATATTTATTATTAATAAATATTATTAATTAATAATTTAAGCACAGCCTCAGGTTGGGCTATACTGTAGAATGAATAAGGAGACACATATTTGTTTGGGATGCTCTATATTCACATTTGGATTGCGAAGCATTTATTTATTTATTTATTTATTTATTTATTTATTTATTTATCAAATTTTTATACCGCCCTTCTCCCAAAGGGACTCAGGGCGGTGTACAGCCAAGATAAAAATCAGCAATATAAAAGTTAAAAAAAAATTAAAATTATTAGATAGTTTGGCCAATCATCTAAAACACAATAACCCATTAAAATAATATTTTAGGCCAGGCCTGCTTGATGGAATAATAGTGTTTTAAGGGTGCGGCAGAAGGTACGGAGGTCGGAAATCCGACGAATCTCCGGGGGCAGCTCGTTCCAGAGGGCAGGTGCTCCCAGAGAAAAGGCTCTCCCCCTGGGAGTCGCCAGACGACACTGTCTAACCGATGGCACCCTGAGGAGACCCTCTCTGTGGGAGCGTACTGGTCGGTGGGAGGCTATCGGAGGCAGAAGGCGGTCTCATAAATATCCAGGTCCTATGCCATGGAGCGCTTTAAAGGTGGCAACCAACACCTTGAATCGCACCTGGAAGACCACTGGGAGCCAGTGCAGCTCGCACAGGAATGGTGTTACATGGGAGCACCGAGTCACCCGCATAATCACCCGCACGGCCACATTCTGGACCAGCTGGAGCCTCAGGGTGCTCTTCAAGGGGAGCCCCATATAGAGAGCATTACAGTAGTTCAGACAGGAAGTGATGAAAGTGTGAGTGACCGTGCGCAAGGTGTCCCGGTCCAGAAAGGGGCGCAACTGGTGGATCAGGCGAACCTGATAAAAAGCCCCCTTGGCCACAGCCATCAGATGATCTTCTAAAGACATCTGAGAGTCCAGGAGGACACCCAAGTTACGAACCCTCTCTGAGGGAGCCAAGGTCTCACCCCCTATAGTCAGTGATGGAACCAACTGACTATGACGGGACGCCGGAAACCACAGCCACTCAGTCTTGGAAGGTTGAGCCTAAGCTTGTTTCTCCCCATCCAGATCCGTACGGCCTCCAAGCACCGGGTCATCACTTCAAGGGCATCATTGGGGTGGCCCGGGGTGGAAATGTACAGCTGAGTGTCATCAGCGTACTGATGGAAATCCACCCCGAAGCCACAGATGATCTCACCCAGCGGCTTAACATAAATGTTGAATTGGAGAGGTGAGAGGACTGACCCCTGTGGCACCCCACAAACTAGGCGCCTCGGGATCAACCTCTGCCCCCCTGTCAACACATACTGTGTACGGTCAGAAAGGAAGGAGGAGAACCACCGTAACATGGTGCCCCCCCCAACCCCTCCAAACAATGCAGCATGATACCATGGTCGATGGTATTAAAAGCCGCTGAGAGATCTAATAGGACCAGGACAGAGGAACAGCCCCTATCATCAACCAATGTGACCAATGCCGTTTCCATGCTATACCCAGGCCTGAAGCCCGACTGGCATGAGTCAGTCACAGCATGAGTTACATGTTTTTATTTTGTTTATTTTTTTATAAATATCATTCCTTTTTTTAAAAAAAAATCCTATTCAAAATCTATCAGAAAATATGGTAATTTGCATTCTTCAAACACACCTGCATATTTAACAAAAAAAAAAATCAAATGAAGGAAAAATAAACTCTTCAGTTCATTCCGCACTGAACTAGCTTTTGGCTTAAAATAAAGTACTGTTCAGGTGTTACCTGAACTTGAGATAAGCAGCTTTCTTTCCTATCACAGAGGTGAATTATTTGTTACGTTTAATGAATATGGCTCCAAGTGGCTACAAAGGATCTTCAAAAATGTATTAAGCATCAAAAACTCTATATTACATACATTTATAATTATATTAGAATTCATGCACTATACTCACAACAGATATATATTTGTCATTCCACTTTTGACAAATGAATGGTTGTTTTAATTCATCGCTATCCCAATCACCAGGTGACATCAGTGAAAAGAATCTATACAACTGTTTACAACAGGAATCCTTACTGTAGACAGGATCATTTCTCATCAGAAAGCATAGACAGGCTACATTCCTAAAATACTTAATGTCTCTTTACTTAAATCGACCCATTCCACCTTGTCAAGGAGGGAGGGAATGGCATATCCCGTCGGTCAAGGAGTTTTGATTGGTGGGATCTAAGGGGAGGGCCTTCTCAGCTTCTCATTAGATCTCCACAAGTTAGGGAGCCTCCACTTAAGACCTAACTTTGCCAAGTAACAATGGGGCTCTAAAAGTACAATGCAAGTTGGCATGGCTGCTGACCTGAGGATGCTCCTACTTGTTAACCTCCTAGCCATTTGAATTTTGAACCTTTATTTTTATCTTTACTTTGAAGTTTTTGAATCTGCTTTTTTTAAATGTATGCATTTATTTGTGTATTGATATGGTTATATTATGATGTTATACATTGTCCAAAGTCTTTGTGGTAAGATGAGTGGCATAGAAATTTGATAAAATAAATAAATACTTACTTTACCATCAAGTCTAGGATGGGGATGGGATATTTATTTTATTTCTTTATTTATTTCTTTAAATTTGTATACTGCCCTTCTCCCTGAGGACTCAGGGCGGTGAACAGCCAAATAAAAACATAAACTACAAACATTAAAATACAATTTAAAAGATATATATAAATTTGGCTCCATGATTAAAAACAATAACAAACAATTAAAAACATTTTAAAAAGTGTTAGGCCAGCCCGGCTTGCTGGAAAAAGAAGGTTTTAAGGGCACAGCGGAAGGCACTGACGTCTTGGATTCTCCTTATCTCTGGGGGCAGCTGATTCCAGAGGGTAGGTGCCCCCACAGAGAAGGCCCTCCCCCTGGGGGTCACCAGCCTGCACTGTTTGGCTGATGGCACCCCAAGGAGGCCCTCTCTGTGGGAGCGCACAGGTCGATGGGAGGTCGTCGGTGGCAGCAGGCGGTCTCGAAGATAGCTAGGCCCTATGCCATGGAGAGCTTTAAAGGTGATAACCAACACCTTGAAGCGCACCCGGAAGACCACCGGGAGCCAGTACAGCTCACGCAGGAGCGGTGTTACATGGGAGCGCCATGCTGCTCCCGTGACTACCTGCGCGGCCAGATTCTGGACCAGTTGGAGCCTCCGGGTGCTCTTCAAGGGGAGCCCCATGTAGAGAGTTTTGCAGTAGTCCAGGCGAGAGGTGACGAGGGCATGAGTGACTGTGCACAGGGAATCCCGATCAAGAAAGGGCCGCAACTGACGGATCAGGCGAACCTGACCAAAAGTCAGATATATAAGCCTTAATAGAGCTGAAATTTGTTATGGAATGAAATGATATTGAAATATAAATATGAATTTCTTTGCCACCACAATTCTTTGTGGTAGGGCAGTATTTTTCAATCTTGGCAACTTTAAGATGTGCATATTTCAACTCCTAAAATTCCCCAGCCAGAATAGCTGGGGAATTCTGGGAGTTGAAGTCCACTGTAGAGGAGTTGAGAAGTTGAGAAACACTGTAGTAAGTCATTTCACTGAATATGCCTTCAGGTACATTTACCTGCAAGCTTGACAGAGTATCAGTGAAGTTAAATTAGTGTATTGAACAGAACATTTATATTACTTTGAAAACCTATGTCAGTCTATATTTTTCCTAAAGCAATATATGCTGTGTAACAAAACTATATGGCATCAAGAGGATAAAACGTTTTTGGAACATTGGCTCTGTCAGAAATACTTTTCAATATATGTACGTTTTAGTACTGCCTCCACATTATTTTACTGGTGCAGCTTGGTCTGATGGCAATAATTTATCCAATGTGGTGACAATTGGTTCAACATTTTAGCATTCACCTTAAAATGAGAAATCAAAGCAATGAAATACAATATAGTTACCAGACTCTAATTCACATTTTAATGTACGTGGTAGTGCACATTCAGTTTGAACTCATTTTCTGATCCAAAAATTGATCTATGTGCTTTCAGCATAAACCTCATTCTCTGTCTATTCCCAAGAATCAGTATCTATATTTTATACATTATTATAAGTGCAATCAAGCTGTGATATATGAAAACGTTTTAAATACCTTATTGATTGGGGAAAAAAATCTATGAATTTAAAATGAATCTTCTCCATAAAAGAAATAAGATGAAAAATATTTTGAGTCCATAATTTATTCTCAGTGAATTTAAAGTAACCAATTCAAAGTTATAGGGGAAAAGACTTTCTGTCAGTAACATGCTCACCCAAACACTGGGTATAAATGGCCATAACAATCTTTTCTACTGATAAAATTGTATAAAATTGTAAAAAAATTATACACTTTTCATCATTTTTTTGCTGAAAGGATACATAGGAGCTTTTAAGAAGGGCTTTACATTTCTGTATGTAATTCATAACATATCTCCGTTATTTATTTTAGCGGAGAAGTATTGAAAGTATTTTTTTCCTTGCACATTTTTTCCTTTACTTATACCTATGGTTTAAATGAAGTCTCCTTTGTGATTATATTTTATTCTGTAATTTAGTGATTAAAAATTATAGCAATGTCACCCATAATTCTTTGGATCTGAATCTGAAACTGAAACTCAACATTTGGGTGGTCAATAGTGTTATAATTCATATCAGTTAATATTCATATGTTAATTCTACAAAAGATTTAATTATCTCTCTATCCGCTTGTCTAAAAAAATCACTAAATATTAATTCCAGAAGAGGGGGAGAAAGAAAAGAAAAGAGTTCTCTCACTGATTTATGTAATCATTCCTCCTACATGTTTAGCTTTATAAAGTGTTTGAATCTGTCTATTTTATGGTTTAAAATTCACTGCTTTTGTGCATCACACAATCTTTGTTAATAGATGTAGTGTGTGATAAATATCATTTTGTATTAATGATAGTATTAGCATTATTATTAATATAATTAGTGAGAAAGATTTCTAAACATGCATGCATCCACACAAATATACATTGATGCATATATTCCATATTAAGACTAAACAGCTTTTCTTCTGAAACATTATTTTAAAGACCATAATTCAATACTTGACAGCTTTTTGTTAAACTGGTCTTGATAACCTGACAAAAGGACTTGTTTTTATGGCTACTGGATGACAATCCAGTATTTTTAGTCTCTTTGAAACCCAACACATTTGAAGGGCATCCTTCAGATTACTGAGACAGTCTGACAGTTTAGACAGGCCATCATAATAGTTTAAACTGTATTTCTAGGAGATTCTTAAAGACAGACAAGTTAGACTGCTTGGAAAGCTGAGATTTCACCCAACTCAGCTTTTGATTTCAGGTCATCTTTTGTTAATGCAATTAACCCATGCCAAGATCTTTCATATTAACATTTTTTTAAAAAAGGGGGAAGCCTTGAAGCACTTCTTTGTTCATGCCTTTCATCCTGTATTACACTATTGGACACTTCAACAATGGAGTGTATTATTCAAAGTTGCTTCATAATTGTAAAGCAGTAATTAAGTTTTACAATAATTAATGGATGTAGCATTTGCTTGATAAAAAGGCAAGCCTTGTGGAAAATAAAATTGTTTGCTTCATATTATTTATGTAAAAAAAGATAGAAAGAAAATAGATATTGTAAATTCTCTCTATTCCTTTTTTGCCTTTGAAATGTTAATCAGCATGCATGAAGGAACAATGTTGGAACAAGAAGCAAATATTAGACCTTAAAAAATTAAGGAGCATATTCAGAATAATAGGTTTGACCACATTTACCTAATACATATTTATATCAGTGACATTCTCATGATAGTAGTCAGTAGGCTTTTTTTTAAAGATAATATATTGATATCAGGCTAAATTATTGTCATTATCATCATCATTATCTCCTCACTAAGTGCTAATGTGCAGCACTTTGAATATAAGACAAAAGGAGAACAATGCTTACATAGCAACTACCAGTAACTCCTTTTTTCTCAGGATCACATGAGCTGCAACACAAAGATATGTTACACATAAGGAGTTGCATAAAAGTGCTACATACACACCACCATGAATTCCAAAACATCTTTTTCCCCTTGAAGAATTTGTACAATCCAATTTAACTACAGGAGGAACACTAGTTCAAATCTCAGCAATAACTTTGATGGAGATTGCATTTTAAATAGGTGAATGTGGAAGAAAATCCATGCAGTGGCCAACATGATGTCTTCCTTCCTGTTTTTGCTCTTTTCTGGGACTTTAAGACAGCTTAAAGAAAGTTGCACCATCCGTCATTTCCAATTATAAAAGGAAAATGCTGAAATCACTGATATGTAGATTTAATTGGGGAAAATATGCTTGGTGGTGGGAAGAGTAGAAAGAGAAAAGGTGTAACTGAGGAAGTGAACTGTCAATTCAATAGGTATCTGGTATTAAAGGGAGACTTGGACCTTACCAAATGAGCAGCAGATACTCTGAAAGATTTGCACAGCCCACAAGCTTCATCATTTCAGCAGAAATTAAAAAGAACCTGTTCCCATTTGGTAACAGATTAACAGAGTTGGAAGGGACCTTGCAGGTCATCTAGTCAAACTCCCTGCCGAAGCAGGAGATCCTATATCTGCCTCTACCTAGGATTGAACTCACAACCTCCTTATTGTGAGTTCCTTTTCCCAGCCCAGTATAGACTGAGAAACTACACAGGCAATGATTCAGCAGCAGTTTAGAACAGCAGCTGACAGCCACAGTAACCACTAACTCAAGTTAAATTACCTGGAATACAGAAAAAAGAAAAGTTATTTTTTTAGTGGCCTATACCATTTCCCAAAAAAGATCCCTCCCAGTGAACAATATTTTATTCTACATTTTTCTTAACTCTTCTTATGTAATATAATATGGGGCTATTTTACAGAATAGAACATGTCAATGATGTTGACTGTGAGTTAGCGTGCTTATACCTGAGTTAGGAGATGGCAGAAAGTCCTGTTTTTTATTATAAAATAATCAGTTCTCTCTCCTCTGCTCTTTAACATCTATATGAAACCACTGGGTGATATCATTCGTGGTTTTGGGGTGAGGTATCATCAATATGCTGATGATACCTCAAACAAGAAAATATCAAATAGTTTATGAATGAATGTTAAGTATTAGAAGTATTTTGTTATTTAAAGTGGAGTTAAGGTTTCAGGGGGAAGTTAGTAGTCCGAGGATAAGTAGGTTAATCTAGTTTATGATTGTTAAATGAAACACCTTGTATTTTGCTCTGGGAAGTCTGGGAGGGAGGGTGGGATGAGGGGAGGGAAAGGGTGGGGGGAATATTGGGGGGAGGAAAATTTTTGTTTTTTGTAAAACTTTTCAATTAAAAAAAAAATATGCTGATGATACCCAGCTTTACATCTCCACCCCTGATCACCCTAGTGATGCCCTTTCCATGATGTCCCATTGCCTGGAAGCGGTGCGGGTTTGGGTGGGGAGGAACAGACTTAGACTCAACCCTTCCAAGACTGAGTGGCTGTGGATGCCGGCATCTCGGGATCTGGAGGTTCCAACTTTAATGATCGGGGGGGAGACTCTTACTCCCTCTGATAGGGTTCGCAACCTGGGCATCTTCCTGGATTCTCGGCTGTCCTTGGATGACCATCTGATGGCCGTAACCAGGGGGGCCTTTGCACAGGTGCGTCTTGTGCGCCAGTTGCGCCCTTTCCTAGACCGGGATGCCCTCACCACGGTCACTCACGCCCTCGTTACCTCTAGGTTGGACTACTGTAACACCCACTACATGGGGCTGCCCTTGGGATGCATCCAGAGGCTCCAGCTAGTCCAGAATGCGACCGCGTGGATGATTACAGGGGCCTATTGATACTCCCGTGTAACACCTCTCCTGCACAAGCTGCACTGGCTTCCAGTGGCATTCCGGATTCATTTCAAGGTGCTGGTGCTTACCTATAAAGCCCTTCATGGCTTAGGCCTGGTACTTGCAGAACCATCTCAGCTGCTCTCCCACCGTCCCGTGTGCTCTCACAGAGTGGGCCTCCTCAGGGTGCCTTCAGCCAAACAATGTCGGCTGACGGCCCCCAGGAGGAAAGCGTTCTCTGTGGGAGACCCGACCCTCTAGAATGATTTGCCTGCCGAGCTCAGGACAGCCCCCGACCTCCTTTCTTTCCATCGTGAGTTGAAGACGTGGCTCTTTCGTCAACTTAACTGATCCACTATGGGTATACATTGTTATAATTTTAAACTGTTTTAATTGGGTTGTTGATTTTAATTTTATTGTGATTTGTATTGGATATTGTTTTTGTAAGCCGCCCTGAGTCCCTCGGGAGAATAGCAGCATATAAATCGCAATAATAAAATAAATAAATAAATAAATAAATAAATAAATCTTCAACATTCTGTTGTTTTATTAATTTTACATCATTTAATTAACACCACAAATTCTAAAGCAACCTACGAATAATATTTTTGAAAGAAATTCTCCTTTATAGGAACAGCTTTGGAAAATTGGAAGATGTACTTTGACAGAATATTAATTTTCATTAAGTATCAGTTGAAAAGGAGTCCACTTTGGGTAACTATGGGTAACCCTAGTCAACTACTGATTTAGACTGTCCTTTTTCCCTCTTGGCTTTGCCCCACTAACTATGTGGAATGATTTAGGCAGGACAAGGCAGTGACAACTCAAGTCTCATTTTTGGGATTCTCTCCAGGTCTTCTATTCTGCAAGGAGCTTCTATTCTACATGAAGCTGATCAGGCCAAAGTGCCCATTAAACAGTATAGAGCACCAATTGGACTTAGCCAGAACCCCAATATTTTTCACCAGCAAAACCTGACTCAAGCCGCCTTGAGTCTTCGGAGAAAGGCGGCATACAAGTTGAACAAACAAACAAACAAACAAACAAATAAATAAATAAATAAATAAATAAATAAATAAAACAAAACCAATAGGTACTCTGCCTCCCCTGCATACTTAACGAATCTTAAACTATCTAATCATCATAGGGCCTTTACTCTAACATGATGTCATGTTATCTCCTCTACTATCCTTGAAGGCTGATAGTGATGATCCCTAATGATAGAGAATTGACCTGTGAGTCTGTACACATAGAAACAATAGAACATATGTTTCTCCAATGCCCATACTACAGAGGCATTTGTTCTAGCCTCATTTCACCATTGTTGCCTAAATATCCGGGTGAATAGGACAATTTTACACCTCGCCACTGCTCTCTGTTACCAATCTTGCTACAATATACAATACTACCAAGTTCTGCATGGCAGCCCTTAAAATTTCTCACAAATCAATTTTATGCCACAAATCAATTTTAATATGTATCTATACTGTCATTATAGAGGGCTTGTATTATTAAGTTATTGCCCTGCTTTTTATGCCCATTTATTGTTTCTACCCCTTCTTTTAGACTTTCATAAATTCTTTTTAGATTTATGATATTTTTAGCTTTTGGTGTAATTTAATGTTTGTATTTTACGTTTTAAAATTTCTTGTATCCCACTCTCTTTATGCTGGTCTTTGACTGTAACAAAGATTGATTTGATCTGAACATCTTTTAAAAATTGGAAGATGTATTTTGACACATTATTAATTTTCATTAAGTGTCAGTGGGAGAGCAGATCATTTCTCAGATCAGCAACTCTCCTCCCTATTCACATTCAATCTTCCACATGTCCAGTGCAACATGAAAAAAGACAGATGATACACATATAATATCTCAGAACTGCAGAACCAGTAGCCCTTCAGATGCTGCTGAAAATGCCTGCCATTAGTCTCAGCCAGGATAGCCATTGGCCAACAGTGAAGGCTGCTAAATTTTAGTTCAGTAACCTCTAGAAGTCCAGACCTTTTTCTTCCTTATACATACCATGATTAGCAATGTCTCTGATGATGGATTATATGCAAGACATTCAAGAGAATCCAGGAGTTTACCTCATGTTACTTTCATCTGAATAATCTGGACAAAGCCAGAATTTCAAGAACTACAATATGATTTCATCCATTTTTATTTCTTAGACATTAACTTACTCTCTGCAGAGCAAATTACTTTAAACTAGAAGAAGGTACTAAAACAAGACAAAACGCCGAAGATTTGACTGTGAGATGGCAAAAGTCAGATGCAGGGAGATACAGCTATCATAAATGAGACTTCTATTAGAAACTGGTTTGAAGTAAAGATTTATTTACAATAAAATAATTACATTATTGATTTTTATTTCTAATTAATATTTTACAAATATATTTGCTATTAATATTTACTTATATTTTCAAACATAGTTTATAATTTATCTTATATTGTGTCTCTATTATTGTATAGTTTTTAACACACTATTTCTGTGTACAATCTTTGCATTTTTTTACTCTGTCCATTTTCTCTGTTCTTATGTATGTTTTCTTAAACTTTTCTTTAACTCATCCATTGGAAAAACCAGCTGGTTCATTCATTGATTCATTCATTCACTAATTAATTCTTCATTCATTCACTCATTCATTCATTCAATTTCTATGGTTGCCCATCTCAACAGTTGACTCTGGGTGGTAAACATAAAAATTAAACCAACTGGGTAGAAACAACTAGGAAAAAATAATCCCTCAGGTAATTTTATAACATGATAAAAGTGATAAGCAGCACCCTGAATTGAACCCTAAAATATGCTGGCAACTAATACAGCTCACAAAGCAACTGTATTACAAGGTAGTATTCAACACCACTTACTACTCAAGCTGTTGCATTCTACACCAGTTGATGCATCTTTGATTCTTGAAGTCTTCCATATCCACAGTCATTTTCCTAGCTTGTAAGGAGCATTACCCTATGGTAGCCAAAGATTAGGAGTAGTCTGATAACACATTTTCAGACTAAGAAAAACTTATTTTTATGAGTTGCACCTCACTTCACTGGCTTATTTTTATACAGACATACACACACACACACACACACATTTAGAAGCAACTATGTGGAAAGAGTTTCCTTCTGTTTTTGTTATTTATAAAATACAAGGCTAAAACATCAGTAGGAAAAAGGTTTGCTCAGGATCCCTAAATTGAAATCTAATGTGGTAAGGAATGTCCACAAAAATAATTCGGGTTTATAAAAGTAAAAATGTATAACAAATATTCACTTTAATTCCTTTAGCCAAATAATAAGAAATTCACTATATCTTTTGAAAAATAAAGATTTGGATAATCAGAGTTGACTCAAAGTTTTGCCAAAAATTTCCTTGGCAACAAAATCTATTTACCAGTTCCTGAATCTTAAAAGTGGAATTAAACTGCTATATATTTTCACAGATTGTAAAGGCTAGACTAAAGTGACTTAGATATTCTTGTATACCATTCTTCCCTGCACAAGATATTTGGTTGGTTTTAAAGACAACTAGCTTCACTTTTAATGCCATGGTGTAGCTGCTTGGCAGATATTGCTGGAACTGTCATCTTTCTTCCATGGAGATGTCTTAATCCTGTGATCAAAGGTGAGAAAAATAATACAGACAATATTCAACAGGGATATCAACTAGAGTGATTTTATTATTATAAATATATCAATTCTATTTTATTATAGAAAATAACAGAGTGAATAATTTAGAATAGTAGTAAGATGCATAGGATAACTATCCTGTGTCTCTGGGTGTGCATGTATAATTTTTTAATTGCAAGTCTAGATTGCACAAATCTATCATACATTTATCTACAAGACTTATTTGGATGTCTTTCACTGCTTTTGCACCTTTCATCTCTTATCCTTCCCCCACATGTCCTAAACTTATTCATTGGACTTTGCTTTTTAACCACTTCTCAAGAGGGTTTAAAAGGAGGCTGTCCTTCCCTCCCTCTTTCCTCTTTATCTGATAAAAACCTTGAATGGTACAAAAAAAAATAATGCTTCTTTTCAAGCCCAGTTGGAATCTGGCATCTAGATCACCTTTCGTTTGTACTGTACTTCTAACATAACATTTTTTCTTAGCAGTATCCAGTTCTTCTGCCAACTACTTTCTCTCAGATCCTTTTTTTTCTATTGTTGGGACATCTGTTGCCTATCCTTTCTTCTCTGCAGATCCTCTCTCCTTCCTCTTCTGTCTTCAGTATTTTGATTTCTTCTTCCCCATATTACATTACAGCAGGGGTGAAATCTAAAATTTTTCCCTACCGGTTCTGTGGGTGTGGCTTGGTGGGGGGGTGTCCTGTGACTGAGTGGGCATGGCCAACTCAATGTCACTCGCAGCCACGCCCACTCAGTCACAAGACCCCCTTCCACCAAGCCATGCCCACAGAACCCGATAGGAAAACTTTTTAAATTTCTTTCTCCCACGACTCCGCCCACCTGTCCCATTCCCCAGACTCCTACTGCTCACCTTTCTCCCGCAGCTGGCTGTCAGGGAAGACAAGCACCCAAAAGGTACCAGAGTTGCTCACTCTCCTTCTTAAATGAGCCTCTCTGGTCTACGCACCGGTTGTGCAAGCGCACAGGTTATTTAATTCAGCGGCAGGTTGGATGTGTGCTTGCACAGCCAGCACGTGGACCAGAGTGGCTCATTCAAGAAAGAGAGTGAGCAACTCTGATACCTTTCGGGCACTTGCCTTCCCTAACAGTCAGCCGCGAGAGAAAGGTGAGTAGTAGGAGTCTGGGAATGGTGCATTCCTCGAGTCTGGGAAATGGGGTGGGTGGGCGGAGCCTCCAGCTGCCATTGCTACTGGTTCTCCGAACCACCGGCCATCATTGCTACCTACTTGCTCGAGCCAGTCTGAACCGGGAGCATTCCATCCCTGCATTACAGTAGAAGAACTTCTGTAGCACATGCATGAACACAAAACAAAATTTGCTTCATAAATTTTTGGCTAGAAATATGCTTGATCACATTTCAGGAAGTTTAGAGATAATGGACAGTTTCTGTTAAGGTAATTTCATTTATCATATTCCAGCAAGTGAAACAAATAGGATGACAATATAAAATTTCCACAGCAGATACAGGGGAAAAAATACCATAATTACATAGTCCTCCCATCTCTACCCAGTTCCTTTAAAAGGACTGTTTGATGTGAATTTTTTTCTCCATGCATTTTCAAAGACAAATCTGTTGTCTTGACATGGTCTTCAGCTTGTTAGTTTTATTTTCTGTCTTTATCGTATCTCACAAAAACATTATATAAAGCTTGCTTGTGCTATATCAAGTTTTATTTGATTTAATTCTATAACTCTTATTGATATCTCTTGCAAATTCAGATAGATTCCAAAATAGGATCTAAGAAACATAAACACTTTTCCATATCACTTATCCTAATTTTAATTATTTTGTAATTTTTTCCCAAAGATATACTGCCTATTGTTTTGAAAACGGAAAGTGAAATAAAATAAAATTATTTCTAATATTTCAGAATTCAATAATTTTTAATGAGTCTTCTATTCATATTCATTTTCATCATATTAATTATTGCTTTTTGAACATGAAACAAAGTCTCCATTTTAACATTGAACTTACTTACCAGAAAAGCGGTGTAGCACTCTGACTTCCAAATTCAAAAGGAGTGCGGAGAAGATACAGATGCAATTAAATTCTTGTAATAAATAATCCGTTTGCTGCTGATATATTCTGGTTCTAGGCAATTAATAGCATAAGAACTAGGATTTTTCCTCCAAACGATTGATTAAAACTACTTCTTAACTATATGACAGCTGATAGCAAGAATTAACTTCATTCTGATTCTTTGCAATGCTAGATATTGAGCAGTACTATAATTATTGCTGCATGAAATTGCATTTTACTATTTTATGAATGATCTCTACTAACATTTAGAGATCATAAACTATGAGGAGATCATTAAGACTATCAACTTAAAAAAAAACCAGATAATATTAACTTTAATTACATTTGGGCAAATGCTTGAAAAGATAATAGGAAGAGTCCTGTCTAGATATGAGTTAAAGCTCAAAAATGTTTGACACGTTAACAATCAAGTAAAATTCAAGACAATTATTCTTTCTACACAGATAGAAAACTAAATTACTGTCCTTAACAGTTAACTTTATATTGACCAATAGAATATATACATTTCTATTAGTATGATAAAAAGCTTATTTTTCGGACATTGGCTATTATCTGGAATGATAAATCTGTGTCATATTAATTATAAATATATTTTCAAAGCCTATTTATATAATATAAGGAATTAGGCCACATATAAATTTACTACTATATTAATTTATTATGATTATTAAGAAAAAGAGTTCCAAGAATAGGAATGCTCGATAAATCAATGGTAAGGTGCTATGAAGGGGATGTCATCATGTAAACATTAAATGTTGTATTAGTAGAATATAAAGATCATAACATACATATTTAATATTCTTTAAAACTCTAATCCACTTATTTGTTCACATTTATGTTAAATTATCAATATTAATCCCAGCAATAATCTCAAATTGTTTATAAAAATAAAGCATAGGTTTTTAATTTGAAGTTTTTCTTGAATTTCTAAAGTAATGCCATTTATAAATTTTAAACAAATCTAAATTTTTGAGCATAGCCAATGTTTTGAGTGTTCAACAATAAAGCAATTAATGTATATGATGATAAGGATCAAATTTAAATTTACTTCCCAACATCACCAATAAATAATTTCAGCCTTAAATGTTTTACAAAAACCTAAAATGCAGCAAATGCCCTGCCAAGCTATAAACAGGATAAAGTAATAACTTTCAAAGTTGTGCTTATAAAATCTTTCAGAAAAATCATAGCCCATAAGTAAACAGACCTATAGAAGCCCAATGACAGAACAGGGCTTCTATTAGCCATTTCTTCTCAGTATTTTATTAAGATGTTTGAAATATCTAGTATTGCCAGGTATCTTAACACAAGAAATCAACTAGCAGTGTATATATTAATTTAAGGCAGACACACAAACATATCTTGAATTAATATTTATTTTAATTACATTGTCTCCTTGCTATAAACTCATACAGATTTAAACCATTTATTAGTCAATATTAATATGAATTAAGAAATAATTAAGAGATAATCTGCAGAATTTGTGAGTCTGTTTTGATTGAACAAATTTTAAAAACTACCAATAAGTAATAAAACATTACAAATTTCAAATAAAAGTTATTACAAGAATATTCTTGATGAGTTTGCTGAGATTCTGTCAGTGAAGAAATAATTCCACCAAAAGAATAGGAATAGCACATCTTAATATAGTTTATAAAACTGAAGGAAATATTACTTAATTAAAACACCGTCTGAAATTGAAACCACATTCTACCAAAAGTTTTATGTACAAATATATGATTATAATATATTTAAAAATAATATAATATCACCTGAAGGCTAAGATGAAATGTTCATAGATGGACAATTGAAGATAATAAACAATGAACTCTTTATGTCAGAATTTCTCTCAATACATTGCAATGGAAAATAATTTATAATCAGAAAGTTCACTACCAGCATTCAAATTGATGTTTGCAATAGCTATATTGAAGCATAATTATCAAATATCCAAGATGGAATCATTAGCCAACTATAATCAAGAAAAGGATCATTATTATTCAATATCATAGGAGCAAGCAATTAATAATGTCTTCAATCTATATCAGGAGCCTAGGCTATTTTCATTAATTTAATAGTACCTATTATTTCTTGAAGTAATAATGGTCTTGGGTAACCTTCAGGAAGTTTATTTTATATAAAATAGATTTAATGTGTTTGTATTGTAAAATCAGAAACAAAAATGAAAAGAATTGCAGGATTTTGTGAATTCAAGTAATTCTACGCATTAATTGTAAAAATAGTATTACTTTGTCTTCGAATACAACAGACCATTTAATGAACATTCAAAGTTACAACAGATTCCCCCCCCCCCAAAAAAATCTATGTACAACCCATTTCAAACTTATGGCAGCTGCAGCAGCCCTATGGTCATTAGCTCTTATAACCCACTACAGACAAGTCACTGCAGTGTCCCCACGCTTTTTTCTCCCCATCCCACCCTGCTGGAACCTGCAACACTTGAGCCTGTTCCCCACACATCCATCACACAACAATTTACCTTTTGAAGTTTTTCAGATCTCATGTTATAGAAGGAGGACAGGCAGGGGTGAAATGCTACTGGTTTGCTCCAGTTCGTATGAACCGGTAGTGATAAAAATTACTGGTTTGGGTGAACCAGTAGTAAAAAAAAAAGCTACCGGTTCGGGCAAACTGGTAGTTTAAAAAAAGCTACTGGTTCTTCTGACCTGATAGTTAGCTACCAGTTCAGTTGAACCAACAGTTTAAAAAGCTATTTATATTTATAATGGCAGGGGAAGAAGGCAAGAATCAACTTAAAACTGTTACAAGATGCAAGAACCAGAGGAGGGTTCGGACTACCAAACTGGAAATTATATTACCAGGCAGCAGTGTTAACATGGATGAAAGAATGGATTGTACTGAGAAATACAAGACTATTAAAATTGGAGGGACATCATTTGCAATTGGGTTGGCATGCCTTTTTATGGTATGGAAAAAATAAGATACATGGTTATTTTCAAAGACATTATATAAGAAATGCTTTATTAGTAGTATGGGAGAAAATTAGAGAACATCATTATTTGAAGATACCAGTTTGGCTTTCGACCATGGAAGCACTAATACATCCAAATATTATTAATATGGAAAATATTGTCAGATATACGGTAGTTTAAAAAAGCTACCGGTTCCTCCAAACCAGTATTTCTGACTATCAGCTGTGCCATGGGGTTTAGCTTTGCTAGAAAGCAGGAAATCCTGCTTTCTAGCAAAGCTAAATCGTGCTGCACATCTGATTCCCCCTCCCCTCACTGCTCTACTTAACTTCCCAAGTCTCCTTTTGGTGCGTATTGCGCATGCGCATGCACAGCATGCATTTGGCACACACTGTGCATGCGCAGCCAGCGAACCGATAGCAAACCAGTTCAGATTTTACCACTGAGGGCACGCCATGTGTCCCTGAGTTATGTGGCAGTGATCCAAATGCAGCTGCCATTTTGTCCCACCTGCTTGTGGGCAGCGACAAAATGGCAGCCACCAGACAAACTGTTTAATTTTTCTGCCTTAGGAAGTCTGCACAATGCTGCAGAAGCTTCAACAGCACTATGCAGACCTTGTTAAGACAGAAAGCTAAGCAATGCCCCTAGGTTATATAAGCAGTGACTGAAATATGACCATCATGTGGGTGGGACAAAATTGCAGCCACTTATACAATTATGCCATGCGGCAGCACAAAAAAGCAAGTCATTTCAGAACTCTAGAAGATCTTGGTGTTCTTCAAAAGTGAGAAGAAGGATTTTTATCCTAATGTGGTGGAAGCCAGGTCTAAGGCGTGGTAGGACCTATTGGGAATGGGAAAAGGCCTCTTGGGACCCAAGGCACAGGAAGTGGAGCATGGAGTATCTCACAGGTGGGGAAGGTCTTGGGAGGCCAAGGAACATGGGCCTAGGCCTGTGCTAGGCCTCCAATTGCTTCCCTCATCCATCATCATCATCATCATCATTATTATAGAATCAATACTAATGTAATGAACAGTTGTAAATATTTTGATTATTATATCCTAAAAATACTATGTGTACCCAGACAGCACTCTATTTAATTGAAAATTGAATTTTTATACATTATAAAATAAAAACTTGATGGAAAAAAAAAAGAAGATAAAAAATGTTCATGGATGATATTCAAGCAGAAACCTCTTTCCAATCTTGTTCACAATAGTAGCCAGTAAATAGGGAAGGCATGAAAGCCTTAAAAATTTATCTATCATTTTCAAGTGACTTAACTCCCTAATTTTTTTTTAGTTTTTGTTTTTTTCAGGTCAAAATAATGATCAAGCCATATACCAAATTTTCCATTCATTTCAGAAGAAAGAAAAAGATGAATCTAGGTTGGCAAATACAAATACGTTACTGCATTTTTTCAAAAGTGAAAGAAAAAAAGTATTATAAAAGTCTTTTGATACACTATAGAAAAATATTGTATACCTATCCTTCTAAATTCTACTTTATAAAGCAAATTTTATAGGCTATGGATGTGGGTTTTTTTAAAAAAAAATCATTTGATTACCAATGCATCAAAAGAAGCTGAGATCCATTATATTCTGCCCACCCAAGACTGATGTATTTGTAACCTTAAAGCTATAAACATTCTGGTTAAACTTAGTGTCATTGAAATGAAAAATAATTGCTCACTGCTAGCTATAAAGTAAGTATGTTTATTTTGCCAAGGGCAACACTTAACACAAATTTGTAAATAGCTGGCAAGTTAAAAATCATGGATATCGTAACCTAGCTAATTAAATTCTGCATCTAATGGAGTGAAATGTATTGACAGCTCACTAAAATGAATTAACAGAAGCAATAACTGCATGTTGTGGCATGTAATAAAATGTTAGGTGGGGGTTTATGCAGTAAGAATGTCATTGTTAAATTATTCTGGGCCAATCCATTAACATATAACACCCAATTACTATTCTTTAATCACTGTAGACATTTCTGATGTTGAAAAAGAGTTTACTTTGGTCATTCTTTTAAAGTTATCCACATCTAAGAAATTGAACACTTATTAAATATTGTGAAAGACAATAGATTGATGTCAAATAAATGGCATTTTTATATCAATTCAGATAGAATTAATTTTGTTTTCAATCACTCAGGCACTTTCAAGCTATAATTTTGTTCAAAGAATGAATTTATGTAGGTTTCAATAAAATAAATGAAATAAATGAAATTCTAAGGCCACACTTGGAAAACTGCATTTAGTTTTGGTCTCCACAATATAAAAAAGATGTTGAGACTCTAGAAAGAGTGCAGAGAAGAGCAACAAAGATGATTAGGGGACTGGAGGCTAAAACATATGAAGAACAGTTGCAGGAACTGGCTATGTCTAGTTTAATGAAAAGAAGGACTAGGTGAGACATGATAGCAGTGTTCCAATATCTCAGGGGCTGCCATAAATAAGATGGAGTCAAGCTATTCTCCAAAGCACTAAGGGTAGAACAAGAAGCAATGGGTGGAAACTAATCAAGGAAAGAAGCAATTTAGAACTAAGGAGAAATTTCCTGACAGTTAGAACAATTTATCAGTGGAACAACTTGCCTCCAACACTGGAAGTTTTTAAGAAGATGTTGGATAACCATTTGTCTGAAGTGGTGTAGGGTTTCCTGCCTAAGCAGGGGGTTGGACTAGAAGACCTCCAAGGTCACATCTAACTCTGTTATTCTGTTCTGTTCTGTTCTGTTCTGTTCTGTTCTGTTCTGTTCTGTTCTGTTCTGTTCTATTCTATTCTATTCTATTCTATTCTATTCTATTCAGAACTATGAACACCTTCTCATCAGGGGTTTCATAAGATCTTTTTATAGGGAATGTGCTTAGATAGTCTAGGAATAGACTATGCACACACACACACACACACACACACACACAAACATTCTGCTTTCCCTGCAACTATCAGTTTCTTACATGTGGCTGATAACTTTGCAGGATCCCTTTACTTATCTATGTTTCAGCTCTTGGGTAATTTTACTGTAAGGCACATTCACACTCACAATATGTGAAATTCCCCCTGCTCCATCACTCTTGTACCATCTGAGTCCACTAGGAGAAGGGCGGAATACAAATTGAATAAAATAAATAAATCTACAGAAGAACCCACCAGGCCTTAGGTGGGTGAATACACACATTAGAATAATTTTGATTTTCCCAAACTTTCACCTAGTGTTGCCTGTGGTCTTGCAGGGGTGGGGGGGACCAAGAGGCTACCCCATATAAAGTCTGGGATTTCTTTTCAAGGAAAAAGTCAAAATGTACTATTAGGAACATATCACACTGATAGGAAAAAAGGGGCTGGGAAGACAGATAAAAATAGAACCAATGAAGATATTTCACCACAAAACAAGGAACAATATTTTTGTCTTAATTCAAAAGACAAGCATTCATTCAAACAGCAATTAAAAATACTAAACATTAAATCCTGACTTCTTGCAACATTTAACTTTCTATAAGAATTTTGTTTACTGTAACTTTTTTCATTAAAAAGCAAGCCATTCACAGAACATCAACTGTGAAACTGTAATGATAAAAATCCCCCATGCTGTAGTTCATGATAGGAAAAAATTACTTATTAATGCAAAGAAATGTTGCTATTGCTATTCATATATAATGCCCTCATCAGCATTATTACCTCACAAGTTGTTAGTTCATTTTTGTACTAAAATTTTGATTTGTTCAAAAATCGTATTTTTCAATAGTTGTAATAAAATTATGCTGCTTAATTAGTTCTATTTTTATTTTAAAAAAATAAAGCAACCTTGATATTGGCAGGGCTGGTTTGTTAAGTCAAGGTTTTACCAAGGTAGTTAGGAAATAATTTCCTCTGAATGATTTGGTCTATTTTGCTTGACAGAGCATGGAAGGTGGTATGGAGGGAATAAGTAAAGGCTCTTTTTTAATTTTTCTCTTAAAAAAAGTATTAAGATAGCAAATATGCTTGCCTAATGACCCTGGTCAGAATATATTTCCCAGCTCATTTCAATGGATATTATACAGAATATAAAATACAAAAACACAAAGAAGCAGGAAGGGAAAATAGTTGAAATCCACTGCATAGATTGCTAAGGAAGGGCGAAGTGCACAAATCCATAATGTCTGAACCATTATAGTGAAGGAACTGTGAAAGAGCAGTGTATGATGGGTGTACAAAAGTATGTCCAAGTTACGAATCAGAACTATATATGTATCATATTTTGCAAACATATAATGCAGTTTTGTGTACAGTGATCATATTATATAAGAGGGAATATCTTTCACTATAAGTATGTAGATTAATATGAAAGGGAGCCAAACTATGAGAGACAGAGAAAAACAAAAGTTGATGATTTCACTCTGTTGAATCTTTTCTACTTATCTAATAAAATATATTTAGTCAAGAATAGCTTTTTTTCCCCATTACTGGCTTGACTCTTCTAGAAAATT
Organism: Pantherophis guttatus; assembly: GCF_059756535.1. Lineage (NCBI taxonomy): Eukaryota > Metazoa > Chordata > Lepidosauria > Squamata > Colubridae > Pantherophis > Pantherophis guttatus. Next base: position 36,343,723 of record NC_142070.1, read on the forward strand.
TAACCGCAGTGAATCTGCAAGAATCACACCATATACAGTTATGCTAAGTGTTATGTTTGGCCCAGCAACATAAGGAGACGGAAGTGCTCCTGATTGGCTGTCCTGCTGGCACACATACGGTGGGAAAGAACTGTCTCCTGATTGGCCAGCCGCTTGACAGCTCGGCTATATAACAGCTGTCAACAGGAAAAAAGCCAGCTCGCTCGCATGTTGTTAGCTGAGAGCCGGTCCACCATTAGCTTGTTACCATTAACCTGTTAGCAATAAATTCTTGTTAATCGTTACTCCTGTTTGGCCTCCGTCCTTATCTGCCCTGTTCTACAAACAGAACACTAAGGTAATCAAGCCACATATGATCATAGACAGTGATGGGTTTCAAAATTTACTACCAGTTCTGTGGGTGTGGCTTTGTGGGCATGGCATGGCTTGGTGGCATTGGCTTGGTGGGCGTGGAAGGGGAAGGATACTGTGAAATCTCCATTCCCCACTCTAGAGGAAGGATACTGTAAAATCTCCATTCCCTTCCCAATCCAGGGAAAGGTTACTGAAAAATCCCCATTTCCTCCTGATCAACTGGGACTTGGGAAGCAGAGAATAGATGCAGGCGGGGCCAGTCAGAATTTTTACTACCGGTTCTCTGAACTACTCAAAATTTCCGCTACCGGTTCTCCAGAACTGATCAGAACCTTCTGAAATCCACCTCTGATCATAAGGCTGCATTGTATGAACAACTATAACCTAATAGATTACACACTCAACCTTTTATGCTAAATATCTATGGAGATTCTGAGTTTTCCAGGTCATAGTTGTCCCTCTTGAAAAAGAATCTTTGGGACTTTTATGCTAGAAAAATTGCTGATTTAAAATGAATATATTGTTTAACAGAAAAGGGGAGTAAAGGAATGGTTAAAGAAGCAGAGTACAAAAGTACTCTTTTGTATAGAGTACAAAAAAAAGTGAAAGATATCTTTCTAAGAACGGAGAGTACTGATTGTTCTGACAAATTGACAGCACTATTCTTATAATAATACATACCCCTTTATCTAGGTCATTCATTCATATAGGCTTGGTTAACTTCAGGTTCCTAGGAACAGGTTCTAAAATAGAGCAATAGAGTATTCCAGGTAGGCCAATAAAAATATTTTAGGAAAGAAATTGTGCATGGCTGCTGCCCAGTCTTATATTTAAAATTATTTCTGCCTTCCCTGAACACTCACAAGCCTTGTACAGGTAAAAATACACTTTATAAACATTGTTGATCTGGCAACAGGAAATTAAAAAATCATTCACTCCCAAAAGTGGCTGCACCTTACCATCTATATCATTATCCCTGCAAATGCTTGCAAATAATAAGTTAATGGACAGATAGATTATGGCAGAATTATTAAAACTCTCTTCAAAATTTTATTCATCAATTGAAAAAGCTCTAGAAGCAATTGGGGTAAGCAGTGAATTTGGGTGTCATTACTTTTGAAGGAGGATTGTGAATACTACTTGACTGATATTCACCAATAGATTAGGCTATTAAAGAGATCAAAGCAGTCTGTTAAAAGTGTACATATTTGTAAAGATTAAATGATTCATAACTTTTGTGCAATAAAATAAAACTGTGTATTTCTTTTCCATTAGTATCGGTGTATGTACCATAGCAACAGCACTTAGTGCTTTATAGTCCTCTCTAAGCAGTTTACAGAGTCAGCATATTGCCCCCAACAATCTGGGTCCTCATTTTACTGACCTTGGAAAGATGAAAGTCTGAGTCAATTTTCAGTTGGTGGGTGTAATCAGTATATTAGGTAGGCATGAGTCTTAATTTGACCCATTCCTTAAATAATAGATTTTCAGAAAGATGTGGCTGTGCTTACAGGAAGAGCGAAGTTGTTCTTAATTGGAAATAATTATTACTCCATCTTTACATTCTTTCTTAAAAATAATTCTTGGTGAATTATTGTAAGTATGTTTCAGATCATTGACTTTCTGCAATATCTAAATTCAACTCTTTGCAAATATTTTGCATGACAAGGTTTAATGTCTGCCTCTCTCTGCAAATATAAAGCTACTCTCTCTGCATTTCAAAAATAATGATTTGGGTTAAAAAAATGATTTCTGGATAAATTTGTAACTTAAGAAGGCTTTCATCTCTTTGATATTTTTGATTGTTAATTTCTGAGACTTCGGATTCATAATAACCCTTTTATTCTATTGTTGTATCTAACACTGTACCTCCAATACTGTACCCCGCCAGAAGATTCTTTGTCTCCAAATGCATGATCTTACTTTTAAAAACTTTGAATTGCAGGCTCCACATATTTTAATTTTGATTAATTTTAAAGCAATAAATCAAAAAGGAACAACAAGTAAGATTGTTATAGTAGTGGCATCTTCTCTGTTAGTCCAACAGCCATCCCCAATATAGAATATTAAGTTCATAGTTAAATACAAAATATTATAATATTGATCATTTTATGTTTTACTCCTTTCCTAATGATTCCTCATGTGTGATTTGTTTTTTACAAACGCTGGGTCAGCACCCTTATTCCACTCTCTCTTATAATTTCAAGGTTGCTTTCCTGATTGAGATAGCACGTGTGATTATTTGAGGTGGGGCTAGTTCAATTTTATCAGTTTATGCCTACTGGCACTGAGTTAAATTTGCTATTTTAACAATACAATGCATTATTGTAATTGCTGATCTTTAGGATACTCTGCATTATCACTTTAAGGACTGGAACTTTGTTTTTCTGATTTAAACAATTGAGCTGCATTGGAAAATAGATTCCCCCTTACCTTTATGGATATCTAAATCTCAAACATCCAAGTGCTATGTTGTATCTCATGCCTTTTGATTTGTTCAAAAATTAACTGAGTGAATAAAATATAAGTTCCCAACTTCACATGTTTCCAGCTGTTCTTTTATGTCTTTCTCTTTAGAAATTCTTGAAAGCCCTAAAAGTGTTTCATCATCTACTGCTTTCCATCTTGATTCTTTATATTTCACTTTTATTTCTTAAAGGGCGAAGGAAATTTCATGTGACTTTTCAGGGCCCAATCATTGAATAAAATAATAAATGTTCTATGAGACTTTCAGATCTCCAGCATGCAAAAAGATTTGTGTATTTTATATTGGCTTTCAGAAGTACCAAATTAGTTTATTCCATGGTCTAAAAGACATCTTCTAACATGTGCCTTCACAAATTAGCATTCCTTCAGAATCTAGAGGGCGCTAAACTGGGGAGACTGTATTATGAATATGCAAAGTGTTAGCTTGATCAGTGTACCCTTTTGGCTTGATCGGTGAACACTTTTGAGCTGCTTGAAATACTGTGGTGTCTTGGTAAAGATATTTAAAATGCACACTGATGAATTCTGAGACATTGTGGGGAGGCTTCAAAATAGCCATGTTGGACCTTCTATCTGATGCGGTGGCACTATAACACTATATCAGGTTATAAATGACAAGGTATTTCAGTGTTTTCACTAAGCATTCTTCATGTTTGATCTTATTGAACAGACTGCATTCCATAGTAAAACCGCTAAACTGTAACCACTGCATTTACTGACAATCCTGCAAGAAGTATTGTGAATCCACTGTTATGCTTGATTTATGGAAGGGAAACCCTTCAAAGTAGCTGTGCTAGCATTCAACAGAATGAAGCTGTACAAATGTGCCTTTTTGTTTATTAATCATATGGTTATTCAATTGTCAGTACTCAGTAAACTTAAAAACGATATTTCTACCCATAAAATTAAATTCTGCCTACAGACTTAATGTTCAAAGAGGAAAAAAAAACAGTGTTTGACTCAGTTTCCATTATTATCTTTCTTGATAAAATATTGGATCTTTTAGTCAATTAGCAGTACATATTCTATTCTTTGCACACTATCAATATGCTGCATTCTTTTACACTCAACTGAATATACTGTATCTGAAACATTGTGAACGATATTAAACATATTGTGCAAGATTGTCTACAATGTGTATTCTCTGGTTCCCTAGTAGATTTTCATGAAGAAACACTAGAGGCAATCACTGGAACAGCTAAATTGGACAGTTATGAGGTCTCTGCGATACCTCCATATAGAGTTTGTATATGGTTATATGAACTGTGTGTATATGTTTACTTTTCTTTGGTCATGTTCTCATCAAATGCAAATACATACATACATACATACATAATTGTGAACAGTAGAAGTTAGTGTACTCTTACACTACAGTACAAGACATATTCCAGGAAGAATCAGAATTTGTATCAAAAGTTATGAGTATTGATTACCTTAAAACATTTAAACTTACTTACTTACTTTATTTATTTATTTATTTGTCGCATTTCTATGCCGCCCAACTCCATGGGGACTCCGGGCGACTTACAACAAAAAATAATGCAAACAATAAAAGTTGTTTTAAAAAAAACATTAAAAACCGATACACTCCATTCATGGCCGGATCTCACAAGATTGCAGCAGCGAGATCAACGGCCCCAGGGCTGCTGGAAAAGCCAGGTCTTCACCGCTTTCTGGAAGGCCAATAGGGTGGGGGTAGTCCGGACCTCAGGAGGTAATTGGTTCCAGAGAGCCAGGGCAGCCCTCCCACGTGGGCCCACCAGCCGACATTGTTTAGCTGACGGGACCCGGAGGAGACCAACTCTGTGGGATCTTACCGGTTGTTGGGAGCTATGCGGTAGAAGGTGGTCTCAAAGATACCCTGGCCCTAAGCCATGTAGGCTTTAAAGGTAATAACCAATACCTTGAATTGTGTCTGGAGACCGATAGGGAGCCAGTGCAGCTTGCAGAGAATTGGTGTAATGTAGGTGCATCTAGGTGCACCCACAATAGCTCGCGCAGCTGCATTCTGGACCAACTGTAGTCTTCGAACACTTTTCCAGCTAGCCCCATGTAGAGCGTGTTGCAATAATCCAACCGTGAGATGACAAGGGCATGAGTGACTGTGAGGAGAGCCTCCTGATCTAAGTAGGGTTGCAGTTGGCGCACCAGGCGAATCTGTGCAAAAGTCCCCCTAGCCACAGCTGTCAGATGTTGCTCTAATCTTAGCTGTGAGTCTAGAAGGACACCCAGATTGCGAGCCTGTTCTGAGGGGGACAATTTCTTCCCCCCCCCCCCAGGACCAGAGATGGACAATCGACATAGCCTTTAGGAGGCAATACCCACAGCCATTCGGTCTTGTCTGGGTTAAGTCTGAGCCTGTTGACTCCCATCCAGACCCTCACAGCCTCCAGGCACCGGCACATCACATCCACTGCATCACTGAACTGACGCAGGGTGGAGATATACAGCTGGGTATCATCAGCATATTGCTGATATCCCACCCGTATCGTCAGATGATTTCACCCAGTGGTTTCATGTAGATGTTAAATAGGAGGGGAGAGAGGACCGAGCCCTGAGGCACCCCACAAATGAGGGGCCTAGGGGTCGACCTCTGTCCTCCTACCAACACCGACTGTGACCAACCAGAAAGATAGGAGGAGAACCACCGTAACACGGTGCCTCCCACTCCCAACTCCCTTACTTTCTTGGATTTGACAAACAGGACACTTTATAAGGACAACAATTCATTTTCTGCATATGCAGAATGTAAAAAATGTAATACATGTAGGATAGAGACAGGTTACATAGGGAGTAAAGTGACTGACAATTAAAAAAAAAATACAGCTAGCCAAAATGGCCTTTCAAAATTTCCCATCAAGTTTATAACCAGACAAAATAGGTTAAAAAGCTGCAATTTGTTCTCCCTTGAATGATCATGGTTTTCTCCTTCTGTGTACCACATGTTACTAATTGTTTATCAAAAATCCTTGGAGATATGTAATGGAAAATAACTGATTGTGAAAACAATTGTAATGTTTTATTAACTTAAATTACAAAGTGCTTTTGGGAACAGATCAATGCAGCAATGCAGCAATTGTTAAATACCATTAAAAGATACAATTTTTCTTATTAGAAAGTACTAAATATAATAATGTATGTTATTACATCCCCATTTTTATGTATGTCAGATAAAACTGTGTCTATATTATACATACATTAGAATGAATCTTGTTCAGAAAGAGAAAATAATCAATAGAACAGAAAAAGGTCCCGTAAGAAAAGATTAAATGAACTTGATACATTTAGAATATAGAATATAGAATAATAGAGTTGGGAGGTACCTTAGAAGTCTTCTAGTCCAACCCCCTGCTCGAGAAGGAGGCCCTGTACCATTTCAGACAAATGGTTGTCCACTCTCTTTTTGAAATACTCCAGTGATGGAGCAACCACAACTTCTGAAGGCAAGTTATTCCATTAGTTGATTGCTCTAACTGTTAAGAACTTTCTTCCTAGATCTAGGTTGCTTTTCTCCTTGATTAGTTTCTATCTATTTAAGGGTATGGAAAGGGGGAACAGAAAAGGGAAGAAAATCATGCTACGTTTCAGATAGCCAGATGTCTGTTATATAGAAGAGAAAAAATATGTGTTAAATAATCTCTTACATTTAGAAGCAATTTGTCAATGGGATCAACTGATAATAGAGAAACCCATAATGTTTGTGCTAGGTGATTGAAAACATTCAACAGACAAAAACATTCAAATTTACTGGATATTATTGAACAGCTATTGACGAAAACATCCTAATTCTGAACTTCCTGGAACAAACTCAAGTTTGAAGTATCTAATCACTTGATTTGAAACGATCAAATCAAGTGATTTTTTTTTATGTTAGAAAATTCTGAAATAACCAGAAAAGAGTATAGAACATTGAGGGGAGAAGGAGAAGATAAATCAATAATACAGATCAAAAGTATGAAATGGTTGTATGCTATAGATTATTTTATTTGTAAAATTAATTTTAATTTCAACTATTCCATCCTATAGCTTAATAGAATAATATTTCATTTTTGAAATTAATATGGAGATTTCAGCATATGTATTGGGAGCAGAACAAACTTATTCTTCCAGCTAAACCTGATAGAATAAAAAACAAAAAACAAAGAAATGCAGGTAATAAAATCTGACAAATTGGAAATGGGAGAAAATTTATCATTAAAAAAATCTAATAATGTCTGCTAGCACTTTTTAATCACAGCTACTGAACCACTGTATCTTGAGGAACACTGCTTGTTTTAATTATTTATTGGGAAGCAATGGTTTATTTGGAAGAAAATGTAATTACTTTGTGACACTTTAATCACTATCAGTTTGTTTTGTTCCCTTGCCACTGCTAAGAGGAAGGTTATCTTCCTATGGAAATTCTGACATTTCTATAATTGGCTTTTTGAATCTTCCAAGAGACTGTAAAATATCCATATTATTACATTTGTGCACAAAGTGGAGTTAAGATATTATTAAGATTGATGGCTAATAATGTTGATATTCTACATATCTAGTTTTGATTAAATATTCCTGTCTCCTTAAAGGGCTGCACTGTTGGACAAATAATAACCACAGTATATTCTTCCAGTCAGCATCCCATGAAGACTAGACACTCTCTCTGATGATTCTGCCTTTTATTTGTCCCAGAAGTACCATTGGGGGGGAAAAGTGATTTTTTAAAAAACACATTAAACTGTTTTCAGTATTTATCTTACAAGCCGAATTCCTGTTATGTTAAATATTAATTTATAAAATGGATATTGAATATCAGGATCATAGACACACAGACTATATAATCATAGAGTTAGGGTCAAGAAATTTAACTTAGTCTTTTAGAAAATGCTTCTGTTAATATTAACAACTGCTGCAGCTTTCTGTGAATCTATAATATTTTTAATTTTCTTCTGGTATTGTAGGAACAGGGGTGATGTCTTCTATACACAACTATTCATTATTTATTTATTTGTTTGTTTGAAAGAAAAAATATTTAAAAATGAACCAAAGGACACTAAAAGTACTATAGGCTGCCAATTCCATCCTTGTAATACTAATACAGCAAAGAATCTCTTGCTTTGGTCTGAAAATCAGAAACTAGATACAAAAGTACAAAAGCATTTCCTGAATCACAATAATTGCAAAGCAAAGCCATTTAAATCTGAATCTATTGATGTACTTTCAGATTTAATAACCAATGTAAGGATAAATTTGCAGATATACAAGTGCGTGAAATATAAATACAATTCTGAAATTGTTGGTTCATCGTCCTTAGCGAGTTCATTTTCCTGATCCGAAATAAGGTTCCAGATAACTTTATGTCACTCATCAGATCCAAGAGAAATAAAATACGATTTTAAAGGTATCCAGTTTAAAAGAAGTCTTTCGACCGCTTTAAACAAACTTAACCAACATGTTGGAACATGGCGCAAAACTTCATGGAATTCTGACTCGCAAAACTCAAAAAATGATTTCAACTCTTCTCGTTTCTTCACAGAATTCGAAAATTCAACAAAAACCTTCAGCACTACATTTTCGATATCAAAAGATAACTGCTTTAATGCCTTTTTTGCGCTGTTGTGTAAAATGTGATTATTGCAATGAGCATTCGATCTTTGTCCCATTCTAACTTATGAAAAAAAAGACAAAACGCAATTCTCCTATCCTTATTCTCTTAGACTGTACAGCTTTAGATTACGCACCATTTCATCATAAAGCTTTTGAATAAAAAAAATGTCCACTATTTTGTGAAAAAAAATAGTGAACATAATGCGAAAAAAGTGGACACCTGGCAACCCTAAACCACACCCACAGAACTGGTAGTAAAAAATTTTGAAACCCACCACTGAGTATGTGAATGCTGTCTCTTTTCTCCCAAAGCCACCTGACAAGACCCCACAGCACTCAAGGCTGATTCCTGTGCTTCCTGGAAGCAGCCACCATCTTCAGCACTCCAACAATTCCTTGAAGAAATGGTGGCTGCTTTCAGAGTTTTTTGCCCCAATCAACTGGCCGGCAGGAGACTTCAAACCTTTTCCTGGCTCTTGCTAGGCTTTGGGAAACCAGACCCTGCAATGCTAAGGAGAAAGCTTCAGAACTAGATTCTCCAAATGTGTCTCTTGTTTTAACCCCATTCCTCATTGGACAGACTCATTGATCTTTGTCTTTCCCCCTAAACGCATGTACTAGCTGGGTTCTGAAGGCATCAAGCATTCTGGGCTTTAAAAGAGGTTTAAAAACCTAGCTCAATAAGCAGCTCCGGGCCTATTTCTTACTTTTTTATCCATTTTGTACTTTTCCTTTTATCATGTGTTTTGAAATATTTTATCTGTGGCACCTTGAATCAATCATGATCCAGTAATCTTATAAATGGAATGATTTACATTTGTTACACCTAAAATGACCATTTTTGAAGGAATAGAAATTACAAAAGTGACATCTAGCATAATAATAGTAATAATAATAAAAACAAAATAACACAAATTCTCTAAAAACAACCTAGTATTTTGTACTTGTTGTGAGTAATTATTGTATCTCAGGTAAGTAAATATTATATATCTGTTTCATTGATTTTTAACAAAATCTGCCACTGTAAAATCAAGCTAAATTTCATCATATTATGTGGCGCCAAAGCACAATTTAGATAGGCAGACAGACAGTTCTTGCGTCAACAATATAAAGCAATTTAAGCAAACTTAACATGAATTAGGGAGACTAAAGCAATAAATGTTTCCATCAACAATAATTTGAAAGTGGGAAACAAACCCACAAAAATAACATAAATCCCAAATTAATGGGTAATGACAAATCTATAAAAGCAAAATTTACAGGACTGCAAAAGAAAGACTTGATAATTATAGAAATATTATGGTAGAATATATATTATTCTGTTTAGTTCAAGTTATCTGTTAGAGCTATAAAAAGCTCTAAGGCAAACCAAGAATTATTTTTTTTAACCATGCAAAATTTAAATATTTAAAGAGCAATGCTGGCTAGACCTGGTCAGTGCTGGAACCAGAAATTCCTTCTTCTGTTCTTGATGTGTATTTGGAAGAGGGAGAAAAAGAGTTCTTTAGACACACATTAAAGCTTTATTATGACAGCCTAAACTCCCAGGGCTCCTTCTTTTTTTGTGTTTGTGTATGATTCATGGATCTCCTCAGGTTACAAATGCTTTAAAAAACAATGTCAGTCATTCATGCTGTTACAGCCTTCAAAAAGCCCACCAGAAGTGCAATGTCAATCTTTAAGTAAATAGTACTGAATTAATAGCATTATAATACTAACAATTTCACTTGTACAACAGAGATGAAAGACATCATTTGAGCAATAACTTTTTAAAACTACAAAAACACCCCATTATGTGGTAGAAGAATGCATGCTATGTACTGTATGTAGAAAATCCTAGGTCTATTTCCTGCCATTTCTATTTATTCCTGAAAGACCCTTGCTGAAAACCCTGGAGAGATGCCGCCAGCTATTGTCCATAAATTGGGCAACTTTTCTATATCCCTATGACTTTCACACAGATTTCTATAAAGTTTCAAAGGCAGGAATCTGTATAAAGAAGACTTGATCAAATCATCTGTATTTGTTCATTTACCAACAAATGTAGACTCTTTATTCCGGTCAAGCTGGGCAGTTTGAGCTGAATGTGAAGCAAGGTGGTATGCTGAAGGAAAACAAGGGTCTTTTGACTCACCAGAGGGATTTCAAGATTTAATAAAGTGTCTAGTGCTGTTAGGCTTTGCAGAATTTCAAACACTGCATGTAGCTTTCCATAAAGGGGAAAAAGCTGATGTGGGAGAGGGGGAGGTTATCACTTCCAAAGCCTTTCCTATCAATTCTGCTCCTGTTTCACCTTTTTCCTCTATTCACATAGCGGAAAAAGCAGACTGAACTGTAATTTATTTTACAGATATTTTTTTTTAAAAAAAACCTCTTTTTTAAATATTGCTTTTGTTTTCTTGAATCTGATTCTCTTCTTTCCCCAAATCTATACCTTTTTATCTTCTTACTTTCAATTGATTTCAGACAAGAAGGCAAGTAGTAAGAGAATGAACAAATATTTGTATTTTTAAGTGTTGGGTTTTTTACAAACAACATGAGAGTTACATTACTCTTTGATTGATTAACTGAATGATTGCTTTGATTATATAGCCACATAACTTACATTACATGATGTTATGCAATTTGTAATTTGGCATTATTCTACAGCGTTCATAAATAGGCTACCTTTGTCAGCAAAACAATCAAAATAAATCCAGTTATAATAATTCAAATAAAATACAGCCATATTTTAAATATCAAATACATATCAACTATTGGGTGTTTGCAAATACTTTTTTCCAGTTACAAAAGAAGGAAAGTTACCTCAACATTTTCCAGTATCCAGTATCTTCAGCAGATCTGCATCAGTAGTTTCAAATCAGTAGCACGCAGGCGCTCTCTTTGTGAGCACACAGCTCTTCTGCACATACGCAGAGCATTTTTGATGACATATGGGTGTGTGGGCAGAGCCTCCCACTGCCGCCCGTTACTGGTTTGCTCAAATCAGGGTGAACTTGTAGAAACCCACCACTGATCTGCATGGTAGAGAATAAGGGTTTCCAAATATACAGCTCAACCCCTTCATGAAAATTCAAATTATTCATCAAACAAATATTTAATATATAAAAATAAGTTAACAAATCTATTATTAGAACCTGAAATAATAATATGGAACTGAAATACCGAATGGACAAACCATCAAAAACCATCAGGATGAAGCCTACAAGTATCTGGGTGTTTTACAGTTGGATAACATAAACATGGACAAGTTAAAAATGTGATTAGTAAAGAACACATCCAAAGCAAAATTGAACAGGGAAAATGCCATCAAAGTGACCACTGCCTTGGCCATACCTGGGATATGATACTTTGCTGGAATTATTAACTGGACTCAAGTTGAACTGGACAGTTTGGAGTGAAAAATAGGAAGGCTAATGATTATTCACTATGCATTACATTCCCATAGTGATATTGATATACTATGCCTGAAATTTTATTTATTTTATTTTATTTATTTATTTATTTTGTCAAGCACATATTAGATAACATATATAAGTATAAACATGATGTCAGATGTAAATGCCTTATTCTCCAATGTGTAAATAATGTATATATGGAACATCAGAGGTTAACTTATTCTTTGGACTTTAATGTATTCATAACTTACCACTCCCATTCCTAGCTCCACCCCTTGTATATATAAGGAGCCACCCTCACCATTCTCGTCGCTTCTACCTTGAATATTCAGTGAATATAGAATGCCTATCATAATTAAAAAGAAATATATTTAAAGCTTTAACTTCTATTATCTTTATTGAGTCTGATCCTGAAAATATTGCAACAAGCTGGTAGCAGAGGATGGTTTATTGACTCAATAAGTAATTAAAAATGTCCAAGAAAGATAGGCCCAACACCAGGGCCTACAGCAAAGAAATAGAAACTGATCAAGAGATGATCAACGAATCCACCAATGCGATTTCGAGAGAATCCGAAGAATACACCACTGAAGAAGAAGAACTAATGAGTGAAAATAATGACCAGAAAGAAATCGAAATAGAAAATAACGAACTCAGGTCAGAGATATTAAAGATACTAAAAAGCCAAAAGAATGATGAAAGTCTCATCGCGGACCTCCAGGAGATGCTGAAGAACAGCGGAGCAGCGAGAGAAAAAAACGTCATTAAAGAAAAACCCAAAGATCAAAAAATCGTGAGATGACTACTGAGAAAATAGTTGTTAAAAAGAAAAGATGTGATCCCGCGCGAAATTTTGAATGGCAGCCATCTTGGTTTCAACGAACTTTAAAAGAGAATGGAGCAGAACCAATCAAAACGCTCAGTTCAAAATTTCTGGCGCGAAAAACACTATCAGACGAAGAAAGTGAGAAAGAAGTCTCAAACTCTTCAGATGATCCAAAATCAGAAAGTGAAGACGATTTAACAAAATCTCAAGTAAAATCAGCAATGAAAACGCTTTTTGCTGCTTTTGGGCCAAGACTGAAAATTACCAAGACATCTACGAAGAAGCAAGAAATCAAACCGGCGACTCAAGACCTGCACGCTCCCATCCTGACTTCGAAAGCGACGACGCCCGAACCCAGAGAGCCATGCCGATTTCGCCCTACACCACAGACAAAATCGAATACCAACGCACACAAAAAGAAGAAAAGAACCGTCACCACCACCAGAGCCCCAAAAACCGAGCCAGAGACCGACTCATCTGAGGAGGAGCGGATCGAGAGAGCTGAAAGGGAGAGAACCTTCCACGACGCCACCAAAGAAGAAATGAACAACGCGCATGTGCGAAACTACGTAGACGACCCAGAAGGACTTGAACTGGCCAGAGAACCGCGCAGACTCATTGCAAGCATCCCAATGCCGTTCTGTAATTTCCTGCACTTGAGAGATCACGGACTGCCCCAGGTTGTAAGTAATGGACAGAATAATGTAGGTAACTTACCCAGTGACTTCCCAAAACTTAGAATTGATGGCATTAATTTACAAGAGTGGTATCAACAGCTTCAGGTTATTTTCATGAAAGAAAATTTACTATTCTTTATAACTAGCCCTCCAAGAAGACCTTGGACTTTAAAAATAGATTGTTTACATCATAGAGCATTTTTCATAATAATATCTAGCGTGTCTCCTGCAATGTATCATAGCATCAAACCAAACCTAACTGTATCAGAAATAATTCAATGCATGTTCAATCTATTTCACAGCGATAGCGTAGCTACAACCACAAGAATGTCTAAGGATTTCTTTTCCTCTAGAGTAAAACCAGGGGTTTCTATAAGTGAGCATTTGATAAATCTAAACAAAATAAGAGCTGAGCTACAATTGAGGGGGGAAGTGATTTCAGACCAAACAATGAAAAGTGTTATTATCAATTCACTTGATCCATCATGGGATAGCTTTATGTCACACTTAGATACCATTAATTTGGGATATTTATCCATAGAAAGTCTATCTAACAAATTGATAGCAGAAGACAATTCAAGAAAAAATCGATCCAGTAACCAAACAGACCACAAACCCTTTAGGAAAGTAGTCTTTCAAGATAAACATAATGAGGCCTTTAGATGCTACAATTGTGGATCCAGGGAACATAGTAGAAGAGACTGCCCCAAAGTCTCAAGAGAGAGACATAGACCAGAATATAGGAGCAAATATAATTACAGACAATCTTCCACAGATAGACACAAATATAGAAGCCCACCAAATTACAAAGAAGGTAGAGGGGGTAGAGAAAATTCAAAAGAGAGGAAATCTGGGTCACTGAATGGGCTAAATAAACAAGACAGCAACAGAACACAGCAGGATGAGAATAACAATTGGCTTATTGATTCTGGTGCAACAAATCACACCACCAACAACAAAAGTATATTATCTTCATTTATAGAAGATAAGTTTGTGATAAAGGTAGCTAATCAAGAAAAGGTTCAAGTACTAGGCAAAGGAAATGTGACCTTGCCTGGTCTAGGGAAAATAGAGGGGGTATTATTAATCCCAGAAATACCTCACAACATACTAAGTGCCATAAAATTAAGCAGAGAATCTGATATCAATATAGTTTTCTCAAAGGGGAAAGCAACTATAGAAAAGAACAAAACAAATGTAGGTACTGTAATGATAAAAGGAGGTCTACCCTATCTGATAACTAAAGAAAGATGTTTACATAACATTGATTCAAATATGGAAGATTGTATTGAAGCAGATGATGAAAATGTCAGTAACAGTGACAATGATGAGTGTAGAATAGCTCATGATCACAAAAACACATACAAGGAAAAGAAACCAAAAATAGGTAAACCAATTCATGATGAGTGTGCCCACATCTTACACAGGAAGTTAGGACATGCAAGCTTTCCTGTAGTACAAAAAATGACTGAACACGCAGAAGGTGTCAAAATAAAAAATTGTGAAAATTATTTGGAATGCTCAGTATGTAAGTCCACCAAACTAAAAACCAGTCCCAGACCAAAAAAATCTAACAGATCAACTAACAATATTTTTGATTTGGTACATATGGACTTAGTTGGTCCATTAAGTCCCTCAATTACCTATAGAAAACGTTACTTCCTAACAATAGTGGATGACTACAGCCGATATGGTTTTGTTTACACATTAAAGCACAAAGATGAAACATTTCAGAAATTCAAGGAATTCTACAAACGTATAGAAACACAACATAATATCAGAATAAAGCAAATTATGACAGATAGGGGATGTGAGTTCATGTCTAAAGAATTCTCCCAATGGTTAAAGGATAGAGGAATGTTACATTTCACGTCCAATCCTTTTTCTGCATTTCAAAATGGAGTTGCAGAGAAGAAAAATTCCACACTACAAACCATGATTAGGTGCACATTAGAGGATGCTGGTTTAGGCAAACAATTTTGGTCAGAGGCATTACATTATTCGAATTACACTCAAAATAGAACCTGGTCCAGTATTGTGAATAAGACACCATATGAGGTGATGTACAATAGAAAACCCAAATTATCACACATGCATATATTTGGAGTCACTGCAGACGTACACATACCTAAACAATTGAGGAGAAAGGGAGAAAACGTATCCAGGAGATTAAGATTCATGGGATACGAAACTGGAACCAAAGGGTACAGATTTATTGATAGTAATAACAAATTTATAGTATCCAGAACAGCTGTGTTCCATGAACAGGCCAATTGGTCAAAATTGCACCTTAATGAAATATTTCCTAATAAATGTAAAGATACGATATCTTGCGAGGAAGGAACAACAGAAAATCAAAATATTAACAAAAGTAAGAACAAAACCAAAACTTGGACTAATAGTCAGCATAAAATAAAGACAGACACATTAACAAAAAAGGAAGCTAGATATTTGCATGATAACCATAGCAAGCCTGAAAGAACTATTAGAAACAATAGAAACCAAATACCAAATAAATACAAAGATTACATAATGCATATGAATGGAGAACAAATAACACCTAATACATATGAAGAAGTATTGAAACTTCCACATGAAGAAAGAGAAAAATGGGAACTAGCTATGGAAAAAGAGATGGAAAGTTTACAAGGATTAAATGTATTCACACCTGCGATCGCACCTAAGGATAAAACAATTATAGGTACCAGGTGGATTTATAAAATTAAGAACTTAGAAGGAGGCAATACCTTATACAAGGCTAGACTAGTTGCACAAGGCTATGCACAAAAATATCCAGAAGACTATACTGATACATATTCACCCACAGTGAGAACAGAGAGTGTCAAAACAGCCCTTGTAGTAGCATCTGCACTCAATCTGGACGTATTCCAATATGACATACAGACCGCATACTTACATGCAAAATTAGATAAGGAAATATATGTAAGAGCACCACACAGTCAATACACTAATAAGAACGAAATTTGGTTATTAAATAAGAGTCTGTACGGATTAAAGCAATCCGGCAAAAGATGGTACGATTGCTTGGTAAAAGTACTTAAGACCATGGATTTCAACGCCACCACTGCTGATAACTGTTTCTTTGTAAAAAAGAGTAATGATCATATTGAATTTGTATTAATTTACGTGGACGATATTTTATACATTGGAAAGCATAAAGAGAGCAGGGAAATCTTTGTAAATAAGTTAAATGAACACTTCTCACTGAAATCTCTGGGTAAAGTGAATAAATACCTTGGTGTGCAAATTAACAAAACTAAAAGGGGATTCAAACTTACACAGAAAGATAAAATCATCGAACTCCTAAACAAATGTAACTTAAATAATGCTAAAACCTGTGACACCCCTATGCAAACTGATTTTCTTAGAAACACTGATGAATCTTCCCCTGAGTTTAAAGACAACACATTTTACAGATCAGTTATAGGTTCACTCCTTTATATATCTAATTGGACTAGGCCAGATATTGCATTACCTCTCAATCTATTGTCAAGATATGTTAGTAAACCAACCTTGTATCATTGGGAAGCTGTCAAAAGAATTCTAAGATATCTGAAGGGTACATTAGATTTTTGCTTAATGTTGGAACCCAATAATGACAGAGAACCAAAAATTACTTGTTATGCTGATGCAGATTGGGCTGGTGATACATCATGCAGAAAGAGTACTTCTGGTTATGTTTTTCTATTGAATGATTGTCCAGTTTACTGGTATACTGGTAAACAAGAACTAGTAGCCACTTCTACTACAGAAGCGGAATATGTTTGCTTGTCCAAAGCTGCAAATAACCTTGTATGGTTCAATGATCTGATCACTGATGTTTGGAAGAAACCCACATTACCATTTATTATGCATGAAGACAATAAAGCGGCCATTGAAATATCCAGATCCGATGCAATTGGACAAAGGTCCAGGCATATTGATATAAAGTTTAAGCATGTGAGACAACTGTCTCAAGACGGATTCATTAAAGCAATACATTGCGATACTTCTGAACAATTAGCTGACATATTAACAAAACCCTTACCTTCTAAACAACACAAATATTTAACTTCTAAATTATATGTATTATATTGTCCTGAATCAGAATGTAATTGGTGTTGTGTAACGAACCGGCATTTAGAGGGGGATTTGTCAGATGTAAATGCCTTATTCTCCAATGTGTAAATAATGTATATATGGAACATCAGAGGTTAACTTATTCTTTGGACTTTAATGTATTCATAACTTACCACTCCCATTCCTAGCTCCACCCCTTGTATATATAAGGAGCCACCCTCACCATTCTCG
Source organism: Pantherophis guttatus (assembly GCF_059756535.1). Classification (NCBI taxonomy): domain Eukaryota; kingdom Metazoa; phylum Chordata; class Lepidosauria; order Squamata; family Colubridae; genus Pantherophis; species Pantherophis guttatus. Next base: position 36,361,362 of record NC_142070.1, read on the forward strand.
TCGCTTCTACCTTGAATATTCAGTGAATATAGAATGCCTATCATAATTAAAAAGAAATATATTTAAAGCTTTAACTTCTATTATCTTTATTGAGTCTGATCCTGAAAATATTGCAACACATGATTTGAATACATGAAATGGATACAAATAAAAGGGAACATTAGGACAGGGACGGTAGGCATGCTGATGCGTTTATGCACATCCCTTATTCAGGTTCTAACAGATTTTGGAGAACTGGTAGCAGAAATTTTGAGTAGTTCAGAGAACTGGCAAATACCACCTCTGGCTGGCCCCAGAGTGGGGTGGGAATGGAGATTTTACAATATCCTTCCACTGCCATGCCCACAGGCAGGGTAGGGAAAAGGTAGGGAAAAATTTTGAATTTTACCCCTGGATTATACCTCCCTGACAGAAATGGAGATAAAGGTTTATTTCAGTTCAACAAACTCTTGAAAAAAAAAAAGCATGCATTGGTAATTTATGTAAAAGACAGTAAGCAACAATCATTAATGCAAGTAAAAAATTAGAACTTAACTAAATGTATAGGAAACAAATAGTGAATATCAAAATAATGTAATCAATGAAATGTTAATGAAATAATGTAAAAATAATATCATAAAATAACAACAGAATGCTGGCAAAAAAAATCATTCCATGGTGAATTTCTACAAAGAACTGAAGGAAAGCAGATAAAGATAAAACCTATCCATGGCTTAGAACTAAAACATTAAAAAAAAAAAAAAGAATCTGAAGACTTGATTTTGGGTCAAACAAACTGTTCAAATTAATGCAATCAAGGCCAGAATTGAAAAATGACTCAAAATGCAGATTATGCAAAGACGAAGAAAAAATGGTAGATCATATTCTTAGCTCATGCAAGAAGATTGCACACAGTAGTTGTAAATATTGACAAAGCACAGTAGCCAAAGTGATACACTGGAATATCTGAAAAAAAATATCATGTGCCAGTAATAAAAAATTGGTGGGAACATATAGTTGAATAAGTGGTCTAAAATGAGCAGATTAAAATTTTATTATTAAATAATAAAAAATATTATTTTATATTATATTATTATATATAATATAAAATATTAATATCAGATAAAATTATCATATTATCACAATAAACAACTTCCAATATAATTAATCTTAAATGTATAGTAGCAACTTATAGTAGCAACTTTGAATTTATCTTAACGTATCTTATCCATGCAATATCTGGGAAGCCTCAGGCAAAATTATTAAAATAAGTTGGCCCATCTACCCGATGAACAGGAGATAAGAGAAGCCAATAACTTATTTCTTCATTCCTCACAATTAAAAGAGATACTGGTAATACTGAAAACATATTTCCAGTTCATTATTAAGCAGTATCTTGCTTTTCAGATACTGTTTTCATTTAAAGTCACTCCCTGCAGCTAAATACATACATTGCAATCAGAAAATAAGATACTAAAATCCAGTGAATGAAGTTCACTCAGCTAAAATTCTATCTTTACCGGTTTATAACAAGGGAATCAGGCTACCTTGTCCTTTTCTTTAATCTCTAAACTGGCCAGATTCACTAACAAACTGGGAGGCCTCAAAATTAGATAAATAAAAGGTTTAAATAAGACTCCTTACAGAAAATAACTGCATCCCTTCAAATATCTCAATGACTATCAAATAACGTTATGCAATTTAGAGAAAAAAAATCAGAAAGAATTTTTATGCATTTAAACAGCCAGGTGATGTTAACAGCTGGGCTCCACAAATCTCATTAACCATCCATAAATGATGACTGATCCATCACTTTGGCAATTATTTTCCCCAGGATATTCCTTCCTGCCTGGTTTGCAGTACTTCATGGTAGAGCTGTCAAGTCCTATGTACTGTCAATCAACTGTTCTGCCTGTGAAGTAATCAACTTCATATATGTATGTATGTACCGTATGTGTGTGTGTGGGTGTGTGTGGGTGTGTGTATATATATATATATATATATACATATACATACACATACACATACACATACATACACATACACATACACATACACATACACATACACATATACATATACATATACATATACATATACATATACATATATTGGGGGGAGGGCGGAGTTTTTAAATTTTGACATATTTTCAGAGATTACCTATAATACTGCCAAATCACAGACTTATTCAAAATGTTTTTTTACCAGGACAATAGTTTTCCTTCCCTGATCCTTCTGACTTGCTAGAAGTTGGTCAAAACATCATCATTGAAATGTTTGTTATTGGGATATTGTTTGAATCTAAATAAATGATATTTTTAAATGATTCTAAATGATTTTAGTATTTTAATTTATACTGTTGTATGGGGGATGCATTTATTTATTTGTGCCCTGAATCACAATATTGTGATTGTTTAAATACATATTGTACAAAAATATATGCATAACACACATTCTAGGCAATTTCTGAAGCCAAAGGGGACAAGATAACATTGTTTTAAGACTACAGAGAACCAAATGGTCCCAAAATCCAATTGCATGTTTTACTATTTTAGCTTCCAAAAAAAAGTGCTTTGGAAACTTGAATGTTATTCTGTAGGCAGCAGGAATCAATTAGAATAATCTTTGTTTCTTTAGGATTTAAGTACAGGACATTTCATGTTGATAGACTGGACATCAAGCAGGCACCTAATCAAAGAAGAAATTGCTTCCCTGGAGATCACTCCACAGAAAAATAAACCAGAAAAGTGTAAGTCCAACTGATGGTGGTTCAATTATATCTCTTCTAGATGGCACCTCATAGAAACACATAAGCAAAACAGCATGTGGACAAAATTTAGTTCAGTAGAAATGCTTAGAGCAATGAAAATATCATTCTGATCAATGGATTATACAAGTTACACTGCATGAAGTGACTGTGGAAGCCATTAAATATTTACTGTTCCTTAAAATATAGTTTCTAAATGCCACAATCTCAATTAGACAAAGAAAACATTAGGGTTATGCTACTGCCTAAGAATTGTTTATATTGTAAAAGGCCATCTGTAGGACTGAAAATCTTAGTCAAAGCACTTTAATATACCTAAAATTGAAAAATCTATTCTGCAGCTAAATTTAATTGCCTTCCACTAGCAGCTGTTACTAACATTGATTCAAGACAATCCCTTTGGAATTTAGATTTTCCTTATGTGAGATGGGAGTGGTTGAGAAAGTAGAACATGATAGAATGTACTTTTCATGATAGTATTAGAAACAAATTTATTGCTCTGCTTTTGACCTTATTTCAGGTAGGACAAAAGATCCACTATGTTGCATATCTCCTTTCTGGTTTTGACAAGATAATAACTGTATATCTTGTTGCTGTTCTCATACTATTTGATATTAACATACAAATAGTTAACATCAAATAATTGACAGCAAAATATATTATGTATTCTATAATGTTTTATGAATTGCTACATGCAAGACTGAAAATATTTCTTATCTATGAATTGTAGAATAGCTTTGCAGATCTTTTTTGATGTTTTTTAACTTCTCTTTCCCTTTGTTTTGATTGAAAAAAATCTGTTCACCAATTTTAATTTCAATAAACAATGTGCTACACCCTACTAACAGACAGAATTAAGAGAAATCCAATAAAAAGAAATGGCTTACCCTCCCCTTTTATAATTTTCTTACAGAATGAATTAGCCTGAGACCTATCAAGACCTATTACTGTTACTGGTGTTATGTACCTGACTGTTGGCCAGTTGGAGTAGGAGTGCATGTTACATTTTCTCCACAAGAAATTTTTTTTTCATTTTGTAAATGTTGTAAATATTTAATTTATGGATGGATCTTTTTTCTATGCTTGATTTTTCTTCTAATAACATTCTAAACCTGGGGTCACCAACCTTTCAGACTTCAGGGACCACTAAATTCATAATTTTAAATCCCGCGGACCACTAATATGATCTGCCTAATGACCGGCTGGGTGGGTGTGGCTAGGTCATGTGACTGGGTGGGTGTGGCTAACTTGATGTCACTCACATCGAGTGGCACCTCACTAGCCTCTATTCGCCCCTCCCCTCCCAACCATTCCTTGCCTGCCCACCCGGATTCCTTAGGGCCCCAACAGGAAGCAGTTATTGGAGCTAAGCAGCCACCATGAGAAAGAATTGGCAAAACAGCTGGCTCAGTTCAAATTGGATCTGACCGAGAAGGAGGCTCAGCAGAAGCACCTCACTGAAGACTACGAGCATAGGCTTTCCAAGCAGAGGGAAGACCTGTAGGAATGCAAGGCCAGGTACCGGTGCCTGGAGGCTAGTGGGTTGAGATGGTCAGCCAGTTCCAGGCCATGATGCAGTCCCACTGGAACAAGGTTTTTCGGCTCTTCGCCACCAGCAACGCTTCCTCCAGCCTTCGCCCAAAGCCCCGCACCAGGAGACCAAAGCAGACCGAAGTCAGAATTTCTCCCCCACCCCAACCCACACAAAAAGACCCGAAGGGGGAGCCTCTCTGCAACAACACAAATGTTCATTGCACGTATCTTTCCCAGGGGCTGTAGTTTGAGGACCCCTGATTTAGTGCAATATAAAACATGCAAATAATTTTTCTGCGGACCACCAAAATTTTCTTGTGGACCACCAGTTGGTGACCGCTGTTCTAAACTATGTAGTAAGAAATCTAGTGGATCCTATATCAGTAGTGGGATTCAAGTAATTTAACAACTGGTTCTCTGCCCTAATGATTTCTTCCAACAACCAGTTTTCCAAACTGCTCAGAAAATTAACAACCGGTTTTCCTGAAGTGGTGCAAACTGGCTGAATCCCACCACTGTCCTATGTGTCCCACAACAAACTTTCCATATTGCTAAGAAATATATTTGATAAATGGTACTTCTTGTCTAGAAACATAATTGTAATCTCATTCTCTCCGTGCATCACAGAATTATTGAAAGACTTCAATATATAAATCTAGGCTTTTTTTAATTTGACTAGAATTCTTTAGAAAGCAGGAATTCTAGACAGTCCCAACATGTAACTGCTTATATTGAGCATTACATTATAATTATATTGCTTTTATTAAATAGTAAATAAATGCAATGCAATGCAGTACAATACAATAACTATATTGCATATATTATATTAAACAACTTATTATTTTATTATTATTTTTCTTTCAATCAGCCATTGCATATATGCACATTTATTGTTTGATGAAGGAAAAGGGTAAATGTACACTGTGAAAGGAATCATGATTGCCGCCACTTAACTCCATTTATATATTAACTGATTTTTCCAGAAATCAGATTCAGATGCATTGAGACAATTAAATTGCCAATAGAGTCATGATAGGGTTTATTATCATAATTAATAAGATCAGGCTTACAGTAATTTGATATTTATTCAAGTTCTCAAATCACATCCCTGATTTCTAGCTCTGGTGCTTCGGCCTCTGTACCATTTGTTCCTCTGGAAAATGGCATGATATCATTTTTGTGATGTCATCTTTTGTTTCCAGCTTCCTGGTTCTGTAGAGCTTAACCAACAAGAGAATGTATATGTTTATGGAATTTTATAATTCCTGAAGCATTATGAACAAATACTCATAAATATTTTAAAAGCAATGCTGTATTTACTATAAAGAACTTCTATTTACTCTGGATTTTCTTAAACAATTAGCAGCTAATTTGGCTACATATTTCAGTGAATAATCCCAGAGAGGCATGATATTCTTTGGTTTGCTGAATGCCAGAGATTTTAGCATTTGGTCAGGATTTACAATATTGGATTAGCAAGGATTTTTGTAGTGAAAAATATTTTCCTCAGGAGCACATGAGAATCTGAATTTATTTTTAGATGCAAATCTTTCTCAGCTTTGATTTATTACAAACAACATTTTCAAAACTATAACAGCAAAGAATTCTAATTATATTAGCATTCATTGCATCTAAATGCATATTTTTAAATGCATAGAAGGAAAAGAAAATCAGTGATCAGGCTTTTCTATTTGTTTGTTTAATCCTGGAAGTGGCCCTTTTATTTCCAGCATATTCTCCCAAAAACTTTTCTATTAATTTCAAGATCCATGTTACTATCTTTTCAAAAGTTTGTAAATTGACAGCCTGGCCTATATCTCCCCCCTTTTCAAGTATTTGGCACAGCAAGCATTCCATCTTAGAAAGAAAAGCAATATGGTGTGACCAAATGCTTCATCTCTGGTAGTCTGACTAATGGTGAGGAAATCCATTAATTAAAAAAAGAAAGGAAGAAAGCAAAATGCATAATTGAGAAGGAACATACAAAAATTAATTCTCAGTTAAATGAGATTGCATATAAATGAGTTGAAAACAGATTTCCAGGATATTATTAGGACAGTTCTTGTTTTTGAACTAAAATATGTGCAAAGAAATACAGGAGCATATTATCGTGCCCAATTTTTCCCCAGAAAACATGTTTAGAAAATTCAGAAAGAATTAATCTGTCTACTTAATGGTTGCATATTGACTTCCTGTATTTCAAATACCAGATCTGAAAGAAGACATGTTGTTACATGGTATTCCATGTATACCCCTAAGGACAACCTATGCCCGTGATGCAAACCTATGGCACACGTGCCAAAGATGGCACACAGAGACCTCTCTGCTGGCACACCCCCTGTTACCCCAGGTCAGATCTCCATGGTGTTTCTTTCGTGAGCTTCTGTTTCCCTGCAAATGACGAAACAGAAGCTCAAGAAAGAAAAAGATCTTACCTCTTGCTGCCCTGCCGATGTTGAGATAACCTGCCTCCCACAGGCCAGTTGGTCTTCGGGTCTCTGCTGCGCATGCGTGCATGTCCGTGCATGTTCATGTTTGCACATGTCTGTGCACATGTTTGCATATGTCCGCATGTGCACATTCACACATTTGCACAATCACACACACACATTCATATGTTTGTGCGCGCGCACATCTTTCAGTTTGGGTATGCGCGTGCATGCGCAGTTTGGGCACTCGGTGTCTAAAAGGTTCGCTATCACTGACCTCTGCTAAAAGAGCCATTTTTCAAAATGATAAATCAATATGATATAGCAGTTAATTACTGAACAGTTATTGAATTATATTGAATTATATTGGGGAAATCTGGTTTCAAATCCCACTCTACTATTGCTCTTTTAGGGGAGGAAAGAATATGTTATACATTTGAAATCAAATATAACATAAAATGTTTATGATAAAGTTGTATCCTATGCATTCAGTAAATCTTGTTTCCTGCTAAGATACTGTATTTTAATGTAGAAATCAGTTTGTCTTTTTGTGTCATGCAGTTTAGAATGGAATTTATTCAAACATGATTATCAAATAAATAATCAGAATGTGCAGGACAGTTTATTTTGTTAGTTCTGTATTCTGTATTCTGCCTATTCTCAAGGCTTAGCTTCCAGTTTTTTTCTAAATGAAACTGATAAATAACTTGGCCTGAATTTTGTATAAAATAATAAGCCAAGTATTGATTAAGACATGGGCTAGAAACCAGAAGACAGTGAATTTTGTCCCATCTTAGGCACAATGCTAACTGGGTGGCCTTGCACCAGTCACTCTCTCTCAACCCTAGGAAGAATTCAATGGCAAATCACTTCTGAAAACTTGCCAAGAAGACTCTAGAGGCTAGTCCAGGGAATCACCAGGAATCAACAATGACTCAAAGGGATAAAGAAAAGAAAATAGCTACATACTTTAGTAAACATCCTTTCATCTTTAAAGTATGTAATAGCTACATACTTTAGTAAACATCCTTTCATCTTTAAAGTTTTACTGCTTATTAACACCTCTGCCTCTGCTCTATTTTTAAAATATTGGTAAAATAGCATTTTCCCATATATGAAAGCACTTTGTGAGAGAGATGGAATCTAGAAGCTTTTGAGTTCTTCCTTAAAGTATTTTTATCCCAGTATTTTCACTGTTACAAGTTTCTCACATTTTATGATACTTTTTGATTTCCTTCTGTATTTTTTGGTCTCATAAAGGTCTCATAACCTTTATTGATGGGATTGTGCTTCCTAGACTGGTTTGCAATCTGGAGTCCTCCTGACTTCAAAATTCTTGCTTGAGGACAGGTAGCAATTGTGGATAGGAAGACTATTGTAAATACTTCTACACTATCATGTGCACCAGTTATGGGCCTTCCTTGATTGGGAGATCTGCTTGATTAGGAGCTCTGCTAAAAGGCAGAAATATTTAATCTGATCTTGATTATAGGGTGGCTGTGAAAGCAAAACCACAATAGATTTGGTTGTGTCAAGTATCTTTCTCCAATAGTGTGTAATAGTTAACATTTCAAAGCTTTTTTGTACCTAAATACTTATTCAAGCCACTAATATTTTCATAACAGTATCAGAGCGTGGTTTGCTTTCCATTACATTCCATAGCTCTGTATTTCATATACTTAAATACACTTTTTTCTCAGATGAGATTTGTATGTTTCATCAGATTCTCATAAAACAAGAAGGAATTAAGTACTTGTTGCTGTCCTAGAAGACTTATCTTAGCATTCCAGTTCCAGAAACTCAAGCAGTGTAATTTTCATGTTAGCATCTTTTTATCCAGTCACTGCCACTTGCCAATACTTCTACAGTTTCTTTACCACTACTGTCATTTCTAGCAGTTTCCTTATCTTTGGCTACAAACGGTTGTAGCTTTCTATTTTGGATGTCTTCCTCCAACTGCTTCCAGTTTCTACTTCCATTATTACGGTATATGTCTCACTCTCCAGAAATCATAAACTCATTTGGACTTCCTTTTCTTGGACCTCATTATCTTACTGTTGCAGTCACTTCTAGTGTTAATGTCATATACAAGCTTTCTCTGTGCATTTTCCTGCACTCTTTCAGACTTTGGCCTCTTGCTTGCTCACTCTCACTACATTCAACTAATCTTCCTCTTTTTCCTCTGAAGCATCAGGTATCACCATTCACTTTCATGCCATACTTGCTGTTAACAATTGTGGTTTTTCTTATGCTTTCATCATTCCTTTTCTTTCATGTTTTACACTGTAAAAAAAAGAACAAATAAAAATAGATTTTGACACTGTGTGAAAATAGATTAATTGTACAGCAATCCAAATGATCAGATAATATTTAAATCCTATAATAAAGAAGGGTTTCTTCATATTTTGAATTTTATTCCCATTTTTTACTTTATTAATTAATTTTATAGTAGAACTTGAGGATTATTTGCATTTTAAACCACCAAACTAGTGTAATCTGCATAACAGAGGTTATTTGTGTTCCTTCTACCAATTTTAAAACCACCCTCATTTTTTCCACTCAGGTTCCTTTATTTTAAGCATATCTTCTGAATAAACAAGGACAAAGTAGACAACCTTGTCTCACTCAATAGTAGTTTTGAATGTTGCCATATATTTCTACTCTACACTATTTTTATGTAAAGTAAGAAGTGTGCACAGATATTATCATATTGTCAACCAATTACTCTCTGACACTGCACGGTATCTGATTGTAAATTATTAAAGATATTAATGTCTCTTATGACCAGGGACTAAGAACATTTTCATGGTCTGAAACAATAAATGGCGGTAGTTTCTCTTCAAATCATAAATTGTTCACCGTGAAGCAATAAATGCCATATCTGTCACAATTTTACACATATTTTTTCAGTTTGTCAACTAATTGCCTGATCTTATTGTTTACTTTTGCAGATAATTAAACCAATTTAAATAAAGCTAGAAAATAATTGTTAGAATGGGATGCTAAATAACATCTTAATGATACTCACTGTGAACCAGGACATTATTAACACACATAGGACTTTTCTCGAATTGCAATTATATGTACCTAGATGATAGTTATTTAAAATTATCTAAAGCTGAAATGATTACAAGCTGCATATGATACATATGATGTTACGTAGTCTTAGGCATGTAAAGATTTTGATTAATATACTGTCAATTTTAACTTCTGTTTAGTTAATATAATAACTTCCTTTTGAATGCTAGAAAATCAAAGAAACATTGACACATATTTAGTATTAGTTTTTCTTCTAGAACACCAAAGTACCATAGATAATTCTTTAACCGTTTTCTCTCTTTATTTTAAATACCAGAGGAAGTTAGGTTGAGAAATACCAGTGTGTAAATACTACGGTATCATGAATAAACAAAATAAGTAGAAAGAGATGGATTGTTTTTGGCAGCTCCATTCATTTTACTTTCAAATCATTATTCCTTTTTCTCTCCTGTCGCTCATTTCTGTTTCATTCTTTTTTCTTATTTGTTTTGTTTCTACATTGATTATAATAGAAACCTAAAATATCTTCAGATGCAAATCAATTTAGATGCTTTAAGCCAAATTGCATGGTTTTACCAGGTTCTACACTATATCCATGCACATTAGATTTGACATATTTTAGACAAAATAATCAAAAAGGCTCTATTTTCTAAACAAGGGATCTCCACCACTTTGGCTTGCAGGAATGTTTGGAATCTGAAGTGCCAAGGAAGATAAAAATATTTTGCAGGCTTTCCCATTCTCAAAATGTTTGCATTATTAGAGCTGGCCAATCACAAAACATCTCATTATTAAAATAGAAATTAATAACATTTTAAGAAATTAAATTGCCAATATAATACAAAGCCAAGATTGAGATTGAAGCTACCAACACAAAACAGCTCTTTTTAAACCATTGATCAGTAGCACTCTGAATAGCTAGCTATATCATCAATATCTCTTGTACCATGAAGCAACAAATCTCTATACATAATTTAAATTATGGTTTATTTAGTATGATCACTCATGTATACAGAAATATATAACAGAACTGAGCTGTATACCCTAAAAAAATAATGTTAAAATCAAGACATTCTAAAAATCCTTCAGAAGATCACATATCTAAACTATTATTTTGATCAAGCCCTTCCAAATTCTTGCACAACTAGGTTGTTCTGAAAGGCTACATATCCACATACATTTCTCTTTATGAGATATATTCTTGTTCTTTAAAACTGCTATTCACTACCTTATGAATATCAAATTGTCGTGTACATAAGGAGATTTTGCACTACCCCATCTCTTCCCATCATTCTTCTATGAGAATTCTTTTTCAGAATATTTGTCACTTTAGGAACAACAGCAAAGAAGACATCATTCCATATTGAATGGAACAAGGTGAAGGTAAACCACTTCAATATTTTATTAAGAAAACCACACAAATAGAGAAGATGAATTGATTGGCAATATATTGATAGGCTCCTTAGGTTTGCAGCACTCAGCATGTCACTGAGGAAAAATTGAGGATCCTTCTGAATACCAATGCATTTTATACAGCTACATTTACTGTATATGGTTAGATTAAACCCTTCAGGATGTCTAAATACTGATATTGCCATATTGTGCAGGAAAAGAAAATCCAAAGCTTCAAAGAGAGAAACATGGTGGAAACATGGGATGTAAGAAACATGAATAAGGAAAGCTCAACACAATGGAAGATTAAATGAAATAGCTAAATAGAAATTACCGTAAGATGGACTGGAATGAAACACTTTCAGTTAGATGATCATACAGTTTACAGCAGGATCTATGTTTTTAAGAAGGATAACTGCTTCACAAAGAGATGAAGAAAGATTTTTTCTTTCTTTTTATCATGTACCATATTTTCAGGAATTATTGAAAAACCAGCAAAAATGTCCAAACTTTCCTGTTTCTACATCTCTCATAGAGCTATTCGCGCTTCTGCTCCCTTTCACTAAGAAATGTAAGAATGGAATTTGGAATCCTTGTAAAGCCTTCTGTTGTGCTTTTACAAATCTCAACAGCTGTCTTTCTGCATAGGTGTTGTATGATGCATCTCCTTTTAGGAGATCCAGTCGTTCCTGATCCGGTGCTTTCCCTTGGGTCCCTATTTTCCTTATCCAGTTTTGGGTAAAACACATCCCTTTAGCTGGGTTTTCACTTCTCTCCCAAGGAAGCATCAGGTAGTTGCTCTTTACTTCTTCCTCTGGGATCAGGAACAAGCACCTGCATACCTCAATGGTCCAGCAAACGAAAATCAATGTGTCTCTCCAGCCCCCACCATCCTGCAGTCTGTCCATATGCATTTATTGTTTTTATGCCTCTCTTTGTGTTTGTTTCTCTTTTTGGCTCAAACAAGCAACATTTTCTCCAGCAACTGCGATGGTGTGTTTCTGTCCAAAACTTTAGCTCCCAAAATTCATATCCCATAGGTTTGACCAATCATAATACTGTTTCCACAACAGTCCTGGATAGCAGCCTGGGACGTTCATCTGACTTTGGGACAGCATTGTTGCTTCTCCCCATTTTTAATTCTTTCCTTAAGCTTACACCAGTGGTGAGATTTAGCTAATTTGCACCACTTTGGGAGAACTGGTTGTTAACTTTCTGAACAGTTTGGTGAACTGGTTGTTGGAAGAAATCATTAGAGCAGAGAATTGGTTGTTAAGTTATTTGCATCCCACCACTGGCTTACACCAATATAGCAGCAGCCTCCTGGCCTCAAATCCATATGCCAGAAGAACATAAAATACAAAGAACAAGCAGTGTCAGGAAGGATGTGGCAAAATAGCATTTAGGTACAATGAAATCAGTTATTGAATATCCCAAAGGTGCTTTTGCAGGAGGCAACTGGACTATCTTGGTTTTTCTTTGAAGACATTTCGCTTGTCATTCAAGAAGTTTCTTCAGTTCTGACTGGATAGTGGGAATGGAAGGATTTATATTCCTTGCACACAGCTGGTCATTTGCATCCTTTTAGAGGGTCACTGAAACACTTGGAGGTTTAGCTCTGTCCTCAGTGTCACCTGAGTAGTGCTTATGGTTCCTGTAGTCTGCAATTTTTTTCTGGAAATCCATTCATACTCCTACACCATTTGAAGGGTGTTCCTCCCAAATTGCATAGCTAAATGTCTGTAGAGATTCTCAGTGGTCCAGGTCATGGTTGTCCCAAAGATGCTTTTTCAGGAGGCAACAGGACTGTCTTGTTTTTTCTTTGAAAACATTTCGCTTCTCATCCAAGAAGCTTCTTCAGCTCTGACTGGATGGTGGGTAATAGAAGGGTTTATATTCCTTGCAGATAGCTGGTTATTCATTTTAGAGGGTCGTTGAAGCACTTGGAGGTTTATCTGTGTCCTCAGAGTCACATATTCCCATACCATTTGAAGAGTGTTCATCCCAAATTGCAGACAGATTCTCAGTCATCCAGATCATCGTTGTCTCAAAGATGCTTTTTCAGGAGCCAACTGACTTCCTTGTTTTTCAGTGATTGATTCCTATTAAATGGATCTGTGAATAACATATTAACAATGATGGTTAATCAAGTTAGTGTTCCAACCATTGATGCAGAAGAAGAGTACACTGACAAAAATGTACAGACAAGTTCAATATGAAATTGATAGAATATGAAAGCAACATATGCTGCTTGTGATGGAGACTGAAATGCCAAAGCTGAAAATATTAAGGAGAAAAATGTAGCTGATCTATATGGCCTAGAAAAACAGAAATAAAGCTGAAAAATTACTACCAATCCAATATATTTTACCAAATATTTTCCAGATCTTCAAACGGAGGATTTCAGTCTTGACGTGCATACCCAAATACGACCAAGCTCATATAGTATAAAGCAATATACTGAAACCATGTAATATATTGAAATTGGATATCAACATCCTAGGTATCTTAGAATATTTTTTTATTGAGAAGAACATCTAATTCTCGGTGATAAAGATAGATTAGCATTCCAGTTATTACTATATTGGAAAGTTACAGAAAAATATGGCAAGCAGACACCATGATATTCATATTAGAAGAAACAGATCTGTACCAGAGAAAGGAGATTTAACAGTGTGTGCACAGTATTATACCGTATGCTTTATTTCACATGCCAGGAAACTAATCGGCTAATATGGAGTAAAGCCCATTGTAAAAGGGAAATGTCAGGTTTTCAAGCTGGTTTTAGAAATGGTTAAGGAATAAGAAACATTATTGCTGTTGTACATTGGATAATTGAAAAAGCCAAAGAATATCAAGAAGAAATCAATAGATGTTTCTTTCTACAGAAAGAACTTTGATTTTGACAACTATGTCAAACTATAGAATGTCCTTGAGAAAATGGAAATTCTAAAACATCTTATTGTCCTCCTGCAAAACCTATACAAAGGACATAAATCAAAAGTCCAAAAGTCCAGATGGAACAGGGTAAAACAAATTCAGGTTAGCAAAGGGCTCAGTTGTATATATTGGAGGGAGCGGATTGAAAGAAGAGTATGGTTTGAAAATTGGAAGAAAAAACATCAACTTGGACTATGCTGATTATGTTATAATATTCAAATAGTTAATAATCATTCAAATGATATTGTGAACAGGTAAACTAATTCTTATAATACTGGTCATTCTAAAAAACTTATTCAATAAGATTTTCATAAGTAATTCTAGATAGCTGTTCACTGTTCAATACACACTACACTCAAGGCAGTGCTATGACTAGGATAGTAATAGGTGCTGTCTTACATTTAAAAAAGGTAGGATTTCAATCCATTTTAAGCAAAACATTCAAGGCATTGATCTGATACTGTACTCAATCACCATTAAATTCAGGTATTATTATTATTATGCAGACTTGACCTGAATTTCTATATGCGATACATTGCCCTAAATTTGCATTATAAATTGATGAAAATTATTACCCAAGAAGCAAGGTCCCAACTCCAGCACAGATAATAAATATGAATTTTGCCTAGCAATTTGCTTCTCTTTGTATTTAAGAATGTAGCTATTCCTCTTTTTTTTTTTTTTTTTGAGATCACAATGATGATCAGTCAAGATTTCAGTGTATAAATATTGCAATCAGGTAGTTGAGATGCTTTTTAAAAAGTACATTCACTCTTACAATTCCTTTTAGAAGCTTGATACTTGTGAAAGTTGGCAGTTTCTTCATTAAGATTCATTATTATGTACACAATGCATCCTCTTCAATGCCATTGCCATTTTCTATCTCAAAGAAAGCTAATAACATTTCAAAATGCAATTATAACTTTTCGACAGAAAGTGCAACCTGTGTTTGGATAATCTAAAGCAACTCACTAGCACACTCACCACAAAAGCTAATAAATTCTCCTCATGTCTTCATATTAACACACCTACCAGCAATGTCAAGATGTTAGTTTAAAGAATTTCAAATCTGCAACAGTTCAATAATCTGGTTGGCAAGAACTGACTGTCAAAGCTAATTAACTGCCTGAAGAAGATTCTTTATAAATGAAATCACTTCTGTCTGAACACATTTCCAAGAAGAATAAAATGTTATTTTTTTCCCCATCACATATTCTGTCTTTCCTTGTCTTCTTAACCACACATACCACATTTCTAAGAACAGGGTAATCACCAGATATCCTTACAGCATTGTTCCAATAGTTCAGTTTTGTTACTTATGATACAACATAAGTAGTTCATAGCTTTTGAGTGGTTGCCTTGCAGCCATCATTAGTTCTATTGGGTGATTTATTAGGATATTATTCAGCTTTAAGGATGCTTTGAACATTCAAATGCATATCTGTTCTTCTGGCCTGAAAGAAAAAAAAATGTGCATATACACACAAATGCACAAAGAAACAGTTTAAGCAATTTAGGTTTTAAACCTCTTAACTTTCATGCTGAATTACAAGTACTCACCTTAGGTGCTTTTATTATTTTCACAAATAACTCAAGGCGATGAAAACACCTACTGTAATATTCTTTGCTTTTCCCACAACAACCCTGTGAGGTGAGTTGGGCTTAGAGAGAGTGACTGGCCCAAGATCACTCAGCTGGCTTCCGTACGTAAAGTGGGATGGAACTCACAGTTTCCTGGTTTTTAACTTAGTGCCTTAAGTATTGGACCAAACTCTTAATTTTAAATGTGGCTTACAAGTTAATCAATTCTTTTTAAAAAATATAAACATAGTATGAGTACATGGAACTCATGCAGTATATTTTGTGGGACTATAAAATTTGGTAATATCGTATAATCATGCAGCATGCCAACTATAGTCCCTTTGCTCTGGCTTCTAAGGGGGCTTCAATGTATACATATATAAATTAACAAATATACAAAAAGGTAGAAGTAGAAACCAAATAGATCTTTTTTTTCTTCCTTTATCCTTTTTTCCTCTTGTCTTGTTAAATTTTTATTGCTTATCAATCTGCACTAAGATGGAACTGTATTGAAATTCCCACAGTGGAGGAATGTCAGAACTAGCAGAAACAACAAAACAAACCTGTTTGGTCAGGAAAAACAAGTGCTTTTAAAAAAAAAGATTGGAAATATTTTACAGGCATTTTGCTAAAAGAAGAAAAAAAATAAAATTATGATTTATGAATGTAATGTTTGAAACAGATGATAAATAAGGGACTGCAGGGATTACTGGAACTGTTAAAATGGAAGGGAGATTATAGGTTTGGTAATATCACTTGAATAGAACTTGGGAAATTGTTATATTTTATAAGTTTAGTTTTCTTACTTGCTTTTTTCTCTTCTTTTTATTAAGATTTGCTCTTCCCCTTATGTAAAATATTCAATAAATATAAATAACATTAATGTTGTATACGTATTGTTATATTGAAACACAATAATATATCAAAAATAAAATAAAAAGAGGTTTAACCCCTTAAATATTGCTTCCCAAGTTACATTCCATGTCTATTTTTGAGTTTATCCTTATTTATCTGAGATCCTAGTACTCCTATATGTATTTCATTTGCAATTCTAAAGAGTACTTTTGATGATAAAATATGGTTATCACATTTATTTAGTAAATGTAACACTAGCATATACTTTCAGCTTAAATTTCTGGGTTGCTAATTTAATTCCTGAAATTTTATTTTCCTGACGTACAGCATTTTCCTTTTCAAAAGCTCTAATGTCAATAAGAATGAGGAACGGAAAAAGAGGGTAAGCTTGCCTTATTTCCTTTATTATAGCAAATTTTGAGATTCAGCCAGACATATTTCCATTAAACTTCATGTGCCATGCATTTGTTCAACATACACTGAATTGATAATATATATAATAACAGCTGCAAGTATTTCATACACCATTTATTGGAAAAGATTTCTGATGCCCTCTAAGGAAGAATGGTTAATTAAACTGAGGGAATATGCTTTGTTGTCTGGAATAATTCCATATCTAAACAGTAAATACGATGCATAGTTTTATTTAGAAACCATTTCTAGAATAAAGGTTTACACTCATTAATGGTGTAATAAAATATATTAGCCATATTACAATTTAGATTTCCTGATTAAGACTTATTAGTTATCAATCTCTACTGCACTGCTTATTCTTCTTTTTCTCTTTTATCCATTTTTACTATTCTTTCTATGTTCTTTGAAATCTATATTTGTATTAGCATTATTTTTATTTCTTCTTTGAAATAATAAGAAGAAATGAATAATAAAGGAGATGAGAACAAGCACAATTTGGGCTAACAATGGGAAATGTCCTCTTCAGCTTTTCCTTGGTTTGGTAATCAGAAAAGAACCTGGTGTAGCAACAACGCTTAATGTGAATAAATGGAGAGAAACCTCATTTATGAAACATTTAAAAGGACTGTTTTAATCCAAAGAAAGAGACACAAAGAACTGAGCACATCTTTCTTTATCACTTACCTATAAACCAACATCCGCCAAATGGGACTTGGCATTTAATCACAATAAGCACCAGATGTAGCATGCAGTCAAAGAAGCTACAATACCACTAATCAATATATCCTGAAGATCATGTTACCTAGGCTAGTAATGAAATGTCTGCAAGAAAAGAACCAAGATCAAAGAACATCAGCAATTCCACCTTGAGCGACATATATTCTCCACCATTGCAATTTCTGAAAATTTCCAGTTGATAAATCTCCTGTTGACCTGCTGTCATTTCAAATGACTAGAACCAATTTTATGATTCCTTTTTAGTTTGAATGACTGTCTTTCTGTTATCTAATTAGCCTATATATGTTGGTTTCTATGAGTATGTACAAGTATATGTAGAGTATGGATATGTGAGTATGTATAACATGTATGCATGTTTATGTTCTTTCTAGTTCTGCCTTTAAGAAAGACATAGGATTTATATTGTGGAACGGATTATTTGAAAAAAATAAGCTCCCTATTACATGGCAACCTATAATGAGTCTTAATGAAGCCTGCAAACAGCTGTTGAAAATTCCACTTGAATGGGCCTTTCTGCATATCAGTAGCTTAGGACCTTTTTTTACACTTCAGTTGCTGAATCATCTGCTCATCATACATATAATTTGAAAAATGAAAATGGAACACTAACGCAGCTTAATCAGTTTTCATTACATATTTTATTTTCATCAGAATTTTAATATGTTCTTATTGAATAGGTACATTATGAAGCATCATATCAAGCCTTCACCTTTTTAAAATAATGTTCTATTGCTGAGCAGAAAATGAATGATACTATACCAATATTCATTGCATTCATGTCCTTACTGAGAACATTTTTAAAAAAAAGATGGATGGTCTGCAAATTGCTAAGAATTAAATCAAGTCAGTAATGTTCTGTCTTCCATCATTAATATTTAGAAGTTCAATACGTAGTTTAAATTATTTTCATCCTTTTATATTATGATTGGGATCAAAATAAATGTATGAAATCCAGATTTACAGTGCATCCTTATATGCATCATTCAGAGTTAAGTAGAAATCAATGGCAGAAGTTAGTCATAACTTAGGTCCAACTCATTTCATTGGCAATTCAATTCCAATAACGTGATTTATCCTAATATATTAATAGTAGCTTTATTTCAGTTACTAACCAAAATTGTGTGAGTTGACAAAATAATTAAATAACTAAACAATTTCTATTTCAAATAAACTAAAAAGAGCATAGAATTGTTACAGAGTCAACAAAGCAGTTTACACTCTAGTTTTACAGATTTACAGATATTTAGCCACATTTAAGGACATGAAACTGTACTAGTCTGAAAGTAACTGTATCAAAAATAAATGAAAACTGGCACTTTGACAACTGAAGAGTCATCCCAATATAACTGTGTTTCAGTTATTTTATGGTTATTTTATCATCAGCTTGAAAAAGAATAAATACTGTTTTATCTTTAGTCAGCATACTTAAGTTGAATAGTTTGTTTTCTTACCCTGCGATTCAAAGCCCATTTCAAGGCCTCTGTTACAAAATTTAAGAAAATAAAAGAGAAAATACTTTTACTGCTATGTCATAACAGTATTTATTTTTCAATGACCAATGTACCACCATCAATAACATGTTGTGTTAACTGAGATATCCAGGTTCACAGTTTCATAGTGTCCCTCCCACACAATCCCAAATTTATAGTAATTATTATTATATTGTTTATGAGTTTATGTGGAAAATTTTCATGTATTCTAGGCAATATTTCCTATCAGAAAATATTAATAGGGTAGAAATAAATATTCTTTAAGAAAATTTCAAAGAGCTTTGTATTTTTGTGAAAACAAAATGGAAGCATATGATAAGAGCATTGCTGGATCAAGTTAGAACGTTCATTATATTTAGCATTTCCACACAGACTTTAAGTGCCAAAGGTGCTTTTTCAAGAGGCAACTCGATTTTCTTGTTTTTATTTGAAGACATTTCGCTTCTCATCCAAGAAGCTTCTTCAGCTCTGATTGGATGGTGGGGAATGGAAGGATTTATATCTGCATCTGAATCTGCATTTAAAAGACAAAGGCCACTCTTTTGAAGACAACAAAGTCCACATTTTGGACAGAGAGGGCCACTGGTTTGAAAGAGGGGTCAAAGAGGTCATCTATGTCAAAATTGAACAGCCCTCTCTCAATAGAGATGGAGAGATATGACATCATCTCTCTCCAGTCTACCACACAGTCCTTTCAACAGTTCCAAGAAGGTTCCACACCCATTTGCACTACTCAGGTGACCCTGATGACACAGATAAACTTCCAGGTGGCCTCAAAGACTTTCTAAAAGAATGCAAATGACCAGCTGTCTATAAGGAGTATAAATCCTTTTATTCCTCACCATCCAGTCAGAGCTAAAGAAGTTATTGGATTAGAAGTGAAACGTCTTCAAAGAAAAACAAGGAAGTTCAGTTGCCTCTTGAAAAAGCATCTTTGGGACAACTATGACCTGGATGACTGAGAATCTCCATGGACACTTTCTGACACTTCTATGATTCTGTGATACCTCTCCATATTCTTCTCTGATGAAGATCCATCTCTACATTTATATATATGTATATATTTCTTCATCACACTTTTGTGCAGCCACATTGGTTCACTGATAGCTCTTTTTTTCCTATTATTGTAATTATTTACAACTGGGGTTTGAGTATCCTTTTAAAAATAACCATCACTCCTATTATTAGTTTCTTCTGTCATTGAAGGCTAGTTATTTTAAATCGTTATATGGTTTTAAAGTCTAAGGTCTATGTTTGATACATTAATATTATGAAATACATAAAACTTCTGTTTTGGCTATTAGAGATGGATATCATGAAGTATTTCTTTTTGCAAACACATGCTGCCTTGAATCATTAAATTGAACCTGCTTGCCAAAAATAAATCGAGGCAAGACTAGGGCTTCTGTTTTTTATTAGACAATGCATGTGTTTAAACATTGTGGAATCAAATAGTGCATACTGTTGTGAAGGGACATGACTCTTAAGCAGAAATGTTCTTAATGGAGGTGGTGAGGAATGGCAGGAAGCTGGGAAAGAATGTATGTTTAATTGGTGACAATGATTATTTCAGACTTTTGAAGATCATGCATACTTTTGGAAAAAATATACTTATTTTAAAAATTTGTATGTATGTATGGTACGTATATTTGTGGAAAGTAGAATTTAAGGTAAAGCTAGTTTCTTTTTATTTTTCCCTTACAGTCTCTCAGAAGAAAGTGCTTGAGTTGAAAAAATATCAATAGACACAAAGTGCTGATATTTATAAATGCATTGCATTGAATACACCAGTTTAATATTTATAAACAGTTTTTTTAAAAAATTATCTCCTTATAGTATTTTTTACATGAATATATCCATTTGGCTTAAATGTTTTGGCCATTGCTAATGCCCATATCTTACTGGCTTCCACCAGCATCCAACACATTCATTTTGCTCTTTGCTTTTCTTGCTGACAAGGTATGAACATAGGACTTATATTAACTTCTCATAGAAGAAGGAACAGAATATGCAGAATTTGCCAACAGAAGAAGTCTTAGAAAGCTTATGATTGATAAATTACCCTCAGAAATAATTCTGGAGAAATAAGATTAATGGGGGGAGAACTGGCTGGGAGCTAATATTGCTACAATGACTAAAGTTGGCTAGGCAGCTCATGTAGTCCAGCTGAAAGTGGACCAGTGGATAAACAGTACTTGGATGTGCTAGAAATGGCACAGGAAAATAGGAATGGGGAAATTCCATTATCCCACATATTCTATGAAAGTAAGTATAGATCTAATGGTATAGTGGTATGACCCAAAACAATGCAATGGTATTATGGCACAAAACAATGCTTCTTAGCTGCATTGTCTGAAGTTCATTTCAGTTACAGTAGCAATCAATGGTATTTTAGTGGATTTTTTAAACATAAAAAATAGCATAGCTTTTTGTAATTCTGAATCAGCTTTCAATGGCTTCTTTCAAGGCTGGAGAGTAAATTACGTTTCTGTCGGTGCTGTTGTTTTCACTGCAGGAGATAAGTTATACACCTTTATGATTTTTATGCCTGTTCCCTCCAACTTGAGAAACAGCAAAATCCTGGCTCTTATTCATCTGTCCCCTACAGTGATCTGTTAATAACTGAGTCAAAAGACACGCTTGCTCTTGGTTTACTACATTAGAGTGAAACTAGCTGGTGGCAGCATGTATGGTGTCTACCTAAAAAGACAGATTGTTGGCGACATGACAGCTGTTGACTGCTTGGTGGTTTAAGCAGTACTAAGGCCCTTTATACCCTGCAGTAATCCTATAGAAGAGCTGGGAATCAGCCAAGCCTCAAGTATAAAGAATGTGTCTGGTGTGCGTAGCTGTGACTTTTGTCAGCTTCTTTTTTATATTTTATGACAATATTATATTTTTATAATATTATATTATAAAAAGAAATGCCAGAAAAAGGAAAGAGGCATCTAAATATATATACAGTATATATATCAGAACCAATTGTGATGGTTATTCCTACTGTATGACTGCAGCTTGATTTTTAAAAATACGTCTGATGGGTGTGCCCTGTCTATTACATGATTGCTATATTTCTGTTTTATTTCATCTATGTGGAGCAGTGGTGGGCTTCAAAAAATTTTGCTACCGGTTCTGTAGATGTGGCTTGGTGGGTGTGGCATGGCTTGGTGGGCGTGAAATGGTGGGCATGGCAGGGAAAGGATACTGTAAAATCTCCATTCCCTCCCCAATCCAGGGGAAGGTTACTACAAAATCCCCATTTCCTCCCAATCAGCTGGGACTTGGGAGGCAGAGAATAGATGGGGGTGGGGCCAGTCGGAATTTTTACTACCGGTTCTCTGAACTATTCAAAATTTCCGCTACCGATTCTACAGAACTGGTCAGAACCTGCTACAACCCACCTCTGATGTGGAAGAATTGGTAAATACAGACAGTGTTTCCACTATGAGTCTTTCCATCATCATAATGGCTTCTTGGTTCTAGGCTCCCAGTAGTTCGATTCTGACATATAAAATTAAGGTGGTACAGTGTTTTGAAATAAATATTTTGAATATATAGGGATGCATGCAAAGCACCTTCTTTTCAGACTTGGATGGTTGCTTTGCAAGCTGCTGCTGGTTGTCTTTCTATA
Source organism: Pantherophis guttatus (assembly GCF_059756535.1). Lineage (NCBI taxonomy): Eukaryota > Metazoa > Chordata > Lepidosauria > Squamata > Colubridae > Pantherophis > Pantherophis guttatus. Next base: position 36,384,150 of record NC_142070.1, read on the forward strand.
TCAGTGTGTTCATAGGTAATTACCTAAAAAAGTTATGAAGCAGGTTTTTCAAAGGATTCTCACAGCTTTCTTACTGAATATGCTCAGTTTTCATTGAATTTGGTCTACTTTGGTATAGGGTTGAGCTAGGAATTTTGATACTCCTTTATCAGATTATGCCCATGAATTTTTGGGGAAGGCCTTCTGACAGTTATCATTCCCTTTTGTAATAAGGATAGCTGCTTCTTATATTTGAGAATTAAAAACTATTATTTGGTTAATCTTACTCTTCTTTCAGGTGACAGTTTTGGGTTGCAATCACAATGGAAATAATAGTATACAATTATTTTTTTAAAACCCTACTTACTTCTCAGATAAAGACTACAGTAAACAATTGCATATCATTCCCAGCATTTGGTCACAGCCACTTTCATCAATCAATCTGCTTTATAAAATAACTATGTTCTCAAATTCTTTTAGATGACTATACAAAGCTTCTGTTTAAATGGCAGTGCACTGAATATTAATTATTAAGGGATATTAAGGGATTTATATCATATTTATCTCTTTTGTCTTCTCCTTCTCATTTCCTGCATTTCTGTTCATACCTTGATTCATGGTAACATCTAGTTAGTTATTCTGGGAAACAGATTACTGTATTAGTTGTATCTTTATGTCTATTTAATAATAGAAAAATTAATAATCATGGGTTGAGTGTGCTAGTTCGTATACACAGAAGAAATGTAATTCTACCATATGGACTGAAAACTCCTAAAGGACATGGATTGGCAATACAAAAAGAAAAAAGAAACGGGAAAAAAAATTCTCTCTGATAACTAGTTTGTTGAGATGGAGGATAATGAGGAAATAAAAATATTTAAATGTTAGAAATTAAGCAGCTGTGATGCAAATGTAAAACTAAAATCCTAAAACCAAATAGTTTTCTGATTGCCCATTTACAACAATGCTATCCTACTACAAACTTCATATAACAGTTTAGAATTTTTTTTTTCCTAGTGCCATCACAGAACTGTGTGGGTGATATATTTTAGTGTCATTACAGTGAAAGAGAACTGCAGATGTTCTGAAAATTCATCCCATAGGTATCTTGAATACTATATAGACAGAGAAAGAAATTTGCATTGGCCTGTAGCAGAAGAACTGTGCACTTGGAGAACATTTAGGGAAGAAGAAAGATATTACTTTGTGCTGCACTTAAAAAGTGTTCTTGAGTCTTTAAATAGCTTCTGTTCTTTTCTCATGCCCACCATTATACATTTTAATCTGCTTTAAAAGAAACTAGAGAGATATTTAGCAGATGATATGAAACCACATTAATGCCTCTGGAATAGAAAAACTTACATAACTGACTCTCAAGTATTTCTTCCTTCTGTTAGGCCAAATCAGATGGAATAAAGAAGTCATACCTTTGATGCAAGCAGGCTGTCCCCCATTCTTTATCCCCATTGTTTCTTTAAAAAAAGGAAAAGTTAATCTTGATTTAGGAGATACAGAGAACCAATTAAATTTTTCTGAAATTTTATAATTTTTGGAGCTCTTGGTGTTCTCTCTAAGCTTAGTTGTTTGTCTGCAGATGCTTCATTATTCTATTTTTTATGTTTTCTTTTTAGTTCTTTTTCTGGTCTCTTTCGAATCACAGCTTATTGTTTCCCAGCTAGAATTATGGCAGCATCTTCCATGTGTTGTGAGATTAAAGAATTTGCATCATGTCTTCTCACTGCTGGTTGTTGTTCATGGTTGCCCTCTGCCTATCCTACATAGACCACCTAAACCAATATTTTCCAAAAAGAAAAATAGATACCCATACAACATAATGAAAAAGTGCTTAACCAGTTACATCACTACAGCACAACAAACACAAGTTATGAAAAGGAGAACACTACCGTACATTAAAAAAAAAAAAATCTCGGAAACAACCAAAAGATTTTTGCAACCACATAGCATTACTGTAACACATATACAATTAATTTAAAGCCCTCTAAAACATATTTAGTAACCTGAAAGATCCAGTAGCCAAAGAAGAAAAAAACAGGAGTCCCTCTGAGACATACAGTGTAAGGACGGTGAGAGCCACTATATAGAGTTTCCTGTTTAATTTCCTATTTGTTTTTATTTTTCTATATACAAAAGTGAAGCATACAAACATATGTGCAAATTCTTCCCATGCCTATTGTCTTATATTATATTTCTATTACTATTTATACTGTTCAATGTTCTTTGTACTAAATTCTACTATTATTGTACTATAATCGATTGGTCTCCGGACACAATTCAAGGTGTTGGTTATTACCTTTAAAGCCCTACATGACTCAGGACCAGGTTATCTTCGAGACCGCATAGCTCCCAGCGACCAGTAAGATCCCACAGAGTTGGTCTCCTCCAGGTCCCGTCAGCTAAACAATGCCAGCTGGTGGGTCTGCAGGGGAGAGCCTTCCTGTGGCTGCCCCAGCTCTCTGGAACTAGTTACCTCCTGAGATCCGGACTACCCCCACCCTATTGGCCTTCCGGAAAGCGGTGAAAACCTGGCTTTTCCGGCAGGCCTGGGACCGTCGATCTCGCTGTTGCAATCTTGCGAGATCCGGCCATGAATGGTGTGCATGGGCTTTTAATGTTTTTTAATGTTTTTATAATGTTTTTAAATAATTTTTCTATGTTTATTCTTTGCATTATTCTTGCTGTAAGCTGCCCAGAGTCCCTTAGGAGTTGAGCAGCATAGAAATGCGATAAATTAAATTAAATTAAATTAAATCTATAGTATCCTAAATGAATTCAACCCTGACTATTCTTAGGATGGATAGATATTGAAACTGAAGCTCAAATACTTTGGCCACCAAATGAGAAGAGACAACTTATTAGAAAAGACCCTGATTTTCTGAAAGATTGAAGAATAAAAGGAGAAGGGTACAGCACCTTTCCAACATTATGATTGGCTTGGTTTTGCTGTGATTCTTCTTTTTCTTCCAGACTAGTGGTGGGTTTCAAATTTTTTTATTACTGGTTCTGTGGGTGTGGCTTGGTGGGCATAGCAGGGGAAGGGTACTGTAAAATTTCCATTCCCACCTCACTCCAGGGGAAGGTTACTGCAAAATCCCCATTTTCTCCTGATCAGCTGGGACTCAGGAGGCAGAGAATAGATAGGGGCAGGGCCAGTCAGCATTTTTACTACCGGTTCGCCAAACTACTCAAAATTTCCATACCGGTTCTCCAGAACTGGTCAGAACCTGCAGAAACCCACCTCTGCTCCAAACCCTTTAACTTGTATAAAGAAAACTCCTTCTTTTATTTGATGATGGGTGGTGGTGGCAGTGGTAGTGGTATGGCACACACATCTCCTTCTTTGTCCTCTTCCCTGTTTCAAGGTTACAGCTTCTATAACCCATTTTGTTGTGCTGACACTGGGGAAAAGACTCAAATAGGTGAGAAAGGCAGCACAGGTGCCTGCAATTTTCTCAGCAGCCCATTCTTCCACAATTCCTTCCTTTTACTTCTAACCGTCTTAATCTTCAATCCATTCAAGTAATGTTGTGGGACTTGATTTCTTTTCAGTTTTTTTATGCCTTCTCACAAGATTCATCCAAGCTTTAACCTCTTTTGTAAATCCAATATACAATCATTTTGTCCAAGTCACTCTCTTGATTTATTACTTGTAATTCTCTTTTGATTTGTAAAGCATCAACCAATTTCTTTTGGTATGTTCAAGGAAACATCTTTTTCCATGTCATTCTTGTAGCCTGTCATTTGTAGATTCACTTTTAGTATAAACTCACTCTTTCTTGTCAGATAAAACTTGTTCCTTCTTTTAAAGCATCTTTTAGAAACAGTCTAGCCATAGAAGCAAACATCACTACTGACACTGTTATTAATTTCTGATTCCATTTTTAAAATATTCATTATTTCCAATATTTTAATATTTGTGTATTTGTTTCTGCAGCAAGTATACTATAATTTTGCAGGATTTTGTGAATCAGGTTTGTGTACTCTTCTCCTTTTAGTAAAATTTTTAGTTCCCTTTAGTGCCTAGTTTTTTAAATTATTTGTCTCTTTTTTTGTCTTTAAAAAATTCAGAACAAGTCCATTTTCCAGTGGGAAGGATTCTTTATAATTAATTCCAAAATCTTATTTCAAATTTATCTGAACCCTTAAGCCATTTATAATTTTCTAAAATCAAAGCCTTAATTAGCTTTTTGCTGTTTATTTCAAATTTTTAACTTATTAAGTTTATAAATTAAAATGTTCTTTCATTAAGGATTGAAGGTAGATTTGCCCAGTGTTTTCAGACTTGGTAATACAAAGATTTCTAATCTCTGAAAAGTAGCTAATAAGCAGTTTCCAACTGGAAAAGGAATTATGCAGGCTTAGTGTCCTTTTAAAGGCAACAACCACAGTTTGAATAAGATGGCTATACCTTCATCTCCCAATGCTTAAAATCTACCAGAGACTGCTGTCTTCTCATTATAAGTAACTGTTTGGTAATATTTGAAGAAATCTTAAATCGTCTCTTTGTCCAGAGTTGTTCAACAAGATGCTCTACTCACTAATTATTCATTCTTTACTGCAGTTATCGGCTCTGCTTTTTGAAGTCTGCCATTTTCCCCCCCAGAAATGCTTAGTATTGTTGTGATGGATTTTGAAATCAAGTTCTTTCTATGTTCCTTTTATTTTTCTTTATTATTTCCTTTTTTTAAATTTCTTTCCTTTCTTTCTATTCCCTATTTTTTCTTTTCTTTTCCACTTTTTGTTCCTTATGTCTTTTAGTTAGTATTAGTTTTTACTATTGCAAAAACTATTACTATTGCAAATACTATTATTATTATTATTATTATTATTATTATTATTATTATTATTTAATCTTTAGTGAGATTCACAGCCTTTGATGCTGGTTAATAGCTCAACAGCTCGAGTCCTAACCAAGGACTGTTAAGGTATCATCGGAGGATGTAAGCTGTTCTGAGTAAGGTGGTTTTTTGTAGAGTCAAAATGTTCAAGCCCAGTAAATTTAGAATTTCTAAATAGCGGTATTGCTCCAAGGGCTCCAATTACAATCAGGACAACACACGATTTCTTTTTCCACAGTTGCTCAACTTCAATTTTCAAGTCCCGGTACTTTGTGATTTTTTCTTGCTGCTTATCTTCAATCCGTGCATTACCAGATATTGCAATGTCAATGAACCATACTTTTTTCTTTTCAACTATTGTTATGTCAGGTGTGTTGTGGATCAAGTGCCTGTCAGTCTGTATCCTGAAGTCCCACAAGATCTTGAGTTTCTCATTCTCTAAAACTTGATGTTCCCAGTGGTTTTTGCCGTACTCAAATCCAAACTTCTGGCACAATTTCCAGTGAATGATTTTAGCAACACGGTCATGGCGTTGTAGGTAGTCAGTTTGTGAAATTTTGCTGCACCCACTGATCAGGTGGTCGACTGTCTCATCTTTATCATTACAGAGGTGGCATTTGCTGTTGGTGGTAACATGTTGAATTTTTGCCTTCATGCAGTTTGTAGCTAGGGCTTGTTCTTGAGCTCCCAAAATAAAGCTTTCAGTTTCTTTTTTCAGTACTCCTGATCTTAACCAGTTCCAAGTTAGTTTCTGGTCAGTTTTGCCTTCAATACTTTTTAAGTATTGACCATGCAGAGCTTTGCTTTTCCAATTTTCAGCTCGCTGTTCAATTACTTCTTTCTTATATTCTGCTTTTGTTTTAGTTGTCTTTAAAAGGCCTCCTTTATTTAGTTTCTTAATCATTGGTTCTTCATTTTTCTGGATGTAATCATTCAAGCTGTGTTTTTCTTCTTCCACAGTCTGCTTTATTTGTAGGAGTCCTCGACCACCCTCTGCTCTTGGTAAATATAATCGGTCAACATCTCTTCCTTGTTTTTCTGTCCAAATTGTCTAACTCCATCTGGGTCCAGTCAATTATTCCTGCAGAATATCGAATCACAGGTATAGCCCAGGTATTTATGGCTTTTATGATTTTCCTGCACTCAGTTTGGACATTAATATCTTACGAATTCGCCAAATGTACATGGCTGAAGTTAATTCCTTGACTTTATTATGCATTAAGTCAGAGGCCTCTAAAATCCCCAAGTAGTTGTAGCCTTCTTCTGATTTTACTGCCTTTATCATTTCTCCATTCTCTAGTTCTATTCCATCCTCTTCTATGATCTTGCCTGCTTGGTTGCTATCGTTGCACATTTGTCAATTCCAAACTGCATACCAATGTCTTGGCTGAATTCTTTTGTGTTTTCAATTAATAAATTCAGTTCAGCTTTTGTTTTACCAAACAGCTTCAAATCATCCATGTACATCAAGTGCAAGATTTTCAGTCCTTTGTTTTCAAGTTCGTATCTATAGTTCATCTTCTTCAAAATGATTGTCAGTGGTAGCATTGAGAGTATAAAAAGTAGGGGTGAAAGGGAATCGCCCTGGAAAATGCCTCATTTAATTTCAACATCATTATTATTATTATTATTATTATTATTATTATTATTATTATTATTATTATTATTTTTATTTTAAAAGGAAGGTACTGCATAAAAATATACTCAGCCAATGTAACTCTTCAGAAAATTAAAAGGCATATATAGAGGATCAAATTAACCTTATGATGATAATACAGTAAACCCTGAATTAAACAGATCTCAGTTTCACAGAATGCAGGTAGAACATGCAACATTTTGTATGCATTTAAATCGTATTCATAAATGTGTAAAATATGTTGAAGATGCACTAACTGTATAAATTATGTGTGCATTACACATTCATAAAATATTCAGATTTAATTAACATTCTACTAAATGTCTGATTTAACAGACATTTCGCCTCCCCCAATTAATCCATAGATTCAGGGATTATGATGGTCACAAAAATATCCACTTTGTGAAATGATTTTTTTAGAAGTAAAATGTTAAACCCCAGTCCCTTTTAAAAAAATATAATAGAAGCACATGCTATAGAATGAACTACCTTTTCTATGGAATTGGCATCCTTCAGTCTCAAGAGACTATGGTATCGTGCTCTGGAAAGAGGTCCTAAAACAGCATCTAGTGTGTCTAAAAAGGCCAATTTGAGAGTGGCAATCCCTTCCACACTGGGGGCAGGTACATTCTGTCCCCTGCCCAGCCCCCAGATTTCGCTGGTTCCGCGACTGCCTCTTTGCCTCAGCCTGCCAAACAAGTGTCTCTTCGAATTGGAGAAGGCCATGCTGCGTCTTTAGCCTCCAAACTGAATGATCGGAGATCAAGGTTTCCCAGTTGTTAATGTCCATTCCCAGGGCCTTTAGGTCCCTCTTGCAGATATCCTTATATCGGAACTGTGGTCTCCCTCTGAGGAACTTTCCCTGCACTAGTTCTCCATATAGGAGATCTTTTGGAATCCACCATCAGCCATTCTCAAGACATGTCCCAGCCACCTTAGACGTCGCTGTTTCAATAATGTATACATGCTAGAAATTCCAGCATGTTCCAAGCCTGCACTATTTGGAACTTTGTCCTGCCAGGTGATGCCAAGAATTCATCGGAGACAGCGCATATGAAAGGTGTTCAACTTTCTCTCCTGCCATGCGTAAAGGGTCCAAGACTCGCTGCAGTACAAGAGCGTGCTCAGGATGCAGGCTCTATAGACCTGGATCTTTGTATGTTCTGTCAGCTTCTTATTAAGCCATACTCTCTTTGTAAGTCTGGAAAATGTGGTGGCCGCTTTACCAATACGTTTATCTAAAGAGAGAATGTCAGAGATAGTTGAGCCGAGGTACACAAAGTCATGGACGACCTCCAGTTCTTGTGCAGAAATTGTAATACAGGGAGGTGAATCCATGTCCTGACCCATGACTTGTGTTTTTTTCAGCTGATTGTTAGTCCAAAGTCTTGGCAGGCCTTGCTAAAACTGTCCATAAATTGTTGAAGGTCTTCAGCAGAGTGAGCAGTGATGGCAGCATCATCATCTTTTCTATGATAATAGTAATTACTAATGCATATAGTATCAATTACTCAAACAAATGCTGAACAAATGGATATATTTGCTAAATATTGATCATAATTCTCTCATATGGTAATTGCTTAGTTAAGTAAGCACACCATGTGAGATATTTTGAAACCATGTTGTAGGTCAAATTGCAATTATAAAAACTACTTTTTGCAGTTAAAGAAGGCCAGATCAGAAATAGATACTGAAAAGAGCACTGGAACTCTATTGTATAATAACAGATATTTAAAAGCTGCCAAAGTTTCTCTCTGTCTCCTCTCATACCATGTGGAATCCAGTTAGGTTTATCTTGAGTTTCTTTCTCACATTCCCAACTTTCCAGGCCTGAAATATCCTTTACTGGTGCTTTAATTTGGTAACAGTTCTTGTATTCCATGATCAGTGGCAATCACTAGAACTGAAAAAGAGGAAGTTTTAGACTATGAAGCAGTGGTGAAATCCAAATTGCTTTACTACCGGTTCTGTGGGCGTGGCTTGATGGGCATGGTGTGGCTTGGTGGGCTTTTGCAAGGATACTGCAAAATTTCCATTCCCACCCCACTCCAGAGGAAGGATATTGCAAAATCTCCATTCCCACCCCACTCTGGGGCCAGCCAAAGGTGGTATTTGCCGGTTCTTCGAACTGCTTAAAATTTCAGCTACCAGTTCTCCAGAACATGTCAGAAACTGCTGGATTTCATTCCTGCTATGAAGTAACCATCAACTCTACCACAAGATTTATGCTTCTGATTCTGTTGCCATGTTCATATACCTTTACTCCATTGTCATCAGAGTTATAAAAGTAACTCAGAGCAGAAAAAGAAACCTACTGATGAGTACTCTTCAGGTGGCCAAACATAATCTGTCATATTTTACAATCAAGTGAAATATAGCTATGGTCAGTAGATTTTACCATTTTATACAAAATAAAGAAAAAGGTGAGAAAAACAAGGAACAGAGCAGAAGGAAGCATAGAAGAAAGAATTTACAACCAAGGATATATCGCAGGGACCACCTGTCATATTTTGGGGAACTGCAGGAGATCTTACTTGATATGATTAACTCTTCTTGTTCTATAATTCAGTTATTTCTTCATAACCTGATGTGCTATTCTGTTCAACTAATCAGGGCCAAAATTGTAGCATAGAGGCCTAAATCAGCACCTTGATCATTTTAAGGACGAAGAACAACTTGCCTATCTTTACTCCTTCTTCCAGTATTTTCATTAAATCTTGAATTAAATACTGATTTTTGTAACAAGTGTAATAATAAATTTGATACTGCATTCAGAATCTGATTTATTGATATGGACTTGAACTACTTACTCTTCCCATAAATAAACTAAACTGAGACTAAATTGTAATCCCAATATTGGTGTCCAGTGTTTCTTCATGAATAGCCAGATCTTTTTTTAAAAAAATGCTTTTGAATAATACTATTGGGTTTCATATTCCTAGTGGTCTGTGACTCCGTACACAATACACATTGTATTTTCATCTTCCTACTGCTAATACACTTTAAAAATGCATGCAGTTTACAAAAGTGATAAAAGAAACTTGATTAAAGAAACAATTTTCTCATGTGAGCTGATTACAGTTTACACAATGGCAGAATCTAAATCCTTAGCTGATAATGCCTTTGAATTCATAATTGCAATTAAAAGAGTGCTTTAGTTTTTAAAAAAGCATTGGCACTTACTGTGTATCACAAGAAACAATACTAGATTGAATCAGCCACATAATCTTCATCCTGGAATATTAATCAGGGCCTTTACTCATTATCTGAAATCTTTGTTTTATGCTATCTTTTTAGTTTTATGCTAATCAGTACTTTCACAAAGCTCCTGAAAACAATAACAGTGTATGTTTATACATACATCTAGACATAGGCATATTCTACAAGCTTAAGGTTAATACTTATAGATTGATACCAAATATATAAATGTATTAAAAGTTTGATTAAACTGATTTGTTCTAAAATGTGATTCAGGGAACTCCATTTTCCCCTACTTCTGATTAATAGAAGCAACATTGTCTGCTCTTTGGAAGTTGTTTTATGGCAAAACAAATATGCCCTAGCTGAATACAAAATAAAATTAATTGTGGTGTATTATAAAATGCATTATTTTCATGAAACATTGTGTCAGTAATTTAATTTATTAGGAATCAGCATTTAAATATTTTTCTCACAAGAATGATACAGATTTAAAATAGCATGTCCACCAGAAGGGACTTTGATCTCAATGTGAAATATTCAATTTTTATATTATTTTTATTGTATTATTTATTATTAAATGTATTTGCCACTGATCTTGTGTCAGATGAGTCTGGAAGGCTTTTAATTAGTCAACCACCTCCAGCATGAAGTTTCCCCATTGGGTCTTCAAGCCATCTGGCAGAGCCAGGTCTTAAGGCTCTTATGAAAAATCAGGAGGATGGGAGCCTATCCCATTTCAAGGGATAAGATATTCCAAAGGGCAGGAGCCATGGCAGAGAAGGCTGTTCTCCTGGACCCCACCAGCTGGAATTCCTTGACTGATAAGATCCACAGTATGCCCCCTCTGCCAGCATGGGTGGGCAGGGCAATCCCATCAGGGTGACACAATTTCTCAAGTAGCCTGGACTCATGCCATGCAGGGCTTTAAAGGTGATAGCCAACACCTTTTATTACAACACATATAATTAGTTTACATCAGTGGTGGGATTCAAATAAGTTAACAACCGGTTCTCTGCCCTAATGGGTAGGCGTGGCTGGGTGGTCATGTGACTGGGTGGTCATGGCCAACTCGACATCACTCATGTCAAGGGGGCGCCTCGCTTCACCTGGCCTCTCGTGACCATGGGGATGCTGCAATGTTACAAGACTTAACCCAGAGGCAGTTTTGGAAAAAATTTAAGCAGGCTAGGAACAACACACACAGGCACACAAGAACACCTCCTATCTGCCTTCCTGACAGGATTAACCCCGTATGGTGGGAAAAAACAAAAGGCTATTGGAAGGAGATTTCTTCCATCAGCCAGTTCGCTCAAAAGTTAACTACCAGTTTTTCCCAACCGGTATGAACTAGCTGAATCCCACCACTGCTTTACATAGTAAACTTTTTATGACTGTCACCAACCTATATTTGACTGAGAAATCAGTTTCTACAAAACTCTATCTCAATGTCATAGCCAAGTGAAAAATGCTATTTTAACCTGTCCTTCCATTGAAAAGCAGATAATAAAAGTTTGGTGTAATGCAATGGTTACATAGTAATTAGACTGAGTTCTGAGCAGTGTATAAGGCATCAGGCTAGAAACTGGGAGAATGTGAGTTCTAGTCCTGCCTTAGAGCACAAAGCCAGATGAATGACCTTGGCCTAGTCACTTTCTCTCAGTCCTAGGAAGTAGGCAATGGCAAAACCATTTCTGAAGAACCTTGCCAAGAAAACAGTAGGAACATGTCTAGACAGTCACTGAGAATCAGACATGATTAAACAGAAAATAATAAACAAAATAGAAGAGGTTTTTTTTCCCTAAACCATATCTAAGGAAGAAGTACTCATTTAAAATTTAATAGCCTAACAACATGGAACTATATTTTGCTGATGAAACATTTTCTTCCATACTTAGCGATCTGAAATATAACATTTCTTATGAGACTCTGTCAAAGTTTTCCTGATGAGAATGGAAGAGAAAATTGTGTGTGTATATATATATATATCACATCTACTCGGTTCTGGGTTTTTTTCTTTTCTAACAGTTAGAGCTTACTAGCTGTTAGAAAAGAAAAAAGCCCAGAACCGAGTAGATGTGATTCTACTGAGCTGGAGCTACAAAAAACCTTGGTTACGTAGGGAAAACCTGGCTAGAAGAAAAACATATATACATATATATATATATATATATATATATATATATATACACACACACATACATACACACACACACATACATACAACCAATAACTTGAACTTTGGAGTCCTTAGTAGTCTCCAAGCCTGATTATTTGCTACTTAATTTCATCTGTTTGAGTGAATGCAGGTTTTCCTCCCTATTGGGGGCCATGGTGGCTCACATGCCAAGACACTGAGCCTGCACTCCACTGAGGTCGGCAGCTCGGCGGCTTCATTCCCGTGAGTGAATAAACTGCATAGGGACAGGAAAGGACCCTCCCCCTTTTGCCTATTGGCATTCAGGTAAGATATCATCGCCTGAAAAAATTCCTTTCACAGAGGCAGCCAACCACCTCGGTGATCTCTGGCTAACATGTGCCATACACTAAATATAAAAAATCCTCCTTGTTTATATACCATAGATTGCCTGCCACTGTTGGTGGGGATTTGGTTTTCCCATTGGCACCTACTCAATTAGAACAATTAATCAGTGGAACAACTTGCCTCCAGAAGTTGTGAATTCTCCAACACTGGAAGTTTTTAAGAAGAGATTGGACAACCATTTGTCTGAAATTGTATAGGGTTTCCTGCTTGAACAGGGGATTGGACTAGAAGACCTCCAAGTTGAAGACTTCCAACTCTGATATTCTAGTCTACTTGATTATAGTTTTCTGTTTGTTCATTTGCTATGTTGATATATTGGTGGTGACTTTATTTATACCTCAGCTGCTGATTATGTGTACTGTGTTTTTGTGTCTTTTTATTTCTGGTAGGTTTTTATGGTGTTTTCAACTCCTGCTATCCACCTAGAATCATTAATTTATATGGGCAGCTATATACATTTAAATAAATATATAGCCAAATATATATATGAAGAGAGAGAGAGAGAATGAGACAGAGTCAGATGACAGTCTATCTCTTTGTCTCTCTTTGTCTTTCTCTCTCTCTCTCTCTCTCTCTCTCTCTCTCTCACACACACACACACACAGCCCTCCACTGGCAAACTCTCTAAGTGTTCTCTGCAAAAATGTGAGTTTTTAACAGCACTGTTCACAATATTTGTAATGGAATTGGACCAAGCCCCGGGAAAGTGGGGCAAACAATGCTGAGGCTAATAATCAAGGATAATAAGCCAAAGAAAAAGTGAGTATAAGAAAGGTGTTTTTTTTTCCTTCCTGGAAAATAGAGTTTGGCATATGAAGTAAAAGATTCATTATATTTTAAGGACTGTAATCAAAGGTTAATTGGTTTTAGACACCTAATAATTAGAACTTTATGAATACTTTAGATAAATAGCTTTAAAAGTACTTGAGAGTTTTCATGATTTGGGAATGGACATTTCAGTTTTGCAGTAATGCTATTTGTCACCTAAAATGGCTGAAGTCATTTTAATTTTAAAGGAAAATCAAAAAACAATGTCACCTCTATTATAATACCTATAATTATTGTTTTTATTCATAAAAAATAACAAAACAAATAAAAATCAAATTCTTCTTCATATTCACCTTGCAGTTCCATAATACCAATTATTTATTGTAATTATTTATCTATCTCATTACTTTAATTGTTATATTTTACATTTCTCTTGTTCTATACAACCTAGAAGCTGTCTAGAAATACTGAAAAATAAGAAACTAAGCCTAAAATAATCTTTATTTAAACCTTATCTTACATATAGTATGTAATAGTATTATAGTATATTATTATTTTTTTATATAGATAATAATACAATTTTATCTTTCTATCCAATTATTGTGAGCCACAGTGACGCAGTGGTTAGAGTGTAGTACTGATGGATACTTCTGCTGACTGCCAGCTGACAGCAATTTGGCAATTCAAATCTCACCAGGCTCAAGGTTGACTCAGCCTTCTATCCTTCTGATATGGCTAAGTGCTATTGCTGTTAAAGGAAATATCTCTAAACTATAAAAATATTTTCTGAAGAATATACTGCATTACTAAATTACTGATGAATAAAATATTTTATTAGACTATACTAAATACTAATTTAATAAGTTATTACAGTATTGCAGTATATAAAATGTGACTTCTTGGTCCATGAGCCATAGTAGTCCAGTGGTTAGAATATGGTTCTGCAGGCTACTTCTGCTGAGTGTTGGCTGTCTGCAATTTGGCAGTTTGATTCTCACTGACTCAAGGTTGACTTCGCCTTCCATCCTTCTGAGGTCAGTAAAATGAGGACACAGATTGTTGGGGGAAAGTTGCTGACTCTGTAAAACATATAGACAGGACTGTATAGCACAATGAAGCAGTATATAAGTCTAAGTGCTATTGCTGTTACTATTGATCAATCACTTTGCTTCAGTTCCAGTTGGTCTCAGTATTTAAATTCTGTACTTAGTATTTTACATACGGCATTTTTTATCTCACTCCCATATTGCATTACTGAATTTGATATATTACTATATGAAATTCTGCTACTGGCCATATAAATTTAGATTTTTTTATCTGTAAGAAGATATTTTATATGAATATCATTCAGAACATTTTTTTTTTATTTTGGGCTATCAGAATTCTACGAATATCCCTATTCAGGCAACAATACAGGAAGATATGTATGTTTTTCAAATATATGTTTTCACATAAGCAGTCTTGGGCATCATTAATAATTATTCTGCTGCTTCATGAGTCAAAAACGAGAGATATATACTCAGAAGTAACAACTCATGGTTGACAATTTTACCCACATAACACTTATTCAAAAGAATTTTTGGGGATTGCCACTAGCGTAGAATTTTTTTATAGCTTTTGTAACAGGACCATATGTAAGGGGACTCTCCAGCCACTTGAAACTCATCAAAATATGCTTGACAATGTGTTGAGAACATCTGTCAAACCTGGCCAAGATTTCAATCAAGTGTGATATGAATGTGTTATTCTGATACACTTGAGTCAATAAATAAGTTGGCTGCTGTTGATAGAAGAAAAGTTTGATTGTAATTGCTAACTTTCCCTATGTTTTATAAGTGAACTTTGTTATATCAAGTGCAGTTTTATGTGATAAATTTACTAACAGAAAATCAAGTAAACAAGTTCTACACATTCTTTTCTTAATTTAATTTTAGAAGATTTTTTTAAAATTAAAAATAAAAACACAAAAACACATACTAAGAAATGATAAAGTAAAATTAAATATGTGCCTTCAAGTAGTTTCGATTTCTAACAAAGTCCATACAGTTCTTGGCAATATTTTCAAAAGTGATTTGGCTTTTTCTTTTTTTTACCTTAGGCTGAGACAGAGTGACTATTCCAAAGTCACCTAGTGTCAGCGCCTCAGCGCTGGCATAGAGAGGAGAGAGATAATTTCTGAACTTTTGCCTGCTAAATCCCTTTGAAGTCGGGTTGTCGTGGAAATGACGAGGGGGGAAACATTCCTGGGAAATGATGAGACAAGAAGTCTGGAGAATGACTTGGAAGATAGCCAATGAGAAGCAGAGAATTGGGGATCGGAAAGGGAGGAATTGGGGGGCAAAAGGTCAGTCTTGTCCGCATCGAGTGATGATCCGGTGGCTGTGCTCAATTAAAGAAAAGATTTCCTTAAAGATTGGCAGTTTGGAAATTCATTTATTTTGAGATAGTATCAAAGTGTGACACCTAGCTAGCTTTGTTGAACAATAGGTGGGAATAAAACTCCCAGTGATTGCCTGATGTCTTTAACTAAACTGGCTTCCCTAAACTAAACATACTGTATACAAGGAAAATGGGGAGAATGCAAGCTATTTAACCAGTGAGAACAAATGTTATATCTGTTGGATATATTTAAAACTTCCAATTTAGCCCTAATTCCTTAAAAATGATCAAGTTCAAAAATTTTGGAATAATTCAACATAACCCTAGCATTTAAAATATTTTCCCGTAAAGCTGCTTATATATATCTTAACATATTGTTCCAAAAAAATGCCTATGACTCAGAAGACTAAATCACATGACTCAAACATCCCATAATTTTTTTCTATGTTGCCAATAAAGTAATATGCCATCCATCATTTTAAATACAAGGCTCCATGGCTTAGGGCCGGGGTATCTACGAGACCTCCTTCTGCCACCAATAGCCTCCCACCGGCCAGTACGCTCGCACAGAGAGGGCCTCCTCAGGGTGCCGTCCGCCAGACAATGTCAGCTGGCGACCCCCAGGGGGAGAGCCTTCTCTGTGGCGGCGCCCACCCTCTGGAACAACCCAGAGATACGCACAATACCAGACCTCTGGACTTTTCGTCGGGCCCTGAAAACTTATTTATTTCACCTAGCTGGGCTGGCTTGATCCCACTGTTTTCAGTTAAATTGAATTGATTTTAATTGGGTTGTTTTAAATTGTGGCCAAAAATATTTAATTATTTTTTAAACTGTTTTTAAATTTTGTATGTTCTGTTTTATTTTGGCTGTTCACCGCTCTATCCACCCTTTTTTCATACACTAAATAAGCATGCCAACCGTAGACCAGATCATACCCTTCAATATTCAATATCCTTCCATTTGTTAAATTAATCCAATCACCAATTGCTGATAGAACAGCTGCTTCATAGTACAATTTTAAATTTGGCATTTTCAATCCTCCTCTTTCTCGTATGTCCTGCATTATTTTCAATTTTATCCTTGGTTTCTTACCTTGCCATACGAACTTATTAATACCTTTCTGCCACTCTTCCAGGTTGGCATCCTTTTTTAGTATTGGTATCATTTGAAAGAGGAACAAAAACCTAGGCAACACATTCATTTTTATAACTGCTATTCTACCCAACAAGGACAATTGTAGTTTTTTCCATTTATCCATTTCAACTTGTATTTTATGCCATATCAATTCATAATTATACTTATACAATTTACCATTAGAAGATGCAATATAAACTCCTAAATACTTGACTTTTTTAACTATTTCACATCCCGTTACCCTTTGTAACTCCTCTTTTTGATTAGCTGTCATATTTTTAACTATCATCTTTGTTTTTCCAATGTTTATCTTAAACCCAGATACTTGACCATACTGTTTTATTATATCAATCAAAACCTTTGCTGATTCCACTGGATGAGTTAAGGTCATAACCAAATCATCTGCAAATGCCCGTATCTTATATTCATAATCTCTAACTTTGATTCCCTTTATCCCATCTGCATTATGTATTTTATTTAACAGCAACTCCAAAGTTAATATAAATAATAATGGCGATAAGGGACATCCCTGCCTCGTGCCTTTTTCAATTTTAAAAGTTTCTGTCAAACTGCCATTAATAATTATCTGAGCTGTCTGTTCCTGATATATTGCTTTTATGGACTGCATAAAGCAATTCCCAAATTGCATCCTATTAACCACTCTCAATAAAAATTGCCAATCTAATCGATCAAAAGCTTTTTCCGCATCCAGAAATATAAGCACCGCAGGGATTTGGTTATTCCTTTCCAAATGTTCCAATATGTCAACAATTTGTCTTACATTATTTTTCATTTGTCTACCTTGTATAAAACCAGTTTGGTCAGCATGAATCGTCTTCTGCATTACTAGCATTAACCTATTTGCCAATATCTTAGCAAAACATATTCTTTAATTTTTAATGCAAGCAGGCTATTTCAGACATTGATCCCATCAGAAGAGAATACATTTCAAATGTCTTTCAAGTGGCCAAAACATCTGATCAAAATTGATTAAGACGTGGTTGGATACATTGCCACTCTTGAAGGTGAGGGTGGCAAATTTCTATTTGAAATCAAGAAAAATCCTTAAAATTGTAATTGCAAAGTAAATTATTTAAAGCAACTATTTTATCTCCTTCTATCAGGGATGAAATGCTCTCGGTTCGGACCAGATCGCCTGATCCGGTAGTGATGGCAGCGGGTGGTTCAGAGAACCGGTAGCAAAAATCCTTGCCCACCCCCCATGCCCAGCTGAGCCGTGCGATCATCAGTTTTTAAAAAACTTTTAAAAGCATTTTTTCTACAACCTCTTCAGCCAAAAAGTGCTTTTAAAAGTAAAAAAAAAGTCTCTGATGATTGTGCAGCTCAGCTGGGATCGTCAGAGGCTTTTAAAAGCATTTTTTTCTGCAACTTCTTTGGTCAAAGAGGTTGTAGAAAAATTGCTTTTAAAAGAAAAAAAGTCTCTAACAATCAGACAACTCAGCTTGGATTGTCAGAGCCTTTTAAAAGCATTTTTTTTACAATCTCTTTGGCCAAAGAGAAGCATTGTAGAAAAAATGCTTTTAAAAGTAAAAGAAAAAAAAAAGGTTGGCCATGCCCACTCAGTCACATTACCCCCCCAACCAAGCCACGCCCACAGAACCGGTAGTAACTAATTTTACATTTCACCACACGTTCTATAGTTTCAAATAAACATTATGCAATATAATTTAAAGTAGAATTCTTGCTTATTCCAAATATTAAAATGTCTTAGAAACAAAACAGAGCTCAACCATGATTTCTGGGGAAGATGGGGAATTGAAAGTAGTTCTGCATCGGGAATTTATATCAAGCTATGTTGTGTCTACTTGAGGACATTCTGTTCCCAGAAGAAGATATTACAGAACAAGATATGCAGCAAAATGTACTTGATTCAAATGAGACGTTGAATAAGAACTTATCATCAGATATAAAGAGTAAACTGGATGAGGCTTTTAAAATAAGAAATAAATAAAAAATAACAGTTCCAAGGAGCAATTGGAATGTTTTTTCTTTTAAAATTATATCTGTGTTCACATGCCGGCCTGGAAAAAAAAACATAATCCATGATACTAGAAATATCAGAAACAACCTAGGAGCAATCTTTTGGTAAATAGGCACTTTGTAGCGGAACAAACAATTGCAAAAGATAGCTTACCAAAATGTTTACATATAAGTGTCTTCTGAAGCGGTTGACATCCATATGTGGTACCCAGTGGTGGGTTTCAAAAATTTTTACTACCGGTTCTGTGGGTGTGGCTTGGTAGGTGTGACATGGCTTGGTGGGCATGGCAGGGGAAGGATACTATAAAATCTCCATTCTCACCCCACTCCAGGGGAAGGATACTGTAAAATCTCCATTCCCTTCCCAATCCAGGGGAAGGTTACTGCAAAATCCCCATTTCCTCCTGATCAGCTGGGACTTGGGAGGCAGAGAATAGATGGGGGTGGGGCCAGTCAGAATTTTTACTATCAGTTCTCTGAACTACTCAAAATTTCCACTACCAGTTCTCCAGAACCTGCTGAAACCACCTCTGGTGGTACTGATAAAAGGGAATATTTGTAGATCAGGGTTGAGATGATCTACATACTCTTTGACCTTGGTTGTTTTTTTGCAGATATTTCATTACCCAAACTAGGTAACACCATAACTAGGAGATATGTTTGCTCTCAGTTTACTGGGAAGAGCCTGTAGTACAGTGGACTAAAGCACTGTTATTAACATCTGCTGCTTGCAATTACAGCAAGTTCAAATCTCACCAGGCTCAAGGTTGACTCAGCCTTCCATCCTTTCAAAGGTAGGTGAAATGAGGACCCACATTGTGGGGGCAATAAACTGACTTTGTATAAATATACATAAGTATGAAGGCTATTGCTTAATGCATTGTAAGCCGCCCTGAGTCTCCGGAGAAGGGCGGCATATAAATTAAAGAAAAAAAAACCCTGTGTATTCTAGTGGCTTGTCCTGTCAACATTGGTGGGAGTGGTCTTGGAAGTTCTTTGGTTGGAGTGCTTGCTATTAGCTTGTTTGGCAATTTCTTGATTGGGGTATTATCTACTTCCTGATTGTTGGTCTCATGTTAATCTTGGTGTTTAATCTATGCTCCTCTGACTGATGATTGTTGATGGGGAAGTATTTTGTTCTTTTTGTTCTTTTCTCTTTTATTGGCTTCTTGATTGTGTCTTTTACATAATATGTAGATGTTTATGTCTATGTGTCTATGGCCAATTTGTCAGTGTTTCAGGCTTCCAGAAATTCTTCAACATTTTTGAACTTAGCTTGATCTAGGATGGTCACAGCTCCCAGTTGAAATTATAATTAAATCTGTCAATATGTTGTGAAAATTAAGTGTTTTCTGACTGCTAGTTGGTATTCATGGATGTGTGTTCATCCTACATATTAGCTGTTGCAGTCTACATGGTATGTTATAGATGACTTCTGTTTTTTTGTTCTGGAGCAGCTTAGGATGTTTTGGAGAGCTGTAGTTGGTTTTATACTATTCCAGGAGGTTATAATGGTCTATAATAGTAACAGCCTTATTCAATGACAAAAGCTTAGTGGCCTTTCTATAAAGTTATAATGCACAAAAAAAAGGGAAATGATTTTCCATTTCACCAAATACTTGTATTCATTGTCTATATAAATGCTCTGAATGTAAAAGCTAGATCCATAGCATTTACAATCACAAATATGCATATTTCTTCACAAATATATCTACATTTTTCTATCTCTACAAATGATCCAGAAAATTGGCAGTTTAGTCATCTCCAAAAACATCATTTCCTTCATCCCTAACTTCATGTTGACATCATAGCCAAAGGGATAATAATATTTTGAAAAACTGCTATCATGGTAATTTAGAATAGATATTATTGTTGCAAGTCACATGACTAGAAAAACATATGAGCAAAAAGTTAATAAACTGATTTTGTGCTATTTTATTTTTTATGTGGAATTAAGAATGTGTATTTTATTAAAACACACTGAAACAATTGTTGATGTTATAGAACTGCTTCACTCCACATTAATAGGACACATTTATTTTTTGGGATTTAATTCAATTCCAGAGCAACTCTGTATGGTTACATTATAAAAAATAAAAATCAGTAATAAATAAGTGACAATTTATGCCTGGACACAAATGGCAAGCAAATACTCAACAGTATGCCAGAGCTGGGAGAAAAGCCAACTTTTTAAGGTTCTCCAGAACAACATTTGAGTGATGATTTGGGAGGTCAGGTAAGTTATTTCTTATTGTGTTATATTTTAATTAAGCTTTACAGATTTTTAAAATTAATTTATGGTTATCTTTATCTTTATCTTTATTCAAATTTATCTTTATTCAAATTTCTATACCGCCCTTCTCCTTTCGGACTCAGGACGGTGAACAGCCAGAAATAAAACATTTTATATACAAAAGTTAAAATAAATTTAAAATAATTAAATAAATTTGGCCCATTAATTTAAAACATTCCAATTAAAAGCCATATCAAAATTTATTAAAACCAATCATAAAATCAGGACAGCCCGGCTAACTGAAAAAAATAGGTTTTGAGGGCCCAATGAAAAGTCTGGAGGTCTGGGATCACTCGTATCTCTGGGGGTAGATTGTTCCAGAGGGTGGGTGCTACCACAGAGAAGGCTCTCCCCCTGGGGGTCGCCAGCCAACATTGCCTGGCCGACGGCACCCTGAGGAGGCCCCCTCTGTGGGAGCGAACTGGCCGGTGGGAGGTAATTGGTGGCAGGAGGCAGTCCCGTAGAAACCCCGGACCTAAGCCATAGAGCACTTTAAAGGTGATCACCAACACCTTGAAGCGCACTCGGAAGTCCACCGGGAGCCAATGCAGCTCGCGCAGAAGAGGAATCACATGGGA
The DNA here is from genome assembly GCF_059756535.1 of Pantherophis guttatus. Classification (NCBI taxonomy): domain Eukaryota; kingdom Metazoa; phylum Chordata; class Lepidosauria; order Squamata; family Colubridae; genus Pantherophis; species Pantherophis guttatus. Next base: position 36,405,520 of record NC_142070.1, read on the forward strand.
GGGCCCCGTCGCTCCCATAATCCCCCGCACGGCCACATTCTGCACCAGTTGGAGCCTCTGGGTGCACCCCAAGGGGAGCCCCATGTAGAGAGCGCTACAATAGTCCAGACGAGAGGTGATGAGCGCTTGAGTGACCGTGCGTAGGGAGTCCCGATCCAGAAAGGGGCGCAACTGGTGTATCAGGCAGACCTGATAGAAGGCCCCCCTGGCCACGGCCGTCATATGCCCTTCTAAAGACAGCCGCGCGTCCAGGAGGACACCCAAGTTGTGGGCCCTTTCCGTGGGGGCCAATGATTCGCCCCCAATAACCAGCGATGGCGCCAGCTGGCTATACCGGGACGCCGGCAGCCACAGCCACTCGGTCTTGGAAGGGTTGAGTCGGAGCCTGTTTCTCCCCATCCAGACCCGCACGGCCTCCAAGCACTGGGACATCACTTCCAAGGCATCGTTGGGATGGTCTGGGGTGGAGATGTACAGCTGAGTATCATCATTATATTAATTATATTATATTATATAATACATTATATAATACATTATATCATTATAATATGATATATACATTATAACATTATATTAATCATTATATATTAATTCATTTAACTAATGAATGTTTAATTAATTACACATAATTAAATTCATTAAATAATTAAACTATTTTAATTACATTAATTTTATCTTAATTTATATTTAATTTATTCTAATAATTAATTTAATAATTAATTTAATTATTAAAGTAAATAAATATATAAATATTAATTAACTGTTTGGTAGGGCAACCAAACAAGACCGGTACAGATTCCAACAGGCCATTAAGACTACAGAAAAAACAATTGCAACCAGTCTGCCTTCCATAAAAGGCCTGTATATTGTGTGAGTCAGAAAAACTGAGAAAATAACTACAAACTTTTCACATGCTGGACAAAAACTTTTACAACTTCTTCCCTTGGGAATAGAATATTCTATGTTGAATAGAATAGTCGTGCACATATGTATGCATAGGACTGCAGATATGGACAGTTTCACACCTGTTTGACTTTACCAATTACTCCTGCTTCTCTATTCATCATGCCTTTCAGGCAGCTTTATTGTTGTTGTGGCTCCGTTACCTGAGCCTGTGTCATCGGCAGGAGAGGACTCCGAGAGTGAAGGAGAGGAGTTGGCAAGGCCTCCCTCTCCAGAACCCTCCTCTCTGGCAATGCCTTCGGTGTCCACCGAAGGGCAACAGATAGGGCCGGCGCCAAGCACGTCCACGCAGCCACAGATGGACAGTGATGAGGGTAATGAGTCTTGGCTGGATCCACACCAGCGTCGCAGAGATAAGCACGTGCAACAGAAGAAAAGATGTGCCCGAGATTAGGCTGAGTCACTGGCCCACACCCTACAGGATATAAAAGGGAGCGTGGTGGCCAGTCAAACCTTGTGATGCACAAAGCTGAAAGCTTCCACGCCATTCTGCATTGCCGGACTTTTTGCTATAGACTTTGCTAGATTATCTCTGGACTTGACTGACTCCGTAATTATTGAGCTGTTTCTTTTGATGTACCAGGAGTGGGGAGAAGTTATCTCTCCTCTTCGTAAATAATTTATTTATTTATTTATTTATTTTTAAATTTGTATACCGCCCTTCTCCCTGAGGACTCAGGGGGGTGAACAGCCAAATAAAAACATAAACTACAAACATTAAAATACAATAAAAAAGATATATATAAATTTGGCCCCATGATTAAAAACAATAACAAACAATTAAAAAAACATTTTAAAAAGTGTTAGGCCAGTCCGGCTTGCTGGGAAAAAAAAAGGTTTTAAGGGCACGGCGGAAGGCACCGAGGTCTTGGATTCTCCTTATCTCTGGGGGCACTGATTCCAGATGGTAGGTGCCCCCACAGAGAAGGCCCTCCCCCTGGGGGTCACCAGCCTACATTGTTTGGCTGATGGCACCCTGAGGAGGCCCTCTCTGTGGCAGTGCACAGGTCGATGGGAGGCCGTCGGTAGCAGCAGGCGGTCTCGAAGATAACTAGGTCCTATGCCATGAAGCGCTTTAAAGGTGATAACCAACACCTTGAAGCACACCTGGAAGACCACTGGGAGCCAGTGCAGGTCACGCAGGAGAGGTGTTGTATGGGAGCGCTATGCGGCTCCTGTGACTACACACGTGGCCGCATTCTGGACCAGTTGGAGCCTCCGGGTGCTCTTCAAGGGGAGCCCCATGTAGAGAGTGTTGCAGTAGTCCAGGCGACAGGTGACGAGGGCATGAGTGACTGTGCACAGGGAATCCCAATCAAGAAAGGGCCGCAACTGGCGGATCAGGCGAACCTGACAAAAAGTCCCCCTGGCAACAGCCGTCAGATGTTCCTCCAAGGATAGCTGCATATCCAGGAAGACTCCCAGATTGCAAGACCTCTCCGAGGGGGCCAAAGACTCGCCCCCAATAGTCAGTGATGGAGTCAACTGACTATATCGGGGTGCCGGGAACCACAGCCACTCAGTCTTGGAAGGGTTGAGCTTGAGCCTGTATCTCCCCATCCAGATCCGGGATGGGACATCATTTCAAGGGCATCGTTGGGGTGGCCTGGGGTGGAGATGTACAGCTGGGTGTCATTAGCGTACTGATGGTACTTCACCCCAAAGCCATGGATGATCTCACCCAGTGGGTTCACATAAATGTTGAACAGAAGGGGTGAGAGGACCGACCCCTTAGGCACTCCACATATAAGAGGCCTCGAGGTCAACCTCTGCCCCCTGCCAACATAAACTGTGACCGGTTAGAGAGAAAGGAGGAGAACCACCATAACACGGTGCCCCCCATCCCCAACTCTTCCAACCGGTGCAGCATGATACCATGGTCGATGGTATCAAAAGCCGCTGAGAGGTCTAACAGGGCCAGAACAGAGGAGCAACGCCTGTCCCAAGCCCTCCAGAGATCATCTACCAATGCGACCAATGCCGTTTCTGTGCTGTGTCCGGGCCTGAAACCCGACTGGAATGGATCTAGATAAGACATTTCCTCCAGGTACTGCGGAAACTGTCGTGCGACCACACTCTCGACAACCTTCGCCACAAAGCGAAGGTTGGAGACAGGATGATAGTTGGCTAATACTGCCGGGTCCAGGGAAGGCTTCTTGAGGAGAGGCTTCACCACCGCCTCTTTCAAGGCCGTGGGGAAGTAACCCTCACTCAACGAAGCGTTAATAATTCCCTGGAGCCAGCCTTGTGTAACCTCCAGGGAAGCCAGTACTAACCAGGAGGGACATGGATCCAGTAAACATGTGGCCACACTAAGTCTCCCCAGAATCCTGTCCACGTCATCAGGGGTTACAGAGTCAAACTCTTCCCAGATAACATTCTCAAGACTATTCCTCACCACCCTGCCCGAATCTACCCAGTCAGAGTCCAAATCCCCCCGGATCTGAGCGATTTTGTCATACAGATATTGTCCGAAATCCTCGGCCCTGCCTTCCAGGGGGTCCTCCCACGCTCCCGGGTGGAGCAGGGAGCGGGTCACCCAGAACAGGGCGGCCGGACGATTCTCTGATGATGCAATAAGAGCAGAAAAGTAATTAAACTTTGCCGCTTTTATCGCCACTAAGTAGGTCTTAACATGCGACCTTACCAGATAATAAACTCTTGGCAGGCAGCCACTAGGTTGTTGCCAAGTTCCGTTATCATAAGGAAAAGGATTTTGCCGGCTGGTTTGGTCTTTAACTCTTAAACGTCTGTTGGTGTGTGTGCGTGTGGTTGGGGACAGAACAATTGTTATGTTTCCTTAGTTTTTCTTTTAATTTCATTCTCTACTTTGAGAATTACGTAAAGGTAAGGGATACATTTTTAGATAATTTAATGACTGGGAAGAGACATGGGAAACATCTGACCTACAATCATTTATAAAAGGTGCTTCATCCTTTTTCAGATGTACTGTGAATTGAGCTGGAGTCTGACAAAAGATTGATGTCACTATGAAAAAGGAAGAGGGGCAAGTTGAATGAGTGCATGCCTCTTACTGGCTGATCAAAATATAGATTCGTATCAGTGGTAGGTTTCACATTTTTTTACTACCAGTTCTGTGGGCATGGCTTGGTGGGTGTGGCATGGCTTGGTGGGCATGGCTTGGTGGGTGTGGCAGGGGAAGGATACTGTAAAATCTCTATTCCCTCCCCAATCCAGGGAAAGGTTACTGCAAAATCCCCATTTCCTCCCAATCAGCTGGGACTTGGGAGGCAGAGAATAGATGGGGGCAGGACCAGTCAGAATTTTTACTACTAGTTCTCTGAACTACTCAAAATTTCCACCACCGGTTCTCCAGAACTGGTCAGAACCTGCTGAAACCCACCTCTGATTCTAATTAATCTGAGATGGGTAGGTTTAATAACTATATCTGTGTCCAAATAGCACTAAGCACTATTTTTTATACAATTCAAAAGTAGGAGAAACTCTTGTTTGATTGCTAATACAGTAATCCCTGACGGAAAAGATCAGCCTACTTCCAACTGCTTCTCCACCTCTGATGTCTTAGACTTACTCCAGGGCTGCAAAGTTGTGGAAAATCTTCCTATTAGCCACCATCGTATTTTTGAAAAATTAGAATGAATTTCAGTTCAGAGTTTCTAATATCTATGAACAGCCTTTTCTAATTTGTTTTATCCAGATGTATCAGATCTCCAAGGTTCAGAATACTGAAAAATCAGTCCCTTTGGACAATGCCAGATTGGTAGAAGGCTGTACTAATCTATGACCACACAATGAGTGCATAATCCTGCAGCATAAATAATCTGAATAGAAATGTGTAATATTTTGATGGCATAAAGGCATCAGTTTTATTTTTCCATATCCTGTTGTGAATTATCACTGTCAAATTAACCATCTCTAAAAATTACAGAGCTGGAATAGACTAGGTTATCTGACTGTCATTTCAATGAAACTCTGCTAATGAAAACTAATAACATATTTGGCAGTTTTATCGCACCCAACATTATCTCAAGATAGTATTGTTATTAAACACATGGTTAATATTGCATATAATATCATTTTGATGGGACAATTATTTGATTTTTAATTACCATACCATAATTTTACAATTTATGACCAAATATTGGCACGTTGATTAAAATTTATTACCTTGTTTACTCATTCTTTGAAACTTCAAAACTAATCTGTTCAGAAATGTCTTATTATATTAAATATATTGGGTTGAGTTCTAGTCTAAAATCAGAGGAGGAAACCTGAAAAAACTAGCTTCCATTTTCAACATTTTCATGTAACAATCATTTTAAAATGATTGTAGTAAATAATAAAGATTCATCTATAGTGCACAATGTTTAGACATTTGCATAATGTCCTTTGGCATAATAAACGAGAAGCTATGTTTTGTAGTTTAATTTTCAACATCTTGTATAAATAGGCCCATTTTTAAGACACAAAAGAAGAAAACACAGATAGAATCCTAGCTTTTTGGCAGAACAAACTAAAATGGACAGAGGTAAACATGTTTCATTTCATTTCCAAGGGAAACATTCTTCACTGAATTGAGGAGAAATCGGTAATGAAATATTAAGAAGAATGAATGAGTAGTAACAACCTCAGAATGAAGTATGAAAGCAACAGAAAGAATAAAAAAAAATTGATAGGCAGGCATCGTGACAATACTCAGTGCAGAGAAAAAGTGCTCTGAAAGATTGCTTACATGTAATAAATATTCAACATCCTCTTCTATTATCTGTTTGCATGATATTATTTTTCCTTTGTCAGCTGACACTATGTTCAGGTGTTTGCTTGTTTGTTTGTTTGTTTTTTAAAAAATCTGTCTTGGGCAACCTTGCCTTTGGCATAATATATCATTGTTTTGGGCATTTCTCATTATTGCAGATGTGTCAAACTCAAGGCCCAGGGGCCAAATCTGGTCTGCAGGGTGTTTAAATCTGGCCCACAGAACCTTTGGAGGCTGTCGCAGCCAAAAACGGAGCTCATGGGGGTCACGTGCAGCCTTCCCAAGCTCCATTTTCACTGGCAGAGGGTTGCAGGAGGCCGTTGCAGCCGAAAATGGAGCTTGGGAGCCCGTTTTCTCTGGCAGAGGGCTCAGGCCATCACAGCACCCCTGACATGAGTGATGTTGAGCTGGCCACACCCATCCTGGCCATGCCCATCCCAGCCCCCCGAGGTCAAACACAACCCTAATGCAGCCCTCAATGAAATCAAGTTTGACACCCCTGCATTATTGGCAAACACATCTTTTGATAGGCTTCCAATGACAAAATGCAGCTAAGTGGGAAATATATACCACCTTCATCCTAATTCTTTCTGCAGCCATCAGTGAAGTCATATTGGTAGATGAAGTCATACCTATAGGCTTTGTGTGTGGGGGCGGGGGGAGAGATAATATTCATTTTCTATATATTGTGCAAATCAATCCAATGCATGGTGAAGGTTTCTTTGTTGAAGGATATGGACCATAATATAGCCCACTTACAGTACTAGGAAGGTTGTTATATCATTTTTTTTTACTTCCTAGTCTAATGCTGAGAGGATGTGAGTGTCCCAAAGTCACTGAGCGAGCTTTTCCACCTAATGAAAGACTATAACCTGAGGTTACCTGCTTCAGGTCCAACCATAACTACTACACATAGACTTTCTTATACAGACAGAAATACAGACTTTAGTGTAATATGTATAATACATTCTAGATTTCCACAGAGATAAATGCTTTCCTGATTCTTTCATTTTCAGGAGCATATTTTTTGGAAAAATCATTGTTTTGAAGAGCTTTTACTTCTAAGAATAAAATTGTTTTGATAGTGAAACGTAATTGTAGCATCCACCTACACAGTCCTTTAGAAACACTGAAGTAATTTTATTTTAAAAAAAGATTAACTGATTCAAAAGAATAGTATAACTTCTAGCCCTTTGCATTAAAGTAACTGCAGGGAATTGTAATAGTCATTTTGTGCCAGTTTACTTAATTTAGAGAAATGTATTTTTGCTTTTTTAAAGAACTTTTTTAAAAGTCATATTTGAAAGCCTAAAATTTTCTTATCCTAATTAATTCTGTTCCAGTTGCATTTCACCGTTGTTACAGTAGAAATCCTATGAAGCAAAATAGCATATCTAATATGAGAAAAATCTAAATGAGGTGATTGAGTTTGTGCTATGAAAACCTATTTAAGTACATGCCAACAATTAAAGAGGATCCAACATTTTATTAAAGCTAGAAAATTATATTGAGTCACTCTTGTTTAGAACAAAGAGCACCAGAGATTAGTCAACCAGTTTCTTATATAAGGCCACAGAAATTGAAGATGAATATATGTATACATCTGTTGACATTTATTTTACAACTGGTAAGTACAGATAGGGTACACCATAAAGATAATACTTTGTAATTCAAAGTGATAATTGGCCTTGGAAAAGTGTGAGTGCCAATCAAATTGATTGTTAGCCAAACATTGCAATCTTGAATCCCATTTTGAATAGGATAGTTGTAAACATACACATCATCGATACCCGTGACAATATTGTAGTTTATGGAAACATATGGTGTGAATCAAGACCATTCACTGACTAACAAAGGTTGCAATTCCAGGACATAGGTCGCAAAGAAATATTTATGTGATATACAGAAGGAAAACTCTTCAGCATTAAGATTCTTGTGATCAGATACACTGACTTTTAAATTAAGTAGGTAAGCAAAGGCAAATCAAGGGTTATCATTGACCTAGATATGAGCATATACAGAAAAATAAAAATTCCTCCCACTACCTTAATTTTTGCAGGGATTTTCATGATCAAAGCATAAAGTACAAAATATGAGTTTTCCATTTGTGTTGCCTCCCAAAAATCCCTGTATGAAAAAAGAAAGCAAACACAATATAACCACTATCCCATTACTACTCAATTCTATAGCCATCAAAATATATGTTAAAAAAACTCCATAAAAGAAAAATGTTGCCAATAAAGTCTGGGCTGTCTTAATTTCATGCACTGTGAATTCAACAATTTCTTCATTTCTCATTTATTTCTCTAAAAGTAGCTTCATTTAAAAACAGGGAAACCACATTTCATGCTCCTCAGTTTCATTAACATTATACAAATGCATCTACCAAAAGGAGAGTTCTCTAATTAAACCATTGTAGCAGATAAAAACATTTAAAATGATGAATCTGAATGGAATCTGACATTCCATATATTCTGTTGCATCTCTTTTCATTATAGAATGTTAAAGATCTAAAACTATACGCTAAAATATCGAAAACTGTCTTATCAATAATAGAATTTGACTATCTCATTCGTTTTAAACATTTTGACAGAAGTCGTGGTGAAAATTGATCAATATTGTAAAAACTAAATGTTGTGACAAATGAAAACCATAACTTGTTGACTAAGTGAAAGTTGCACCAAATGCAGTCTCCATTTTAAATGAATTTGGTAAGTCAGACCTATCATAATTCAATAAGAGTTACAGTATCTGGAGATTTATCAGGTCTTGAAATAAAATGTTTCCAGAAATGAGAGTAAATGGCACTTATATCCTTAGGGGCAAGAAAATAAGCATTTTGACTGACACCTTCCAAGAAGTGAAAGTAATGATAATGATTATTCAAAGCACAGCAGAAAAGTGAAAAGGGCTGTAATAAATATTTTTTGTTGGTGATGGTGTTACCCTGATTTAATTGTACATAATATCTGGTTATAGAAGAAAGCTATAAAATCCTTTTGCTTAGATAAACAAAGTTGATACATCAGCCATACTCAATAATATCAAGTAAATGCTATTGTCTTATGTTTCCATTTCTTGAACTAGCATTAATATAAACATAAATGTAATAAATAAATAAATATAAAACAACTTGATATCTAATGACTCCATGGATGATCATGTTATTGTTTTTTTTAAGCAATCCTGCAAAATAATATTTACATGGCATAAAGCATAATCAGGTTTATTTGCTTAGTAATGTATAAAACTACCCAGGGTGAATTACATAGCTTGAGATATGACTTGGGAGATTGTGTAATGCCACCTGATTATGATTTATTCAAAAATGCTTGTCTGTGGAGCTTCTCAGTCATCCAGGTCATAGCTGTCTCAAAGGTGCCTTTTCAAAAGGCAACTGGTCACCTATTCCCTGCCTCCAATGCAATCCTTTCAGCAGTTCCCAGAAGATTCCATCCCATTTGTACTCTGATACAGGTGACCCCGAGGGCCCAGATAAATTGCCTCAAGAGCTCTCAGGGAGAGTGCTAACCAACAGATGACTGCAAATAAATATGAACCTTTCAACGCCACTCCTCATCCTGTCAGAATTAATCCTTCTATAGTCCCCACCACCCTGCCAGAATTGATGAAGCTTCTTGGATGAGAAGCAAAATGTCTTCTTCATCTTCATCAAGGAAAAAACAGTCCAGTTTCCTTTTGAAAAAGCACCCTTGAGTCAAAAGGGCATGGTTAAGAAAACATGGCTTACTTAAAAATGTGAACCAGTCAGTGAATTCTATGCTGATTATCTTTAAAAGTTCACATGGCTCAAATAAATGATTCAACAGTTTACACGCAAAACAAGATAGTAATCCTTTTGCTTAAGTTGTCATAGTATCTGATAAAATTTATTCGTTTATTTGTTCAAATTATATAACTGCCCATTTTACATATGTAAATCTTAGCAACTTACAAGAATTAAAAACAACACCAAGAACAATAAACAAAATACAAATTAAAAACAACAGACAAAATTCTCTAAAAATCATTATTAAAAACTATATTTTAAAAAATTATATATCTTCCTTAATATAGTTGTAGAAAGTTAAAACCCACCCCTCTTCTAGAAAATGAAATATTTTAGGAAATATTAAAAGGGCAGAATATTTCCACTAGAAGGGAGGCAGAAACTCAGCCCCCCCACCCCCCACCCCCTTTGTTAATGGGCCATTAAGGCCTGGGACAGTCTATTCTACCTAACAAAGATTTACCTCCTTCAGGCAGAACCATTTAATTGCCCTTCATTGCATCACCCAGCAAAATTCAACCAAACTTAATACACAAACAACCTAAAAAGCTAGCTATGACCTCTGACAGAAACCAATCAGGATACTCTTCCTGTGCCCCAGGAAATTCAAAGCCAGAGAGGGTATAAAACCCAGGGATTGTCAGCATGTCTTCCCTTTTTTCACCCAAGATCTCCAAGGCATGTGATCCTGTTCATCAATAAACCTTCTTTCCAAGCAACTTCCATGAATCCAGTGTCTTTTCCCCCACTTAGAATTGAACCCAGAAGGACATTTCTTCCAACAAAGTAAACAGATAAGGAGTCCTATCTGCTACTGTAAAAAAAAAATCCAATATAAGCTAGTTAAAGACTACTTTTGTAAGTTTTGAGAAAGGATTTCTTAAGATCAACGCTCTTTTTCCACTTTCAAGGTTCTACTTTAACTTTCTATACATTTACCAAACCAAAGATTATTAATGGCCAATGCCCTATCCTGAAATCACATATTAATAACTCCCCATTTAGGAGAAGTACCTCATTTTGTACATAATAAGCCAGTGTTTCTGAATCTCACCAATTTTAAGTTGCATGGACTTCACTTTCCAGAATTCCTCAATCAGCATGCTGACAGGAGAATTCTGGGAAATGAAGTCCATACAACCAAAATGATTCTGAGATCGAGAAACACTGTATTACACTACTGTAAAGGAATCCAATTGCTGTTGTTTCAGAGAAAAGAATTAGTTTAAATGCATTAATATGGTTCAATTATAATTCATTAATAATTCAAAAAGATGTCCTTCTAGACATTCTTTTCAGAAGTAGAAAACTTCAAATGTTTACACTTTAAAAAAGTCTCCTTCTTGTAATTACTTCCTGCCCTTTTCTATATCAGACCAATATTTCTTCTGATTTAAACCAGAAAAACCTATATACATCCAGAAAAATAGAATTGTGTAGGCTTGTGATGAAGTAGATTGGGAGAAAACAATTCCAAACACAAAAGCCATTGAATGTGCTCAAGTTATTGGAATTATTTACACTGAAATGATGCCCATTTTCTATTGCTATAGTTAGCTAAGAACTCTTTCAGGAAATTCACCTCCATTAAAAATTATTGCAAAGTTTTTTGTTACTTTGCATGTTTTTTTTAAGAAGACTCCTTTGAATCTAGCTTAATTTTATAATAATAATAATAATAAACTTTATTGTCATTGTATGTGTGTACACAGTATACACATACAACGAAATTTACTTAACACCCGAAGACCAGGTCCCACGCATATAATCCCCAAACACACTCCCACCCACCACAATTCCCCACCCCTAAACCACCCAAACATCCACACAACAGACCAAGTAATACTGTCCAACAGCTCACTGATGGTGGCCCTTTAGTTCATTGTTGAGTGCAATTATAGCTCTGGGATAAAAACTATTCAGAAAACGTGTGGTCTGAGTTTTAATTGTTCTGTATATTCTGCCAGAAGACAACAGTCCAAAAAGATTGTAAGCAGGATAGAAAGAGTCTATGAGAATGTTATGCAACTTCCTCAAACAGCGAGATTCGAAGATGTTGTCCAGGGCTGGTAGCTGGAGTATGATAATATTCTGGGCAGTTTTAATGATTCTCTGTAGAGCTTTTTTGTCCGCTACTGAGCTGCTCCCATACCATGCAAGAATGCCGTATGTCAGGACACTCTCAATGGTGCTCCAATAGTAGGACAGAAGTAGATGCTGAGATAGATTTATTTTCCTGAACATTCTCAGTAAATACAGCCTCTTCTGTGCCTTCTTCACAAGCATGTTATCATTCATTGTCCATGAGAGGTCCTCCGAGATATAAGTGCCCAGAAATTTAAAACTACCCACCCTCTCCACCTCCTCACCATTTATGTTCAGTGGTAGATGTTCATCTCTCTTCCTCCTGAAGTCAATTATAGATAGAGCTTCTAAGTTTTCTTGGCAACAGTATAGAAATGGTTTATCACTGCTATCTTTCGATTTGTTTGGGTTCTTTTCCAAATTTATGGATACCCATAAATTCAACACCGAGTAGGTCAGGCTGAAGATTTTAATTTAAGAATAGAAAAAATAAGAAATAAACACAGATAGGTTTTCCCTCATATGTAAAAGTAAAAAAATTGGTAAATTTTTATATCCTACATTTTAACCTGCCATCAAAAATACATTAAACAAGTGAGAATTTAATAGCATAAAGCAGAACATAGTGCCAAATACACTATTATGTGTAAATATATATAATACTATATATATTTACACGTAACAGTGTATTTGGCACCATGTTCTGCTTTATGCTATTAAATTCTCACTTGTTTAATGTATAACATAATACTATATGTTATAAGAACTTCTTCATTTACATACAGTACATTCAATTCCTCGTGCTTTTTTTATATCTCTACACTACTTAGGCAAACAAAATAATAATCTCCTAACAGTAACTTTGTCTATTTTTTTTTAGGTGATCCATTAAGAGAAAATTCAAATTCAAATCAGTGGTGGATTGTCCCCTGTTCAGTCTGGTTCTATAGAACCGGTAGTAAAACCAGCAGGAGGCTCCACCCACCCGCCACGATGTCATCATGGGTGATCTACGCATGCACAGAAGCGTGCTCCCATTGCAAACCAGTAGTAAAGTAGAACCCACCCCTGATTCAAATATAGAAAGGTTCTGCGGTACCCCCACCATTTCAACACATGGAGGAGTTGCCTGTTTGATTCCATTTGTTTAGGCATTTTTGGTGCTTTCCTTAAAGAAATAATATGTTGTGGTGAGACACCCAGAAGAGAGAGACTGACTTCTTCTTCAATTCTACAGCAATTGTCCTACTATCAATTCAAAATTAGAACTAGCCAGATAAATACATGGTCAGGAATATACAGTTCTCTGTCTCTCTCCATATGTTGCAGATGCGTAATTTGTAGAAGTAGAACCAAATGCACAAATCAGAAAGGCAGTTTTTGGTTCAAGTATAATTGCCCTCAAATTACATTCACAGTGCAATCTGTGAATGCTTATACAGAATTGCCTAATTATACTTGCTGAGTTTTATCCTCAATTTGAATGTGCATAGAATTGCGGTTTTGTGGCACAATCTACTGTATGTGGACTGATCTCAGAGCATGCCCCGATGAGTGCAATGAAATTTCCTTCTGAGAAAATATGCACCTGGTTGCACTGCTACTAAATCGATTTAAAGAAACAGTTAATAAGGATGTCACATAATAAATTGATAAAGAATAAATTAATGAAGGATAGCAAGTTGATGCAGATAAAACTATGGGCTGATTTATAGGAACAAAATACAAGCAGAATGTTGCCTGTTTTTTTTTTAAAGAGAAAACTAACATAATGTATGGTAACAATTTAAATGAAATACTGTTTTGTAAGTTTTGCTTGACAACAATTTTTACACCAATATCCTGATGTTTCAATGACTGTAAGGATACAATGAAATAGCATAGTAACACCCAGCACAAATTTGAAATAATAAAATTTATCAACAGTCTGAAAGAACATTTTTAAAGTCACTAACAAAATCATTTGAAAATGTGCTAATTAAGATTTATTCTATTCTATTATACTCTACTCTACTTTACTCTACTCTATTCTACTCTATTTTAAAACAGCAATATTTAATCCTTGGATGAATACTAAACCAGGAAGGTTTCTGAGGTCATCCTACAACAATTGACCTTTTGATCTTCCAGTTTCATTTGCCCTAAATGTTAATTGACTTGGAAAAAGCAGCATATTATCCTTTTAAGAGTTGTAGGAGTGGGGTAAGGAAAAAAGAAAAGAAACTGATCTGAGCATGCCAAAATCAGCATCAAAGCTCTGTTAAATCATAGTGCAGTGGAGCCAGAAATTAGAATCAAGAAAGGGGAGTTAGAGAATAAAGGAAAAAACACTGATACGAAAGAGCTCCGGTGACATCTACAGGCAGTCTAACTGGGGAACTGGCTATATATTCCAAAATATCAATCCTGCATGCAATATGCATACTTTCTGATTTACAAAATTCAGATTTCTAATGATACCATCTCCAAATAGAAACTAATACACAGTACCTTGAAATGTAACTGCATACAATATATAGGACATTTTCAGTAGCCTCACATCATATTGTTTTAGATGTTCATAAGAAAGAGAAGGATTAACGGTGATAATGTTTGTAATGTGTCCAACTAAATCAAATATTCAATCTTACGTTGTGTAATACTGAATAAACAGAAAGAATTTCCATATTCTGGAATTCTACGATATTCAATTTAATATGAAACACAAATGACTCATCACTGAATTATTTAATAAGACCTAATTGGCCTAATTTCATTAGGCCAATTTTAGATTCATATTACTATTGTAATAACAAACTATTATAACAATATGATCAATACAGGTGATGTTAATTGTACAAAATATTTTAATGCAATGTTTATGACAAATGACACAGATCTCATTATCACTTAAAGGTTGCAATGTCAAGCAACATTTCAATGTGCAAAACAATAATTGCAATCCATAGAGCTTTTATATAAGAAGAAATAGACTGATCCATCATGACTAGGAGGTTAAACTGTGACTGGGAGAAAAACAATACTAACTAGTACATGCAACTAACTGAATGTTCTTAAGTTATCTCTCAGGTGACTTATTCACATGATTGTTTTATGTGAAGAAAAAATAGAATCCTTTGACCTTCTCCAAGGAAGCACACTACAGCAAATTATGTACACAGATTATGTGGCAACCTTTAAATACATTAAATGACTATTTTTTTAAATTGCACTTTTCTATTTTTCATCTCTTCTGGAGAGAGGGGGTGAGAGGAAGAGAGAGAGAATTCATGGCTGAATAGCATTGTGGTTAGAGTACCTCCTTTGATGCAGGGAACTAGGGTTCAAATGTCACCTGACACCTACCTTATCAGTCCTTGGTCAAAGGCCCTCCCTCAATGCTTCATTGCTTATCTCAAATATGAGAGTGATATGGACTAGGACATTCATGCCAACTTGGACATTGGTTAGATTAATAAGATCCTTATCACATATTGAGGAACTAGGACAATTTAACAGTAAATGGGCTGTTAGAATAAATTAAAGCTGGACAAGGCAAGAAAATATGCAATTGATGGAATGCTACAATAGTAGACCTAATGAGAGGGGATGTATGAAACATATGAGGGAACTATGGATGGACAGAAGACCTGCATGCACTATAACTGAAAAACCAATAATTATCTAACACTTCAACATAGTGAAGAGAAAGCTGGTCTCACAACTTGAAATAGATTGGCTATATATTACACACTAGAACAACTGGATATACATCCAAAACCTGAAGCTGTAATATCACTACCACCCCTTCTATTACAGAAAAAACAGCTGTAGATTATGGATAAAGATTATGGATAAACTAGCTACAGTCAACCAAGTTGACTCAAGGCTAGTGGAGATCAAGTAGAGACAAGTGGAGATCAAATGGCATCAAATGCAGTATATACTAAATAATGCACTATTCCAATTGCTATTCTGCATAGGCTTGAACCCCTTCATCCAGTTAATCATAAAGACTAAATATAGGTACAAGTTCAACAGTGGAACTAATACCAGACATTTTTTTCTGAATGAATGACATCAAGCTGTATGCTAAGAGTGAATGAGACATCAATTCACTGAGCCACCTGACACAGATGTACAGTGAGGGCTTTGGGTTGGCACTTGGACTGCAGAAGTATGGATGAATGATAGTAAACTGAAGTTAACAAGTAAAGGAAAAAAGGAAAGTAATTAAGACTAATGCAGTCAAATTAGCAGCAGTTCTCATGGCAGACATACAAGCCAGTTACAAATATCTTAGTATCTCATAATCACATAGGAACTATGAGGAAAAGACAAGGAACACTGCCATCCAAGTACCTTCAAAGGATAAAACAAGTCCTGAAAAGCCAGCTTAATGGGAAGAAGAAGATCCATACCATCAACATGTGTGCCTTGCCAGTCATCAGCTATCCTGCAAGTATAATGAATTGGCCAAAGGAGGACATGGAAGCTGCCAATGTGAAAACCTGAAAACCTATCTTAATATACAGAGGTTTCCACCCCAAGTCCAGGACCCAAAAACAGTACACTAACCAGTAAAAGGGTGGCCAGGTGAGTGTCAAAGTAACTATCTTGAATGGCATTCAGAACAACCAGGAATACATTAGTAAGATTACATCCAAAGATGGGCTACTAAGAGAATGCCTGAATGACATGGGAAAAAGATCAATCAGGGAAAATGCCACGGCAAAACAAGACCCTGCATGGGACAGACCATTGACAGCAGTGGTGACATCAACTTAACTTCACTACTGGTTCGGGACGGGAGTGTGTGGGAGCACGCACGCATCTCTTCTGCGCATGCGCAGATGGTTAAAAAATAGGATGTAAAGACGTCCCGGCGGGTGGGCAGAGCCTCCCACAGCTGGCACTACCAGTTTGGCAAGCCGGATAGAATGGGGGGATTTCACTACTGATTGACAGTTACCTGAGGTGATAGACATTGGGAAATCCTACCAATGGCTGGAAAGGTCTGGACTAAAAGACAGCATTAAGCCACTGATCATAGCAGCACACGAGCAAGCATTAAGCACCAGATCCAGAGAAGCAGTGGTCCAAGGTGAAGGCTATGAAGAGAGGGTTCACAGAAAGTCCAATATATAGTGGTAGGTAAGATGCAGGCAGGTACAGCATACACTGAATGGCACAACCAAGTAGTTTGCATTGTTTACAGTAATATCTGCATAGTGTATGGGGTAGATCCAGTCATGTCCAGATGGATGGTTGCATAGAAGGTCATGGAGAATAACAGGAATAAGAACCGTGGTGGTGCACTATTGCAGACTAACTCTGCTCACTCTGCTCACACTGTCAGGAGTTTGATTCCTTTGATCCTGACTGGCTCAGGGTTGACTCAACCTTCCATCCTTCCAAGGTTGGTAAAATGAGGACCCAGATTGTTGGGGGAAATATGCTGACACAGCAAACTGCTTTGGAAGAACTATTGCTATTGTTGTGGAACGTCCAGATCCAGATGGACAAGCAAGTACCGGCCATCAAATCAAACACTGTGATAATAGATGAAGATCTGAAGACAATATTGATGATAGATGTAGTGGTGCCAAATAACATCCACATCAGGAAGAAAGAGTATGAGAGGCTGGACAAGTACCAGGGTCTGAAGAAAGAACTAAAGACGATGTGGAAAGCAAAGGTCAAAGTGATAAGAACAGTTGATTTCTAAACTGAGAGATTGGCTACAACAGAACCCAGCAACAACTCACTGCTTTCCTCTAGAAAAGTACAGTGCTAGAAACAACTAAGATACTGTCCAGAACCCTCAAACATCCAGCATCTGGCAGAGGACCCAAAATAGAGGTATACCATTCAGAGAGATGAGAATGTAAGTTCTATAAAAATATATATAAACACATGAGAATATTTGCTGTTGCAAAATATACTATTAACATTTACAAAAACAATATGCATTTTTTCCTACAAGTTATGCAAGGATCAGAGAATTCAAAGAATCTTCAAACAGATTATTTATGAGGTGTTGCCCAGCAGGCCTAACGCTTTGGTCATTGTTAGCAGAAGAATAGATTTTTGTTTACTGTGTATTTTATTATCACTGTGTTAGCCAGGTTTATAGTGCCCACCCACAGTCCATGAAGAATAACCAGAGAAGCCAGGCAAGTCAGATCATCAGAATCAAGCGACGCAAAGTAGCAGAGGCATAGCTGGGATTGAGGAAGCAGCAGGCAGGGTGCCTTCGGGGAGCACTAATAGCCTATCTGCTGCTTGCTCATTTCCATTCTAAGTAGGATTGTGCTGCTTGTCACCTGCACAGCTTTCTGATTCAGTTCAAAGCTATGCATACTCATTTGCAAGTAAATCCCACTGATTTTGAGAGCACTTACTATTCCGGGGCGTGCTTAGTATCGCAGCATAATGTTACCATTCAACATGTGTGATTAGCAGCTACCAAAAAATAGACATATATACAATGTTGCATTAATATCACAAACGCTGCTCTTTCATTCAGTCTTGAAATATTGTTTCTGTACCTATCAAGGACAATGTATAGTGTATTAGTATCTTTATTACAGAAAGTTCTTCAGACTTTATCAAATCGTTAATAATAATATAAGGTCTGAAACAAACAAAAGGATTGTGTGCTTTTCTGTGCATTTATGTCTTTGTATGGCAAAGTCCAAGAATTCTTAAATGGACTTCTAGATCTTTAAGACCTGGAATTCCAGTGTGCACCTCATATACCTACTATATGTCTACAGAGATCTCCTTTGACCGCACGTGCCTCTCTCTCTCTCTCTCTCTCTTTCTCTGTGTGTGTGTGTGTGTGTTTCAAAAGAATATTGTTTTAATGTTAATTTTTGTCCAAGAATGTCCTTGGGTTCCATAGTGGTGCAGTGGCCTAGAGGTGGAACACTTGCCTCACAATCAGAGGCTGTGAATTCAATCCTAGGTAGCAGCAGATATTTCTTTCTCTGGGAACAATGAGTAAATATCAGCTGTGAACTCTGCATTGGCAACAGGAAGGGCATCTGGCCAGGGCTGAAATCTAAAATTTGTTACTACCGGTTCTGTGGGCGTGGCTTGGTGGTGGTGGGTAATGTGACTGGGTGGGCATGGCCAACTTTTTTTTTTACTTTTAAAAGCATTTTTTCTACAACCTTAAGAGGTTGCAGAAAAAAATGCTTTTAAAAGCCTCTGACGATCAAGCAACTCAGCTGGGATCGTCAGAGGCTTTTAAAGGCATTTTTTTTCCTACAACTTTGGCCGAAGAGGTTGCAGAAAAAAATGCTTTTAGAAGTAAAAAAAAAAAACAGCCTCTGATGATCATGCGGCTCAGCTGGGCATGGGGGAGGTGCACAGGGATTTTTGCTACCGGTTCTCCGAATCACCCACTGCCATCGCTATCGGATCGAGTGATCCGGTCCGAACCAGGAGCATTTCACTCCTGCATTCACCAGTAAACACTCAGCTCCATTCAGTTGTCCCAATTCCACCCCAATACAAGGGATTACGGTGTCATTAAAAGACCCCAAAAAATGTCCTTGGGTTTCATGTTAGCCCAATTGGTTCATTAAGGGGCTATATTTGTAGAAGGGACCAAGACTAACAAGGAAAAAAGATGACAGGGTTAGTGAAGCTGGGAATAAGCAACTTCATCAGTTTCCTTTGTCTTTTATAATTGGCTACATTGACTACAGCAGACCTTTTTTGGAAGACAAGTTCTACCATAGGAGGTATTTTCTTTAGGAACCCATAGTTTGTTTCTATTCAGAATACACCCTTCCTGAAAATAGTATCATTCAAATGCAATGGACTTTATTCTCGAATGTATCAGCTAGTACTGAAAGGATCTGGTTGGGGAAGACAATGTAATCTACACAACTCTGTGCTTCCCTACCTCCTTAAAAGTATGTTTTCCCTGGTTATATTGGCATCTACTTACCCAGTTCATGTTTATTTGTATTCACATAAGTTAACTAACATCCATTGCCCTAGAGCAAAGCAATACTAACAAAGAAAATATATATATTTTAAAAACTGGAAATTGATGCGCATTTGTTACAAGGTTATTAAGGTAGTTAAAATATCCAAGGTTGTTAAGCTAGTTGTACCTGAAGTGGCAAAGCTCATTAAGGATTAAATTATTAAGAATTAATATTTAATATAGTGTTGATATATTTGGCATATTTAATAATCTAATCTAGTGATAGAAGAATCTTAGTGGCAGGAACAGCACATAAATTATTGTTATTACTTATGATACAATTCAATGATTATAAAGACCTTTACCATGATTTATGGGACATATGGTAAATGTTTGGGATATACTATTTAGTAGAAGAAAATGAATGTTTTGCCATTTGGCAACAAGATATTTGTGAAAGTACATAAAATGCATTTTTGCTCAGACTTGATTAAATACCTGGCGCTAATTATTCCTTTGAAAATATCTTGTATGGTAAATATTAATATTTCAAACTGTATAGCATTGATAAATAGGCACAGTAAGAAATGGATAAAATAGCTGCGAATTGTGGATAAAAATAAATGTAGTAAAAATTATCATGGTTTCAGGATACACACACATAAAAAAAAAAGTAGATATCTTAATTGTAGTAAATAATGTTAATACATAAAAGTGAATGATTAAATTTCTATGGAATGGTTAAACAAGAATTTCTGTCTCAAAACTACAGTTTCCATATGATTTATTTTAATTTTCATTATCTTAAATTGTACCATTGAACATATTTGTTAACTTCAATAATGCTGAATGTATTACAATGAATAGGATATTAAATATATAGTATTTACACCAGGTGGAAAGTGATTAATTAAGCATCCTTGGAATTCTAGCATATATTTGGTTCCATTATTATAGTCATTATCTTTCCTTGATATTTCCAATACTAAAAAGATTTGGACATTATTTGTAAGTAATTAAATTGCATCTTAGTTCACATGAATTTTTTTTTTGATTCTGGAGTCAATTGCACTAGTTCACATAGCTTGCTCTTGAGCACTAAAATCAAGCCTTCAATTTCTTTTTTTAATATTCCAGCTATATATCATTGCCGGATCTTTATCCACTTTCCCCTTCATCTTTTTATGAATGACCCTAATGCTTTTCCTTGCCAGTATTCAGTATGTGTTTTTATTGCATTATTTTGATCTTCACTTTTTGTTTCCTGCACATTTAGTAATTTTCAATTTTAGTTTGCATCAATACTTATTTTTGGCTGTCCAGCCAATGCATGCTTTCCTTCTGCAACAGTTGTTTAACTTGAAGTAAATCTTTGCCTTCATTTCTCCAGGACAGATATAATCTGTGGCAATGTAATGCATAGCTAATAGTCATTAGTTTTCATATTTTTCATTCCAAAATGTCCAGTTCAGCTTGTGCCCAGTTAAATATTTAAGTATTCTTTACTAACCATGTTTTTAACTTGTTCATATTTGATGTTATCCAAAATGCCCAGATACCCTTAGGCTTTATTCTGATGGTTCTTGATAGTTTGGGTCTTAAGAATTACAATTCAATCACTGTTCATGGTTTAACCTAGTTTATTGATACTGTAGCAGATTTCTCTAGGCCAGATTTCACTATTAATTACTACTATGGGTCATCACCAAGATGTTTGTGTTGTCTTGTGTTGTGACTAGATTTGGCATTTTATCCACCTATAGAATCCTTCCCAAAGATCTGGGATAGTGAGATGTTGTTGTTTAGTGATATTGAAGGTATCATCACAGGATGTAAGTTGTTCCAAATAAAGTATCTTTTGCAACTGATTTATGGTGATTTTCAATCAATGCCAGTGATTTCCAAGTGGTGCCCAGATGTTGGGGTGCATCCAAGGCACCTATTAGTAATGGTAATATCTTTGCTTTCTTTTGCCCCAGTCATTGTACTTCTATTTGCAGGTTTAGAATTTTGTAATTTCTCCAGTTGTCTTCTCTTCTCTTCTCTTCTCTTCTCTTCTCTTCTCTTCTCTTCTCTTCTCTTCTCTTCTCTTCTCTTCTCTTCTCTCGTCTCCTCTCCTCTCCTCTCCTCTCCTCTCCTCTCCGCTCTGCTCCTCTCCTCTCCTCTCCTCTCTTCTTTTCTCTTCTTCTCTCCTCTCCTCTCCTTTCCTCTCCTCTCCTGCTATCTCCAGATACTGCCACCTCCACTATCCAGACATTTTTGTCTTTCTTATCAACAATTGTTAGGTCTGGGGTATTATTTGTGTCGTAGTTCCAAGTAATTCTCCCAATCAATTCAAAACTCTGAGGCCTTGGCTTCCTCAAAAATCCTGTTTATTGGGTACATCATATGGGCACAGTCAAATGTGAAACCAATACTGAATAATTTCTGTGTTTTTGGCATAATTACCAAAAATAGATACTGGCCACTCCCCTTTGTCACAGGTCACGTTAGACAACCAAGCCAGTGATGAATTTTTCAGCAGTCCCTCCTGCCGTTGCTAGGGCACATTGATCTGGCCTTGGTTCTCAGGAACCTTATCATTGTTATGTCTGGCACATTGGAGGAAAACATTCTATATTCCATAAGTCCCCCTTCTCCCCCCATAAGTATGGCAACTAAGAAACGAAGCAAGAAAAATATGGCTTCAGCTACAGTTGTTTTGAGAGTTAACAATGTGCTTCTAATAAAAATCTAAACCAAGAGATGCTTTATTCCCAAATTACCAATCCAAGGCGGGTTGCAGGTACTTCTAAGTAAATCTTTTATTTGCAATCATATTGCCCTGTTATGGAATGAATAGGGGTTCCATAAATTGATATCTTTTATCTGTTCCCCCAGCACCACCACCATAATTTTGAGGGTTTTTTTCATATTCTTAAAAATTCTTAAATGTAGTTCAAATTAAGCATAGAAAATCTATATAATGATCTGTAGCAGTAATTGGTTGGAAATACCATTATTTTGGACTTGGAACATTAGAGTTACATTATCTAACTGGAATACCTACCCATTTTGTTCAAAATGCAAAATAGTGCTTAAAATATGTAATCTGTCAGTACAATGCAGTATTCCTGTGTCTTTAATAAAATTAGTGTAGAAGACGCAATTTCTCCTTCCTATCCTAGATTTGCTGTTGTAAACTCTTCACTGCAATTATTAAAGGCTGCTTAGATATACCTTTTCCTTTATAATTTTAATTATACCTTCTAAATTGGAAGGGATGTATTCTTAAATAATATAGGATTATGCTCTAAGCAACAAGCATTTTAAGTTTTATTTTTTCCTATGCCTCAGCCCTATACATTCTACATGTTCTATCTATTGTCTGATCTATCTGCCATTATAAAGTTATCTGAATAGTTTTTATCCCAGAGCTATAATTGTACTCAACAATGAACTAAAGGGCCACCATCAGTGAGCTGTTGGACAGAATTACTTGGTCTGTTGTGTGGATGCTTGGGTGGTTTAGGGGTGGGGAATTGTGGAGGGTGGAAGTGTGTTTGGGGATTGTTATGTATGTTGGACCTAGTCTTTGGGTGTTAAGTGAATTTCATTGTATGGATATACTGTGTATACACGTACAATGACAATAAAGTTATTATTATTATCTAATGCAATTTCATATATTTCTACAATTAAAAAAACAATAAGATATCTGACATATTATCCTACCAAACATGACATTTAATTAACCGAGATATGTAATCAGAAACCCTGGGAGACATATGTAGCTATATAGACACACAATATGCATGATACTTTCAAAGTTTGTTTGCATTTGCATTTGTAAATAAATGCAGATGCAAACAAGTAAAAGGAAAATACATAAATCTAACATTTCCCTCCATGCCTTTGACAATAGAATAACCACAATTCAAAATTAACAATATTAATTTTGAAATCCAGTTGAATACAATGTTTTTTCACTGGGGGAATATCTAATTTTATCAATAGAAGTTTTTCAAAAATTTCTTCCATGCATACAGTTTAAAATATATACATATATATAATAATTTCAAAGTATTACCAGAATTGTGCATTTTAATTTGAGAAATTATATAATGAAAGAAACACCATGGTTTTAGTAGATTGATGTCATTACAGGTGTCAAGATGAATGTGAAAGGAAGCAGGCTGACTTCAGAGAGTCAAACTTCCATGTGCAATTGCTTCCTTGAGAACTCAAGATCCTGGTGTGTGCTGATGGTGACATGAGTTTTAGCACTGGGCTAATCCAATTAATATTTAATTTAGAATCCAAATTAATGTTATAGTTGCCCAGCAGACATCCAATACAGCTAAATTAATTATAGAGAAGATGGCCTCACAGTTTTCTGCTAATAGGAAAGCAAAATTGGTAAGAACGAAGCTAATCTGAACAAAAAACACAAATACTTTCCAAAGATACTTTTGTCTTTATATAGTTTCTCTCAGTGGTGAAATCCAAATTTTTTTACTACCGGTTCTGTGGGTGTGGCTTGGTGGGCATGGCTTGGTGGGCATGGCGGGGAAGGATACTGCAAAATCTCCATTCCCACCCCAGTCTGGGGCCAGTCAGAGGTGGCATTTGCCAGTTCTTCAAACTACTCAAAATTTCCACTACCGGTTCTCCGAACTACTCAAAATTTCCACTACTGGTTCTCCAGAACCTGTCAGAACCTGCTGGATTTCACCCCTGGTTTCTCTACAGTATGTGTTCTTGTGATTAGAGGTTTATTATAATTTAGAATCCAAAACTTTGATTCTGAAGTCCAAACAGAGTTTATCCTTTTCAAAGAAAAAAGAGGTGGGGAAGGAAGAGAGGACAAAAAAACCCACCAAGAAGTCCAAATTTATCCATTCCTAATTGGTGCATTAGGTGGTAAGGGACTGATCTACTCCAAAGCCATGGCAATTGTATATGGGATCTGAAGACTTGAATCACTTAGAGGACCAAAACTAAGCGCTGCTAGCTGTTTCCACCAGAAATCAGGAACAATTAAGATGGTATTATCCTGTAGCAGAACATATAATTTTCCATAAAGAAAATTCACTTCAATAAACAAGCTTGGTAAAATACAATCTGAAACAAATTTAAAAAAATGTTTTCCTGGTTCAGATTGTTAAAAGCTGCTGGTAGATCTGAGCAAACATGACTACTAAATGTAATACTAAAAATAATAATGACTGACATTTCTACAGCATCTTTTATTTCAAGTTTCTCACAAGCTTCACATAATATTGATTTACAAAAGCTGAACCTAAACCTTGCAAAGATTAAGCATCTAAGTAGTCTGACATGCACGACTAGCACCATCACAGTCAATAAGAGGACTAGTCATGCATACAGCTACTCATATGCTCAAACTGATAGTGATATTGAACTAAAGACCCACATATCTAAGTTAACATTTCATCTCTTTATGTGAGCAGTAACAAACTCTGAAAGCTAATCTTCAATAAGAGCTTATTCTAAAGTCCAGGATGATTTTTATAATTACAAAAATTGAATGAGCCTTAAAAATATGGCTTGATTTAATTATATTGCCTATCAAAAACCTCCAATGAATGACCTTCTACACAACTCTAGAAACAAAGAGCAAAGCAATTTAATACACTAGTTGACTGCATTTTAGGTACCGTTTGAGCCACTCTCAAGAAATGACGGAAAGTGTACTATATATAAATTCTTAGCCTTGTATGGAATAAGATAAGACAGTTTGGACAAATGAACCTATTACTACGTCTCGTATTAATAACATTAATTTTATTAAAATGGTAATCATCATTTAAAATTAGACCACTGGGAGATTAAAAGTAAAGTACTGCAGTGCCATCTGCTGATAGTACAGAATTTTTCTTAAAGAAAACCACTTTAACTGCAGTTCTTCCTTCATCTCAATAATAAAAAAAAGTTATAAAATTCCAAAATATTATTTTAAAAAGTACTTTGAAGTCTTTGCAATTTTTTTTAGCCTGAATGAATTAACTTGTTTTTGTTTAAAGTAATAGATCTGTTACATATCATATATTGTCACATACAGATACCAGAATTGCTGAGGTGTTTACACAGAGAGAGGGGGGGGCGAGGGAGGGAGGGAGGAGAGTTTAGGAAAGTTATGCCATTTGGGTAAGTCTAGTTTGGTGAATGCCTTGTATGTTTTTTTATCCTCCTCCTCCTTCCTTTTCCTCTCCCTAAAGAAAAATAGAAAACAAACACCAAAATGAGTTTTCACATTTAAGACAAAAAACATTAACAGTGAAGTTCTGCTTTAAACCCAGTACCTCGTTTAATTTCCAGTTCACTAATTCAAATTCATGCTTTAAAGTGCTTCACTAGATGAGATCGCTAGGGCTCGCTGCCTCAGAAGAATGAGGAAAATCCTCAGGGACAACTCACACCCTGGTCAGCACTTCTTTACCCTCCTACCATCAGGAAAGAGATATAGAAGCATAGCCAGCCGCACAAACAGGCTGAAGAACAATTTTTATCCATGGGCTGTCAGACTCCTGAATGGAAATAACATCATAACTACATAGTACAATGGACTTGCAGGGCCAGTGCAATGTGTAACATGTTTACACTGGTGCAATAGGACTGGGTATTTGTTAATATGATTTATTGGGTTAGGGATTTTCTGTCTTCACTGTGAGTTGTATTGTGTTGGGAGGGTGCACTTTGGGAGCTCCACAAATCTCATTGTACATATGTTGTGCAGTGACAAAAAGGTTATTATTAAAGTAGGGTCTGTTTTGTTCGTATGCTAATTTTGATTATCAAATTTACTAATTCCGTTCTTTAAAAAGAAAGGTGAGAATAATAGCATCTTTATAGTTTTATCCACATAGGTAAATTATTTTGTTCCTTTTTCCCATTAAACTGCTTTAGATAGAGATGCAATTATGTTAAAAAAGCAACTGTTAATGAGTGTTACCCTAGAACAGGGGTATCAAACTCAAGGCGAGGGGGGTCAGATTCGGCCTGCGGGGTATTTAGATCTGGCCTGCAGGACCGCCCTGGAAACAGCAAAGGACTGATCCATGGTGCCCCTGCCAGTGAAAACAGAGCTCGCAAGAGCCACAAACAGCCTTCTCGAGCTCCGTTTTCACTGGCAGACAGTTGCAGGAGGCTGTCCCAACCAAAAACAGAGCTCACAAGAGCTATGCATGGCCCCCTCAAGCTCCGTTTTCACTGGCAGAGGATTGCAGGAGGCCGTGGCAGCCAAAAATGGAGCTCTGGAGCCTCTTTTCACTGGCAGAGCATTCAGGCCACCACAGGCACTCCCGACCAGAGTGATGTTGACCTGGCCATGCCCACCCTGGCCTCTTCATCTCAGCCCACTGAGATCAAACACAACCCTGATGCGGGCCTCAACGAAATCGAATTTGACACCCCTGCCCTAGAAGAAATCCTCTTGAAAAGAATGCCAGGCAGAAGAAGCAAGATTAATTAATTTGACAGATTATCCACTCGGGTTTTCCACACCCATACCCTCTCCACCTTCAAATTCACATAGGATAACTTCATAGAATTGGAGTTCTATAGTCAAAATTATGCAAAGGAAAGAACATTTCTGAATAAATTTTCATGGAATAAAACTGCTGAACCTACTAAAATTTGTTTCTTTTACCCTACTCTTCCTTATCAGCCAAAGACAATTTCCTGCCTTAAGGGCAGCCTAATTCCTCCTGCTTTTTCACATCTTGAAAGATCTTGCAGTACAATTCAAATGTCAGTTCTTACTTTCCTTTATCTACAACTTGATGCTTCTGCCTGAAGCAGGTAGCCTTACTTGTTAAGCCATAAACTCTTAAAACTTTAAAGCATTTTATCCCTCACATCTGGTCAGTTATCTTAATGGCTTTTCTAGCAGGAGCGCAATGATCTACTGAATATTACTTTTAAAAAATACTGAATTTGATGAAAATAAATAATTTTCTTTTTCCAGTTGTTTCTGAGATTTCTTATACTCAAACACCACAAATTTCCTCTCATACACTATCTCATTATTTCTTTATCTCTATTCAGGATTCCTCCAACCCTTATTCTTACTGAATGAATAATTTCTGTGCTCATTGAGATTTATAGCTTGTTTCTTCAGTGTGTTGTTCTGCATTTTGAAATAGGCCTCTATTATCTAATAATGATGGCTTGCAAATTAAATTCGTTTTTAATGGCATAGTTAAATGCTAATTTATATTTTGGAGTTTTGTTTAATTCATTTAGTTGTAATGCAATCATTTTCTTTTATTAACTTACATTACCCAAAACCTGGTGCTGGAAAGAATTTAACACAATAAAAGTAACTCTTGAGATTTGTTAGACATCTTAGGCTCTTAACCATCATCAGTCATAGCTCATTATTTCCCAGAATACCTTCTCACATAGGTAATACCCAATCTCATAGTGATCTTTTACTTACAAGATGTTTTGAAGCAGAACAACCGGATTGTGAAAAATATCCTTCAATCAAGGCACTGCAGCAAATACTTCCAGATCAAGGTGGGAGCTAACCATAAGCAGTGCTTGTGACTCAGCTGCCTTAATGACTCTGTCTTCTCTTCTCTTCTCTTCCCTTTCTTTTCTTTACACTAGCAACAAAGCAACTTCAACATTCTTTTCCTTTCTCTTTCAAAGGCAAACAGGAATTGGATCTATCATAGTATGCACAGAAGACAATGAGACCATGGAGCTGGTTTTGATCTTTAATTGTCTATAATTATAAAATTATAATTCTATAATTTTAATTTTTTTAAATCCTAAATTAATTTTTAAGTTTTAATATTTATTTTTCTATTTTTTTAATATATTATATGGCATACAATATAATATTGGTTATATTATATTGTATGCCACCAAGAGCCCCTCTTTGAGGGAGATGGGTGGTTTAGAAATATTAAATGTAAATAAATCAATAAACAGGATGCCAGGGTTGCATTAAACTTAGCCACAAAACTACATATATGCATTTTGAAATATGCATTTTTTAAAAATGCATATTTTTAAAACAATTAGAAATAGTTTAGAAAAGTGCTAGCAGAATATTGAATTTGGCTTGATAGAAATTTGATCTTTATCTAAATGGCAGTTCCATTTGTGGAGTATACATACTTCACTATTACACTATTACACAGTGTATTTCAAACAATCAATAGCTACAAAGAAATATAACACAAAAAATAAATAAAAATTGCATTGAAATACTGAACAGAAGAAGGAGGAAGAGGAGGAGGAGGAGGTGGAGGAGGAGGAGGAGGAGAACAGTCAAAGATTAAAGTAATGTTGCTTCTATTTGAAAGCTTTAGCTCACATTCTTTTCCTCTCAAGTGTCCCTGAAATCAACAATAGTTATTTCCAACTAAATTGTCTAGGACAAAAGCCTCACATTCTGTTCCTAGGACTTTGTTCTACAGTATAATTCTGGGACATGTTTAAAATAAATATAATAAGTTTTTAAAAATTGCATTAATTATTGGAGTTTCCACTGATTTATAATGGCAGAACTTCTCCAGATTTGAATAGTTTCCCACCAAAACCCTATACCATCACTGCTGCTGCAAGTATGGGGGTCTCCCAATATTTTTTTTTATTGTTGGAGATTGAAATATTCTGTCTTCCATGTCAGTACTCCTGAGAGTGAGAATCTAGTCTGGGGAATGAATAGCAAAATAGGTTTTAAAACTATAACAGAACATAATTTATTCATAGCTTAGGGTTGAACTGTGGGGTCTTTGGTGCCCTGTGATTTTTGTTGTTTTCTTGCAGACATTTCATTACTAAAATAGGTAATATCAGTGCTAGTAGGAAGTGTGGTTTTCTCTTATTTTATATTTTAGTGTCAGTGTTAGTCGGAGTGGTCTTGGTTGGGTTGTTTATTGTTCCTTGATTGAGGTATTGTCTCTCATAAAATGAGGTGATGATATTACTTAGTTTGGTAACAAAATGACTGCAAGAAAACAACCAAGCTCAAAGAATACAGGAGCCACAGTAATTTATTTACAGACAATCCTCACTTACCACAATCAGAGCCAGCAATCCTGTCACTAGGCAACAATGTCATAAAATGAAACATAACATGATCACACAAACTTACAACAGCAGTTCCTTCTGCATCATTAAGTCACTCACTTGTGCTCATTTAGTGCAATGTCACTTCCTGCCAGCTTTCCCATTGACTTTGCTTATCAGAAGTCAGTTCTGAAAGTTTCAAAGGGAAATTATGTGACTATGGGATGCTGCAACCATTGAAACGCATGCCAGTTGCCAAGTGCCCAAACTGTAATCATGTGACTGTGGGGAGGCTGTGATGACCATAACTTCAAATATCAATTGTAATTCTCCTTTTTCAACACCATTGTAAATGGCCACTGAATGAGCAATAGGTAAACAAGGGCTACATGCAGTCCAGAAGTTAAATCACACAGATTGCAATGGAATTCATTCCCTAATGAGATAATTCTCAGAACTAGAATCTTAAACATTCCATCAGAAATACATTAATATCCATTGTACTTGATACTAGTTATCTTGGCAGTTATTGTTGCCAAGATGCTGATATTATATTGTGTTGTGTTTTAATGCACTATACTGCATTGTACTATACTGAGTTGTATTGTTCTGTGGTATACCGTATTACTGCTGCTAGTAGAACTCATTGTGTGCCAGAGTCTGAATAAAGCCAGTTAGCCTACAAGCATGTGGTGTTTTCATACTGGTTTAGATCCAGAGCTTGGACCAGTGAGAAGTCAGCGCTGCATTAGCCTGTGTTAGCCTGCCTGCTGGGCTCTGCCAGGCTGTTCCAATACCCAGAAGAGCTGATTGGTAGAGGATGTGAGCTGATACTGAAACATCCAGATCTTGAACAAGTCTTTGTCATCCAGACAAACACCAGCGATGTAGCAGTAGTGGCTGTACTTCTCCAAGTGAGCGAACAGGGCATGTTATGGCCATATGCATATACCTCAGCGCAAACTCACCAAAACCGGATGGCAGTGGACTATCTGGAAGGCCCTCATGACATGGTGCCATCTCCTGGAGAGTAGTAAAGTGCCATTCGAAGTGTGGACAGACCATAAAAACCTCAAGGCACTCCAAGCCCCACGGTGTTTGTCACCCAAACAGGTGCGGTGGGTGCAGTACTTCCAATGTTTTCATTTTACTTTGAAATACATCCCTGGGGGAAGAAACCTCCTGGCAGACACATTGTCTAGGATGCTGTAATACAACAGTCGCAGGGAGGAGGTGGTGCACACCATCATTCCCCCTTCACTGCAACAAGCTGCGCGGATTTCAACCCAGTGACCAGTCGTGAGCACAGACAAATTGACCCATTGCTTACAAACTGAACTATTAACGGACCCTTGGTTCCTGGAGCACTGGATCCTGCTCACCCACTGGGACGGGATGTCATGGAAAGGCAGTAAATTGTATATATCCAACTCCCTGAGGCCACAAGTGCTATGGAGGTTCCACGACGTGAAACAGGCGGGACACTTCGGATTCCTAAAAACTCTGCATTTAGCTAAAAGACAATTCTGGTGGTCCAGAATGCCACATGACATAGAAGATTACATCGTAGTCAGCTGCAGTATCTGATTCGATGAAAGGGCTATCATGGAGGTGTTCTGACCCAGCCATAGCAGAACCAAGAAACAGACTCCTTGTTCCGAAAAACCCCTCTTTATTTAGCTCCTGTGAATTACTGGCATTCACACACTGAAAAGTCCAGGCAATAATCCTTCAAAGGGTTAATTGCAGTAACAGACCTTATCAGTTCCTTGGGATATTTGCCAGGCCAGGAACTTCCAGTCACAAAGCTATAACTTAAGTTCTGGCAAGCAGTCTCTGAGGCACGAACCACAATAAGCAAATCTTCCAAAAGAAATCAAACAGTTGTTTCCTGCAACCATCCCTCCCCTTTCCTTCTATTTATTCCCCAGCCAGTGAGGGGCCATTCAGCATCCACATGTGCCTTTCTTCCTGAGTTGTGTCCTTGTTCTCAGTTGTTCTCCTCTCCTGGGAAATGTCGGATGGCCCTGGCTCCATCTCTGCTTCCAACACAGAGCATCCATCAGAGCCTTCCCCAAACTCCAGGACTGGCCCAAGTTGCTCCCCAACCTCCTTATCATCCAAGTGGCAGTTGGCGGGCCACAACAGGAGACCTCATGGGTAGCGAGTAGGGTTATTCAGGCAGACCGGCTGATTACCAAATTTCATAAAAGGCATCCCCGCAAACTGGATGGGGATATGGGAGATTGAATGTGATAATGTTCAATGTGTCACCCTAGAGATTCACTGATTCTGCTTATTGTCTTCCAGGTGTGGGCCTGGTAGAGGGGAATCACCTGTCAAATCCTGAAGTCCAGGGTTTGCCATGCTTGGGCGGGATAGAGCACTGGTGAAGGGGGGGGTGTTGGAACCATGGCAACGGAGCACCGGTGATGGAGGGTGCAGGAAAGGCTGCAGCAGCAACAGAGGCAGCGACAATGAGCTGTGAAGCAGGGAGTACTATCAAGATATAGCTTTTAAAACTTTGGCTGTTAGCACTGCTTCCAGGAACAAGCTGTAATTCTGCCAATTTTTCCCACAACTATGAAAACATCAATAAGGCCTGGGCCTTAATTTCTCAGTGGTAAATCAATGAAAGATATTTAGAAGGAATTACAATGTACAGATACTAATGAAGGAACTAATTTGCCTGGAAAAGTATTTACATCTAGAAATGCCATCAGTGGAGAGACAGTTATTTGTTAAGTTTAGATTCGAACTTCTAGATACCAACGTTAAATTCAGCCGTTACCGGAAAAGAACATGCATATGATAAAAGAACATGCATATGTGGGGTAAACGCCGTGGAGGACACGGCGCATATAATATTTGAATGTAGGCTGTATGAGGAAGTAAGGAAACAATATCTGTCCCCAATTATAAATAAATTTCCCCACTGGAATATAAGGCATAAATTATCATTTCTGTTGAAGGCAGACTCTCCTCCCCTGGTAAGGGCCATCACCCACTATCTTAAAAGGATGACAGCAATACGAGCCAGTTATATCGAAAAGAACTTCATTGATTGTAAGAAAGACGAGCTGAGTTAGAGAGGAGCTATCTTATTTGGGTTATCTAGTCTTGGCAACTTAGCTATTGAAATTTGATATTGTAAAATTTTAATGTCATATATCATATATTTTTAGATTGTTATTTCTGTAACTGTTTTGTCTTTTCCCTTTTTCTTTTCTGTTTTCTTTGAAAAGGCCTTCGGGCTATTCAATAAACAAATACAAACAAACTAATTTGCAAAATTATCAGACATTTATGTTCAATGTTTCCAATATATCATTCTGTGCAAAAAACGATTCTGATTTAAATTTGCATTAGTTTTGCTTCACTTTAAGTAATATAATCCCCCCTGACATGTAAGTATTGGAGTAGAACAACTGCTTTTTATTGTGTCAACATACTTTACTTTCTCCAAGGTGAAATTTTCCAAATCATCAGAAAATTAGAAGAGAAAAGCTTGTACTGGCGAATAATGCTATCTTAGTCATACTTCTATACAAGAAAAGTAGTATATGGCAAGAGACAAATAAAAAGAGGTATTAAAATGTTAATTCATATTAAAATTGGTTTTAGATTTGCACTAGTTCCTTTTTTAATATGTAGGAGATGAAACTATCAAAATAAGGACAGCCTACCTATATACTATGGATAAGATTCTGAATTTTCCAGAGTTACGGAAAGGAACCAAAAGAAAATTTTCATACATTTTGCTATATATTTCAGTTCTAAAAAATATGGAATAATTATGCTGTCCACAAAAATGTCTGACAAGATCAGGAAAGCAAAATTAAGTTTTTAAAGTATACTTAGATATTAACAAAATTATGCATACACATATATAATAAAGTATTAATTTTATTTATCTATTAATATCTCTGTGGTTTTGAAACTGAAGGAATAACATCCAAATGTTTGGTTTTATATCAATGAAATAAGATTGGAGGTTAAAACTAGGTTTACATTAATATCAAAATTTCAATGAATATTTCAAAGTATTCTAACTTCTTGAAAAACTCAATAATCTTTTTAATTTACTGATGTAAATTAAACTTCATGAGAATCAACAGGTTACATTAATTTAATACTTCAGCCAACAAATTAGTCCAACAACAAATATTATTTAGATGACAAGTATAATTAATTAAGATTTCTAAAAAAATAAAAATAATTACTCTGCTAAAGATGTGTGTGTGTTTGCAAGTCTTGATTGATATAAATTGTGGGTTTCCAATTTTTGGCTTGCCTGGACCTCACTGAATTATCTTGATCTGCATATAAAATGTATAATATGGTTAATATGTATAAATCCTATAATCATGTTAAAAGTTAACAATCCTTTGGGGTCGCATTACTAGCTGTCCAGGGTTGCATGCAGCCCATGAGCCATGAGATGGACACACCTGATATAGATGATAATATATAGATATAGATATCTATATGTCGATAAAGCTAGAGATAACAGGAAGTGGCAGCAACTGATAAATGTGGGTGACTTCAAAGAGTTAAACAGAATCAGACCTGCTCAATATTGAATGGAAAGCCATCAGTAAATCCCAGAATTTTAATGCAGACTTGGAAAATTGGGGGAGGGGGACGAATCCCAGAAAAAACAATGTCAAGCTACTTCTATATTGTTGCCAAGATCAAATGGAACTACATCAGAAATGGAGAACTATTGAGCCCTTTATGACTTGTGGACTTCAACTCCCAGAATTGAGCATGGCTGGCTCAGGAATTCTGGGAGTTGAAGTCCACAATCATAAAAGGGGCATAGTTCCTCATCCCTGGACTATGAAGTTCCTATGAAGTCATAGAAATCAACAGGATTCAAAGTAGATTTACCAGCTTTTGTGAGGGCAAGAGAGCAAGGAAAACTCAATACTGAAATGTATTTTTAGGCTTCCCAGTATCACAGCCAAATATTGCCTATTATAAAATACACTATACAGAGAGCATGGTAAAAATCTGAAGATTCATGTACTATATGAGCCTCAGTCTTTAGAACAAAGAGGCAATTTTTGTTGAGGAAAAACTTTTGAGATGCGCTGAACTGACAACTGACTGGAATTCAATTTACTGAAATGATATTGAAATATTGGGGAGAGGTGGCTGAAGAATGATTACAGTTCAAAAGCTCTATTGCTACAGTAGTTCTATCTCATGAACCTGTATGTTCAATTGTCACCATGGCAACATGGTCATCAGAGCTATTCAGGAAATGGCAACTTCATTTACATTTTTATTTTAGATATTTAGAAGATTCTCAAAGAAAAACACAAGATGAGGCTCAGTATACACAACTACTCTTCAACCTTCTCATAATTCAGAGTAATAAAGGAGGATGGAGGGAGAAAGATTTCTCTAATTTTACATGCACTCAGAAATGTATTTTTAACAACAATAATTTTCCTTTGTATTTTTAAGCAGTGTAAAAATATGACACACTAGCTGGATACCCATGCTCCGCTATGAAACTATGTGATCAGGCTTCATAAATCAACACTTACAGCTTGAAAATTAATGAGTAGTTACGATCGGCCTCTCCTCTCCCCTTCTCTCCCTCAGGCTTGCCCCACAGAAGCCTCTCCTCTCCGATCTTATCCCCTTCTCTCCCTCAGGTTTGCCCCACAGAGGTGTCTCCAATCTCATCCCCTTCTCTCCCTCAGGCTTGGCCCGCAGAAGCCTTTGCTATCCTATCCCCTTATTTCCCTCAGGCTTGCCCCATAGAGGCCTCTCCTCAGTGGTGGGATTCAATTTTTTTAACAACTGGTTCTGTGAGCGTGGCTTAGTTGGGGGTGTGGCTTGGTGGTCATGTGACTGGGTGGGCGTGGCTAGCTAGTCATGTGACTGGGTGGCGTGGCTAGCTGGTCATGTGACTGGTGGGCGTGGCTATCTGCATAGGGACTACAGAGGGCTGAAAAAAGTCATTTCTGACTGGTCCTCGCACTTTTGACGGGTTCTTGCACTTATGACCATCCTCACATTTATGCCCGTTGCGGCATTCTTAACAACCGTGTCACTCATTTCACAACTGCTTCTCTTCATCATGGTGACAAGATAGGGCAAAAACGTAAAATGTGAGGACAGTCGTAAGTTCGAGGACTGGTCAGAAGTGTGAGGACCAGTCAAAAATAACTTTTTCAGTCCTCTGAGTAGTCCATATGCACAAAAGGACTACCCAGAAGGCTGAAAAAAGTGATTTCTGAAGGTCCTCGCACTTTTGACCGGTTTTCGCACTTATGACTGGTCATCATTTATGCCCATTGTAGCATTCTTAACAACCGTGTCACTCATTTCACAACTGCTTCTCTTCACCATGGTGACAAGATAGGACAAAAACGTAAAATGTGAGGACAGTCGTAAGTTCGAGGACTGGTCAAAAGTGTGAGGACCAGTCAGAAATAACTTTTTCAGCCCTCTGAGTAGTCCATATGCATAAAAGGATACAGCAATAGAGAGGGATGAAGGAAGGGAAGGGAAATTAGAGGAGGAGGGAGGGTAAGAGAGGGAGGAAGAGAGGAGGAGAAGGAGAAAGGAAGAGGAAGTAGGGAGGAGAAGAAGAGGGGGAGGAAGAGAAAGTAAGAAGGAAAGAAAAGAGAGACGTGGTAGGTTTGAGGAGAAAGACTGCTGTACAATAAAAAAGATGAAAGGGAAGAAAGCCAACCCCAAACAAATATAAAGATATTAAGATAAAGAATGAATTGTTAAACTTTAAAGAATAAAAGAGAACAAATATGAATAAATAACAATAATTAGAAACACACATACAAACATACAATGTATTTTCTTTGAACAGAGTATTTGGCCGGTTCACAAATTTAAACAGTGTTTAGTCATTTCAATTAAATTTACAATTTCTATGTTTCCTTTTTGCCATATTTATTCCTCATCTATTTTTGTAAAAAACCATTATTACCCTTCATCCTCATCTCTAATCCTAATCAAATTCAATTTTTCCCTTCTATTCTATATTATACCCCTTCCCATTGTCATCTATTTTTATATCCATCCTCACATTGGTTAATTATGTAATATTACAGTTGTTTAATATAAATTCAACATTTTAATTTAAATCAATTAGTTATATAACTACCTTTTTTGTATATTAATCAATATGAACATGAATATTCCAATTATTTCCATGCAATCCAATTTCTTACAAATCAATTAATTATATTTACCAATAATAATAAACCAAATAATTTTCCCCATATATTCCTCCAAACCACAACTTAACCATTTCTGCTTTCAACACAATATACAATTAATAGTATCTCAATTATTACAATTCCCTAGTTAAATAGAGCTTTTTTTCTTTTGTGTTTTAAAATCTTGAACTCTCCTCTTTTTCCCTAAATTTCCCATTGTTTGCACCTACCTTTTTTGGTGAGGAAAAAAAAAAGAAATCTGCCTGCCTAATTTTCTAACATTGCTGCAACAGCAAAGCCAACAGCCTGCTTTACTTTCAGTTTTGTTTTTCAGCATAGCTAGGGGGAAAAAAATCTGCTCCAGCAAGCAGCAGAGCCCTGAGCAAAACAGCTGAGAGCAAATCAGCTGAGAGTCGGGAGCCGATCTAATCAAGGGCTAATTAGCCTATGCTGAAGCTCCGCGGGCCAATAAAATTACAAAAAAACACCGAACTGTTTGTTAAATTGCTGGCTCGCCCGCTCCTCGCCCACCACTATTTATTGGCAATAAATAGTGGTGTGGAGGGACAGGGCAAGGGGCGGGGCGAGCCAGCAATTTAACAAACGGTTCGGCCGAACCCCCTAGAACCGGCAGAATCCCACCACTGCCTCTCCTATCTTATCCCCTTATCTCCCTCAGGCTTGCCCCACAGAAGCCTCTTCTATCTTATCCCCTTCTCTCCCTTTCAGTTGTGTAAATGTCTAAAGTCCCAGCCCACAAGGTGGATGAGTCACGTGCTGGCCATGCCCACACCCAAGTGGCAGTTGGAACAGAGTTCTTTTCAGGTGGGGAGGGAGAGTAGAACATCTAACTCCTTAGCATTAGAGTGTGTTAATAATAATATAAGAAATACTAATGATCTGATGGTGATTTTGAAAAATTCTTTCTTAGCAAGCACCTAGAAGCCAAGAGGAACATACGTGCCAAATTTCAAGTTTGTAGGCTTTACGGTTCTGGAGATTTCATGATGATGCGTGAATGGTATTTCACATTTATATATATAGATTTTAATAAGGGATTACATACAAAAATGATCACAATCACATAAGAGTAATTGACTTTTGGCCCCCAGTTTAAGGCCAAAAGCTTTCTGTTTAGTCATTAATCCAACTCTATGTCAAAAACAATCTACCTTAGCCAATAGGATGAAAAATGCAAATCAGACTAGAAGCATAGTTAGATTCTTCAAGAATCTATAATGCATTTGTTACAGGTGGATTTAATTTAGATTGTTGTACAATTTAAAATACTAGAGAACCACCTCATCCCTTATGGCCCGTTGCAAATTCTCAACAACATTCTCATTTACCAATCCATAATTTTCCTGCTTTCCTATTTCTCACTCTACAATTGGAAGCCATGAAATTTGGGGATAAATTCATAAATATGATAAAAAGAATATACTCCTGCCAGACAGCGAAAATAACAATTAACGGTGACTTAACAGAACAATTCCCAATATTAAAAGGGGTGAGGCAGGGATGTCCCCTGTCCCCCGTATTATTTATACTAGCCCTGGAAACCCTCCTAAAAGAAATCAGAAGACATAATGAAATAAAAGGCCTAAAGATCCAACGCGAAGAGTACAAACTCCAAGCTTTTGCTGATGATATTGTATTCATTACAGAACAACCAGTAACAACCAGCACCAAGTTACTAGACAAGATAGAGAAATACAGGAGAGTAGCTGGGCTCAATATTAATAAACAGAAAACAAAAATATTGACTAAGAACCTTACCAATCAACAAGAAAAACAATTAGAAGAGAAATTAGGCATACAAACAACAAAAAGAGTAAAATACCTAGGGATATGGCTGACCAATAAAAGTTCATCAATTAGAGAAGATAATTATGATAAATTAACAAAACAAATTAAGAAAGACTTAGAAATTTGGAAAAAGTTACACTTATCTCTTTTGGGAAGGATCGCCTCCATTAAAATGAATGTGTTGCCTTGAATACTATTCTTATTCCAAGTGATTCCAATAAAACCGGGGAAGAACTTCGTCAAGGACTTTAATAAACTAATTGCAGACTATATATGGCAAGGGAAGAAGGCAAGAATTAAACTAAAACACCTACAGGACTCAAGAGAGAGAGGAGGATTGGCATTGCCTGATTGGGAAATATATTACAAAGCATCAGCATTAATTTGGATCAAGGAGTGGATGGAACTCAAAAACCATAGACTATTGAATTTGGAAGGATTCGATCTTCAGCGAGGATGGCATGCCTTCTTATGGGAGGGCACAGACAAAAGGCATGAATATTTTCAGAGACATACAATCAGAAACGCATTATACCAAACATGGCAGAGTATTAAAAAGGCACATTATTACAAAATCCCAGAGTGGTTGTCAACAATGGAAGCCCAGATCTATCCAAATGCCATGGACTATAACAAAACGAAAACTTATAAAGATCTGTTAAACAACCAGGGGGAACTAAGAACGAGGCAAGAACTAAAAGAGATGGGTACAGACATTGACTGGTGGCCGTATGCACAAATAAAATCAAGATACAATAAAGATTCGGTTCAATTTGAATTCCAAAAAGGTCAAACCGAATTAGATAAAATTTTGCAAGGGACACAGGACAAACTGATCAAAAAAAATTACAATTACTTACGAGAATATAAATTAGAAGAAGAGGTAGTGAAAGAAAATATGATAACCTGGGCAAAAAATTTCGGTTATAGTATTCAATTAGACAAATGGGAAAAACTATGGAAAATAAATTATAAATTGACAATGTCTGTACCCTATAAAGAAAATCTCTATAAAATGTTTTATAGGTGGCACTTGCCACCAGCCAGATTGGCAAGAATGTTCCCTGGCATGCCATCAACATGTTGGAAATGCAACCATCACAAAGGCACCTATTACCATATGTGGTGGACCTGTCCAATGGCGAAACAATATTGGCAAAGGATCAAAATACAAATAGACAAAATAACACACCAAAAGATAGAACTAAG
This sequence comes from Pantherophis guttatus, assembly GCF_059756535.1. NCBI lineage: Eukaryota > Metazoa > Chordata > Lepidosauria > Squamata > Colubridae > Pantherophis > Pantherophis guttatus. Next base: position 36,445,266 of record NC_142070.1, read on the forward strand.
ACCAGAAAGCTTCCTACTAGGCATAGTAAATGGACACTACAAAAAAGAAACAACATATTTAATTATACATATGATAACAGCAGTACGAATACTATACGCACAACACTGGAAGAGTAGTGATATACCAACACCAGATGAAGTAATCAATAAAATTATGGAATGTGCGAAATTAGATAGACTCACAAAGGAATTACAAAATAGGGAAGAACATGACTTTTACTTAGTATGGGAAAAGTGGTATAGTTGGTTGAAAGATAGGAAAGAGATGAAGCAATAGGAAGTAAACAAAATGACCAAATATAGTATGATGGTAACAAAGAACAGACATAGGTCAACAAAGATCAATAGTAGGTAGACAAAAGGAATGACCAAATAAGGAAGAGTCAAAATACAAAGAGAAATGTATATTACAGTTGCGACAAACTGGACATGTATTGAAATGGGTGTTTATATGTTTTTACGTTTTGTACGTTTCATTGTTCTGTTTAGTTTGTACTTATAAATAAAAATTGAAATTAAAAAAAAAATCCTGTTTTCCTGGTAGCAAATTGTGAAGTTGTATTTGTTTCATCATAGCTCTTTATATATAACAATTTGAGAATGACAATTCTTGCTTTGTGTCTCATGCTATTTAGATATAGAAAGGAAAAGTAATATGCAACTATACTGGCTGATTGTATGGCTAGCAAGCATACAGTAACAAAATACTATTAAAACTCTTGTCATCACCTTTAATTGGGTGAAATGGTGCATCATAGGACAATGACATTTAAACTAAGATATCTCAAATGGGCTAACTAACAAACTGTGTGCAAAAGTCAGGATCCATGGGTTTTAATGGAATGAAATTTGGGGAAATTGCAGCTGTTTCAGTGCTAGTGGCTGCTGCTACAGTCATCATTCATGTTCTATGTTCTATTTCCCAGCCAATATTGCAATTTTCAGTCTTTCCCCCAACCAGCAGTTGCCACTGGCTGTGGGAAGGGAAGGGAAGGGAAGGGAAGGGAAGAAACCCTTCCTGGCCATACTATGTTCTAAAAACTCTCCCAACATGTGCTTCCCCTGAGTGCCTTCCCCAACCCATACCATCTTCCATGTGCCTTCTCTAACCCATGCAGCACTTCTTCCACATCCCCATTCACACACACAAACCCACATCTGCACCTTTTCTGACACTATTTGTGTATTCCTATGCACCCTTCCCTGAACCACACAGCACTTCTTGTGCACCACAGGACATTCTTCCCAACCAGTGGTCATGCCAAACACCTCTCTTGACCACTCCCTTTCCCCCACATGCTATCTCTGACCTCACAGCACCTCTTACACACACCCCAAGCACCCTCAGGAATTCTTGCCAATACATGTTATCCCACCATATATCATCCCCAACCTGTGCAGTAGCTCTTACAAATCTCAACTATTTTTCTTGTCCTGCATTGCCCTCCCTTACATGCCCAGTCTAACCTGCATATACACCTCTCATATACACTGGGCATCTTTCCCAACCTATGCCACCCATCCATGCACACTCCCCAACCTGGCATCTCTGTACATCCACAGCCACACATCCTTTCCACCCTATATGGCACCTCCCACATACCCCCGCATTCCATTCCTGATGTGGACCCCTAGACATCCTCTGCCAGTGCTCGCTCTCATCCAACAGCAGTCCTGCTGGCCTTGGCCTTGTAGCTTCTGGGAGGTAGGGAGGAAGATTTTTCATGTTCCCTACCAGCATCTCACAAGAAAATTCAAGGGGGAAGCCAGCAGGGAGTTGAAAACTGGTCTCATTCCCACTACTTTTTTGTCCACCTGTGGTCATTCCGTTTCTCTATTTGGGAAAGAAAATATCTCTGAAACAATGACCCAGCAGGGCATAAGTTGTCTAATAATTATATAAGAGGTTAGATGGCTTCTTAGCAGGCAGACAAAATGGTGTAGAATTTATATTTTATTATATTCCAAATTTTAATACCCTTTTACTGTGCTGTCTTAGAAGCTGTTGTTGTCGCCCGCCAGTGGCCTGCGCAGATCGTGGCTGATCCCAACAATGAGGAGGCTGGTGTGGTGTTGCGCCAGCAGCTGGCATAGCCGGCGCTCGTGTCGGACAGCGAGGAGGCTGAAGAGGATGTGGTGCCAGAGGCAGAGACTCAGCCAGGGCCTTCAGAACCTCCAGAGGCTCCTTCAAGTGGAGAGAGCGAAGTGGAGGAGCCACTTCTCAATGCTCGAGCACGCAGGGCTGCCAAAAGGCAGGAGTGGCTACTCAGGAGGAGGAGGTCTCCTCGAGAGTAAGGCTTGAGGATAATTGGCCACTCCCTTAGCCTATTTAAGTCACACGCCATTAGTAAGTTTCTTGCTAGAAACAACTTGTAATTATTAACAGAGCGTTTTTGGAAAAGTCTTATCTTGTTTTCTGGGCTGGTTGCCAACCTTTGCCGGACTTTGGTTTATTCTTGCTACTTAATAAATTTGATAATTTGTGTCTTGGTGTGTGTCTATATCCTCGGGAATCCGGAGCTGGGGCAGAACAGCTGTTGACTTTTTTTTCCACTTGCCCTCTTCGTGTCTGTTGAAGATGGCTGCATGTTTACATTCTTTGAATGTCAGCTTTATGGTCTTGATAGCTCCCTCAGGTTAGTGTGGGAACAAAATTGTGACACAAGGACTCACTTAATCTAGATGTCTATTTAGCATTATGATTTACCTTCCACAACCAGTTGGTCTCCCAATATCTTCATTCCAAACTCTCATTCTTAAATGGCACAGCTGGTGCCTGTGCTCCCTGTGAATTTTGTGAATGGTAGACATACAGTAGGCCACAGAAAGCTGGCATAACAATTAATGCAGCTGTGAGTAGGGCCATGGCAGATTCCTTTATATGTCCCTACAAGATGTTTCATTTTATAAAAACAAATATACAAGTGAAATGTGAATCCTATATTCTATTGTATTGCTATATCTATACAATGACAATTACTACACTATGACTTTGTTTATGACAATTACTATAGTCTATACAATTACTATTCTATATACTATATTACTATGCTCCATACTACCTATTACTCTATTACCTAGTGCTTTGTTACAATTAACTGTATACTATTCTGTATACTGTTACTGGTATGCATCAAGGATTCTTTCTTGAACCTGTTCTGTCTTGAGTCTCCTCTTGCTGATTAATTCAATTAATGGCCAACATGTAGAGCTCTTGTACCATTTTGATGTTGTGCTCTGTCTTGTTTGGTTTTTATATTTTTTATCCCCAACATCCTCTCTCTATCACCACCTTATATTCTATAAGGAAGCACCATTCAGTTATAATGACTGAGGTAATTTACTTCAATCCTAGATACATTTACTCAGAACCAAATCTTGTGGTATTCTGCAGGATTGTGTTTAAAATTGCTCTGATTGATTGTTTGTTTAGTATTAAATTGCATCCTTAGCTATTTTTCTTTTCTTTTCTTTCGGACAATCTACTTCTTCTAAAGGACAAAGTGTTTTCTTTTGTTTGGCTCCTCTTCTCAGTTTCTTTGAAACACACTTGCCCTCTCATCTCATCTCTTCTGGTACCTGTGTCAAGGTTGCAGCTTTATCAGCCACTCTGCTAGAAAAAAATTCATGATGGGGGGGGGGAGGCAGCACAGGTGCCTTTATTTTTGCTAAGCAGATTGCTCTTCCACACTGAGTGGAAAAACCTACGATTGTGGTGAGATATACATTTGAAAACAAATAAGTCTCAAGTTTCTCTGTTTTTCCTTTGTATACTACAAGTGGAACTCATTACAGATTGAAGGATATGAACAATATTATCAATCTTTTCAATGCTTCTCTAAAAATTCATAAAGTGGTTCTCCTGTAACATATGAGAAATACACTATGCAGTGACATATATAAAGATTTTTTTTCTTAGACACTTGTTTGAGAAGATCCGCTTATTTCAATTTGATCCTCTATGTTTATGAGTGATGTGATCATCACAATCATATGCTGATAAAATAAGTTTTCACTTCTTGTTTGCAGCAACCATTTCTCTCTCTCTCTCTTTTACCAAAATATGTACTTTAGCTCCAAAGCAGACATAATAATAATAAGTGGAAAAGAAAATTGAATCTTGGGGGGGAAAGGAAGAATGGTTCCTGGCTTATTAGTTTGATATTCCTTTGTCCCATTTCCAAATAGCATCTGAAACTACTAAAATATCTGAGCAGAAGGATCTTGAAATTTACACTGAATCAGCAGCATGAAAAAACAGTATAAAAGGATGGTATATGACACTCGATAAATTGTCCAAAATGTACAAGGGCATTTCAAGAATTTATTGGAAATGTAATCAAATTGAGGATACATTTTTTATCTTTGGTGGATATATATAAGAAAGCTAGAAAATATTTGGATCAAGTATGTGTATTTAGACAATTTTAGAAGTAAATGTACAATTGAAACCAGAAACTTTTCTTTTGAGTTTAATAGACAAACAAATGGAAATATCTTAGGAAACTTTGCTTTTGTATATGATAACAGCAAGAAAAATTTAAATGGACAAAGACGGAAAGATTTACAAATACCTGCAATGAAAGAATGGATGGAAAAACTGATGGACTAGTAGAGATGACAAAAATAAATATAATGATTTGATTAAAAAATACCAATTTTATTTCTGCTTGGAAAACACTTTTGACTTTTATGCAGGAAACAAAGATATGAAATGTAGATTTGAGGATTTTATTATTAGAATTATATGGGACTATAAAAATTAATGTAGACAAATGTTAAACTTAGAATAAGAATTTGACATATTTTTATTCATATTTGTAACAATTTTATTTTTATTTTGTTTTTAACATTTCTATCTTTTTTCTTTCTTGATTTTAAAATATTATATTTTTGTATATCTTTTTAATTTTCTATCTTTGAAAATCAATAAAGTTTTTTTTAAAAAAACAAAGTCAATAATAAAAAGTAATTGTATTCTACATTCAGTCTTAATTTATATAAAACTGGCAAGTAGGAATTACCTAAGAATTACTTAACCAGAAGCAACCCTGTATAGCAATGAAATTGTATTAGTTCATTTTTAAAAATTATAATACCCAAATTCTGCACAATTGGATACAATTCTGTTGCCATACTAAGACTTCCTATAAAGGTCACACTTTTGGATGTTTTCTTTGTTTCATTGTTGAATGAAATAATCTTTTGCATTCATTAAAAATCTCCTACAGGTTCAATAAAAAAGAATACTCATATACTCTCACATACTAATTCTATCCTCTTTCTCTTAAGCAGAATTACCGTACGTAGAAAATCTTAAAATGAGAAATGGCACTTCATTCCTTTTGTTAGTTTTGATTTGATATTGTACCTGTTTGGTATAAGCACTTATTTAAAGGTTACATTTAGTTTTCTTTTGCTTCTATGCTATCTAGAAACTGTTTTTTCTCTTCTTTATACATCTTAACCTATTTTCCAACTTACCTATCTTACTAAACTGTGCTATAAAATAACTTTAGAGATTTGAGACATCACAATCCTCATAACTGTTTCTTGAGACTTCAGCCAAATCATTTTTCCATTGACAACATTATCCCTTGACTAGCTTTTTCTGTTTTCGGCTTTAGTTATTTTACATTTTCCTGTGGTTTATATTTATCATCTTCTGGACCAATGCCAGCAACATCACTGAAAAAAAAATATGTATGAATTTGAATATTTTTTTCTTATATAAGACACAATAGACATAATCCAGGATGCACATATTTAGAGACTTTAATCTAAAAAATAAAAAAAAACCCAAAGGTTCATGCAAATTCAGCAATCCTACTGGTTTCATTTCTTAAAGACTACGGAATTTTGTATATGTTTGTGTGTTAGAAGAGGATATAACAATATTATTTATCTGTATTAATCAATATTTTCTTCCCTACAACAAAAGTAAATTTTGACACTGAAGCTTTGATATTTTAGCATTTGTGTTTTTGAACAAATGGCAGCTTTAATAAAGTGAACGATGTGCCTCCTGTAGTCTGACCCTTTATATCAACTGGATTGTGATGTGTCATTCAGTAAAATACAGCTCTGCAGTGGCCCTTTGATGCTGCTGCTTATCTACTTGTCTTCACTCATTCAGGCAGCCAAATGGGATTTATTGCATTTTAAAGCATATGTTCTCTCCTAGCCACTTTAAGCTTTAAAAGCTAAGTCACATTTTGTCCTGTTTGAATTTTATCCTCTATTTCATTTATACAGAAATGTATAAAGTGCAATATCGAAGGACAGATGATATCTGAATATATGCAGAAGCTGACAACTATGTCGAGTCACAATGCAGCTATCTTTTTCATTATTAATTTGCAGTATTTGTTTTTCCATTGTGTGAAAATCAGAGAACTGAAACCTTCATCAAAGATAAAAATAAATAAAATACCATCCAATTTGGTCTGGTGGTTAAACCACCAGGCTATTAACCAAGAGATTGTGAGTTCTAGTCCTGCCTTAGACATTAAAAAACACCTGGATACAGAGGTGGACGGCATATGAATTAACAACTGGTTCACTCAGCACTGAACATATGAGTGCGCACAGCTGGCATGCGCTTTGCTCATGCGAGCGGCTTGCACGCCTGCATGTGGCTTAAAAATGCGGATAAATAGGACGGCATAGTGTTGGGGTGCATGGGTGGGCACCCTCAGGTCACAACTACTGGTTCGCCCAAACTGGTTTGAACTAGCAGCAGCCCACCACTGCCTAGATGCCTTCAGATCACTCATTCTCTTTCAGCCAACCAACCTCATAGAGGTATTTTTGTGGGAAAAATAGGAGGAGGACAGAATTTGCAACCTTGAGCTGTTTATAAAAAGCTGATAAAGACAGGATATAAATAAATAACAGTTTCAATACAATACTGAAGTTATTTCATACACACACACACACACACATTTGCATTACAACAAAAATGTATTGATGATAAAAATGAAAATTCATATAAAAGTGAATGTTTCTACTTGCCAAATACACAGAAAATACTGACATTATATCTTGCTATGCAAGAAAAGATGATTAAAAAGGCTTCAATCCATTTAATGTGCCTGTTAAAAGTTATGTTTGATGACAATATCTTTTATATTTCTTTCTGTGCATATGACAGGAAATGACTGCAATAGCTAGTGCTCTGCAAACTTTCTTCATAACTGCTCTGTCTTAGTCAGGGAAGAACAATTTCAATTTGGCATGAGAATAGAGAACTAACAATACAACTACTATCAGCATAAATTATCATTACCATTTGTTGTTTGTCTGTCTTTTCCAATCGATACTTGGAAGATACTTGGAACAAATTGTGAGATACAGTGGTTGTAGAAGGCTGCATATAGATAGCTCTCATTTCTGATAAGAATCTATCTTATCTATCTATATTCACAAAGAAAACATAACTTTTTTTCTTGCTTCCCATGGTGATATTGGTATTTCCATCATTTAAGGGTCTAATTTATTTTCAAATCATACAGAATTCTCTTTGTAACCATTGATTTTAAAATAAAAGTGTCTACCTACAATTCAAATTCTTTGACCAGCAACCAGGAGATTCTGGATGGCATAGAATGGAATAACTTAATTGGTTTGGACGAATCTCGATGCTAAAATATTTTGAACTGATTCTAGCAAAAACTATTGTGCTTGATCTATGTTATGGATTAAGTGCTGAGTAATTAAGTAAATGTAATAGAATACCAAAAAAAATACTAAGAACCTAATAGCAAAATAGATCACAAACCAATTCAGAAAAGTAACCAGGGTATAGGCTATTATTGTGAAAGAATAAGGAACCTAGATGCATCTATGTCTATTGGAATTTATTTATTTATTTATTTATTTCATGTATTTATATGCCGCCCTTCTCCAGAAGGACTCAGGGCGGCGAACACAAGTTAAAAACATGTACAACAAAATTCCATTTTAAACCAAATTAACTAATAAATAATAAAACCCAGAATCAGAGTCAGCCTATTTGCTTGAACAGCTAAGTCTTCAGGTCCTGATGGAAGGAGCGGAGATCAGGAGTTGTCCGAAGCTCAGTAGGCAACTCATTCCAGAGGGTGGGAGCACCCACAGAGAACGCCCTACCCCTGGGCACCACCAGACGACATTGGCTCGCCGTCGGAACCCTGAGGAGAGCAGCCCTATGTGAGCGAACAGGATGGTGAGAGGCAGGCAGGAGAAGGTCCTGCAAATATCCCGGACCTAAGTCATGTAGGGCCTTATAGGTGAGAACCAGCACCTTGAAGCGGACCCGGAGAACCACTGGTAACCAGTGCAGCTCACGCAGGAGAGGTGTTATATGGGAGTAACGAGGGGCTCCCGTAACAACCCGTGCAGCTGCATTCTGGATCAGCTGGAGTCTCTGGGTGCATCTCAGGGGCAGGCCCATGTAGAGGGAATTGCAGTAATCCAAGCGGGAAGTAACCAGGGCATGAGTGACAGTGCAAAGGTCATCCCAGTCCAGGAAAGGGTGCAACTGGCGCACTGGCAAACCTGTGCGAAGGCCCCCCTGGTCAGGGCTGTCAGGTGATCTTCTAGGGACAGCCGAACATCCAGGAGGACACCCAAGTTGCGAGCCCTATCAACGGGGGTAAGTTTTTCCCCACCCATCAAAAGTGATGGGGTCTCTGAAACCCAAGATGCTGGCATCCACAGCCACTCAGTCTTGGAGGGGTTGAATCTGAGTCTGTTTCTACCCATCCAGGCCCGCACTGCCTCCAGGCAATGGGACATCATGGAAAGGGCATCTCTGGGGTGGTCTGAGGTAGAGATGTATAACTGAGTATCATCAGCATATTGATGATATCTCAGCCCGAAGCCACGAATGATCTCACCCAGTGGCTTCATATAGATGTTAAAGAGCAGGGGGGAGAGAACCGACCTCTGAGGCACCCCACAATTTAGGGGCCTCAGGGTGGACCTCTGTCCCCCCCACCCAAACGAACTGCAAGCGACCTGAGAGGTAGGAGGAGAATCACTGTAAAACAGTGCCTCCCACTCCCAACCCCACAAGTCGCTGCAGTAGGATACCATGGTCGATGGTATCAAAAGCCGCTGAGAGGTCAAGTAGGACCAGGATGGAGGAACAACCACCATCCCGAGCCCGCCAGAGATCATTCACCAGAGCAACCAATGTCGTTTCCGTGCTGTGCCCACGTCAGAAGCCCGATTGGTACGGGTCTAGGTATTCCGTTTCCTCCAGGAACTGTGAGAGCTGTTGTGCCACCACAGTTTCAACAATCTTCACAATGAAGCGAAGGTTGGAGATGGGACGATAGTTATTAAATGAGTCTGGATCCAGGGAAGGCTTTTTGAGGAGAGGTCGAACCATCGCCTCCTTAAGAGAGGAGGGAAGACCCCCTCCTTCCAAGAAGTGTTGACAATTGCCTGGATCCAGTCTCTAGTCACCTCCCTGGCAGCCGAAACCAATCAGGAGGGACAAGGATCCAATAAGCAAGTGGAGGAACCAAGCTTACAATTTAACCAGCAAGCATTGTTCCAAATTCCTTCCCCCAAACATGTAAGTTACCTATGATGGAATTGAAACACCACCATACAAGCCTTTGTAGAAAAGTCATACAGTCAGTGGTGGGATTCAGCCGGTTCGCCCCGGTTCACCTGAACCGGTAGCTCACCACACCCGGCCACACCCCTTGCCCCTCCCAGCCAGTCGCCTCGGATGAGGCTGATATGTAATGCCTTTTCTCTTGCTCCTCCCAATCAGCAGAGGCTCCCTAAATGAGAAAGCTGGCTGGGGTCAGTCCTAGCTTTGCTATCCATCGCTGCTAGGAATCTCAAATAAAGCCGAGAATGAATGCTTGTGTTGCAGCCAATCTGGGTGCTAGCTAGGCAGGTGGCCTGCAAACTCCGTGGTCTTCTGAGGATCCCGGCCGAAGTTTCACTCGCTGAGGCACCAGGACTCCTGATGATGGGATGGGGTCCTTTGGGCACTTAGTTTGGCTACCTATTAGCTCCAGCCCCACCCTCCGCCTTAGCAAGTGGCGCACAAAAGTTCAGCCAGGCTCTCGAGAGACAGAGTTTGCAGGAGGCCGATCTAGGGGCTGGCTGTAGCACAAACGTTCATTCTCGGCTTTGAGATTCCTAGCTGCAATGGGCAGCAAAGCTAGGTTCATCCCTCTGATCCAGCAGCTGGAAAAGGTGGCAGAGAGAAACAGTCCCATTGCCAAGGTATGCTTGGGTCGGAGTGGGGAAGAAATGCAAACTTCAGCCTCCTGGTGCAGTGTGGGGTTTTGAGCAAAGGCTGGAGGGAAGGGCCTCTGGCTCGCTCGCGTTCTCTCCCTCCCCAGTCTAGGTTGACGCAGGTAAAAGCTCACATTGCCCTTTCCAAGCCTGCTGTCGGTGAAGCTGGGTGCTGGTGAGGGCTGGCTTTTTGCTTAGCTTTGTCCAGCTGTCGGGGGGAAAACGGATGGGGGCCTGGGGAGGAAGCTGGACAAAGCTAGGCAAAAAGCCAGCTCTCACCGGCACCCAGCTTCTCTGACAGCAGGCTTGCAAAAGGCAATGTGGCTCCGCCTGCAATCAAGCTAGACTGGGGAGGGGGAACACGAGCGAGTACTGAGGAGAACGTGGGAGGAGGGAAGCCAGGCAAAGGGCGAGCGAGGGCATCCGCAGCATGCTGTAGCACATGCACTTTCCCTCAGCCCACTTCTTTCGGAGGGCTCCAATCAGCTCTCCCACCTCTCCTCTCACCCCATTAGCCAGCTTGCCAGCAGGAGGTGAATTGGTGGGCTTTATTGCGTTCCAGGCATTTCCCACCCGAACAGCACGCCACATTTGCAATGGGGGGAGATGCTTGGGGAAGGCAGCGGGGGAATGGGGGGTGGCAGAAGACCCACTTTCAAGCCTTTGGTTTTTGCAGGGTGGAGAATCTCTCCCTAGTTATGCAGGCAGAGGCACGCTTCCCATTTCGGTAGCCCCCCACAGGGAAAATATTTTTTTAAAATAAAACCCATGGCTGGAGCCGGGTTGCCAGCCTAGCGGCAGAACTTCCATGCCCTGGATGGACCTGCCCATGTCACCCATAGCGCGTATCTGCTGGCAGCAGATGGTTTGTACAAAATGAGATGCTTTGCCTCCCCAGGGCAGTAGAACTGCATCTCTCATTAGTGCTGAGAGGCTGGGGAGGAGGCATTGTGTGCCTGCCAAAAAGTCTTTCTAAGAGCCTCACCTGTAGCAGAGATGAGAATGTCAACTGTCTCTAGCCCCTAATTCTCCTTAAGCATTGCCAAATAAAAATCTTATTAAAAGGAATGTCTAGAGGCAGCTCTTTAACTCATTAGTCCAGAGGGAGCAAAAGAGATAGGGTCCCAGTGAGTGTCTTAGCCAGTGGTGGGTTCTAACGGTATTACCACTGGTTCACTTCATGCACGCCCTTTGCACGCAATCTCCCCGAACTGGGGAGAACCGGTAGCAACCCACCACTGGTCTTAGCTATTTAGCTTTGGAATAACAGAATAACAGAGCTTAAAGGGACTTTGGAGGTCTTCTAGTCCAGGGGCCCCCAAACTCCCAGAATTCTGGGAGTTGAAGTCCACAAGTCTTAAAGCTGCCAAGTTTGAAGATCTATTCTATTCCAACCCCCTGTTCAGGCAGGAAAACTGAGGATGCCAAATCTGAGTGGAGGGCCTGGGAAAGGTGTCAGAATAATACTTAGAAGGGACCTTGAAGGGGACCTATACCATTTCAAAGAAATGGCTGTCCAGTCTCTTCTTGAAAACCTCCAGCATTGGAGCTCTCAGAACTTCTGAAGACAAGCAGTTCCATTGGTTAATTGTTCTCACTGTCAGGAAATTTCTCCTTAGTTTTAGGTTGCTTCTCTCTTTGTTCAGTTTCCATCCATTGCTTCTTGTTTTGCCTTCTGCTGCTTTGAAAAATACTGTACATTGCCTCCCCTTCTTTGTGGCAGCCTCTTAAAAGCCTGTTGCCTATCACACTCTTGGGCAAAGCATGTGAGCCATTTCCTCCTTTCAGTGGTCTCCCCCACCAACACTGACAGGACAAGCCACTAGAATATAAACTGAGAGCAAACCCCATTCCTTACTAGCATTGATGATATTACCTAATTTAGTTACGAAATATCTGCAAGAAAATAACCAAACTCAAGGAGCACCAAGGAACCCTCATTTCAACCCTGAGCTATAATTATTTTCTTTATTGGAGCCAAGGAGACAATCTGCATTCTGAAAACAATGTGATTCTCTTCATCAAAGCGCTTAGTATATGCAGCTTGCCCAGTTAGGACACTCTGAATCACTTTTTTATTTTCTCTGGCAGTTCTACTAGTGGAAGTGGTGGTAAAATATCCCAATCCTTTCTTCATAACATTTAAGGATTGAAAGAAAGTATGTGAAGCCTTCATCCGGAAGTATATCTTTTCATTATTTTGTGAAATATGAACTATGCTTGTGCATACCCAATATTCCAATTGACCCAGTGGTGGAATTCAATTTTTTTTCCTACCGGTTCTGTGGGCGTGGCTTGGTGGGCATAGCAGGGGAAGGATACTGCAAAATCTCCATTCCCACCCCAGTCTGGAGCCAGCCAGAGGTGGTATTTGTTGGTTCTCCGAACTACTCAAAATTTCCGCTACCAGTTCTCCAGAACCTGTCAGAACCTGCTGAATGGTAGCCCTGAACTGGCCCCTCATCTACAGTATGGGCTATTCCAATCTGGCCATGATTTTGCACACTTTGAATCCGGTCATCATGCTTGACAAAATCCTCCTCCTCCTTCTTAGTATTGCACCATATTAAATAAGAAAAGAAACTTCAAAATGACAATATAATTAAATTACTCTAGAATCCTATCTACTAGTTTTCAGAACTGAAGTTAAATACAATGCCAATTCAATTTCCTTAAACACTCGACAGCACCTATTTCCTCTGCGATTTCTTGCTAACAGCCTTTCAGTCACGTTAAGTGCTCAAAAGTGCACAAAGTTGTATTTTATTGTAAAGGCCTAATTGAGCTGTCTGGACTAAGGCAGCTGAATGTTATAAAAATATTTATTATATAAACCCACTTCATCTGAAACTAGGATAAGAGCATTTTTGTAATATATCCCTGCTTTTTAAAAAGGGCTTTTTATCACCTTTCTCGTTTTGGTGAGTTATGTTTGTAGAGATCCTCCACTTAAATGAATATGGTTTGGCTCCAGCCAAAACATGAGAAATGTCCCAAAACTTTGTAACTGATTCTCGTCTCTTGGTGAATCCCCGTACAATAAAAGCAAACTTGTCTCTTTTATTTACAACCTGTTTCTTTCTTTTCTGTACTATCATAGCCAAATTATGGCTAGCAACTTTGACTTAAAACCTTCTTAATTTAATCTGTGTTCCATCTCACATTCATTTTGTTGGATTTTATATCTTTTAAAGCCTTATTCAAATGTTCTTGAATGAGTATTAAAATGTCTCTCTTTGTTACAAGTTGCATATTTATGGAATTAAAAATGGGCTTTCTCAAAGCAATGTATTACCAAATACTTTAAATATTATTATTAAACGAATCTCTAAAATTATAAACCAGATATAATTTAGATTTTTAAATTAAAAATATTAGTCAATTAAAATAAAAACTAAAAACAGCAAAGACCTAACTATTCATGTTGCCAGACTATAAATAATGTCAAGTCAAATTCAAAACGTAGTCATTTTATGTCCATCTAATTTTTCCAAAAAGTAATTTGCCATTACCTTTTTTCAGGCTATTCCATAGAATATTCTGATTATCTCCATCCAAGCAATAATAAGGTCTATTTAGGGTTTTTTTTTCAAGATTAGCCAAGATTGGCTAGGTAGTGAAGAACAAATACTGCAATATGAAATAAAATAACATTGAGACAAAGAACGTTAGGTGCTGCCAGATATATAATACCTCTGTAAAGTTAACATAGTGAAGTTAGAGAAAACTAAAAACTACTTTCCTCAATGTCTACCATCACTTTTCAGTACTGGGCAGCTGTCAAGACAAAGCAAAGCTTCCTTTATTTATTGTAGTATCAAGCTGCAAAGCCTTCATAAATTGATGCCAATACAAATTGACTTCTGTGGTGTATGGATAATTTATGCACTAGGAGCGAAACACTCAAAAGGCTGGATAAGCAAGCAATCTAAGATTATTATATAGAATTTACTTCTTTTTTTAAAATCGTGGTTACTGTCCCTGAAGAAACATGAATTATGCATATGCTTTCCCACATGCCACATATTAAGATACATTACTAGGATTCTGACCCTTTAGAGTATATGGCTGACAGATTCAGCCAATATAAAAAAAGTACTGTACCTTGTGGAACTGGCTAATCTCCCCGGACTTCGATGACAACAGCTGACTCAACTGAATAAACATTTTTAATGATCATCTAGGCAAAACTCTCACAATCTTTTGTATATATGAGGAATTCAACTTGCTCTAATTTATAAATACTGAAAGGCATGTTTCTAAAGTATCTGGAAAATACTAGATTGATGTAAAGAGTCAAGGCTCCAATTTTCCAAAAATTTGCCTTTACCTTTATTTTTCAGTTCCATACTATTGCAGGAGACAGCCATTGGCCCTTTTGGGGAACCTTGTTACCTTACACTGATACTAAAAATGTATTAAGAAAAGCCAACAGATGAGTTTTGTGGGTGGGTTGAAGGCAGTTTCATTAGGTTTAGAAAAGGATTGCATTTCATAAGACTAGAGTAATACTGTTCAGTGAAATGATTTGTCTTTCAAAACAAAACTATGGCAGGACCACACATAGGATTACAACTATGAGTGAGACAGAAAATGATCAATTCAGTTATGGAATGTTCTCATTTTGTTAGCAAGACTTGTGCTGCTTACCATATCTTTCTTCTGTGAATGTCTTCTCTATTAATACCTAACTCACCTTGCTCTATTTATTTTCCCTAAAATAACATCTCATTAAAATTCAACATCCACAGTAGACTTACACTTTGATTGACTGAATTTTCTCCCTCTGTCCATACTTGGCAGGCATTTAATAGTAATTAAAGATTTCTCGACTATGTTCAAAGGGTATTCAGATAATCAACAAGCAATGGCTTTGATTGATAGTCACTGTCAGGCATGCTGGAAGATGAGACTTTTGAATAGATTTGCTTGAAAAAGCCTCATGTAAAAAATATGCTCTGACTGGATTGAAAACAGACAAATTCTCTCCATATGCCAATGATGCCAAAAAGAAGGACACAGTAGAAAAGATTTGCTGCAGCCTTCAAAATTTCTTTATGATCCCATTTTGCCCCAGGGTGTCTCTTCTTTTCTGTGTTATCCTTGGCTCCTTAGTGGTATGACATTTCAAGTAGATATCCACAGCAATAAAACTAACACCGAAGCAGCCTTGGCTGCTTAGGAATTAAGACAGGATGTGAATCCTGTGGGTTTTGAAATAATGAGAAGAGATGGCAAAACCAACAGTGGTAGTAAAAGGGCAGGAGCAGTTAAAGAGTCTCCATGGGTCATCTTTGGAGAACATATTATTTCTGTATACATTCACTTGATTTAGTGTCTGCTACATAAGGACTGTAGTACTCCAAAAGCTAATAAATCATTGCTCTGGGTGACAGCTTGAGCACCTGTGCTTTATCATACAGCAGGGAAGCTTGTAAATTACCCAGAGAAGCAACTGGTGGCCATATAGCATGTCTAGGAGAATCATTCAACACTCATCCTGGCACAGTGATTAACTTCATTCCCTTTTCAATACCATATAAAGCAAAGATGACAAGTAAATGTACAGTGTTTTTATGATTAATACATAGAACTGACTTTAGTATCATGGACTTGCTGATGGTGTCCCTGAAAAAAACGGGGGAAATGTGTACCTGCTACTTTCACCAACTACATATTAATATAGAACTCTGGGCTATGAATATATGTGGCATTATTAGAGTTACTATAATTTGTCCTATCTTTTGATTGCTTAGTATTATGTGCTTCCTAGGAGAAAATATTGTTGTAGATCAACAGTCTCAGGAAAGGTAATGACTAAAGATTATATTTGTCTCTCCTAAGAAAAGCTATTGCATCTTCCAATATCCCAAAATTTCCAGTAATAGCCATTCTGGCTGAGAAATTCCATAAAATCTAAACCTGTGGAGGGTGTCCATTACAGACATCTGCTATGAAGCTTTTCTTCCAAGTTACACTAGAATAACAACTGGAAGATGAAAAGTCAATATCTATAGAATATAGATTTAAATATAATTTAAATATAGAGCTCAATAATGGAGCCAAACAATGTTGAGTATAGATTACTTTTTTGGAAAGGATTGGATATAAGATATTTCCCAGACTAAATAGAATAATAGATAATAGAATTCTTTATTGGCCAAGTGTGATTGGACACACAAGGAATTTGTCTTCGGTGCATAAGCTTTCAGTGTACATAAAAGCTATAAGTGATAAGTCATGATCATAGTCATCATAAAAATTCATTCATCATAAATCATAAGATAGAACACTTAGTGATAGTCATAGGATACTAAATAAGCAATCAATGTAAAACATACTAGGAAACTAAATAAAACTATATAAATCATAAAAATACAAGCAACAAGGTTATAGTCATAAGTAGAAAAGGAAGAACAGAAAAATGAGAAGCATAATAGTAATACAGCCTTACTAAATAGTTTGACAGTGTTGTGGGAATTAGTTGTTTAGCAGAGTGATGACATGGAGGGGGGTGGGAACTGTCCTTGTGTCTACTTGTTCTGGTGTGCAATGCCCTAAAGTGTCATTTTAAGGGTAGAAGTTGAAACAATTTATGTCCAGGATGTGAGGTGTCTGTAGATATTTTCACAGCCCTCTTTCTGGCTCATGCAGTATACAGATCTTCAATGGAAGGCAGAGTGGTAACAACTGTTTTTTCTGCAGTTCTAATTATCCGTTGAAGTCTGTATCTGTCTTGTTTGGTTGCAGAGCCAAACCAGACAGTTATAAATGTTCAGATGGCACTCAATAATTCCTCTGTAGAACTGTATCAGCAGTTCCTTGGGCAGTCTGAGCTTTCTGAGTTGACGCAGAAAGAACATTCTTTGTTGTGCTTTTTTGATGCCGTTTTTGATGTTAGGTGTTTTTTAATGTTTGATTAAGTTAAGTATTTCTTACTTATTAATGGCTACACAAAGTCATGTAGTTTGCAGTAATATAATTTTCAGTAATAATTTAAATATTAATATTTAATCTTTAGGTTTGTGTCTAGAACAAACAAGTTTCAACGTGCAGAAGAAGGTTTACAGGAGAGAGTGATTTAATTAATAAATTGGGTTGTGCAACATGAAAAAATGTTTCAATAAATAAAATGCAACATGTACCATATTTTTCGGACTATAAGACGCTCCGGACTATAAGACCTAGCTTTTGGGGAGGAAAGCAAGGGGAAAAAATCTGCCTCTGCCTCCCAGCATCCATCCACGGCTCATTCGCTGCAGCCGTAGCCCATTCAGCACAGCCCATTCAGAATGGCCCATTAGCATGGCCCATTAGCGCGACCTGTTCAACGCAGCCTGTTCACTGCCCCCCCTCCACCCATTAGCCACCGCCCATTTGCCACCTCTTATTCACTGCGGCCCGTTCACCGCATCCCATTCACCGCCACTGCGGCTTGTTCACCGCAGTCAGTTCTCCATGATCCATTCACAGCTGCCCATTCAGTGCGGCTGCCACCCATTCTCTGTGGCTTGTTTTCTGCCGCATATTTTCCACTGCCCATTCTCCATGGCCTGTTCGCCACCATTGCCCATTTGCTGCAGCCTGTTCACCACTGCCATGGTCCATTCACCACCGCCGTGGCCCGTTCACCACCACAGCCCATTCTAGAACAGCTGATTGGCACTGCACCATCCTCCCTCTCCCCCGCTGCAATATTCGGAGTATAAGACACACAGACATTTCTACCCACTTTTTTGGAGGGGGGAGAATGTGTCTTATACTCTGAATAATACGCTATACTACTATTCAGAAAGACTAATATTATTCTTTTACATGTTTATTTTACATGTTTCTAGGAAGCAAGAGTAACTTGTTAAAAACTGACCACTTCTATTTAAGCTTTTTTAAAATCTCTTTCTTTCTTCAAAAATATAGTTTTACTTTTTCATCTTGTTATATTTTTACGGCATGAACAAGGTTCAGAAGATTAGTACTTCAGCTTTCTGAAAATTGCAAGTAATTTCAAGAAAAGCCATAATGCTTTCATTTTAAAGCATTTTAGTGCCCTGTAGTTTAATTGGCAGTCCATTCCATATGCTTTCAGATTTTCTACTTACTGCTAGATTCACAAAATGGTTGGTCACAGGTGAAACAGTACCAAATGCAGTTACTGAGAGAACTGATGCTCAAAACATTATCTAACAATCCAAATACATCATGGGTACAAGAAAGAAAATGAAGGAACTCAATCAAGAAGACCAAGCACTCCAATATTTTCAAAGCATGAGTGAAAAGCTCAGAAGAACAGAAACATTCATTGGTGAAACAAGCTTTTATTATTTTTTAAAAAATGATTTTTGATAAGGAAAGGAGGAGGGAAAAAAATCTATGAAATGTTACCTGTTGGGGAATGTGAAATGCTTTTAAAAATAAGTTTTTCTTGTGCCATATAACAGGAAGGAATCCATGTCTGAACATAGTGGTGCTACAGCAAACAAATGACTGAGGAAATACAATTGAAATTTCATAAAAATAAAATTAAAGTTCACAAGTTTATCTTTTAAGAGCTGATTATGATTAGAGATTGAGCACAATAAATATTAATGCAAATTAAAACCAGAGACAGAATAGAAAGTAAGAAGTGCAGAGAGAGAAAAAGAAAAGAAAAAAGAAAGAATGAGATAAAAAGAAAAGAAATATATAAAATAGTGATTGCCAATCTTCATCACAAGTATAACCAGGTTTGGTAACTCTTTATCCCCTACAAGGTTACAACCAGATATATTTTCTTCCCTTGTCTATAAATTAATAAGACATCAACTTTTCAGTCCTGGTCGATGTCATATTTTAACCTTGATCAAATAAACCATACATTCCTTCTTCTTACTCCTGAAAATATTAATCTTTAATTCATTGAAATATTTTAGGATTTGATCTTTCTTTGATTCTTCATCCCAAATAATGAAACAGCAAAGAAACAAAGGTTTCTTCAAGGCTTTAACAACACTTTTGTAAGTTCCATAAAAATATTATCCAGGTTATTTCCTTGGTTTATCATGTATAATTCCTGTTTATTTTTAAAAAGCAAGCTTCCTTTGTATATCTAATAAAGAGTCCTTATGTGGGTCCAGGCCTGTCATGTGTATTTCCACTTTAAATGCCTTCTCTATTTTCTAATCAATATTTTTACCCAACATTTCCAATTCTACTGTTTCTGCATCAAGCAATATTTGCTTCACATCTGTCATTCCTTCATTAACATTTTAACACAGTCTACCTATTGAAAGAGACATTGTTATCGATATATTGTGACTTCTACTAAAGTTAGCAAACTAGTGTCCTTTAAAAGGCTCCATCATGGTTGATATCTTTACTGGGAGCCCTGGGAGATATCTTCATCTCCCAGTGCTCAAATCTGCAGCAGCCCGCTCTCCTATGGAGCAGGTGTCCGAAGCACATGTGAATGATTTAATTATGCTCTTTTTTTATTTGGAGAGATTAAAAAAAAACAACAACACCTCAGTCTTCTTGTTGTTCTTCAGTCTTTGCTGTGTCATCATTTCCACTCTCCCAGAGAAGTATCTTGTCATGTCTCACTTGGAAGTCTGGACTTTTATGTCTTTAATGTAATTAAATCTGTCTTCAACTAATTTGACGAAAATACCACTGAATAGCATATTCATAATAGGAAATAAATGTGTATATGTGTATGTAAATATTGAAGTAGATATGACATTTATCTGTTAGATGCTGGTATAAGTACCAACATGTATATATACAATATATTTATTTATTTATTTAGTCAAGCATGTATTAGATAACAGATATAAGTATAAACATAATTATGAATACATGAAATGGATACGAATAAAAGGGAATATTAGGACAGGAAGGTAGGCATCTGGTGCACTTATGCACGCCCCTTAAAGATCTCTTAGGAATGGAGTCAACAGTAAGCGTAAAGTTTTGGGGGTTTGGGGAAGAAACCACAGTCAGGTATTGCATTCCAGACATTAACAACTCTGTTACTGAAGTCGTATTTTCTGCAATCAAGTTTGGTGCAGTTTACTGCAGTTTGTATCTGTTATGTGGTTGTGTATTGTTGTGGTTGAAGCTGAAGTATCCATTGACAGGTAGGACATTGTGGCAGATAATTTTATGTACTACGTTTAGGTCGGACCCAAGACAACAAAGTTCTAAGTTGTCTAAGTCCAAAATTTCAAGTCTGGTGGCATAAGGTACTTTGTTGCGAGCAAAGGAGCGGAGGACTCTTCTTGTGAAATATTTCTGGACTCGTTCAATTGTATTAATGTCCAATATGCAGTGCAGGTTCCAGACAGATGAGCTATATTCAAGAATTGGTCTAGCAAAAATTTTGTATGCCCTAGTTTGCAGTTCAATATTATAGGAGAAGAAGCTACACAAGATTAGGTTAACAACTTTTAATGCCTTTTTGGCAATGCTGTTACAATGAGCTCTGGCACTTAGATCATTTGAGATGAGTTCTCCAAGGTCCTTGACAGAGTGAGGGTTGTCTACGAGGTCTTATCACTAAGAGTTTAAATGCTATTATCAAGTTTTTTTCAATATCCAAAAATATTGTGAATCTGTAATAATAATCTGTTTCTGTCCCAAGCGTATGATACTATTGTTTGCTGTGGAATTTTATTATTAGTGTTACCAATTCTGGGTTGCTACTAATAGTAAAAAATTGTAATCTAGATTTTTTGTAACCAAGACCAGGCAGTCACCTTTTTTTTTTTTTTTGCATTCAGAGTGTAATTTTAAAATTACTTTTCCTATATATTGTATTGAATAATGCAGAGCTTGCAGTTATATTACTGTGTACAGGAATAATTTTGAATATGCAAAATCATTACACTAATTTCAGTGAAATTTAGTGGATCATATTCCATCTCTTTTTCTAGATTGATCAAAGTTTTTGGCTTCAAATGCCACTGAATTTCAATTTGTAGTAACCAATGCTATAGCCAAAAATTTCTTTATGGATTATTTCTTTTAAAACATCAGTAAGAGCTGTCTCCCAAAATACACTATTGTTGGCCATTATTATTCTTTGAAATGGAACTTGGTTCCAAACCTAGTTAAGAAATTATATTAAGCCTCTGAATTTTCTTTTTTCTTTTCTTTTTAAAAAAGAGCTAAAACTATTTAAACAAATTAGAACCAAGCCACAAAACGTGATAGTAAATGTCAAGATGAAAGGGTCAATATAAGAGAAACCTACAATAATACTGATAATTTTCTGCTTTACAAAGATTCCTGATGGCTCCAAATCTGCAGTTAAACTCTGCATAAACTCCATGAATTATTACAATGTGATAAAACTTGGGAACAAAAAAAGTGATGACCCTTAAATGGACAGTGGAGCAGTTCAGTCTCTGATAAACACAAGAAGGTCTGAATTATTGTCCAATTACTTTTTACTTCAGTAGTGACAACAGTATTGCATTTCAGAGTGTTGCAGCTAGGAAATTTTATTTGCAGGAGTCAATGGTTTTAGAAAAGGCATACTCTATGAATGTCATATGTATTATTTGTGAACAAATGCCATTTTTGTCACAGAAACAATAATATAAAACTTTAAGCTATCTTATTTTTTTAAAAAAAATATTAAAATCAGTTTAAAAGGTCACTGTGCCAATCATTAAGAGTTAAATATTAAGCATTAAATAGACATTAAATATATTGTTCATTACACTTGAGCATATATCTATATGCATACTACTTGTTCTGTGAGAACACAGAAGAATATCTTCCACAGAACAGAATTCTGCTTTGATTATTTAACTGAAGTCACACTGAAAGGACAAGTCATGTACATTGAAGGATGTAAGGGGAAGATCAGCATGTACCATCTTGTCATTCAACCTGGCTTAAATACTGGTAGTCCTTAACATAAAACCACAATTGAGCCCAAAATTTCTGTTCTTAAGTAAGTCAAACATTTGTTAAGTGAATTGCCTCATTTTACAACCTTTATTGCCACAGTTGTTAAGTGAATCACTGCAGTTGTTGAGTTAGTAACCCAGTTGTTAAGTGAATCTGGCTTACCCATTGACTTTGCTTGTAAGTAGCTCATAGCAATGGTCATAAACATGAACCAGTTGCCAAGCATCTGAATTTTGATCACATGATCATGGGGATGCTGCAAAGGTCATAACTGTGAAAAATGGTCATACATCACATTTTTTAGTGCCGAAACTTTGAACAGTCACTAAATGAACTGTTATAAGTCGAGGACTACATGTATCTGAATATAACTACAGTCTTTGTTTAATATGCCCAAGAGTAAACTTATCAATTGCCTTTTAAGTCCCTAACTGTCATGCATTGTCACATCTATTAATGACATCCTTGATCTTTCCCACAGTTTTTGTAATGTATTGGTGTCCTTCATTACCAAAATACATTGCTTCTACTTTTACACACATTATAAAACTATAGTGTTGCCTCAATTTCTCATATTTTTTTCCAGTAAAACTGTCCTATCCTCATGGTCTCCTCTTTGATTTGCTGTCATTACACTGTTCTCCATTTACGTTTACTAACATTTGCTTTTCCCTAGACAATGAATAGTCAGTCTCTATATAACTGGAATATTTGAAGACAGGACATTCAAGTTAGAAAACACGACTTGCAAAAATAATAAGAAAAGGATTGTTTCTTTTCCCCCTCTTTTGGGAAAATGATAAAAGGTCTATAGAGTCTACAAATGTTCACATTCATTTTGGCCTGAAAGTGGAGTAGAAAGATAATCAAAAAATAATCCTTTTGCTTTTAGAAAACTTTGGAAATCTGACTTAACAAAAAGCTTTCATAATATGGTTTGCTAACTAGTAGGAAAGGTATTGGTAGCATATACACAAGCAGATTAAATCAGTTGCAGTTATGATGTGATTACAGAAAGTTCTATTTTTCTCATTCCCTCTTTCCCTCTTTCAATTTCATTATATTGCAAATGTGTGTCTAGATATATATATACATATATATATATATATATATATATATATATATATATATATATATATACATACATACATACACACACACACACACTTTGAAATAAAGGAGACGTTTCTGCTGTCTAATATATTTTGACAATCTGTTATTAGAACATGTGATCTCCATGTCATTAATCACATATCTTGAGTGTTGAAGAAACTATCATCATCATCATCATTTCAAGATAAACTTCCAGCTCTTGGAGAAAAATCCTGAAAAAAATATAAACAAATAAAGCCAGAAATAATTTTATTCCATATTTGTGCTATGAGCAGTAAAAGAAGATTGTAGAAATACATGTTATGTCCATTACTGAGAGAAAATTAAAGTAGTAGTTTTAAGACTAAATTTAACTATAACTGAAAACAATTGATAAATTTATCAAACTTGCTCAACTTTCATCTGTTCTTTAAAAAAAACTATGTTTAATTATCATTATTTCTGCTAGACATCATTAATTTTTTTTTTAAAGAAAATTTTAAGGGGACCCGGGAGGAAGGGAGGGGTCTGTGAAAGTGGACCCGGGGGGGTCCAGATAGCTACTGAGCGGGGCGATAGGCTGATTGGCTGCAGCAGAGGGGTCAGGAAAGAAAATTTATCCGGGGAGCAGGGGGATAACAAGAAGGGCAATGCAATTGAAATAATGAGTGGGAGGGGCAGGTATGACGGGCGCAGGGGACCATATCATGTGTCGGGGGTGCGCATACGCTGCTTACGAGCAATTGTGCACTCCGGTCCCCAATACGCAACTCGTGGCCTGGGTTGTGCAGAGTCTCAGGCCCAGGGTCCACGGCTGATGTTGTGTAATGCCAGGTTGGTTGTTAATAAAGCCTCCCTCATCTGTGATCTTATATTGGAGGGGGGTGCGGACCTGGCAGGTATTACGGAGACCTGGTTGGGCCAAGGGGGGGGGTCCCCCTCATTGAAATGTGCCCACCAGGTTTCCGTGCATTTCATCAGCCAAGGGCCCAGGGGAGGGGTGGGGGAGTGGTGGTGATTATTAGGGAGAGTCTTTGTCCGAGGGAGACCACTGTTCCTCAGATAGCCGGATGTGAGTCCTTCTTTGTGAAGTGGGGCCGTGGGGTGCAGATGGGTTTGCTGACTGCGTACCTGTCTCCCTGCCACGTGGCAGCGACCCTACCCGAGCTACTCGACGTCATTGCCGGGGTGGCGGTGGATACCCCCAGACTTATTGTCATGGGGGATTTCAACCTCCCATCCGCGGGTGAGGCGTCAGAGGTGGTTCGGGAGTTCATGGCTTCCATGACGGCCATGGACCTGACCCAGTTAGTTCAAGGCCCCACTCACATAGGAGGACACACTCTGGACTTGATTTTCATCTCTGGTCAGTGGTTGAATGATCTTGGTAGAGGGGACTTAGACATTAAACCCTTGTCATGGACAGATCATTCGCTCCTTCACTTGGACTTTCCTACCACTTCCCCCTGCCGCAGGGAGATGGAACCGACCAAATGGTTCCGTCCAAGGCGCCTGATGGATCCCGAAAGGTTCCTGACGGAGCTTGGGCCGTTTCCTGAGACTCTGATACACGACTCGACTGAAGAGCTGGTGGCCGCCTGGGAGAGTGCAGCCGCCGGAGCTTTGGATCGTGTCGTGCCTTTGCGGCCTCTGACCCGATGCCGATTTCAATTGGCTCCTTGGTTCTCTGAGGAGCTGAGAGAGATGAAGCGTCGGAAAAGACGCCTAGAGAGCATTTGGAGACTAGTCATTCTGATTCCGACCGGACACAGGTGAGGTCTTATATCAAGACCTACCTAGTGGAGATAAAAGCGGCGAAATCTAACCATTTTTCCGCTCTTATCGCATCTGCAGAGAACCGCCCAGCCGCCCTTTTTAGGATGACCCACTCCCTTCTTCGGGGGGGAGTGCGGGAGGATCCCTTGCAGGGTCAAGCTGAGGATTTTGTGCAATTCCTGCACGATAAAGTCGCTCGGATTCGGGAAAGCTTGGACTCCGACTGGATGAGTCCGGGGGAGGAGACGAGGGTAGGTCTTGAGAATATTACCTGGGAGGAGTTTGATCCTGTGGCTCCTGAGGATGTGGACAGGGTTCTGGGTAGGATTAGTGCCGCCACATGTTTATTGGACCTGTGTCCCTCCTGGTTGGTACTGGCCTCCCGGGACGTTACACGAGGCTGGCTCCAGGGGATTATAACTGCTTCTCTGAGTGAGGGTGCCTTTCCCGCCGCCTTGAAAGAGGCGGTGGTGAGGCCCCTCCCCAAGAAGCCTTCCCTGGACCCGGCTGAATTAGCTAACTACCGTCTGGTCTCCAACCTTCGTTTTGTGGCGAAGGTTGTTGAGAGTGTAGTGGCACGACAACTGCCCAGGCACCTGGATGAAGCTATCTATCTAGACCCATACCAGTCGGGCTTCAGGCAGGGGCACAGCACAGAAACGGCATTGGTCGCATTGGTGGATGATCTCTGGAGGGTTCGGGACAGGGGTTGCTCCTCTGTCCTAGTCCTATTAGATCTCTCAGCGGCTTTTGATACCATCGACCATGGTATCATGCTGCAGTGGTTGAGAGGGTTAGGAATAGGGGGCACCGTTCTGTGGTGGTTCTCCTCCTTCCTCTCCGGCCGCTTGCAGTTCGTGTTGGCAGGGGGGCAGAGGTCGACCTCGAGGCGTCTCGCATGGGGAGTGCCACAGGGGTCGGTCCTCTCGCCTCTTCTGTTCAACATTTATGTGAAGCCGCTGGGTGAGATCATCCGTGGTTTTGGGGTGAAGTGTCATCTGTATGCTGATGATACTCAGCTGTACATCTCCAGACCACCCCAACAATGCCCTTGATGTGATGTCTCGCTGCCTGAAGGCCGTGCGGGTCTGGATGGGGAGGAACAGGTTCAGACTCAACCCATCCAAGACCGAGTGGCTGTGGCTGCCGGCGTCCTGATATAGTCAGCAGGTGCCATCGCTGACTATTGGGGGTGAATCTTTGCCCCCCACAGAGAGGGCTCGCAATCTGGGTGTCCTCCTGGACACATGGCTGTCTTCAGAAGAGCATATGATGGCCGTGGCCAGGGGGGGGCTTTTATCAGGTTCGCCTGATCCGCCAGTTGCAGCCCTTTCTGGACCGGGACGCCTTGCGCACAGTCACTCATGCCCTTGTCACCTCCAGGCTGGACTATTGTAATGCTCTCTACATGGGGCTCCCCTTGAAGAGCACTCGGAGGCTCCAACTGGTCCAGAATGCAGCCGCGCGGGTGGTTATGGGCGCAACTCGTTGTGCCCGCGTGACACCCCTCCTGCGCAAGCTGCACTGGCTCCCAGTGGTCTTCCGGGTGCAATTCAAGGTGTTGGTTACCACCTTTAAAGCGCTCCATGGCATAGGACCCGGGTATCTTCGAGACCGTCTTCTGCCACCAATAGCCTCCCACCGACCAGTCCGTTCCCACAGAGAGGGTCTCCTCAGGGTGCCATCAGCCAAGTTATGTTGGCTGATGACACCCAGGGGGAGGGCCTTCTCTTTGGGAGCCCCAGCCCTGTGGAATGAACTGCCCCGGAAATACGTAAGATCTCCGACCTCCGGGTGTTTTGCTGCGCACTGAAGATCCTGTTGTTCCGCCAGGCAGGGCTATCAACATAATAATTTTAAATTGGGGTATTTTAATTTTTGGGGTTTTAAATCGGCCAAATCTATTTAATTATTTTAATTTTTAATCATTGTTGTGTCCTGTGTTTTAAATTGGCTGTACACCGCCCTGAGTCCTTCGGGAGAAGGGCGGTATAGAAATAAAATTATTATTATTATTATTATTATTATTATTATTATTATTATTATTATTAATCATTTTATTTGCCTAAGAATGTTATGTTTTTGTGTGCATATATTGTTGCCACCATGAGGTTTATTTTGTAGGAAGGGGCATGACTAAAGTACAAGACTGCATACAATTCTCTGTGTTGTATTAGGGACAAATATCTCCTTCAACGCACATTTGCATTCAGCAGAGCACCAATGATGGAGATAGCTTACAGATGCAGAAGCAATTGCTTTTTAAGCTTGGAGAAAAACAGTTGTTTCACAATAAAAGACTTTAATTTTATTTAATTCATTATAACTGAAAACGGATAAAAATATTTACAATATAGATTCACACCAGATGATTAGGACTGAGTAGTAAACACCAAAAGACATGAATAGAAACTAAAGAGTTATTATTAAGATTTCTTCTGCAGTTCCTTTTCTTTTTAACTAGCAATGGTTTAATTTTTCAAGAGTGTTGCTAAATGCATGAACAGCAGTAGTAAATGCAAGTGAAATAACTTTAGTGAAGAGTTCTTTCTGACCTTTTCTTGCAGATATTTCATTACCCAAACTAGGTAACCATCAGTTCTAGTATGGAGTCGGGTTTGCTCTAATTTTACATTCTAGGGCAGGGGTGTCAAACTCGTGCCATCACATTGTCGTCACATGACATATTGCAACTTTTTCCCCTTTGCTAAAACAGGGGTGGGCATGGCCAGCGCATGATGCATCCAGCCTGCGGGCTGTGAGTTTGACACCCCTGTTCTAGTGGTTTGCCTTGCCAGTGTTGGTGGGAATTGTCTAGTGGGTTTTTTGTTGGGCTTTTACTGTTAGTTTGTTTGGCAATTTCTTGATTGGGGTTTTGGAGTATTGATTATTGATCTGATTTTAATCTTGATGTTAATCTCTGTTCATCTGGATATTGATTGTTGGTGAGGTCTTCTTGTTCTCATTTTGGTTTGTTGATGTATATAGATATTATATCTATATGCTTGTTGATGACTAATTTGTTAGGGTGCCAGGCTTCCAGGCTTCTCTAGCATTTTTGGACTTCGTTTAGTTTAGCATGGTCACAGTTTCACAGTTGAAACTCTGGTTAAGTCTATTCATGTGTTGTGAAATTAAGGAGTCTTTTGAGTGGTGGTCAAAAGGTGTTCATGGATGTGCTCTGTTAGTCTTCTGCCTGTTTGTGATGGTGGTGTTCTATTGGGTTGAGTGGTTTAGATGAAGTTACACGGATATCCATTTTGTTGGAAGATGTTGTACAGATGATCTGTTTCCTTTTTCTGGTGTTCAGAGGCTGTAACGACGGGAAAGGTAGAAAAAAAGAGGGCAACCAGTTGCAACATGGGTGGACTCAGTTATAGTGAATAGAAATGCATCACTGGAAGATCTGAAAAACTAGATTAGGGATAGATCAGCATGGAGAAATGTATGTGGTCATTAGGAGTCAACACTGATTTAGAGTGTTGACATCAGCATCAATCAATAAATTCCATAAAGAAATAAATCCTTAAGTTTTCCAATGAGAGAAAGAAAATACTATTTTAGTAATGATCTCACAAACACAAAGATTATATCAATCAGTATGAAATATTTTTGCCGAGTACTGTGGAACATTGAAAAATTACATTGCGGATGGCTTAAATGTTGTTTCTGAATTGTGTGTGTGCTGGTTCAATTTATATTGCTGTGATAGCTTAAAAAACAAAATCAAGAAGGAGTGAATTTAAGGATACCCAAACTAGTTAACTTTATATCTTTGCTCACCTCAAAAAATGTTAAACTTAAATTATTAAAGAAATATGTTACATATAAGAAGGAACATAAGAAGACAAAACATCCGCCTCACATCCAACTATATTAAAAAAATACCTCCTGCCCAAAAAAGTAATGAGCTTGTGCTTAGGAAAGAGCATTGTGCAACTTAATGCAAGTAATGAACCTTTCATGTGAAATGATATAATGTCACAACTCATTTGCATCCCACTTAAAGTGTAATCAGGTTTGCCTGACAGCATGGCTTATGGCTGAAAGAGCAGACCTGGCTGTTAAATTAATCCAGAGACCTTCTAGTTAATAGCATTTCGCAAAGCAAATTTTAAACACTTTAAACTTCTTAAATTCTCACTTTACATGACAAATTAAAACAGGAAGCTGGCTAAGGCTAAGAAAAGACGGACCTAATTAAACCTCAAAACTCATTTTACAGGGAATTGTAAACTATGCATAGGAGATAAATCTGTTCAACTCGTGTTAATGCAAGCTACCTAATTTCACAAAAGCAAGCCAACATATAAACTGAAATTCAGTTATGCTTTTCAAAATCCATACATTTGGAAAAAATATGGGGAAATTGTGATATTAGTGAAAGGAATGTTCAAAAATGAATTGCATTATGAAAGTTGCTTGCAGAATTATATATTAACTGAAAATGCATAAGAAAATGTGTACAATATAAAATATTTGTGCAAAATATAGTGGCCATATAAATTCTGCTTTTTTTAAAAAGAAATCAAATTGATTATTAAATTGTTTAAATTAAAATCAAAATTTGAGAAGCTGAAACCAAATTTGATGTGTTCAACCACATTTTAGTTTTCTGTGGTTTAAATGAATTAACCCAATTTCTCTCTCTCTCATCTATCTATCTATCTATCTATCTATCTATCTATCATCTATCTATCTATGTCCTTTTTATCTTATGGTGCAGAGGATCTTAGTATCTCTGGTGCTCACCAAAGAATGAACCAGACTAGTGCTCTCAAACTGTGGTCTGTGGGCTCCTGATAGGCTGCATTGTCATCACAGGGGGTCCACAAAGGCTTTAAGAAATGTTATTATTTAAAACTTGAGTAAAGTCTTGAAGGTCCATGTCCATGGTCCATGGCCACAAAAATTATTTAAAGGGGGTCAGTAGTGAAGAAAAGGTTGAGAACCACTGAACTAGACTGAGCACGGGTGAGAGCCCTATTAATGCCTATCTTGTGACTGTAAGGGCAACGAAGTGTTATTACTTTTCTGTCCTTTTTGTATCCACAGAATGCCATCCCATCACTCTGTTTCAGGTGACACAGACCCTCCCGAATAAGGAGGGCTTAGACCAGTGATGGCGAACCTTTTAGATACCGAGTGCCCAAACTGCGCACATGCGCATGCCCAAAATGGAAAGGTATACGTGAACTCATGAATGCATGGACATGCACACATGTGCATGTGTGGATATGTGTGAACATAGACATGCGCAGACATGTGCACATGTGCAGCAGAGACCCAAAAACCAGCAGTGCGGAAAGAGGTAAGATCTTTTTCTTTCGTGAGTTTCTGTTTCATCATTTGCAGGGAAACAGAAGCTCACGAAAGAAATGCCACGGAGATCTGACCTGGGGCAACGATACGCATGCCAGCAGAAAAGGCTCTGCGTGCCACCTCTGGCACGTGTGCCATGGATTCATCACCACGGGCTTAGATAATGTCTTATAGGGGCATGTGGAGGAATTAGCACAGCATCTGTCAGATACAGTCACTTGGGTTTGTTGAACTTATTGGACCTGTTTTCAGGATTGTGAGCTTAGACATCTGCCTTTTAGATCCATGCTACTCCTGGACTGTTAAAGCAGCCCAGAACATTATGTGAATGGGTTCTGGTGCTGGTCAATTCTTCTCTGAGTGAGGGAGTGTTTCTCTACCTCTTAAAGAGGCCATGGTTCACCCCTCTTCAAGAAGCCATCACTGCACTGCACTATATAGGACAATTTCTGTGTAATATTTTACCTTTCTTTTAGGAAGAATGTGTTGAAGGTGGTCATGCAGCAGCTTTAAAGGGTCTTGGAGGGCATGCAATAGCTTCACAGGGCCTTGGAGGAAGTGGATTATTGGGACTCTTTTTCAATCAGGATTCAGACCTGGTGTAGCCATTCTTGCCCCTTGGTGGCTTTTTAAACCATCAACCATGATATGCATTTGGACCAGCTCAGAAGATTGGGGGTAAGTAGCATGACATGCTGTTGTGCTGGTTCAACCCCTTTCTTGAGGACCAATTCCAGTTATGTTCATTGAAAAATAGAAACCCTACTCTTGGCCTTATCATCTATATTTTATAACATCTACATGAGCCTGTTGAGTGAACTCATAGGGTGCCATGAGGTATATATATCCCCTGGTGATTTAAGGGATGCCTGAATATTTTATTCTTGTTTCTGAAGTCTATGAGAGTCTGTATGGGGAACAATAGCCTGGCTGTACCCTCACAAGACCGAATGGCTTTGAGCCAAGGGGTTCTCTGGTTCAAGGATTTGGCTATTTGGGTGCTGGATAGGATTGGACTACCTTAGATAAACACAGTGTTAATCTGGGGGTCCTCCTAGACTTATGAATCTTGCTCAAAGAGCAGGTAGCAGTCATGACTAGGAGGGTCCCATTTTGATTTATCTCATGTAGGTACAAACACTTATCAAGTGCTCTCTACCAGCCTATTAAAGGTGGATAGAATCTACAAGAAGCAAATGATCTCATATCACATCTATCAAAAGTCACAAATGTATCAATAGTCAAACCATAGGCTATTTAGGACTATTTGTAAACAGTTTCAGCCTGAAGTCCTCACAGTAATGTGTGACATGGATTTATTGAGGCACTCCATTACAAAAAGTATAAGGGGGATTGCACTCTCCACCAGCTGTTCTTTTTGAGTAATATTCAAGAGTAGTTCCATACGGACTGAGTTAAAGAAGTATAGTAGAATAATATAGTATTAGGCTGATGAGATCAGAAGCAAATGTCTGCTCCAGAAATGTTCCTAACTGGAGCAACCCTGTAATATAAGAAGTCCTGTAATATATGAAATATCAGGTTATCATGTTTCATGTCTGAATATTTCTTATTACCTTTCGTGTAAGTCTCAGAATGCTGTTACATTTATGAGTTTCTTTACAAAATGAAATAAACTCTTTTCTGTCAGTCTAACAATTTCTGTCAATAATTTTGTCAGAGAACTACTGAAGGCTTAACAAAAGAGATACAACATAAATATATAATGTGAATTTCCGTGCTTGAGTCTTGATTATCTCATATTATTTTTTTGTTTGATATGCAATCAATTTGGGGCTCTGCTGAATAATCTGAATTCAGTTTTCTGAAATCATAGTTTAGAGAACACTTCTTATGGATTTCTTGACCACACTGATGACATCATTCTCCCATCTAGTGGCAAAAAGAAGCAAAAATCTAACATGCTGTACAATAGTAACAAAGAAGCAATGTGTCTAGTTTCTGTATATGATGTGACAGAACATAGTTACAAAGAAAGGATGCAATTCCATTTTGCATTTTCTCAAAATACCAAATTCACATTAACTTTGTTTTCGCTCTTAAATATCCAATCTTATTCATAGATGTAATATTCAAAACACGTATCATGTTCTATTACTAGACATTGCTTAGAATATCCTCATCTCATATAGCAATGTAGTGTCTGAACGATCGCCAGCAGCTACTGAAGAAAGAAAATAGGGAAAATAAGGAAAATAAGGAAAGCCGAATATAGTCACTTCAATCCTTTCTAGATTAATGCTGTGACCTTATATGCTCATTTGAAGATTTTATTTAGTTCAGTATGAATATATTGGGATAAATCTGAAAAATTAAACAGAAGATTGTTTACTAGCCCATCAATGCTTACCCATATTATGCTGTATTCTGCCTAAATTGATAGACAATAAGCAAATTTCTAAGATGTGAACTACGTGCCCACCACAGTCGCAAAATGTACTAAGCAAATACTGGATACATTAAAAAAAAATTAAAACTTAATTCAGAGCCCAGGAAGATAATGTCAATCATATTTAAGTTAATTCAGTTTATTATGGTGCTTGTACTGTATAGGCAAAATCTGGTTTGCAACTAACTCCTAAACCAGAATCATCTAGCATGACTTGAAACCATAATTAAGCCATAATTAGATTAAGTGTCTAAATTCATGTTAAAATGAAATGTGGTTTGTTTGTCCTCTATATCAGGGGTGTCAAACTTGCAGCCCACGGGCTGGATGCGTCGCACACTGGCCATCCCCACCCCCATTTTAATGAAGGGGGAAAAATTGTGATACGTGATGTGATGATGTGACGTCACTAGTTTGACATCGCTGTTCTATATGAACGCATCCTGCTATTTATTAGCTAGTATTTATACAGCATATAAATAGGCAGAATATGAACTGGTTGGTGAAAGCCTCCAGGAAGGTGCCAGGAAACTGGTTTTGAATGGTGATGAATGCTTCTTTAAAGAGAGACTTCCATCTCCCTTGAAAGGATGGGTGATACATTCTCTCCTCAAAAGCCATCATTTTTAACAACCAGCTGGCCTCAAACCAGACTTTTTCAAAAGGAAGAAAGTGGTGAGTTTAAGAGAGTAGTGGGGTTGCAGTTGCAAAAAGTTCTAAGGAAAATGGAAAACCTGTTGGGGTTCAGGCCCAACTGAATCAACGAGTCACTCTTGTCCTATAGTGCTAGCGTAAAATGAACTTCCTGCTTCTGCTTGATCTTTTACTGGCCTTCAATATCAATTATCATGGCATCCTTATGGACTAACTGCAAATATGCGGAGGGGGGGAATTTATGCTACCTGGTTCTCCTCCTTAAGTACAATTTCAGATACTGGCAAATCAAATGAGAAGCTAGGTCCGCCTTTGTGTAGCATCCTTTTTTAAAAATATATACTTAAAGCCGCTACAGTCATGGATAGAAGCATGTATTATTTATTTGTTTGTTTGTTTGTTCATTGCATTTTTATTGCCACCTATTCGCCCATGGCGACTCAAGGCGGCTTACAGAATATAAAACCACATTTAAAGCAATAAAAACTAACAAAAAGAATCAAATAAATTAATATAGTACAATATAACAAAATCACCCCCCCCACCTCCCATGCCCTGGCAACAGCAGATCACAGGAGCCATTTAATGGGCTCCATCCCACTCTGGGTTCCCCAGGCCCGCTGGCAGAACCAGATCTTCAGCGCCTTCCAGAAGAGTATTAGCGTGGGGGCAGTTCTAATCTCTGGGGGAATGATGTTCCAGAAAGAGGGAACCACCATGAGAAGGTCCTTCTTCTGGGTTCTACAGGTGTATCTCTCTCGGGGATGGGACCCGCAACATTCCCTGCCTCCCCGCTCTGATGGGTTGGGTAGATGTGACCAGCAAGAGATGGTCCCTCAGATAACCTGGTCTCAACCAATGAAGAGCTTTAAAGGTGATAACAAGCAAGAGTCCCTTGGGAGTTGGGCGGCATAGAAATGTGACAAAATAAATAAATAAAATAAAATAAATTGCACCTGGAAGCAAATCAGCAACCAATGCAGCTCCCGCAAGAGAGGTGATACATGTGCACACCGGGATCTGCAGAAAACCATGTGGGCCGCTGCATTTTGCCCCAACTGGAGCTTCCAGATGTTCTTCAAGGGCAGCCCCATGTAGAGCGCATTGCAATAGTCAAGACGGGAAGTGACTAGGGCATGAGTGACTGAGTAGAGACTGCTGCTTCAGGAAAGGGCGTAACTGGCACACAATCCGCAGTTGCACAAAGGCCCGCCTGGCCACGACCACCATTCTGCTCTTTGAGCAGGAATCATGAATCTAGAAAAACCCCTAGATTAGGCACAGGGTCTATTTGGGGTAGTGCCACCCCATCCAAGACCAAAGGTGGTAATTCTTCCTGAGCCAATGAACCCCAAACCCAGAGCCACTCGGTCTTGCAAGGGTTTAGTTTCAACCCATTGCCCCCCATCCAGCCCCTAACAGCCTCCAGGCACTGTCAGAGTGAGGACATGGCATCAGTTAACTCACAACGGGCCAAGACATACAGCTGAGTATCATCAGCATATTGGTGATATCTCAGTCCATGGTGACAGATGATCTCACCCAGCGGCTTCATATAAATGTTGAACAGGAGCGAAGACAGTACCGAGCCCTTCAGAACCTCAAAAGCAGTGGGCAAAGGTTGGATCTCTTCCCTCCTTTCAACACTGAGAGCTGAGGAAGTGAACCAAGATATCACAAGGCCTCCCACTCCCATCCCCTGAAGCCGCCCCAGGAGAATACCATGGTTGATGGTATCATTAGTATGTACTTGATACCAAACTGTGTATTTTAACATCTGGCTGAACAGGAGATATTGTGGAGGTATTCTCCTGGTATCTGGAAGCTATGAGGGTCTGGATGGTGATGAACTATTTTAGAGTCAATTTCAGCAAGACAGAATGACTTTGTATGTAAAGCCTTCCAATTCCAAATATTCCAGCTTTGGCTAATGATGGGGCTGCCTTTCCTCAAGCAGAGCTGCTTAGTAATCTGGGTGTCGCTTGAAGAACGGGTAGCAGCCGCAGCTGGACCTTTTGCATAAATCTACCTTGCCTGTCACTTTTCTGCTAAAGCTGTTATTGGTGCCATGTAGTTTGCAGAATGACTAGATAACATTTGAACCATAGAAAAAAATCCCCCCAAAACTTCATCCTGCTTATTTAATAGCAACTATATACATAATTTAAAATCCTGATATTTAATACCTGCCACCTTACCATCAAAATAAAAAGTATAAATAATGGTTATTCTGGAGATAGAAAGACTAGAATTTTCACAAACGTAGCATTACAACAGCTCAAATTTGCTATCTGTAACACCCTGAGGAGCTTGATGGGTCACTGAGAATATTCGTATTAAAGATGACAAAATGACTTGAATCAGTAAGTGCTTCAGCATGTGACAGGAAAGAAACTAAATATATCATTCATAAGCCTATGAAAGAATACTGATTCCAAAAGTTCTTTGGCGAGTACAGATAAAATATTTTGCATTTAATACACTTTGAAACTAGAATTACATTATTTAATTGGAAAATTACTCTATTGGAAACCTAATGGCTTTATGAACCCCATCTCTGCTTCCTGCCTTGGTGTGGTGGATTGGTATACCTGCTACCACCATCTGTTTTCCAGGGGACCCCTTCACCCAGTATCTTCCTCTGAGCCACAGTGTATGAGAGAGATAAAACTCCCACAAGCTTCATTGCTTTTCCAGGAAATTAAAATGAAAAGAAAAAACTAGATTTTCTAGCACCACCTTCTGGCCTTTTAGCATTAGTTGTATAGCTAGCAAAATCCTGCTTTCTTCTCTTTCATTTTAGGAGATAAACCAATCTCACAAGAGATAAATAGACTCAAGCTTCATTTTTCAAAAATAAAAGAGAACATGAACATTTTTAACTGTCAGTACTATCATGCAAAATGAGTGGTGGAAGAGATTAAAAATACAATTGTTCAAGCAAAAGAATATAACATCTTAATCTACCATGAAAAAATATACAGTTCTGGATAGACAAGTGTTGCTAGGATGCTCCTACTTAGGGGCAACCCTACTGTAAAGAAATTTTTATCTGAGATTAAAAACTGTTAATGGCTTGTGGAAAAGGCCTTGGGAGAACAGGCAAAAGAGACAATGGTTAGATAAGAGACAGCACAGTAGGCATAGGAAAAGGGTCAGAAATATCCATCTCTATATACCTACTTGCGCTGTAAAGAATAAGGAGAGTGATTGAATTGTACTTTCATATCTGCAAAATTATGTCAATATAGCTTTACAGCAGGGGTGAAATGCTCCCAGTTTGGACCGAATCGCCTGATCCGGTAACGATGGCGGTGGGTGGTTCGGAGAACCGGTAGCAAAAATCCCCACCCCACTCCCATGCCCAGCTGAGCTACGTGATCATCAGAGGTTTTTTTTAAAAAACTTTTAAAAGCATTTTTTCTTCAGGTGAAAAAATACTTTTAAAAGTTAAAAAAAAAGGTGGGCACGCCCACCCAGTCACATTACCCCACACACACACATACCAAGCCACGCCCACAGAACCGGTAGTAACAAATTTTACATTTCACCACTGCTCTACAGTAAACAGTTCAACTGGTTGTGATTCCTATCTGGTTTACTCCACAAGGTTGATAATAGTAGTTACCGAGCTGGTATAGAGAAATTAATCTCAAGCACAAACAGAAAACAAAATTAAGACTTAGTTTTCTGCGTAGACTTACTCATTTGTTAGAAACAATTTCCTGAAGCAGCAGCCTCTTATTTGCTTTCCTTATTTTTTCTCCCAGCTTTTTCTGCTGTGGTTCCTTTAACTTGAGCTAAAGTAATTTTCCTTTCCTTTCCCTAACCTTAACAATTCTTGTATTTTAAAACATCAAAACAAGGAGAAAGCAGCTGGGAGACATACCTGATGTATACAAACCAGAGCAAGCATGTATGTTTGAAATGCATAGATATGGACTAAACTACAGGCATAGCTATCTGACTAGCTATATAATGAAATTATTGGGAGCTGAAATCTCACAATACTTGCAGGCCCTTAGGCTCCATACTCTTACTTTATAGCTTTAAAAATATTAGTCAAGAAAACCAATAGCAATTTCAGTACTCCAACCTCGTTTTATGTTGATAATTCACATTGCACTAAATCATAATTTAACTAAACTTGGATTTGTATAACAGACTAAGCCAGAAACATGGCAACATTAAGCCAAAATTAAATAAATCCCATTCTGATTAAAACGCAGTGCATTATTTGAGGGAAGACCTGTCTCTAGTTGCTTCTGCCCATCTAATGAGATTGGATAGAGTAGGTCCCATCAACCAAGAAGTGTCTAATGCATAATCCAGGAAATGTGCCTTCTTTGGAAAGGTATTCCGTCATGAGATCCAGATGGTTCTCACCCTGATGACATTGAGGAAACTATTAAAGACATAGTTATTTTCCCTGACTTTGAGGCAGGCTGAAGGTTAAGCACCTACCAGATGGGTTTGTTTTGGTTCATATGTTTGCCTTCAGGCTGTTTATAGTCTCTTTTATGTCTTTTGTCTTCTTCTTTTTTTGAATGTTATAATTGTAAGATGCCCAGAGTTATTGGGAGCTAAGTGGCCTATAAATTGTAGAAATAAAGAAAAATAAACTTGGCCACTTTTATATAAAGGTTAAAGGCAGATATTGTGACTAAGTCTACTAAATTCAATTGGCATCTGTTTTCACACCATAAATAAAAACTCTATTAATAGAGTATAAACTGTTATGATTTTATTTAAATAAATGCAAAGATGAAAGGAAGCAAAACTTTTACACGATTCCAGGTACTGATAATTATATTATAAAGATATACAGACACAGAGTTTATATTTTTTTATAACCATATCTATAAATTTTCCCTGATGCCAAGACTCTTTCATTTAATCCACTATAGACTTTCTAGTACTGTAAAAGAACTATATCCAACTGTGTCCAATAATCTATCTTAATCTGCATTAGAACTGGGGGTTAATGCCCCTGCTTCATTTTTATGTAGTAACTAAAGTGATTCACCTCTGTCTTCCATAATCGCTTAATTTGTCATCTTTATAAAAGTTTAAAAGAAATAAAGTAGCTGTATTGAGTGTCCATGTATGCATATGCTCACATACGAACATATATATCTCAATATAGCAAAAGTAAAAAGTATGCAGAACAAACAAGATAGTAAGGAAAAGAGAAAATTTCAGGAAATGAAATAAGATAACATACAAATATCCATCTGCATTTCTATCAAGTAATTATCATATTAATATTTTTATCATCCACTTTGTCCCTTTTAAATTCTGAAATCATTGATTTAATTTTTTTTCTTTCAGCAAAATGTTCATATAAGGTTTCCAAAAAGATTATTCTCTTTTTCTCTCTCTCACCAGACAAGTCAGCTTCATCATTTCTGTACATTCAATTAATTTTATAAGTCAAATTTTCTCTGAATGTTTTTCATTGTGTTTCCATTTTTTCCATACAATAATCTTGCAACAGTTATATTTTCCAAATTCTTTTCTAACAATTTGATAAATATCCCTTTTCCTCAAAAGAAAGCCACCTGAAGGCATAAAAAGAAAGATCCGCCCACAAGTTTGTTCAGCCAAATCTTTATGATATTCTTGCATTTTTCATCTCACACATGATTCCCACAAGTCTGATTCAATCTGTTTCCAATCTTCTCCCATTAATTGTTTGAAACTGAATTTTTTAAAATATTCCAGACGATGGCTGCAAGAGTAAAGCAAGCAAAGAGTTAACAGCTATGTTCATCCTTTCTCCTCCTATTGAATTGCTACAAAGAATAATTAAAATTCTGTACTACATTAGAATGCTAGGATAACTCATTTATTCAAGAAACAAAGTTCACATCTTTGCCGGCTGTTTCTATATAAATATTATCAAACTGTTTTAAATATCACACTTTATACTAGTGTTTTTCGGCCTTAGCAACATTAAGATGTGTAGATTCCAACTCCCAGAATTCTCCAGTCAGGGAGGCTGACTTGCAAATTCTGAATTTTGAAATCCGAACATTATAACATTGCTAAGGTTGAAAAAAACTGTTTTATATCTTTCTATTTTTGCTAGGAAACATACAGTATTCTCTGTAAATATGTAAGACTTTCAGATAGACCACTATGCCAAATTAAGGTAAACCAATCAGTTAAATATATGTGCACCGGATGGGATAGGCAAGCAGCACTAGCAGTTTATTCTGAAGATACTATCTAAGCAAAATAATGCCCCATTCAGCACATACCTAAATGCTTATTCTGAGGAAGTTTCTGAGCTGTGAAAAAATTGCTAACCTAATGTTTTCTAAACCTACAAATTAATTTATTTTCATAAAGCTGACTATATGATACTAATTAGGGATTTGGAGATGGGTAAAAATTAGATAACCACCAGGATATATCAATGTGCACGGAATACAGCATATTATTGAATTCCAGGCCCCAGAAAGGATGCAAAATAATGAAGGTGAAGTATATAAAAGACAAGAGATATATGAATATTTTTATTTCATTACATAAATGTATATATTTGAATATATACTTGAAAACATATATTTGAAATATGCTAAACAATATTTATACTGTATATTATATGAAACAGGAGAATCGAGTTTAAGTAGATTTTGCTATCAGTGGTTTAAGGGACAGATGTTTTATTATTATGTTCAATAATAAATGGGCTATTGGTAGATTCTAAACAAATAGAAATAATTCCAAAGTTAATCTACATTTTCTTGGTAAATTTATTCTCAAACCTATAGTGGTTTGAGGGTTACAGTTTGATAGACAGCCTAAAGCTCAAACTCTGTCTCAGAGAAGTCAATGGATAACTTTGGACCCTATCTGCTCTTTGAACCCAACTCTTCTCACTATTTGTTTGGAAAATAGGAGGTTGCTATGCATGCCATCTGAGATCTTGTACGAAAAGTGGAGTGTAAATATAATAAAGTTATAAAACTTTATTCTTAGGATATAGGGCAGTAAAATTCTCTTCCCTATACTAGCCTTTCAATAATCATAATATAAAAAATGGCATCCCAGATATACTTACAAATCAGGTTTTTGGTTATTGTGAACTTCATTTTGAGGAATAGGATAGAGAGCTTCATATGTTCTGTTCATATCTGATCCATGAATTGCAAATGCATTAAATCTGTCAGTGTTGGGAGGAAAATAATTCCAAGGCAAATGAGCACGGCCCCTCCATTTGGTAGTTGTTCTTGAAACTTCAAATTTTAAAGGAAGTTCTTTCTGTGTTAAAGTAAAAAAAAATTAAAACAACAGATTTACCATCTTCTCAGAGTCATTCACATATTTAGAGGGAAATTAGCTTAAATAGTTCACTTACTCTGCAGATATTGCGCCTGCCCCAAAGGAACAATACAAGATGTTGGCCATGCCTATAAAAATATAATATAAAGATAACAGAAAAATATTTGCTTTGTATCTCCATCCAGTCTACTTATTAGTTGTTACATGAAGGCAATGCTGTCAACATGCAAAATAGCAGTCATCAGCTAATAAATGAATATGTAAATATTAAAGATACAGGACTACTTTTAATAAATTTTCCTGTAAATGTATAGCCATTATGTATATGTATCCTGAGCTAGAGATACACACAAACACAGTTGCATATTAGCCATTTCTGAACTCATTTGGTTCAGAAGCTAAACTGAGTTAGGTCCTAATAATACAGGTAGTCTTCAACTTACGAGCTCAAAATTTCTGTTGTTAAGTGAGACATTTGTTAAGTGAATTTTTTCCCATTTTATTACCTTTCTTGCTGTAGTTGTTAAGGGAATCATTGCAGTTGATAAGTTAGTAATCCAGTTGTTAAGTGAATCTGGCTTCCCCTTTGCTTGTCATAAAAATCACAAAAGTGAGCACAATGACCTTGGGACAGTACAATGGTCATAAATATGAACCAGTTACCAAGCACCTGAATTTTGATCACAGGGTCGTAACTGTGAACAATGCTCGTAAGTCACATATTTCACTGGTGTTGTAACTTTGAATGGTCACTAAACAAACTGTTGTAAGTCAAGGACTACCTGTACCTGGATAGAAGATTACTAGGCAGGGGTCTCTAACTGGTGGCCCACAGGCCGGATGTGTCACAAGCAGGCCACACCCACCCCAGCTCTGCGAAGGGAAAAACATCACGATACATTATGTGACAGCAATGTGATGCCGCAACTTTGACACTCATGTATTAGGGTGTCTAGGATTGATTGTTAAACTTGGAATTTTTCTTTAAAGATCCCAGAAGAAAACAGTGGCAAAACATTTCTATACTATTTCCAAGAAAAATAGTTTTGTCTAAATAATCATCTGAAATTGAATTCAACCTGAATGCATCTCTATTCTTTAAATAACATGGTCTAGTTTATGTTCTTCGTGTCTATGTATGGTACTAAGAATGTAGTAGTCTTAAACCCTGTCTCACTTTGTTCTATTTGTGTATGGTATAAAATCATTTTGAATCATTTTGCTACTACTGTAAGCAGCCTGTATGATAATACAATTGTCTGGTGGGGTGCAGATTTCCTCAAAATATGAAATCCTGATAAACTAGTTTCAAATAGATTATCAGAATTGTAATTAGTTTATCACAGTTTTACTGTTGCTGTTGTTTTTGCTTTCGGGGCATACCTCAAAAAGAATAATTATGAAAAAACTGATAATCATAGAAACCAAAAAGAATTAGCATCTTTTTATTTTATGCTTCAATTACAGGAAGCCCAAACTATCAAAGCCTCTTGTCCTCTTAGATGCATTCTAATCACTATATAATTCTGCATTGCATTATTATCTGTAGTCTTTTAATATGCTATTTTTCATTGCCCTAATAACATTGCTCTTCTTTTATTCAAGCTGTAAAAAGCAGCAGTTACTTTATAAAACGTGGATAGGAATTGGCTTTCGAGTTGGTCATTGTAAAAGTAGGTTGTGGGTTCATTTATTTTTATGCTCTCTA
This sequence comes from Pantherophis guttatus, assembly GCF_059756535.1. Lineage (NCBI taxonomy): Eukaryota > Metazoa > Chordata > Lepidosauria > Squamata > Colubridae > Pantherophis > Pantherophis guttatus. Next base: position 36,487,658 of record NC_142070.1, read on the forward strand.
TTTGCTATGAAACACCACCACAAAGTATTTCCCAAGACTGTTTAAAAGGTACAGAATAATTCCAAACAAGTACATAGTACCAAGAGTGATACCTTAAAACCTAGACAGCAATTCCTAGTACTAGATCCTCTTCAGCTGCATAAATCTAATATCAGCTCTTCCCCAATGTGATCCCTTGGGAAAGAAAGACCCTTGACTCTATCTGGTTAAAAAAAGATTCTTTAACTAAAGGTGTTGGCTGCAGTAAAGTCAGGCTAGCTTTGAATTTCCCATTTCCCCATGACCAGTCCATTTCCAGGAAATCAGAGCTCACCAAAATGTTTTAAGAATGCTAAGATGTTTGGGGGTAATCCACATTATTTTCTCAGGATGCCTGGCCTTATGATTCTGGTACAAACTGGATCCGGGCTGCTCTCGTCTTTATTACCTATCATTCCCCCTTCCCTATTTTCCATCATGTTCACACATGGCTTTCAATTGCCCCCTTAGGATGTTTCCAATTCTGGGTCCTCCCTTTTGGACTGCAAGGGGCCCCTGCTGTGTTCATGCAGCTATTAAACAAAATGCTGCATGAACAGCTCTACAAGGGAGTGTTAGTTTACCTGAATGACATTTTGATCTATACTGAGACTATGGCAGTATAAAACTAGTCAGAGATGTGCTCAAGAAGCTTTGAGCAGCCAAATTATATGCCAAGCTGCCAAGATGCAAATTCCACCAGAGTAAAATTGACTATCTGGGCTACTACATTTCCCACGAGGGTATAGAGATGGACCCCAAAAAGGTGCAGGCAGTGCTAGAGTGGACTCCTCCCACACCAGGAAGCAACTACAAAGCTTCCTGGCATTTATGAACTTTTACCACCAATTCATTCCCTTATTTGCATCACCACTCTACTAAAGACAAAACGGGAGGGAAAAACCCAAGCCAAGCCAGCCACTTAAATGGACTATGGACATTAAAACATAATTAAAATATAATTTCAAAAATATAAGCCAGTTTGTTATAGTGGTTAAAGTACTAAGCTCGAAACCAGGAAATGGGCTAGAAGCTGGCAGATGATGAGTTCTAATCTGCCTTAGGCATGAAACCATTTGGGAGTCCTTGAGCCAGTCATTCTCTCAGCTTGAGGAAGGATGCAAGGACAAACTACTTCCAAAATCTTCCCAAGAAAACTGCAGTAACTTGTCCAGGCAGTTGCCAGGAGTTAAGGTGCTTGAAGGTGGCCACAGACCACCAAGACTTAATTCAAGATCATAACACTAAATCGTAACATTTCTTCAAGCCTTCATGGACCCCCTGTGATGACATCATAGCATTCCAGGGGTCCACGGATCACAGGTTGAGAACCACTGCTATAGAACATTTTAAAAATTATCTGAAAATATCTACTTACGGGCAGAGCTCTACTTCTAGGTACTGCTGGGTTTGGTAATTCAAGAAGAAGGCTTCTACAACTAAAACCACATAACAATTGTTTATTTTACTTTGTGTATTTCATATAGCCACAAAGAACATTAAATACAACATCCATAACTGCAGTCTTATTTTATCTATCCTAATGATGCAAAGGTGAGAGCTAGTCTGGTGTAGTAGTTAAAAACTGGGAGAGTCTAATTTCTAGTCCTGCTTTAGGCATGAACCCAACTGGGTAAACTTGTGTCAGTGACCGTCTCTCAGTTCTAGGAGAGAAGGCAACAGCAAACACTTTCAAAATTTTTCAGAGATTCTCCAAGAGTCAACACTGACTCAAAGGCACGCATACATAAACATACAAAAAGATGCAAAAGATTACAAAATCTTTTTCAGAAACCTACTAGCATTATTCAGAATCTAAGCTAACTGTATAGGTTTCTATCAGAAGCATTGGAAATGCTTTATTACAGCCACCATTGCTTTAAAACTATGACAAATTTTGACAGAAGTTCAGACTTAATGGACTAAATACATGTCTGAAAAATAACTACTTAGAAATCATAATACTGCATTTTAATGCAATTAGGGTGAAAAATTAAAGACAGGTCTATCCAAATGGCTTCTCCAAGATATTTCTTTCACAATGTGCAACTTCTTCATGCAAACTCCCACTTGGCACTCATACGCTGTTAACTTTTAAATCCATATTTGAAGTTGTTCTGGAAATAAATGTCTCAACACATTTAGAACTCATAAAATGCACTAGCTAAGTTTTGTCTTCAACTGATAAGCATTTTTTTTAAATGTACATGTACATGCTGAACTGGTTGCATATTCCTTTAATATATTTCTTTTTTGTAAAACAATGGTGTAAAGCGAAAAACCTTATGTTCAGGATAAAACAATTCAATTTCAGTGGCATTAGAGAAACATCAAATGGAAAAATCAAACAGCCAATTAAACACATCAGTTTCATTTCACAGAATTTTTTTTGTTCAGGAAAAATATTTCAAATACTAATTAATTTGAACAGTCATAATGAAGTAAGGGGAGTGATAATGAAGACAGATAATTGGCTAATTTATGAAACTTACTTCAAGAGGGTAATGTTATCTTGATAAGATCAGAAAAGCCTGTCTAAGTAGTAATATATGACTTACAACAAAATTAATTTGCATTAAACTTCTAACAGCCTGATATTTGCAGATTTGCATATGAATATGCAAATATTTAAGATACTAGATTTATCAAAACGTTTAAAAACTTTTGACACCAGTATGAAAATCAGTAAACTAAAAAAGCCAGCAACATGCTGAGCAGTTGGAGGTCTCATTAATAACATAAAACTTATTTTGATCAAGTTATTTCTGCAAATTCATTTATCTAGTATGAAAGATGGCAGGCTTCAAATAGCAGAGTGGTTTGCTTAAAAACAGACAGAAGTGTAGAAGTGCTATGCAAACAGCAGAGTTTCATCATATGAAAGAGCTGAATACAAACTCTAACTTTAACCCTGACAAGTGTTTATGAAAAGTCTGAAAATTGATTCACCAAAAAAATTAAGTCTTCTTGCTAGAACTACTTAGCCACTTTGTATTTGATTATGGTACCTGACTATTTATGTTCTGAAAGAAGTGTAAGACTTTAATTGCTGCCATAGCTTATGGTTAGACATTATAGTTTATCCTGTTCATAGGAAAAAGCAATAGGACTATCAGTAGAATTTATTTAAAATAAATGCATATTGTGTCTCTCAAGCTAAATTCAGGGTTTGACCTCTATAAAAAATGTAAATCCTTATATAATTAATCCAGTAGCAAAGAAATGCTGAAAACAAAATAGCTTGTAGGCACCGAAATAGGAATACTTGGCACATCAGCCTTTTTCTACAGTGTGTACTTATAAAAAGGGGAGGGAATGAACCTCTAGGGAAGAATTGCTATCAGAATAGTCAAGATTTTAAGTCCTAATAAAATAACGTTTATTTACCCTCATAGTCCCATAATCCATTGAATGGTTTTCCTGGTTCACCAGGAGGAGCTGGAGGATCATTGAAAAATGGGGCATTCAATTCCATCAGTATTCCAGCATTTTCTGGACTCAGATTGATTATTACTGGATCATGGGCCACCGGAAGGCTGTTCCATGTATGTTCTATTTTAAACTCCATCTAAGTATTTTATATCAAGAAAAATTGTTACATATTTAACATAAATATTAATAAATTAAAATGTCTTTTAATTGAAGATATTACATTATTATTGCCGATTATAGAATTATTAATCATATATTTACCATTTTTTACTTTCAGAATCTATTTCATTGATAGGCATTTCCTTAAAATAAATCCCATTCACTTAACTTTTTATTATATACATATATACATATATACATATATACATACATACATACATACATGACCAGTGGTGGGATCCTCCTGATTTAACAATCGGTTCAGTGATTGCACGCTTCACTGCATGCGTTGTGCAATTTAAAGAAATCTTCACTTCCGCGTTTCTTCGGGGGAGTAACACAGCTGAAGCGCGCAGCAATCCGCTCTGCCGTGCTAATTGGCTGAAAAGATAAAGGTAGAAAAATAGTGCAGGTGGGCCCATATAATCGTTGGAGCAAACCGGTTCGCTCCCAGCTGATTGTCGGAGCTATCAGTTTGTCCAGAATCCCACCCCTGTATATGACTTCCAAACATATTCAATATATTAGTAGGTCTTATAGCTTTTAAAACATCACCATGATTTCTTCAAGTTTTTGAAGACCAATGTTAACAACACATGGCATATACATTTCTGTCTAAAAGTTGATGACAGCTTCTTATGCTTAATTATCTTGGACTATGCCTTGAAAACATAAAAACAGAAGAAATATGCTGCCCATCTAAAATCAAAATAATAAATTACCTTAATGCAAGTGAAAATTAAAACTATACCTATACCTACATCATAGTACCTATATTGGCTTATTACTCACCTGTACATCTTAACTACTCATCATAGGATATTCTACCATTGTTCACACACACTAAAAATACATGGGAGCAGCAAAACATTAGATACATGCAAGTTTATATTGATACTATGCATATAAAATGTCTTCCAGGAATTTCACGCTTTTTCTCCTAATTTTGGTACCTGTTTCAACCTGTTTTCACCACAGGGTGTCCACAGTGATCACAACATATAAATATGTAAATCAGCTTTTTTTCCACATTGTTAATATTTCTATATTAATGCTGAACAAGTGCTGAACATCATCTGAACAAAAGTGCAAGATTGATTTAAAATTGATAGGAAGGAAATTTGCCAGAGAAAACAAATTTCCCTTTATTTGATCTGGTGACTTGCCAATAATTAGAAAGGCACAAATAGAATCTTTAATCTGGATTTAAAAATAGTGATAATAGAGCCTATCATGTAAACAATAAAGTATACTGTTGTTTTTAAGGGCATTAGTCAGAACAGGTACACAACTGCAATACATGTTGCTGTTTACAACTTTCAGGGTAGCATGAACTTCAACAATTGTCACATCACTTCGTTTATCCTTATCAAAAATTGGTGTTTTGCATGACTTAGATTGTCGGAGCCTCTGCTATCCTATCCCCTTATCTCCCTCAGGCTTGCCCCACAGAAGCCTCTGCTATCCTATCCTCTTATGCCTCCACTCCCCCCTGGCATCCCTTCCTCCTCCTCACCTTCCCACTTTTTTTTCTTCCCTCCAGCCAAACCCCTCCTTCCTTCTCTTGCATTTCCCTCTATCTCCTCTCCTTCCTGCCAAACTTCTTTTTATTCCATTTTCCCCCCTGCTACACACTCCCCCCTCCCAAAAATTCTTTGGTCCCCCAAAGAATGGGGGACCAAAGAATTAAGTGCTTACTAAGAGTCTGGAGTGTCAGGGGATGGATTAGGATTTCATCTAGCAGTGAGTACTGTCTCATCCATGCTGTGGCCCAGAACATCATATGTCAAGCTTCTAAGGGGATGTATCACTCTTTCAGTCTGTTCTTTGGGCTCAGCTGGGATGAGTGAGTCATCCTCTGGAGACTTCTTGCACCCAAATGTCTCCAGGGATGGAAGCACATTCTCTGGTTCTGGCTGTTGCAAGGCATGTGAGAGTATTGAGTCTTTCCCCAGAAGTCCCTCCAGCCCAGGAACCGTTGGATTTGGCAGCATTCTCTCCAGTTCTGGCAGCTGCTTGGAATGTTCATCAGTCTTCCACTGTGGTTCTCCAAAAACTTCTCCCTGTTCTTGAGATTGAGGTACAAACGAAGGGGCATCTGTCCTGAGCTGCTTGGGACCCATCTCAGTGCCCAATGAGGAGGTGGCTGTTACAATGTACTCCGGTGACCACAACCAGTTCATATAGTCCTCTTCCTCATCACCATCCTCCTCTCCTATTTCTGTGGATGGAGCAGGCTTTGCTCGAGCCACTGGTCTCTTCCTTATCAGACAGGGTTCATTCAGTCTCCTGTGGATCAGGCGGCCAAGATGCTCGTATTGCCTCATTCAGAGGCAATAGATGATTTCAGTACCACACTTTCAGAAGCCCTAAACTCCCTTCTGGTTGAATCTGGTATACTGGCGATCCAGATAGCTTCTCACCGACAATGTATGGCTGGGAGCTCCATGTCTGCCAGTTTATTGTTTCCAGAAATGCCCAGATTTCGCAATAATACCCAATCACCAGGTTGCAAATCTTGAATTCTCACCTTCAGGTCATAGTTCCTCGTTTCTGTTTTCGGGCCTCTGAAATGGTTTGAGCCTTCTCATATGCCCTTTTCAGATTCCTCCTCAACCGGTCCACATAGTGCGGTGTGAAGTGAGGTTTCATACATAGAGATGCCAAACACTGTATCTACTGGCAGTCGAGCCTCCCTGCCAAAAATCAGTCGATATGGAGAGTACCCAGTAGTATCATTTTCCATGCTGTTATATGCATATACAACAGTAGAAATGTGTTGTGTCCAGTGTTGCTTCTTTTCTGCAGTCATGTCAAGAAAAGTACAATTGAACCTCTCAGGCTGTGGGTCTCCTTGTGGGTGGTAGGGAGTGGTGCACAACTTCTGAGTGTCCAGTATATCCAGCAATTGTTTGACAAGTTTGCTCTCAAAATCTCTGCCTTGGTCAGAATGTATGTGCTGAGGTAGCCCATAGTTACAAAAAACTTTTCTACAAGTATCTTGGCTACCGTATTGGCACGCTGATCTTTTGTTGGGAAGGCCTGTGCATAGCGAGTGAAATGATCAGTCACAACCAATACATTCAGGTTCCAGACACAAGAAGTTGACATAAACTAGATCCATGGGTCCATAACTTTGCAGGTGACCCATCGATGCAGCCTTGGAGGGTAGGTTCATTTGCTGGATACAATGAAGGCAGGATTTACAGTAGTCCTCAACCGCTTTCTTCATACAAGGCCAGAAGAACCGATCTCTCGCAAACTTGAAGGTCCTCTCGGGCCCCAGATGCCCATGCTCATCATCATGTATTGCAATCAGTACTACTTCCCTATGTTTTTCTGGGAGTAACAGCTGACACTCATGCACCTGGAGGCCATTCGGATGGCAGATCAGCTGTGACCTCTTTGACTCCCTCCACCACCTCTGTTGCTCTAACTCTCTTTATGAGCTCATGATACCCGCAGGTGTTCCCTGCAGCCAGAGTCTTTAGCAGATTCCAGACTGGGTCTGAGTATAAAGTTTGGCTCACAGAAGCCTCTGCTATCCTGTCCCCTTATCTCCCTCAGCCTTGGTCTACAGAAGTCTCTGCTACCCTTATTTCCCTCAGGCTTGGCCCACAGAAGCCTCTGCCATCCTGTCCCCTTATCTCCCTCAGGCTTGGCCCACAGAAGCCTCTGCTATCCTGTCCTCTTATGCCTCCTCTCCCCCCTGGCATCCTTCCTCCTCCTCACCTTCCCTCTTTTTTTTTTTCTTCCCTCCAGCCAAGCCCCTCCTTTTATTCCCTTCTCCCCCTGCTACATATACTACTGTTTTTATCCATTCCTCATCCAAAAACGGCAAAAAACTCTGGTGTCTTTTTTTTTAGCATCCATAGACAGATAATTGCTCATACTTGGCTTAATCTTATTGGCCAAGTTTCTTATTGGTTATGTTTACCAAGAAGTGCTCTGGTCATTGTTAACACTGCCACAAAGTTTATGTGTGCACATATCCACACATACATCCACAAAGGTATACAATATAATCTTATCTCCTTCAGATTGCCAATTATTTTGCATGAAATGCCTTTAAATGCTTACGTGGTTTCAATGGTTAAATTTTTGCTCGCCAAACCAACTATTCAAAACCAGTAATTCTGCAAGGAGAGAGCATGGGAATGGGGATATTTCAAAAACTAAAGACAAATCCTAAAAGAAAATCCACCCATGACCAGCATTGAGTGGAGCTTTTATAACTTTAGAATAAATGAGCTGGAAGGAACCTTGGAGATCTTCTAGTCCAGCCCCCTGGTCAAGCAGGAGAACCTATACTATAGCTCAGGGGTCTTGGAAACTTTAAGACTTGTGGACTTCAACTCCCAGAATTCCTCAGCCAGTAAAGCTTGTGGACTTCAACTTTGCTTTGCTGGCTGAGGAATTCTGGGAGTTGAAGTCCACAAGTCTTAAAGTTGCCAAGTTGGAGACCCCTGAGCTATAGCTACTTAAAGAAAGCTCCCGTGAGTTTAGGAACACCCGTATTCCCGAGGCTAAGAACGGAAGTTTGCAATCTGATCTCCCTCCTGCTGGTAATCCAAACCTCCCTAACCAAAACCACACCACTCAAAGGGAGCGACCGCACTTGCGCTCATCACCCCCAGTTACTTTTACCCAGCAGCGTCTCCATGCAAAGGAAAAGGAAGACACGAAACATGTGACCGTTTTTAAACCAATGGCAAAGAGCTCTCGCGCAAGCTCAACTAGAATTCGATTGGCGGGGGTTTTGTGTTCTTTTTTTCCCACCTGACGACACCGTGCACAATCTCCCCGCCCACCGTTTTTTTTTTTTTAAAAAAAAAAACCTTTTCACAAGCCAAGTCGGTCGTTAAGAAGCCGGCGGCGTTGGGGACAAGCGATTTAAGCGGCGCGTGCCGCTCTCCTGGGGGAAAGGCGGTGATTGGAGGGGAGGGAGGTGACGTTGCTTAAAGTGAAACCCGCAGCTATTTCCAGATTTGTTGGATGGTTTCGTCTTCGTGCCTGCGCTGATGGGCTTTAAACAGTCCACCTTCCGCTCAGCAAGTTTCTCCTTTTCCTTTCCGTCTCACTTCTGAGAGAGAATTAGCTAAAGGCAAGCTACCAACCTAGGGGTGACGCCCTCTGCAGCCAACACAATACACCATCTTTTTTTTCTCCCCCGCCCCTAAATGCGTTCTTGTCTAGTTAAAGCTTATTGCCACGCGTAACCCCATTCACCATGGGTAGGTTTCCTTTAGAGCAAACGGTGCCGATGCAAAAATAGCCCTTCTGGATAGAGGAGTCCCAGCCCAGTTCCCTTGCATCTACTCTCGCCGCTGGAATTCAACTGGGATTAGTTCCAGGTAAGGGACCTGATTTTTACCTATCTTTAAATATGAAATTACATTAAGTTTAATTCCTTATTCATTTGGGAGGAAGAAGGGTCTAAGCAGGGGGTCTAAGCAAGCCTTAGCACAGTGTTTCTCAACCTTGGCAACTTGAAGATGAGTGGACTTCAACTCCCAGAATTCCCCAGCCAGCTATGCTGGCTGGGGAATTCTGGGAGTTGAAGTCCACTCATCTTCAAGTTGCCAAGATTGAGAAACACTGCCTTAGCATCTTTAAGCCTGGAGGATTTCAACTCCCAGAATTCCCCAGCCAGCAAAGCTATAGCAAAAAAAAGCCATAAACAACCTCATTTAAAAAGCATTTTTTTAAAAAAACAACAATCGAGTAAACAAATTTATTTATCTTATAAATTCTCCTATAGAAATCTACAAATTAAAGTTCCTACGTATCTATCATTTAACTAAGTTATATTGTACATACAAAAGTAGACATTTCTATTTTCTTAGTAAGTTAGTTACGGTACAGATATTTTATTTTGTTTTGGATATTTAAAAAAGAAATAGAGTTAAAAGGTGATTTGAACTGGAGTGCTTCTACCGTATAATTTGTGACGGTCTTAGCTTGACTATTTAATCAAATACAATAATGGTGAAGCATTTTTATGTTGCTTGGTTTTATTTTTTTCTTCCCATGAATGTGGTGTGTGTGGGTGTTATTTTATAACTGCTTACAATTCGAGTTCTCTACCTTCGTGGGAAGAAAAAAGTACAACTCTTCTGTTTTGTTTCATTTCTATCATAAAGCATTCGATAACTAATGTTTAGTTTTAGTTTTCTGGAAGTACACAACAAAATGAATATTCATTTGGGGGAAAAATCTGACTTGAACTTTTTGTACGGTCACTTACATATTTAATGCATTTGAAAACTACAGAGTAAATGTAATATGAGAAACCAAAACAAACCTTAACAGGTTTGTATTTATTTGTTTTTTTTAAACATATATGTACACGTGTTATTTGTATTTTCTAATATTTGCCATACATGTATATGAACCTCTTTAGAAATCTGTTTAGAATTTCCCATTTTTGTACATAAACCATAGAGAGAATTTTAATAGCTATAAAAGAAATTTTAGACAATCCATCAGGTCCCCGGCAACTGATTGTAAATCCTTTTTTTCTATATTCTTTTTCTTGGTTTTGTGAAGCCTTAGAAAGGGCTAAGAAAGAGTGTGAAGTAGGATATTAAACTTTCTTGTGTACATACATATCCTACCTGTGGAATCTTGTAGGTGATTTAGATGTTGGCCATCAGAAGTGAGTTTTCGGAGTCAGATTCTCCAATGACAACTGGTAACATATTACGATTCTCACAACTATAATTAGGGATAGTCTCCCTATCCCTAATAATAGGAAGAATTATAAAAAGGCGAGCTCCAGAGCAGCGGCGGCGGAGGTATAAGGAAGAAAGCGGAGTGGCGGTAGTGGCGGCGTTCCGGGAGGGTGGGCTGATATCCCGTGGCTGCACATGCGCACTGCAGCGGAGCGGCCCCAGCTCAGCGTTTCCCCAGACAACCGACCGCTGGCCGGGCCGGCTCGGAAGCGGTGCTGGATGCAGGACCCGAGGCTGAGGGGAAGGCAAGCGGGCGGCAGTCGCCCGGAAGCCCCGCGGTAGCCCAGCGCGCCAGGGCCAAAAGGCGAGCCTCGCCTCGCCTCGCCCCCACCCCCGAGGCGAGCGCAGCGGGTCTTCCCCATTCCCCGCCAGAGTCAGTTTTACGTTCCCGTTTTTTTTAATTAGCATTCGATCTTAATTTTTCTATCCAAAGATAAAAACATGATATTATTAAGACTGAATAAGAAATAGACTTTTCAAATATCTGATTGATTTTTTTTCTTTTTTTTTTTTGTGGTTGACATCGATAACATCAGGATTACAGCTCTGAAGTTGAACAGCATTGTTGCAGGCTTTGTGGAAGCTGTTCAGCCTGTTGTGCATTTCTTCCTAAGAATTTAAGATTTAGAAGTAAAGTCTAAAGCAATTATAAACTGTGTTTGCCGGTTATATTTATTTTATTTCATAGATTTTGTGTTTCTGCTCCTGAAAAGCAAATCAGCTTCCTAGAAACTTTATATGAAATTCTAATAAGATTCAAAAATGGCAACAGATATCAAGGTAAATTCTGTATATAATTTCATTAAAATGCATTTATATTGTATTATATAATTTAGGTACTAGATATCAGGGATCATCAACCTTTATTTTTGACTGGAGGTTATCGCTTTTGATGCATTACTGGTAATTTGATGGAGGCTGTAAAGGGAGGGTTAGTATGATTAGACGGTATTAAATTGATGTACATTTTTTCATATCCTTGTTTCATGAATTCTAGATTCTATTTTGGTTGTACTGTTTAACCTATGCTAAGCATCACATAAAGGACCCTGCAAATCATTTAGTTAAATTTGCTTACCTACTATTACAAGGTGCTTATATTTTCATTTTTGAAAAAGAGAACGTTCTATAAAGCAGCTTATTTATGTAATGTGCCTGAATACATTTATTTATTTATTTTTTACCAAACAGTTACATTTGGCCACTTCCACTACAGCTGATTGAGCCTTGAGCATTATTAAAAACCAAGTCTTTGTCATATACAGTAGAAATACTGTTTCTTGTGATGGTGGCTGTACTAATGACATCAACAGGCTATTGCTTAACGCATTGTAAGCCGCCCTGAGAAGGGCGGCATATAAATCAAATTTAAAAAAAAAAAACAAAAAAACAAAAACAGCACCTTTCAACAGAATATTGTAAATCAGTATCGCTGATTCCTGTAAGATTTGAGCGATCCTGCCAAAATCTCAGGATAATTTTTTAAAACATGCAAATTTAAGAAAATTATGGTACTTTTGTTTGTTATAAACATTTATATGTCTATTTTAACATATTGTGAGTCTTTCACTATTTTTCACTTCTGTTGCTCCTGATGCGCCCATAAATGTTTCTGTAAACGGCATACTTTTAGGACTACAATTTTCTGTATCTTCTTGTTTCTTTTAGTCATTAACTGGATTTTGAAGTCCAAACCTAGTAGTCCTATAATTTTACCAGCTATCAATTCTTCTTTTCTTTCATCCATCTCCAAACAAAACAGAAATGAAATTTAGTTGCTAGTTTATCAGTAATCAAAAGGAGTAGCTGATATGAAATAAAATAAAAGCAAAACAAGATACTGGTTGCCACTGAAAGAAAAACAATAGAAATGCCCTTAATGGAATTGATGACCCTTCATTCAGGTTTAACATTTAAATGAAATACTAAATAAATAATTAGCTGCATTCTTGCTTATCATAAGATAATATAGTTGGCAAATATTTCTCTCTATTAAAGTCATTATTTTGAGTTTCTGAGAATAATCAAAGAATTTAAATAATATATAAATGTGAAAACAGACTAAGATACGAAAAACTAGGTTTATGCTCTTTGAATTCAATTTGAATCCATATGTAATTTTATTTTTATTTATTAATTAAAATTTTAGATGGCCAATGCACCTTATAAGAGAATACATTGGGAATACTTTGATTTAAATATGAAGATCTATAGAGTTAAATTTTAGAAGTTTTTAAATATTTTTTTATGACAAGATAAATTTCAATAAAATAAAATGTTTGTTTTCAGAATAATGGCTTTGAAGATGACAGTACAACAGAGCACATCCTGGTAGACCAAAGGTAAAGCTATTTATTTGGTATTCTAAATAATTTATAAAATGCAATTTCAAAACACCCTATAAAAAGATATATTGATGCCTGGAAATGTTCTTCAAAAATGAACAAGTGAAGTATCTATTATTTTTTTATCTTGATCTTGTTTTATGTGTGTATGTATGTAAAACTCTGTGTACACATAATTTAAACTAATATACTGTACTCAGGATAGAGGAATTAGATTTGTGATTAAAAAATAAGAAAAAAAAATATGATTCCGTGAACTGCATCCAGATGTAATTATATAGAGAGTTGATCTGCTGAAATTAATGGAATTTAAAGTTAAGTTATTCATTTCAGTGGTTCTTAAGTCAATCACAAACAAATTTATCAAAACTCTCCATTTGTCTTCTAAATATTTTGCCAATAATTTAATCATGCTTAGCTGAACCTGACTCTTTTATCTGGAAAATAATTCCACAAGCATTCCATGCCTTAGCAGCTAATGTTTTATGACATCAGAACTTGACAGTCTGATCTTTTCTTTCCTTTCATGTTTTAAAAATATTAACATAACTGGCATTGAGTTTGATTTTTTTCAAAAATATATAAAAGCTGTCATTTTGTAGGAGGTAAAGGTTCTACTAGAAAACTTCATAAAATCATTTTGAGTTCCCTCCTTTATCTGGGCAAACTGAAAGGGGAGGAAATATCTTATATAAAATCTCTTTTCAACTGATGCAAAAGGAGAAGGAATTTAAACATTTTCACCTATTTTTAAAGTTATATCTAATTTTTACAATAAATAGTTGTTAAGCATCCTGGGTTGTTTACATCAGAACATTGTTGATTCTTTACTTCAAATGAAATTATTCTTGTTTGCTTGTTTGTAATCCCTTGATATTTTATGAGTCAAGATATACAAAATAAAATATTGATAATCTGTAGTAGGATGACATTTACAAGTGTGTCAAATTTATTTTAGGGATTCTAGCTTTCTACCCAATGTAGATGAGTTCTGGGGTGTCTGGTATACATGTGTCCCAAAGTGAAAGTGTTCAGCCTGAGCAGAGAGAAAAACCATCTCCTCATATTCTTGGGAATCCATATAGGACAAGTGATCCCACTTGTTCAGAATTAAGCTTTTAAGGAAATTCACTTCAGTTTCACTTTTTTACCAGAATTTTTTTTAAACTGCATTGTGTCACTCAATATGTGGACTTTATTTTACATCCTTTTTAGCTCATTGCCTCCTATAGTTGCTGAATACGATAAAAATCTTGGAGAAATGAATGAACAACTGAAATACTGCCAGGTACAAAGTTATAGCTATTTTTACCACTAATATAGCTTACTAAGTAATTAAAAAAAACCTAACCATAATGTTTATAATTCAAATATTATTGGTAAGATGTTTATTTTTAAAAAAAATCACTGAATCATGGCTAATAAAATAATATTGTCACTTGTTAATAATTCCAAAATGTGTTTATCTTTCTAATTTGAGACATCTTCATAAACTAGAAAAGGCAACATTTTTAATTGACATTCAAGCATCTTAGTATCATACTGAATATGTATTGCATGTGCTCTATTGTATCTTCAAAATAAAATATTTAATCTTTTTCTTGCTTTTAGATGCAGATGAAAGAAATGAGGCTAAAACTTGAGCAAGTCATCAAAGAAAATGAAAGGTAACGCCCTAAAAATTATACTAATTCTGTATTGTTTGTGTCATATAGCAAGAAACTACTGATTGAAATGATAGTGTATTTTGTCTTACCTTTGCCGTGCAATAAATACAGATACCCTGGGACTGGGGATTGCTGGAAATAATGTGGTTGATATTTCATGAATAACTAAAGTGTTTTTTCTGGAGTTACAATTGTTAACTGTGACAGAAGAACCATTCTTTATAAAAATATAATTTTGTTACTGTTTTACAACGGATCCACCTCTTATTGTATGATAAACACAGATTGCATGAGGAGTTAAAAGAAGCCGTTGAAAAGCAGTTGGAAGCTCTGCCATCTGGTTCTGTTTCAAGGGATGCTACATTTATGGATGAAAACTTAATAAGAAACCTTCAAGAACAGTTGCAACTAGCAAATAAAGTGAGGAAATTGAAATATTTGCTTTGGTTGACTTTTATGTATAGGTTCCAATAGTCCTAAATTGCCTTTCAATTTAGGCACATTCATTTATGACACATTTTTGTTATATGATTTTAATATTAATGTTTATTTTTAATGTCAAGACATAGATATAAACTGATATTAAATAGAAATTTTGAATAAATGACAACAAGAAAGGAAGAACACACTATTTGTAGGCTATTTTGTCATTAATAGGCACAGAGATGTTCATAATTTCAGGTAATTGTGCTTTTATTTATAATATAAATTAAGTATATAGGGAACATTTATCTCATTATAAAATGATGTTAAAATTTATATAATAGATATGAAGTAATAATTTTTTTCAGACATTTGATATTCAAAAACAATTGGAAAGAAAAATTCTAACATTCTTTTTTCAATCTTTTAATTTTAAGGAAAAAGAACATGTCCTAGAACTTTGGCAGATGGTTTCACAGGAATTGGAGCGACTTCAACAGATATACCAGGAACACATGACAGAAGCACAAATTCATATTGTGGAAAGGCAGAAGCAAAAAGTAACATGCTGATACATGTGCATTAAAATAAATAAAGAGAAATACAACTTTTTCCCATTAGCTCAAGATAACCAGCTTTTTCAGCTAAGAGTTTTTTAATGATCTTTGGGCAAGTAATAGAGTGGACCACTTAGTTAGGTGGGAGAGAGAGAGAGGAGAAAGAGAGAGGAGAGAGAGAGAGAGAGAGAGATCATAATAGCAATAGCACTAAAGACTTATGTACTGCTTCACAATGCTTTATAGCCCTCTCTAAGCGATTTACAGAGTTGGCATATCGCCCCCAACAATCTAGGTCCTCATTTTACCAATCTTGGAAGGATGGAAGGCTGACTCAACCTTGAGACAGTGAGAATTGAACTGCCGAATTCTTGGCAGCTGGCAGTAAGCAGAAGTAGCCTGCAGTACTGTATTCTAACCACTGCGCTATTTGCTCTTTAGGAAAGGAATATAAAATCCTCTGTATATAAAGCTCAAATGATGCATTTGGAAAGTCTAATGGTTTGTGTTTGTGTGTAAAAATGATCTTTCAGTTTAGATCCCTTGGAATCCAGCTCCCCAGTGACTTCCAAAGGTTTGAAACCTGAATGTATGTTTAGGGAAAGGATATTGTTTGCTTGATTTTGAAGACTTGTGGATTTTAAAATACTTGTTATAGGATTATCTATGAGTAATTTATTCAATTTAGAAGTATATTTTATTCAATAAGTGTGCTTCATTCACTTGAAAACTTTTGAATGTTGTTGCAGAAATATATTGTGTTTTATCCACAGTGTTTTATATGAAGCTATTTACTTCTGTCAAGTCTCAGACATGTAGATGTGTACACAAACACAAAATATTAGAAAAATGAATACTTTAGATCATTCCTCCCTTATGCTGTTATATGTTTTTTCCCAAAAATAAATTGGATGACTCAAATCTGGACAACAGCCACTAATAATGTTATATATTAAATATATATATTTAATATATTAAATATTTAGGTATTAAATACTTAATTTAATACCTAAATATTTAATATATTATGTTTTAGCATTTATTTTTATGTTCATAAATCCTCTGGATTGTAATTCCAATGCTCTGTATTATCTTCTTTCTAGGATCAATTGACGAGCTTTCAGCAGCTAACAAAACAATTGCATTTAACTAATGAAAAAACTGAGTCAGTAAGTGAAATACTGAAATTCTAATAACATTATTTTGGACTAGTCATAACAGCAGAAAAATATAAAAGAAAATACATTTATTAAACAGATATCACTTTTATTAAAGCTGTGTCTTAAGTTTTTTTACTTACATGTTTATAAATTACATAGCAGCTTATACTGTATTTTTAATCTATTCTAGTTTAATTGCTATTTAGGAAAAGGTTTGTCTGCAGAATCCATGATTACTAAGTTTTATTGCCTATTTCTTTGACTATTCAGTATTAGTTTAAAATGTTTTCTTTCTTCCTCTATTTGTTTCTGCTTTTAAATACATGACTATTGGAAGCAAATGAAGTTGAAATGAGAAACTTTTTTTTTAAGCAAAAACAATAGTGAGTGTAAACGAAACAAAATAATGAAACAAAATTCAAACAGATACCAATAAAGCAAGAAAGGATTTGATTTTTTTTTAATGTAGGTGACTGAAAGCAATGGTTAATGCTGGTGCGTCTAAAACAAAAGAACCTTGAAATGCCACTGAATTTAGAACAAACACTATTTATATATTGACAATTTTAAAAGTCTCAATGAAATAAAGCCAGTAGCACATAACTATGAATTTTATTATAATCATGGTTAGTTGAAAGAGAAAGATTTTGTGTCGCTGCTAAGCAAAATACAGGTAGTCTTGCTTAGCAACTTTGTGACTGGCAACTCCGTTGCTAAGTAAAGGGGTTGTTAATGTGAAATTACATGACCACGTGTTTTGCACTGTAAAGGGATAACAGTAGTCAGTTTCATATCTTAGGTTTTTGTGTCCCTTCTAACCATTTTCCTGCCCTTTGCGACATTCAAGTACCTGCTTATTGTCTTGTACACATCAAAAGCAGTGTGATTCAACCTCAGCCCTCTCGTGCTCTCCATTGCATTGCTCTCTATGTGTAGAAGAGCTAGCTGTTTATTCTTGAAATTGCTCTGCTCTGCAGAGCAGGGGGGAAGCAAGCAATTTTGGTAGACAATCTCCTTCTGAGCTTCAGTTGCTTGAGGGTATTCTAGACCCTAGGTCTCTGCATTCATAGCCCTGCACTTTCACCATACTAGCCTACTGGCTCTCATGTTTGTTTGTTTTTTTAACAGGAGTACAATATATTTTAAAATAATTTTGTTTACAGATTAATCAGGTGTTTCTGAAAACAGTAACAGAACAAAATGTAGAGCTGGAACAGCTGCGCAAGCAACAAAGGTATAGACTTCTAAATCTTAAATCACTTTTAAAAAAACAAAGCACACAGGTAATAGTCTGACCTGTGCAATGACGCTTTTCAAAAGTATTTTATGGCTTATTGCACATCATCATCAGGTGGAAGTTTATAGCTATCTGTGGAGATGTAATATTGCGAGCAAATGCTGACCTCTGTTAGAACTTCAGGAGATAATGAAGAAAGTTTTTCCACTATAATAAATGTGTGCTGTTACTACATATACTGTGTATGGGCTAGAAAATTATCTATCCACACCAAAATGTCATGTTTATCGCATACTGATGAGTAGATCTTTTGAGAAATGAACTGTAAATGCTATCAAATATGTTCACAAAGAGATAATAAAATTGACCATGTATCTTTTCTAAAATGTGACTTTTTCTGGTGCAATAATTCGTTGAGCAAGAGCGTAATTTCACCTGTATGCAGATTTTTTTTTTCTTGAGATTGAACATGAAATGGTAATGTAAAAACACAATATTTGTGTAGTCAATGTATTATTTAGAAAAATTTATCTTTTTAATATGCAGACAATCCAAATTGGACTTGAGAACAACAGTTGCAAAAGCTGATGAAATGATGAGATTCATTGACGATCTTCGCAGCCAAATAAACAGAAAGGTTGAACAGATCCTTTCTCAACTTTCAAAAAGAAGTTTATATTGCTGGACTCTTGTTTCTGCTGGACATAAAGTTGTTCTAAAAAAGCTCCGACTTTCCTGTTTATTAGGAAGAAGAGGTCCTAGCTGCTCGTGAAAAAGAGGAGGCATCAGATAAACGCTTGCAAGAATTGCAGGCAAGCATAAAACAATTGGAAACACGGTAAATTGTTAAATAATAACTTCCACTTTAACACTAGAATCCCATTTTAGAATATATTTGTACAGAACATATTCAACCAGTATAATTTCTTCCATCTAATGAATTTTTAGTTGATTATTATTTTTGTGGCCCTCCAGAATAAACATTAAGTCGAATATTGGTTTACCGTCAAAAAAGGCTGCAAAATTGGTTGGGGTTTGAGAGCTGCCTTGGTTTTTTGGGGGTTTGGATCAATGACAAATATGCCAACTTGGATTCATCCAGTCAAAAATATGTTTAAGGTTTAGCTTAGATTTCAGACTCTTCTTGAAAAAAGTAACCTCAAAATTTAAGAAACACTTTATTAATTTAGAAAGGTTTACAAAGCAATAAATATTACAAGGTTTATACGGAGAATAATAAAATGACTAAAATTAAACTTCTTATTTTCTTGAGATTGAACATGGAATGGTAATGTAAAAATACCATATTTGTGTAGTCAGTGTATTTCATATTTAGAGAAGTTTATCTTTTTAATATGCAGACAATCCACATTGGACTTGAGAACAACAGTTGCACAAGTTGGTGGAATGATGAGACTTATTGAGGAGTCTAGTTTTCCTATTTCTGGATATCTGAAATTTTACTATTACAATAACAGTGAAAGATTTGAAAGTATTTGAAAGATGCTGCAAAAAGATGCTGCCCCAAAATGATTTGATTTCACCATATTAGAGAAGAAGCTTAATTTAATATTATCAGGTCTCGAATGATAGAAGGACAACTATTTTAGTTGCAGTCTTACCTAAATTACCTTAACCTAAATTAACCTAAACGCTCAATTGGTCCCTATTCCATTGTGCAGACTTTGTGTAGCTACAAAAGATTCCAAACAGCTAAGATCAGAAAGAACAAATCTTGAAAAAACAATTCAGGAGCTGCAAACAAAATGTGTGAATATAGAAGAAGAAAAGTATGATGCTGTAGGAAAAGTCCGAGACAGCATGCAACTCATAGAAGAAGCGAATCTCCAGAAGAGTCAGGTGATTAATTTATTGTATATGTTTATGAGACAACTGTGCTTTGTTGAACTTACATTAATTTGTTTTCTATTAAACACAAATAGCTGTATCTTTAGGGTTATGGCTTGATCTACCTTCAGTAGGAAGTTTTTACTGGAATATGGCCATTCTTTCCAATTCTAGGCAATGCTATCAGAGAAACAAAAAGAAGAGGAAATTGAAAATATGAAACAAGCCGTTTCTCAGCTGCTTCAAGATGCTGCTTTAAGAACAAGGAAAGAAGTAAGCAGTCATGCTTAAAACATTTTCATATTTTCTTACACGTTTCTTGTAAATTACATTAATAATATTGATACTGTTACTCTGAAAGCTAAATATTTGAAAGTTATCTCAATTGAAGTATGCAACGTTTGCCTATAGATAATTCAAGTAATTTTGTGAGTGGACCTTTGTTATTGGGAGAAAAAATTATTTCTCCCAGTAAATTATGGACGTTATAGTCCATGTAATTTAGCTGGCAGAACCAGAAATGTTGGAAACATTCTCCTTCAACCCCCCCTCAAGAGACTTACAGACTGCTTTAGTGGGGCAAGGTAGAAGTGTGATTGCTAAAAATCCGAACTCACTGCAAGTCACTATGTCTGATTTTCTGGGATGCCCCTAAATTTTCATCAGGTTTTTCAAATGCCCTAAGTAGCAGATTCAAAATATTGGAGAAGCTGTTTGGAAGAGGAGGTGGAGGATGCTTGTGCCCTTCCAATTATGGACACCTATATCTGGACATTGCTTAGTTCTGGAAGTTATATAGAAAGCTGTACTGATAATTAGTATATTTCTGTTTAGCATATTGTAGCCTCTTGTACTCCTAAAAATGTATTATATAATAAAGTAAGGAAACATCCATTGGACACAGAATAATGCCTCTTTTTAAAAAAAAAATAGGTAGAAAACGAGAGGAAACGATACAATATTCAAATTTCACGTTTAACAGAAGAACTTACTGCACTTCAGATGGTAAGTTGTACATTTTGCTTCAGTTAACTATCTAAAGTAGCCCTAAGGCGAGATAGGCAGCAAACAAATACAAGTTTACATTCTGAACTTTTCCCCCTATGTTGACTTTCACCGAGGAAAAATAAGCATTTTAAAATTCAATGCCACAAAACAACAATCAGTTTCACTAGTTTAGTTTGTGCAGGAAAAAAATCTTCTGTGTCTAAGCATTCACAATTTCATTAAATGTAATGATAAAAATATTTTTTCATGTGGGATGCTACTATTTGGAAGATCAGATACAAAACAGATAATATACTTTACTTGTTAAAACTTCTGGGTAAAATAAACACAGCATCAAGCTTTGTTGCAATTTGTAAAAAATACACGAGTCACAAATGTTTTGTTCAATTAGCATATTTAACATACCTTATTCCTTTTTAAAAAGAGAAATAGAGATACATGATGGTTCCAGATTTTACTTTTAGGAATTGATATTGGAGGCAGGGAAGAGGTCTAAATCCCTCTTTTGCCAAAAGTGATTTGATGGATATTACTCTGAAATATAACTTGAAAAATTAAAATTCACCTAACTTAACCCTGTATTATTTCAGTGCAGATATTTCTTAATCTGGAAACAGGTTAAAGATAACTGAAAGGTAAAGAAAGTTTACAGTCAATGGAATTTTTGGCAATTTCATAGATCATAAATACATAATTATACTTGAGGACAGGCTTCATTAGTGATCCCGATTTTGTTTGCTACTTACACATATAGTTAGTTATATGTCACTTACTGATTTCTAAAAAAAATACATATTCTGTTATTGCTTTATAGGAATGTGGAGAAAAGCAAAGCCAACTAGAACGAGCTATTAGAGAAAAGCAAGCAGTTGAAGAAGAACTAGAGAAAGTAAAATCTTTTTTCTTCCCCCCCCCCCATTTTCATATAATAATGTTATCGTGTACATGCTAATAAGTAAATAATGTTTAGAGTGTAGAAAATATTAGCCTTGGTCACATGAGACAGACTGGAAAGGATCAAAGCATTCACCTCATTTATATATGAATAAAAATATGCTGTCATGAAAAAAATACTTGGGCATTGCAATAGCAGAAGTTGACTTAATAGCATGTAATGCTGTTCAGTATTTTTTTTTTTACCCAAATAACTTGAGCTGAAATAAAAACGAATTGCCTGTGACTCATGAAACTCACGAAAGTTCTGTGCAAGCTAGAATGGCTAAAATGCACATCAAACTCACTTAAATCAGTAAACAAGAACTAAGAAAGGAAGATCTTGAAAAGAGCAGATTATCAGTTCTCATACTATAACAATGTTAATTTAAAGCAATTATACGAATAATTAGATGATAATGAACACGATACAAACTCTCAGGAAAACCTGGTTAAACAGTATAGTTTTTTTAAACAACCAAAGTCCTCCTCCTAGCAACCAAAGTTATGATAGTGTTAAACAAGTGATGTTTCAATCGGTCTTCAAAGTTTTGGCCATCCTAGCCGCAGTTACATGTTTGCTGTCTTGGTGTTTGGCAATCAGCTTGCGCTTATGAAGCTTGCAGCATCCTATGGTCATATGATCTCAATTTGTAACTACCTCTGCCAACTTTCTACAAGCAAAGTCAGTGGGGAATCCAGTAGGGAAGGTTGCAAGTCACTTGGGTAAGTCTCTTCCTACAGTGCACCCTTTCCCAGCCCCTCTGCATTCATGCTACATATCACCTCGTTGTGCTCAGTCACACCTTCACCATCTGAGCATCCTCCCCAAGTTTTGCTGAGCTTGTGCCATATCTCCCCACCATTTGCACACCTTCTTCCACCCAGCATTAGCCATCTCAAGCCATGTGTGTGTGTTGCCACTCTGCCATCCACACACCCTCCTTGTGCCCCCTCTGCCGTCGGGTTGTGTCTCTTTCACCACCTACACACCCTGCTGTACTCTTCCCCAGGCCTTGCTGAACTTATACTACACCTTTCCACATTTGTGTGCCCTCTTACCTGGCACCATCCCAAGTTCTGGCCTGTAAAATATCTTCCCATCAGCCACTCACTTTTCACGATCCTCACATTTGTGCCTCTTTGCCAGTCATGCATCCTCCCTGGCCACTTGCGCACCATTACATGTCCTCCACACCCAGCAGTAACAACCCCAAGCTCTGCTGCACTTGCACTGCATTGCGCCTTCCTGCTTACCTGTTGCCCTTCCTAGTCTCATGTTTATGCCAGTCGTTGCCTGCCACTTATACACTTGCCTGCTCACAGCACACTTTTACTCTGCCTTCCCCAAACCCACACACCCCTTTGCTTCCTTTCCCATCCTATAGTAGTCATTTACCTCCCTGCTGTCTTCCCCAATGATTTTGTTTGGAATCTAATAGGAAGTCATGAGAAGATTCTCACTTAACGACTCCCAAACCTCGTTTAACAGTGGCAGTGGGGACTGCAGAGATCGCCATTACTAAGCAATATGGTTACATTATATTGCGCTTTATGACCGCATTGCTTAGTGACAGAAATTCTGATCCCAGTCACTGCCATAATTCAAGTTCTACCTGTAGAATGTTTCTCTGGTGGACAATAACAGAATCTTTCTTCAGATGTGATAGTCATAATGAAATGATTATCCACCTTCTAATTTTCGCACAGTAATGGTTTGTCAAATCAGGGATTTTACTGGAACATTGTAATCATATCCTGGTTTAAATTCATCTGTCAGGTATACCGTGAAGGTAGAGGAAACGAAGCTGATTATAGAAAACTAGAAGAGCTTTACCAGAGATGTCTGAATGCTGAACGTACAAAAGATGATCTTCATCTTAGTTTGCAAACGGCACAAAACAAAATTAAGCAACTGGAATTGAAGTAAGTAATTAACATATGCTGCAAACTCATATCCATTTTCTTTCCATTTTTATCTCTGGAGATTTTTGATCAGAGAGATTTATTCTCTTGCATTTGTATTGGAATTTTATTTTTAAAGTTTGCACTGATGTGTAATTATTACAAATTTTTGTATAACGGAAATATATCAGTAACAGGAAGGGACCTTTGAGGTCATCTAGTCCAACCCCAAAATATACATTTTGTTTGTTTTATTTACTTCAGTTTATTAAAGTTCAAGGTAAAATTTCCCTCAAAGTATTTAGAAAATAAAAAAAACTAATTAAAATACAAATAAATTGAATTTAGAAAGATGCAGATTTCTTATGTCCTTCCATTCGGCAATTTATTGTGTTTTCTGGCAGGTGGGAAGCTTTGGAGATGGTCTTTATCTGTCTGTTATGAAGCATTTTTTAATGTTTTCCATCTTCTTATGCAAGTAGTTACTGAATTATCTTATAAGGCATGTGGTTTATAAAAAGTGAATCTACAGATATATCACGTTGCTATGTCTATATCTCTTGAAGCTTAGGAGTAACTTGGAAAAAGTATTTCTGAAGTGGGAAAGAATTCAGAAACCTTGACAGTCACCGAGTTAAAAATGAAAATAAAGAAAATGAGATAGCACAAGTATATGTTATGTCTGCTTCCTCTGATTTTCCTTCTCCTCTGTATATTGTTTACTTTGACATTCTGTCTACTCTCTGCAACATGCTTTTTCCCATATTGTTTGTAGCCCTAATTGTCTTTAAGCAGTATACTGGAGGGGTGGACAGTCTCACCAGAAGGTGATAGACAGAGCCAGAATAAAAACTGAGCATGATTTGATTACTTTTACAGATTAATTACATTTAAATATAGTTGAAATAATTACTCTCCAATCAAGTAGTTAATTTCTTCTCTTATAATAAAATTTAAAAATTGGTAGACTTTTAGATATCTCTCAGAGCCATATTAAAGACTTGACTCAACACTTGGAAAGTGAGAGATAATGTTGGAATTCAATGCCAATAGAATGGCCACAAAAAAGTGACAATGTGTCAGTGTTTGTATGCTTTCAAGTCAGCTTTTTCCTCCTTGCGATGCCAGGACTAATCCCTGCAATTTTCTTGGCAAGATTCCTTAAGTGGTTTACAATTGTCTGAGGTAACTCTTCGAAGCTAGCTTTGTGCCTGAGGTGTGATTAGAACAGAACAGAACAGAATAGAATAACAGAGTTGGAAGGGACCTTGGAGGTCTTCTAGTCCACCCCCCTGCTTAGGCAGGAAGCCCTATACCACTTCATACAAATGATTATCCAACATCTTAAAATGCTGTGAGGTATTTGCATATTTCACTGCTACAGTTACTTATGTTTGGTCAAGTGTTGACTCTTCATTGGAAGGGCCTGAAGAAATAATTGGGACAACCCTTTATGTTATCTGGGATTCATCTTTGGCTTGAGACTGAAGAAATAGATAGATAACCTGCTTGTGAAGGGGTATGGTGTTGGTTCCTTCCATATGAGGTGTTGGAGCATTCTGATCTCTTTTCCTTGCTCCTTAATATCTTTATGAAACTACTAGAAGAAGTCATCCATCAGTTTGGGATGAAATATTATCAATATGCTAGTGATACCCAATTATACAAATCACCAGGCTAAATTGGAAATGTGGTAGAGATCATCATCCAGGCTGTAGGCATTATGGTGGTCAAAATAAGCTTAGAAGATGAATATGTCTGAATCCTGACAGGACTACATTTCCACTGAAAAAGCAGGTCTGTAGCTTGGAGGTTGCCCTGGACTCACAGCTGCTACTTGATTTGGAGATAAGACCATAGCTAGGAGCACCTTTGCGTTGCAGAAGGCCTTGAGAACAGTAACTCACATTCATATCATCTCAAGTTAGATTACTAAAAATGTGCTTTATATAGGATTTCCTTTGAAAATGTACTTCGAAACTGAAGTTAGTGTAAAGCGTGGCATCCTACATTCTGGAAAGAGAGAGCCATATCATGGCAGTTTGGTGGGCATTCTATTTTATGATAGGCTTATGGGTACAATTCAAAGTGTTAATTTAAACTATGATATCCTAAATGCCTTGACTCCAGAATTGCTTCTTTAAGTAGAATTAGCCTATCTAGTGCATTCATCTAAAAAAGTTAATGCTTAATACTTTCCTCCATTCAAAAGGTGGGGAAAAACAGAAGTCATGTTTCTGATTGCTGTCCTTCCTTCAGACATTGAACTGATGCCAGCATGATGGCATTCAGTTAGGCAATAGTACAGTCTTTCATAGAACTTTTGACAGTTATTATCACTAGGTTTAGATGTGACATTGGTAATTGTCAACATGTTTTTACAGTTTTATTAATTAATATATGCTCTTTTAAATCTCTAAACTAACTATGCAACTTATACTGGACTATGGTAGCATCGGCACACATTAAATACATTTATGTTCAGTACTTGATGATTCTACTGAGTAAAAAAAAGAAACAAAATGTCAAATATTACTATATTTTATGTAGTCTAAAGTCTATGTGTGATTTCAAGACATGTTTTAAACTGGCTGTAAAAAATGTAATTCATTTTAAGATATGAAGAAGAGAGATGCCGTTGCCAAGAAAATATGTGCAAGCTGCAAAGTATTCTGGATTCTGAAAGGGAGAAATGTGGAGCTATAAGTGAAGAGCGCTTAAAGCTGCAACAAGGGAATGAACAGCTTCAAAAAGAAATGGAAAACTTGAAAAAACTGACAATGGAGGCACAACATACCGCAAAATTAAAGGTATTGTTTTTTATATAATACTTCAGAATTGATGCAAGTTGTTTGGATTTGAATTTGCAAGGAACAAGACAGTATTAGCTCACCTCTTTTAAAAATGAATTCAAATTGACTTTTACAATGATATCAGTCACTTTGACAAAGAATGCAATAAGATTTGTTAGGCATTATCTTTATTTGACTATCTTTTGTAGTTTAGGTTTGCATATATTCATACTTCAATAATAGATAATAGTTGGCTGAAATCATAAAGTCTTTTAGGATAAAGATGTGAGGATGAGCGTTACAAAGATAAACTGGAGTTTCAAATAAAAATGAGCACAGTAAAATATTAAAGATATACTCATCTAGAAATCTATGGATGACCAGGTCCAATGATATTTCTTCAATGGAATTAAATTTATTTAATTGAAGCATACTCAGGGAGGTTATTGATTGCTTGGCGTAAGAAGAAAGTACAGTGCAAAATGTATCTGAAATTAATTGTTTTATCTTGCATTAATTTCCATAATTAAACATCCAATAATTCTTTACTGGTAGAAATTTAGCTTTCAATTGTTGACTTTTAAAGAATAACAATTATTTTTTTAGTATAAGATACTTATTTTTTCTAACAGATAAGTACAATGGAGAATGAACATTTACTAAAAGAACATGGGTTTGAAATTCAACTGAAAGAGATGGAAGATGTAAATCAAAACTCAGTAACTGAGCTTAGACGCCTGTTGATGGCTCAACAAAAAGCAACGAATCGCTGGAAAGAGGAAACAAAGAAAATAACAGAAATAACTGAATCCAGAATAAATAGTCTAAAGTAAGGGTTTTTTTCTTTGACATTTCTAAATAGTCTAGACCACGGGTGTCAAACTCTGGCATCACGTTGCCATCGTGACATTTTGCGACATTTTTTCCCTTTGTGGAGTTGGAGTAGGCGTGGCCTGCACTTGATGCATCCGGCCCATGGGCCACCAGTTTGACACCCCTGATCTAGACATTGTGGATTCATTACAAAAATGAAAAAAAAGCTGAAAATGTTGGCTCCATAGCATTACCAGATACTGTATTTTTCGGAGTATAAAACGTACCTTCCCCCCCCCCCATAAAAGGGGATAAAAATTTAGGTGCATCTTATACACCAAACGTGTATGCCCACCCACTGCTCCCCTCCCCTTTGGCCTCTGCCTCACATCAGTTACCTTCTTGCAAGCAAACATCAAGAAAAAACAGCTCCTTTCAGCTTCAGCACAGGCTAATTAGCACAAGTTGATTGGATCGGCCTCTGACTGTCAGCTGATTTGCTCTCAGCTGTTTTGCACAGGGCTCTGCTGCTTGCTGCAAAGAGGTAAATTGCTGGAGCAGATTTTTTTTTCCCTTGTGCTAATCAAGCTATGCTGAAAACGAAAATGAAAGTAAAGCAGGCTGTTTGCTGTAACGAGGCAAAATTAGGCAGAGGCAGAGGGAGATTTCTTTTTCTTCTTTTCCTCACCAAAAAAGGTAGGTGCGTCTTATACTCCGGTGCGTCTTATATTCCGAAAAATACGGTACTCATTATCTGCTGTCTTCCAAACTTGGAAGAAAAATGGTACTACTTGGAAAAAACAAGCAAAATAACTGTTAGATCTTACCTCAGGAGACAGAGTAGGCAGAGTTGAAGTGTTGCTTTCTGGAAGGAGGTACAGGTAGTCCTCGACTGACGACCACAGTTGAGTCCAACATTTTTGTTGCTATGTGAAACATTTGTTAAATGAATTTTGCCCCATTTAACAACCTTTCTTACCACAGTTGTTAAGTGAATCTGGCTTCCCCCTTGATTTGTCAGAAGGTCACAGAAGTTGATCACATGACCCTGGGACGATGCAACCATCATAAATACGAGTCAGTTGCCAAGTATCTGAATTTTGATCATATGCTCTTGGGGTTGCTGCAATGGAAATAAGTGTGAAAAATGGTCATAAGTCACTTTTCAGTGCCGTTCTAACTTTGAACAGTCATTAAATGAACTGCTGTAAGTTGTGGACTACTTGTAATTGCCCATAGATTTTGAGGATGACTAAGGAATGAATTAAAAAAGAAATTCTACATAAGGTGTTACAGAAGAGTTCAGATTGGTTAACTCTATTCATGTTAAGTTTGTACCTTGTCTTTGTTTTATAAATTTTATACAGTCATCTTGGATCAAAATGTCCATTTTTGAGCCAGGCTAACAGCTTGAGCAATTAATATTGACAAGTACTTTTTGCATAGTAGAAAAAGACATGCAGAGAGAAACAAGAAAGAAAGGAGAATTACTTTCGTAGAAAAAAATATTTGAATGAAAAAAAAGAAAATATTATTAATTCAGGAAGTTCCATTAGCCTAATTTGCTAGTCTATCCTTAATTTACTTATCTAGTATCTGTCTGAAAGTTATGTGAACTTGAAAATAAACACAAGCATCAAAAATAAAATACACATTGAAATATATATAGTTGAAAAACTTCAGGCTTTAAAATAACATTTTACAGAGATTTTAAGCTATTTTACAGTATTAACTCTCCAAGGGAATGTCTTGAAGTGTTTTAGGTTGCTCAGTTATGCTGATTCAGTGTATTCTAATTATGTGTTCTCCTAATGCTGAAAGGTGACCTCTGTGCTTTAAATTTATTAAAATATTTCACTTTAGTAATGATCATGCTGAGAACCACACTGAAAGCTAATTGGGTGAAAAGCAGGTTAAAAATGCTGAATATAAATGCAAGCAGTTACTTTAAAGCTTCAAATTGCCTTTCAAGGACTCTCAGATACCTTAATGGCATGTCTGTAGTTATAATCGCAAATTACAAACAAGCTTATTCCTGAATTTACCAATTATAAAAACACTGATTTTAGGGACCATCAGCTGACTAAAGAAATAAATGATAAGTTAAGTGAACAGTTCATGTAACTCAGGGATGTCAAACTCACGTTGTCACGGCGTCATGTGACATATCGGGACTTTTCCCCCCTTCACTAAACCACTCGGGGGTAGGGCCAGCACGTGACGCATCCAGCCTGCAGGCCGCGAGTTTGACACCCCTGATGTAACTGGAAGCTTTTTCAAAAACAAAAATCCACATGTTCAGAATTACTGATTAATACTGTTGACATACAAGTTCCCTCGTATCCATTTGACTAACTTTAATTAGTATTTTGAATACAGTAAATCAGTCACAAGTTGAAATGATCTTATTTTAAATTCAGCCTGTGCCTTTGTATTACTAATTTTTCCATTTTACAAAATACTTGTGGAATAGTAAAACAATTCATTAGGTATGAGCTGAAACAATGTTTTTTTACATACTTAAATAAATTGCATCATATTAGTGGGCTTCTGATTCATAAAATGTATTTATTTTAACTGAAATTATGTAACAACCAATTGTACCATTTATTTTAAATTATTTAAGAATGTTAACAGGATAAGAAACAGCTGCAGATATTGAAGATCTACAAAATATATAATTACTATGCATAACTGAATAGCATAACTGAATAACTGAAAAACATCTGGCACATACTTTCTATGTCATATGAGAATTTTGCATTAAACCTCACTAGCTTATATATTATTTCTTCTACTTTACTGTTACACAGTCTATCTTTTATTTCATTTTCAGTTTTTGAAATGCAAGTTAATTCTAGCCTACTTTTGGATTAATTAATGTTGGGATAGAAATACACACACATACACACACAGGACTCATAGTTTTTTATGCATTATTATGTACAATGTTTTGAAATGTTTTAGTAGTTGAAAACTGCAAATTATAAAAGATTGGGTAAGGCTTATATAGGTAAGGAAATTTCATTATTGGGCTGTCTTGGTTCTTCAGGGCATAGCTATATGGAGAACATACATGAAAAATGGAGGATTATTAAATCTTTACAGAATTATTTATTTATTTATTCTTTCTGTCCCAAACAAGTGGAGTGGAGAGTGGAATGGGAATGGGCTTCCATAAGTAAAATGAAGAAACAGCCAATTGGACAGAGGATTTCCCACCGTTATATAATGCTGTCATAGCATATTACTATAGGGGGGAAAAAACCACAATATTAGTATTTAAGTGAAACAGAGGTGGGACATAGAAGCAATAATTATTGCAGGTATGATTTTTAAAAAAGAGAAAAGAATGTGATGGAACTGATGACTTCAGGTGTTCCTTAACCCAGAATGTTTTACCATATGAATGTTCAGATTAAATCCTCTCCATATCATCCATTGTTCAGGAAGAGAGGGAAAGGACTTTATTATCCTAAGTTCGTCTGGAAAATATACTTACTACAAATGGCTTCACAAGTTCACTGGTTTTCATTAATGAGTTTGTTTGATCTTATGTGGCAGAACCGAGCTGAGTCGTCAAAAGCTTCACACCCAAGATTTATTTTACCAACTGGAAAGAGCAAATGAAAAGGTTATTGAGGTAATATCATTAATATGATCCAAATGTTATGCTTCAGCTATAAGGACAGTTCTATTTGAATATTACTGTCATTTTGATTGGAGCTGTTCTGACCCAGAGACACATGCTTTTTCTAATATCACACACTGGAAAAATGTTAGAAATGGCTAGTAATTTTACTGCTGTTTATACATTAAAATGTGTATCCTGGATGAAGTTTTTTACTAATACCTATCTGTAATTTATCCTTTCATCCTGTTGTATTTCATTGTTCTGCTATTATACAGACAAATGTAAATTTCATTTTTCATTTAAATGTTCATTTTTCTGCAGTTACACAGACATTTTAATAATTATCTTAATCATCTGGTTAAAAAAAAAGTTCATTCTTTATCCTGATAAAAATAAAACTACCTTATAAACAAACGCCTTCTAAATCCTTCTGTGCTGCCTCCTGGTAATGGAGGGGTGTTTCTGCCAAGTGATTATAATCCCATCGGGGTTCCCAAGGCGTGAAGCTCATCTCAGTAAAAGCTAGCAGGCATCTGTAATCAGCAATAGAGGAAGATGCTGAAGGCAGGTGACTATTTTAGTGACAACATCAAAGGCATCGTTTGCTACTATATTAAGAAAACCATATAAAAAATCCCTTAGACATCAGTGAACTGAAATAGATTGCAACTGAACATTTTTCAATCAGAAGATAATAGTCTTTTATGTCAATCTCTCAAGTTGACCAAACAAGAAAAATAACAAGATGTGCACAATTTATTGTAAGGCTTCAGTAACAACTTTCCAAACTGACTTGATACTGCATGGAGCGGCATGTCTATACTTTGTGGTTTTATATTGTTCTTTAGCAATTGTTTTTTTTTTCAAAGTCTATTTGCAATTTCTGTTACAAATTTTACATTTGTAATAAGTGATTTCATTTATACAGAGCGAAAAATTAATGAGGGAATATCAAGAAAAAGTCAACCGACTTCAAAGTCGACTAAATCAGGCAGAAGAGAGGGCAACTACAGCAACTCAACAGGTATCTAAATTAAATTGGTCCAGTTAAATGAATAAAGAGCTCAGTCTTTATTTTTAAAAAAGAGAAATATACTTTATGTAATGATTACTGCAGCTGTTGAAATAAATGCATATATTGTATGTAATTGTATATATGCATGATAAGGCCTTGTAGATATAATTTTTGTACTTGCATTGTTTTCTCCTTTTTATATTAGTTTTCTGTTATATGGAAATAAATAAAGGCAAAACATTTTAAATACAGAATTAGGTATACTAAAAGGAAATGTCTGTCTAGAAACTTGGAATAGGTTTCAAGAACTAACATAAAATTACAACTTAAATCATGTAGAAATTTCAACTTTAGCAAATTATATGTGGAAATAGGTTTACTTAGCACAACCATTCTTTCAAATCAATTGGTTTGAAAGGTAATTTGGCAAGTAAAATATAAGAATGCAATATAGAAACTGTTAACATTAATACATTGGTCTCTTACAACTGGAGACTTCTGTATTTCACTTGTAGGATCAGATCTATATGTATAATTCATAATGGGATAAACAAGTTGTGCCATTCAGAAGTTGGACTTTTAACCACTAATCACTATAGCTGATATAAATTGGAATTCACTTATATCTGTAAGGTCATTCCTCAGAAAGTAATTCCTTCCTCTCACATAAAAAGTTTTAAGTAAGCTACTAATGAAATTGCAAGTCAGAGAACATTTAATGTGTTCATAATAATGGTGGATGAGAAAAAACTTTACATAGGAAGAAAATAATTTTTGTAAGTTATGTCTATTTCAGGTTGTATTGTCATCTAATTTGTTTAAAAGAACCAGTGAAGAAAGAAACTAATCCTTGTTTGTGTGTTTGTAATTACAGCTCAGTGCCATAACATTGCAGAAGAAAAAGGCCGCCTACTTGATAGAGCAAAAAGAAATGTAAAGTAATATGTCCTCTCATCTATATATATATAAAAGTGAAAACCCCTCAGGCTGTAATCATGAAATCTCCAGAACCGTAAAGCCTACAAACTTGAAATTTGCCATGTATGTTCTTCTTGGCCTCTAGGTGCTCACTAAGAAATGATTTTTCAAAATGTCCATCAGAGCATTAGTATTTCCTATATTATTATTAACATACTCTGATGCTAAGGAGTTCTATTCCCCCTTCCCACCTCAAAAGAGATCTGTTCCAAATGCAAAACACAAGCAGAGGAAAAGAGTTTCACTTTCAGTTTTACTTTCACAGCAGCAAGCAGCTTTACTACAGAACAGTTGAGCTAAGCCACGCCCAGCCTCCTTCCTGTCTCCTTGCTCACACAGCAAATACTGTTTGAGTTTCCAAACACCCCTCAACTCTCTCACACAGTGACAGGATGTTAGCCAGATGAATGGATGCTGCGGGCTGGGACATTCTACTCCCCCTCCCCCTCTGTTCCAACTCCCAGTTGCATTATATTAACACACACTGATGCTACAAAGTTACACATTCTACATTAAGTTTCAGGCTGTAAGTGTCAATTTATTAAGCCTGAGCACATAGTTTCGTAGCGAACCACAGGTGTCTAACCTGTACAGGTTGCCTAAGAAAAGTACCTTTGGAGCCTTAGAACGTATCATGTAGAATATTTTCCAGATAATACTTCATTTCTTTATAAAATGGGCATTGGTCTTACCTTAAATGCCAGATTTCTTGAGTGGGGTGACATTGTCCAGATGAGGGTTGTATCAGTCGGATCTGATGCTGGCTGAGTCATAATTTTTGACCACTCCCCTTGCTCCGCCCCTTTCATGCTCAGTTTTGACGAAGGAAGGCCACCAGAAGTATCTCCAACAGGAACCACCATTATCAGGAGGAAGTAAATCGGTCCAACGGGACAACTGGAAAAAAACTACTGAACAAGAACAATAAACTGTACAGGCACTGAGACAGAGGGAGGGGCTGGACAATGTCACCCCACTCAAGAAATCTGGCATTTAAGGTAAGACCAATGCCCAATTTCCTTGATGAGGGTGTGACATTGTCCAGATGAGGGACATACCAAAGATTTGGCTGTCTCAAGGGCGGGATGTCGAAGGGCCTGGAGAGACCCTCGCACGATGCACCTGCTGCAAAACCCTCCTGCCAAATGACGCTTCAGCAGAAGCAAAGGTATCTATCTTGTAATGACGAATAAATGGCGAGGGGGTAGACCAGGTGGCTGCCCTACATACCTCCTCAAGGGAGGCCTGAGTCGCCCAAGCTGCTGAGGTAGCAGCACTCCTAGTGGAGTGGGCAGTAATGCTATTGGGAACAGGAATCGCCTGGGCCTGATATGCCGAGGCGATGCAAGCCCTGATCCATCTACCAATTGTGGCAGAAGAGACTTTGAGCCCTAGGGAGCCTGGCAAAAAGGAAACAAACAAAGCCTCTGACTTCCTGAAGGGAGCAGTCCTTTTGATATAAATCTTTAGGGCCCTCCGTACATCTAAGGTATGCCACCTTCGTTCCAAGGCATGAGAGGGCCGGGGACAGAAATTGGGCAAAATAACCTCTTGGGCCCTGTGAAAGGGGGAATTAACCTTGGGAATAAAGGAAGGGTCCAATCTCAAAATAACTGTGTCCGGCCGGAAAACACAGAGATCCTCCCTAACTGAGAGGGCTGCCAGCTCCGAAATGCGACGGGCTGAAGTTATGGCTATAAGGAAAACCACCTTAAGGGTGAGAAAGCGAAGGTGAACCGTGCGGAGGGGTTCAAAGGGAGTCTCAGTTAAAGCGTTA
Source organism: Pantherophis guttatus (assembly GCF_059756535.1). Classification (NCBI taxonomy): domain Eukaryota; kingdom Metazoa; phylum Chordata; class Lepidosauria; order Squamata; family Colubridae; genus Pantherophis; species Pantherophis guttatus. Next base: position 36,522,093 of record NC_142070.1, read on the forward strand.
AGGACCTTGGGCAAATCCCAAGTAGGGTATCTATGAATCGAGGAGGGCCGCAAGAGCCTGGCTCCTCGCAGGAACTTTTTTATCACAGGGTGCTGAGTGAGTGGTCGGCCGGATGGACTGGACAAGGCCGTAGACAGAGCCGCCACATGTCTCCGAAGGGTACTATGGGCCAGACCACGGTCAAACCCATCTCTGAGGAACTCCAAGATCTGGGCAGGTGAGGCTGAAACAGGATCTATCTGCCGGGAACGGCACCACCTATAAAAGGCGAGCCAGGAGATATTGTAGAGTCTGACTGTGGATTTACGTCTGCAGGCTCGAACAATGTGAATCACCCTATCTGAATAATTGTCCTGCCTTAGACGGGCCCCTTCAAGCGCCATGCAGTCAGTTGGAGCCACTGAGGGTCCGGATGAAGAAGGTTCCCCTGACGCAGTACAATCTCGTCTGGTGGAATCCTCCAAGGGTGAAATGTGGAGAGACTGACCAGGTCTGCAAACCACGGACGGCGTGGCCAGTGGGGAGCCACGAGGATAATTTCTGCTCTGTCGGCGATGACCTTCCGAATCAGGGCCGGAATCAGAGGCAGCGGCGGAAAAGCGTAGTGAAGACCTGGCGGCCAGGTGAGACGGAGAGCGTTGACCCCTTCCGCCCCTGGCGTCGGGAACCTCGAGAAGAAGCGAGGAAGCTGATTGTTCAGGTGTGTGGCGAAGAGATCTATGGCTGGGATGCCGAACCTGTTGCAAATCTGATGAAATATGTCGGGATGAATCTGCCACTCGCTGTTGTCCACCTCTGTCCTGCTCAGGAAATCCGCCTGTGTGTTTTCCGACCCCGCAATGTGGTCCGCTCTGATGGAGAGGAGGTGTTGTTCTGCCCACTTGCCCAGGCGAAATGATTCCTCCATGAGGCGCTTTGAGTGGGTGCCCCCTTGACGGTTGACATGTGCCTTCGCCGCCATATTGTCTGTCAACACCAGAACATGACGGTGTTGCACAAACCGGTGAAAGTGCGTGAGAGCGAGACGAATGGCCTTCAGCTCCAGCCAGTTGATAGGGTTGGCGAGGTCTGATGCAGACCAACGGCCCTGAGCCACGTGTGATGCAAGATGAGCCCCCCATCCGTGAAGGCTGGCATCTGTAGTGAGTACAAGTCGGTCGTGATTCATGAAGAGACACCCCTTGTCGAGAGAAGGCGATGTCCACCAACCTAGCGATCGCCTGACTGAGAGTGGAACTTTGACTGTTGACATGGTGTGAGCTTGGCGTTTCTTTTGAAAAGGAAGCAGGAACCACTGCAAGTGGCGAGCGTGAAGGTGTGCCCATGGGACGATCTGGACGCAGGAGACCATCTTGCCTAAGAGCTTGGATAGAGTGGCCAATGGAACTGATGGAGTTCTGCGAATGAGAGCTACTAGGTCCCTGATGTCTGACCGTCGTTCCAAGGTTAGGTAGACGGTCCCCTGGGCTGCGTCTATGATGGCGCCAAGATGGGTGATCCTGGTGACTGGCACTAACTGACTTTTTTTGTAGTTGACCAAGAACCCATGGTCGTTCAGGGTTTGAATCGTGAGGTGTAGGTCGTGTAAGGCTTGCTCTTGAGAGTGAGCCTGAATCAGAATATCGTCCAGGTAAGCCTGGATCCTTACCGGTTGTTGTCTCAGGTGAGCCGCCACCACCGCCAGGACCTTTGTGAAGACCCTTGGTGCAGATGCCAGTCCGAAGGGAAGAGCCCGGTATTGAAAATGCTTTCCTGCATAGCTGAATCGGAGATACTGTCGATGCTTTGGCAGGATGGGAATGTGAAGATAAGCCTCCATGAGGTCTATGGAAACTAGAAAATCGTTGGGACGAATCCCTTGAAGAATAGAGGTTAGTGAACACATTTTGAATCTGCGATACACTATGTATGAGTTGAGATTTTTTAAGTCCAGAATGGCTCTCCACCCCCCTGACCGCTTTGGAACTACGAACAGGATGGAATAATACCCCTGTTTCCATTGATCGTGGGGGACCTCCTCTATGGCGTGAATCTGTAGTAGGTGCTGAACTGCTTGGTTCATTAATTGACATCTGGATTCGCTTTTGGAAGTTGGACATTGAAGAAAGCGGGTTGGAGGCCTGGAGAGAAATTCCAGGGGGAGGCCGAATTTCACAACTGAAAGAACCCAAAGGTCTGAAGATGACCTTTCCCACCTGTCCGCAAAGAGGGACAGGCGACCCCCTACTGGAGGATTTGGTAGTGAGTCACTTACGACTGCGGGACTGGCGGAAACCAGAACCCCGAAAGGACCGTTTGGGCTGGAATTGTCTGCTCCTGTCCCGAAAATATTGACGGTCCGAGGATCGATAGGATCCCTGAAGATATTCCTGCCTGGAGGGGCCTCCCTGGGGGTAGGAACGAAAGGAAGGCCTTCTGTAATATGGAGAGGGTCTTCCTTCAGCCCGTTTGTATGTTGAGGGCAAAATTTTTCGCTTATCCCGTGTCTCTACAAGAAGGGGTTCAAGTGAGTCCCCAAATAGTTTGTTTGCAGAATATGGAGCTGCAGCCAAGCGCCATTTGGCCTTAAGGTCAGCAGGCCATTGGCGAAGCCAGAGCATCCTGCGGGCTGAAACTGTAGAGGCTAAAGCTCTGGATGCAAATTTGGCTGAATTCAAGGTTGCATCAGCCGAAAATTGAGTGGCAGCAATGATTTTATTAATATCCTGATGAAGGCGAACCTCACTGGGGGGTACCCTTGCCTGTAACTGTTGAAGCCAAAGGATGGTAGTTCTATTAAAAAATGAGGCTGATGAAGCTGATTGAATTGCCCATGCCGAGGCCTGATGGTTCTTTTTAAACAGAAATTCTAACTTTTTGTCTTCTGGCCTTAGACCTTCAGAAGTATCCCCAGTTACGTATGAAGAAGAAGAGGAAAGGGCCGCTACAGGGCTGTCTACAGGTGGAACTTGCAAGAGTTGAGCAAACTTTGGAGCAACAGCATAATATTTCTTATCTGAACCATGTGCAGGTGCCATGGTTGCAGGCCCAGCCCACTGTTTCTTTACCACGTCTATGAACAGTTGTGGAGTTGGTACATAACAAAGTTCAGGGGGGGGTTCAGAAAAAGGTCCCTGTAGTCCACCCTTTTGAGCCTCCTGCATCTCTTGAAAATATTCATCTTCCTTTAAGGCGGCTGTTAAGCGAGCCTTATGCAATAAAGACTTGAATTTATTGGGGGGAAATAATCCTGTAAAGGCAGGTTGATCTTGGATTATCCCCTCATCATCTGATAGGTCAGAATGTCTCTCTTCCTCAAGCACAAAGGCTTCACTAACTCTGGAGGCTGCAGGAGAATGAGAGCCAGTAAGACTGACTGCAGGAGAAATTCTAATACGGGCAGATCGCTCTGAAATAGCAGAGCCAGAGTGGTGACCATGAATATTGGCTGCCATTCTAGAAGCAATGGCCTGTTCAATCAGAATTCTCAATCCTTCTGGCACATTTTTTAAAGGATCTTCGGGGGTTAGCACAGGCATAGAGGATTCACCTGTTGAAGCAGCTGCAGCTGCATGCCCACCAAATACAGGAGTTGCAGGGGTCATTAATTGACTTGCAAAGGGGTTTTGCAAATTGCTTTGGTCTTGTTGAAGAACATTACCCTCTCCCTCCGAAGACCAGGCCTGGCTAACAGTTGAAATGGGAGGAGGGGGGGTAGATGGGGGGGGGGGTCCCCTTACCAGGCTCAGTTGCAGGCACTTCACTAGCTTGCTTTTCTAGAGATTTATGCCTCTTTGTTAAATCCTTCTCCTCAGGCTTAGAAAGGTGCTTACGTTTGGAAGTTGATTTCTTCCCAGTGTACATAGTATTTTCCTCCCCATGGGAAGAGCGATCTGCCATCTTTAGTATACTCACTGCGACCACGATGTCGACTGGAGAAATAGCTTTTGGTTTCAGTTTCGCCACGTTGAAATTTGAGATGGCAACGACTCTGGCGTTAAGCACGATGGCTGCCAGGTCACACTTGAGCAGGAGGAAACTCTGCTCTGGAGGTATCTGTCTAGTCAAGCCTAGAAACGGACCTCCTCAGCGCCCCCACAGCCACGAAGAGAAAAAATAAAAAATACTGGCTGGAAATGCCACAGGGAGAGGCAAGAAGAAGCTTGCTGCCCCCCCCAAACTTGCAGACTCGTTGGTGGCAAAGCGGCAAAAAACTCCTTTTAAAATTGCCGCGGCGCTTCAATTAACCGCTCTACAGCTGATCAGCGGTTTTGGGATCACTGTAGCGTGGGCGGCGGCCCGATTTGGCGATTTCCCTTAAAATTAGGGAATCGCTATTATTGTTGGTGGTATTGTGGTCTAGGGCCCCTTAAACAATCGTTGGTGGGATAGATCAAAAAAAATCCCCCCCAAAAAAGACAGGAAAAAGAAAAAGGAAAAAAGTTCCCTTTTAAAATGGGGCTTTCAAAATGGCCGCCGCCAGGAGCGAAGCAAAGCCTGGCAGCTTAGGACGCTCTAGCAAGGCAAAACCGGCAGGCTACAATAGAAGGGGGGAAAAAAAATATATATATATATAGCCTGGTAGACCGGTACCTTAGGAAAATTTAAAGGGGAAGTAACAATTTTAAACTAGAGAAATAAAAAGGTGGTCAAAAAGACTTACAATTCTGTGATATTGAACAGACCTGGGCTGTATAGCCAGATCTGTAGGAGATGTTTCTCTCAGGCCGACTGAGTCTAAACTGAGCATGAAAGGGGCGGAGCAAGGGGAGTGGTCAAAAATTATGACTCAGCCAGCATCAGATCCGACTGATACAACCCTCATCTGGACAATGTCACACCCTCATCAAGGAAATCAAATGTATTTTTTCCTATTCACAACAAACATTAAACAGACAGCTGAGAAAATTGTAAAACAAATTCTACAAAATTTAGTTTTGAAAATTAGAATTATACACTGTTGAGTTGGATTTTTCTAATCTATACAACTGATTTACTAGTTATTTAACTCTCAGTTGTTGATATGTGAAGTATTGATCTGAAAATAATTTTCTATCCACTCATACAATATTGCTGAATTGCTACCTAGCATCAATGTTCCTTACCTCTTTGAAAAGTACACAGAGTTGGGTTATCAGATATACAATTAATAAAGCTAATTCTTACTTGGCATTTAAATTACTGAAAAAGTAGAAATCCCAATTATAGCAATTGTTTTGCTGTACATAACAATAATTAGAATATTATCACATCATAACATATAGACTAAATTATATTATCTTGGAAAGTTCATGATTTCTCAAGATGGAAAAGTCTAATGTATATTTGAAACTCCTTTGGTTAGGTACAAGGAATACATGAAAAAGAAAAAAATATATTTTGTTTAGAGCTAGATAAAATAAGGTCAGACCGGGCAGTGCTCAGAGAAATTGAAAAAAACAAACAAACAAACAAACCCAAGAGTTACATCTCAGACTCTACAGGCATCAGTTAACATACTAAATGTTGGAAGTTCATAACACTACAATTAGAAAAAGACTAAAGAAGTATGGTTTGTTTGGAAGGGTTGTCAGGACAAAGCCTCTTCTCACGAAAAAGAACATGGCAGCATGACTTAGGTTGCAAAGTTGCATCTGAACAAATCACAAGACTTCTGGAACACAGATGAGACCAAAGTGTAGATGTTTGGCCATAATGCAAGTGCCACATTTGGCAAAAACCATATATAGCAAATTAGCACAAACATCTCATACAATCATCAAGCATGGTAGTGGAAGGGGGATGATTTGGGCTTGTTTTTCAATCACAAGACCTGAGCACCTTGCAGTCATTGAGTTGACCATGAACTCCTCTGAATATCAAAGTATTCTAAGTTAAATAATAGACTGGCTATCTGACAGTTAAAGCTTGGCCAACATTAGATCATGCAAACAGGACAATAATTCCAAGCACACCAGCAAATCTACAACAGAATGGCTGAAAAAGAAAAAAAGCAAGATGTTACAATGGCCCAGCCAAAGTCCAGACCTCAACCGACTTCAGTGCTGTAGTGGAACCTCAAGAGAGCTGTGCACAGATGCCCACAAATCTCAATGAACTAAAGCAATGTTGTAAAGAAGAGTGGGCCAAAATTCTATCACAATGGTGTGAGAAACTGATAAAGTCATACAGAAAACAATTACCCCAAGTTATTGCTGCTACATGTGGTTCTACAAGCTATTGAATCATAAGGTGTATTTAATTTTTCACACATGGCTTCCATTTTGGCTTCTTGTAAAATAAATGATAGCATGGTGTAATAAGTCCTATGTTGTTGTTCATTTGAGGTTGTATTTATCTACATTTAAGAACAGCTAAGGACCAGATGATGATGATTATGCCCCGATACATAAAACCATAGAACTCAGTGAGGGTGCTCTTTCTTTTTAATGACACTAGGTATCTGGGAAAGGTTGTCTACATTATTTTCGTTACCTTGAGACCATTAGTAATGGCAATTAGTCATAGGCCAACCAGTGAACTCATTATTCCAGCATTACTGAAAAAGCCATCTTTGTATTTGGACTGCTGTCTAAAAACTCAATATAAGGGCTTCAAAATATAGTATGGTTCAAGAACTAACGTGCAGATATAACTTTCGACTTTGCAACCTAACCTGAAACCTCTCCAGCTTATCACTGCAATCCAGTGTATGCATAGTAGCAAAATCCAACTTGCTTCTCTTGGCCCAAATAGACATGAATGGAAGTTGACCCTATCAATTCTGTGTACTTTAGAATATAGCAGTAATAAGTTAATGTGTTTTTTTTCATTTTATGGTTTGCCATCTGATTAAAAAAAAATCAGTTTTCATAATGCAGAGAAATGGAGTTCTTCAACATGCTTTAGGACTGACAATTTTTAACCTGTTTATAACTTGCTAATGAATTGGATAAATTTGTGGATAATACTAAACAAATCAAGTTAATAAAAAAAACCCAAAAGTAATTGAGAAAGGCTCCAGAATGATTTCTTTAAACTGGTTAAATGAGAAGGATCAATTTAATAAAAGGTAAAATAGGTTTGTGAATGAAATAGAAAATGCATTTTATTTCTAATTTCAAAACATAACTTTGTTTCGGGAAAATGTTGTTTGGTCATGGGAAAGAATCGCAGTTCAGATCACGCCTCTTAAGCTGCAAAAAATTGAAATTACTAGTGTAATGGTTTTCTGAGCGTTTACAGCCCAGATCTTATAAATGATTTGTTCTAGAAGTATAGGTATTTTAATTCAGTGGAATGTATCTGGCTGTTTATTTTTCTTCCTCATGCAAGACAATGTTTTCAATCAATTATTTACTGCAGGACAGGACATGTTCACAGGAAATATTAATTTGACTCGGCCTGTTATGAAGTTACCATTTTTAATAAATCCCTTTTTCTGAATTTTTGTTATCTAAATTAGCTTTGCAGACAACCAGGAACAAGGATTAGCTCCGTCTGCCCAAATATTTAAAACTTTAGCTGCATATTTATCCTGCCTGGCTGATCTTACCTCCACCCCCTCTAATTTTTGTGGCAGAATGAACAAGCAAGTTGGACAAGAAGAAAGAGAAATATCTTGAAGTCCTAGAGGATACCCAAGAAAATATCAACTAAATGTTCAGCAGCTGTGAGAAAAGCAGATACCATGCTTGAGATTGTTAAGGAAGGAATTCAAAATAAAAACAACAGTGTTGTAAATCCAAATCTATGGTATGTCTTAATCTGGAATGCTATTTAGAATTCTGGGCACATTGAAGAAAGATATAACAACGTTGAAAAAAGGGCAGAAGGTGGGAACTAAAACGATTGGGGGATGAAATACCCTACAAGAAAAGTCTAGAATGATTAGAACATTCTTAGCTTATGGGGGAGGGGGAGGAACACAAGTAGAACATGACTGTACAAAATCATGCATAGCACAGAGATGGCAGACAGGAGCAGTTTTATTCCTTCCCACAAAGCACAGCACTTCCCACCGTAACTATCTTCACACTTGCCAAACTTCTTCCAAGGTAGTCAGAGCTAAACTGGATGACTTTATGTGGATATTCAAGCTTATTTTGAAATGCCAATTACTAGGGGAATCAACAATGAGAATGTCCCTATCCAGCTTACTGAGATCCCAAGGGATACATCTTTGGCTCCTAGGAGAAACAAAAGGCTGAAATGAAATGGGCCTTGGCCTAATCCAGCAAGATTGAATTTATTCATTCATTTATCAAATTTAGACACCGCCCATCAACCTAATCAAGTGAGTTTTTATAAATGTGGTTTCTGTCAGCTCATCTCCAATCTCGCCTTGTAATTAGCAACATGGATAGAACCAGAACCTTTCTGATTTGCTAATCCTGGAGGTTTAAAAAAAATTAAAACCTTGTAATTCAAAAAAGAAACCAGCAAAGTAATCACACTTCAACAATGTAGTTTGGGACATCCTTGTTTCACTCCAAGCTTTTAAGTAGCATTGGGGGGATATATCCTTTGATTCTAAGGGAATACATGTACAGCATTACAGATTATCCACAGAAAACTATTAAACTCTCTAACTTAATAAAATCTACACATTACTTAGGAATTTGGTTAAAGACCTCTAGGGATTTCAGAAATCAAGCATATTATGAACAACATCAGTCACCAATGAATCATTCAATATTACAGAAGGGAAGTGAGAAATGAAACAGATGGAAGAAATGGCATGCTATTCAAAGCAGTTAGATATGCTAATAGATAAAGGAGAATGTAAGAGTAGAAAAAGGGAAATCCTCTGTAGTGGTTTAAAGCCACAAATACACAAGTGTTATATATGCCATCATTCCATTAAGACTTATATTAGGAAACATACAATTAAAGATGTTGAATCCATCACTGATTAATTTGAGTTAACCTGAATATTTCCTGAGATTTACCGATTTAACATTGTCAAATGAGTATAAATACAGATATCAGACCAGAACACTTAAGTGTATTGCAAAATGTACAGCATTTATTCACATACAGACAAAGGCACAATTCTACTAAATATTTTAACAAAAAATACAGCCATCTTCAACTAGGTCTTTATAAATACTTCAAAAAGGGAGGAAAATAAATACAGGATTGGGCCATGTAATATAAAATAGTCATCTCTACATATACTTTATTTCTATTTGTTTTATCATCATGCACCTGTTTTCAAATTGGAGCAAAATGGACACCAAAGCTAGGCACATAGTGAAAAAATCCTCTGTACAAGGTTTTACAAATGTAGTAAGATCTTTTTTACCCAATTTATGTAAAATAATCAAGATTTTGTACATATGAGAGATCTCTCATTAGTTTAGACTGGCACGTATGTGTGTGGGTGTCCAGGATCAAACAGACAGCATTCCAGTCAACATTACTAAAATGTTTATTACCCTATATTTCAATGTAGTACACCAAGTATAATCATATTTCTTGGGCAATCTGCATAAGTAAAATGTGGAACTAACAAGAAATCTCCATTGTTTTCTTATCAATGAAAAGAATGTAGTGGTAGTAAAGAATATGGTTTTATTTATAAATTTTCATGTATTGAGTGTTATATATAGTATGAAACAACTGGTCATACTGATTTTACCTACTTCTGTAGTTGGAAGATGCGGATAGGGGAAACGCACTATTTTTTCTTCTTTTGTTATTAATTTTTGGTTCAGCATTAATCAAAACATCAGAAAGCTTATTAACCTAAATACGGTGGGGAAAACAGATAAGGCATTCTTTCTGCACAAATGCTAACATTCCTAATAGTGCAAATGTAATCTGATACCTCTTTCAAAATTGATCATAACATTGATGATGTTTATTTAACATCAAATTTACTTCTATGGCTTGATGAAAAACTCCGTTGGGCAGGTTAACCAATATTTCACTTAAACCTCACCTGAAACACTTATTGTACTGAATAATGAATTAATCACATCCCTCTTATATTTAACAAGAACATGCCTGCTTTTAAAGTAGCAAACCTTGCTATATACCTGTAATATATGGGTAGTTCAATCAAAAGCAATAAAGCCGTATCTTCTTTCCAGTAGCTTTCTAAAATGGTAGCTAAAAATGTTTAGATCGTAGTCTTAACCTGCTTGTTAATTCTATCCATCCTGACTCAAAGGCTATGCATGGACTACTCTTAACAATACAGCGCTCTCTGTAGGAAGGGGGATGAGGAATAATGTTCTTTCTTTTAAATCTGAATAATTTTCTTGACAATGAAGCAAGCTGCAAAAAAAAAAAAAAAAAACCTGCCTATATAAAGTTATGTTAAAGCATTGGAACTCCAGTGTACCAATAGCCATCACTGGAACTACAGCTATTATATACACATTGAGCCTAAGATCAGAAAATAATGATCTCATGAAATGTATCAATTTCACAACCTCCTTATCGTTCATGCATAAGTCCCATTTCAGTTTCCCATTCAGTTCTAACCACAGCATCCAGGGATATTTGAATTTGATAGGCCAAGTTAAAAAATGGCCTTTCAAAGGCTGTATTTTTTATTTTAATGGAAGCCGATTACTCATATATTAAACTATGATTAGCACCAAGCTAGATACTGAAAGTGGAGGTGAAAGATAAATGAAGGGAAAACTGAATTTGTAGCTTATTTTCAAATCATAGTTTTGTTTTCTTGGGATTACTACTGCTGCTTTGGAAGTAAACGGGAATACGATCTGATGCATGTTCCCAAGTTATAGAATCAGTGGATTGGTAATTTAGAATTCATGGGATCACATACAATATTTCTTTATCCAAAAATTAGGACTGTAAGAAAACTATTTTGCAAACCTCCTCAAATACAATGTATTATTGATGATCAGTGACTTGCATAGCAAGATGAAACAGTAGCACTCTAGTTTTCAGTTGAAACCTCTGGAAGACTTGAGTCAAATTGCCAGGTTCCAACATTTGCTTTAAATATAGTAAGTAAAAACTAACGATGATGGACTGAGAGGAGTGTTGCCAAAACAAAATACCTACTGCTCCTTACATTTCTTGTAACCTCATTATCTCTGGTATTGTTTATATCCAAGTTGCGTCCCAAAAGTTGTAATTGTCTAAAACTACCTTTGTGTCTCACAAATGCACTCTGCTGAGTGCACAAAATAGGCTAATAATCTGTTCACTTATTATTGCTGATGGCTTTTTCTCTCTACTTATTGCAGTTTTTTAATGATGTAATCAAAACACTCTTTTGCCAAATCTAATCCATATCATGAAGTCTTGTTGTTAAATTGGCTTGAATGTAAAGCACTATTCGCATCTTATTGCCTTACCATTTTATTCAAAAAATATACATATATATTTATTACATCCTTCTTTTTGTATTTAAAGTAACCCTTATGTGTTAGAAACTTGCATATCCCAACACATATTATTAGTGCATATAAAGAAAGGCTGATGACTACTGGCCTGTGGAAATACAGTCATATCTTCATGGCAAACTTCGTTTGTCTGCTATTGCTTCTCCCAAGTTTGATGTGATGCTAAGAATTTTTCTATTGTAAAAATTCTCACCCATTACAGATTTACAATTAGCAGTGTATATGAGGGGTGGGGGTGTGTAGGAGAAACAAGACAGCCAACCCTGTTTTGCCAGAGACACATTTAAGTCTCACTCACTTGAATTGTCTTTGTATTTCACATGGCAGGTGCTAGCAGAATATAGCACGCTTACAAACCTACCTTTCTTTCAAAACAAGATCAAGTACTTTAAGACATAGATATCCCTCTTCCCTTAATTTGAGAGAAGTAGATAATTTTCCTTAATTCTTTGTCTGGGTCCCTTCAGAATAGCACTGTATATATGCTGCAGTTACAGTTTTTATTCTGGGCAGCTTGGATTTACCCCATTAGGCCATCTAACCAGTCATGCACATTCTTCTTACCTGCTTGGTAACATTTTGTGTCTAAAAACATTTGGAGTTAACAAAGGTTTCAGCTGCCAAAATTCCCCTGAATCCTAATACAGCAAAAAAATGAGACTAGGATTTACTCTATGCACAGCCTGAGGAGAGCGACCATGTAGATTAGGATAAGCAGTGCACCAAAATTCAATTCATTACTCTCTTACATATCAACAGCTTGTGCTTTTCAGGGTTGGGGAAAGAAAAATTTCTTCAGTGCTATCTGCCTAAACTAGGGTCTACCCACACAATCCAATTAACTTATCCTTTTAAAATGAGCATTCAGCATATTAATCAATTGGAAAACAGTATTATTTTCTCAGATTTCTTTGAGACAATTGCAAGAATGTTCACATCTCACAGTCAAGAGAATGGTGGAAGAAATACTCGTACTCAAGTGCACGTAAACAACTTTCTACAGCCCAGGGAAGATGTTTTTATTCTTGGTAGATCTTGTAGTCATAATTTAAGACTCTCTTTGTCCCACCAATAAATAGAACAGAGTAGCTACTTTTTTATATCCAGGCTGAGGCTTCACTGATTCCAGTGCTGTGTTCTGTATCGCTCTTCAGTCAAGAGGCAAGAATACTTCTTCTAATAATATCTGTCCTTCTAGGGAGAGTGCTATTTGATCCAAGCCTGCATTTCTTCTCAGCCATCTCAGTTTCTGAATCACTCATCTCTGCATCCGGAGCATATCCATCATTCTCGCTGTCCACTTTTAAGTTGTTTTTTGCCCTATCTTTAGGGGAAACTTGTCCGAGGGCCGAGTAAGAGAAATTAGAGTTTTGGCGGCATGCTTCCTCCTGCCCCTCTCCCTGCTGTTGCCTTTCTCCTTTCTTTGGAATTCGGAATCCTCCCCAATTTTTCACAGGGCTTCTGGGTGTTGTAGGCACTTTAACTGGAGTTGGGTTATAATTTATTCTGAAAAAGGATCCATTGCATTTAGGCACCATATCCCTCCGGATTCCAGGCGCTGATCTGCCACTTGGGTGGTTCACGGCCCTTTTATTTTCTAACTGCCTCTGAAATGATTCATTTGACTTCAAGGGCTTGTAGTTATGTTTGGGAGGTTTCTCCTTCAGTCCTATCTTTATCGTGTCACAATGAGAATGATTGTCTCTTTTCCTGTGGTCTTCTGTTACAATCCCATTCTTCTGTTGTGCTGCTCCAAGTTGTGCTTCTGCAAAGGTTTTTTCAAAACTGAAAAAGCTACCAGAAGAAGCAAACTCCTCCTTTTGGCTGGGCTGCTTCAGCAATGGTTTGTTACTGTGCCCAGAATTTCTCCTCATTTGCTCTCTCTTCTCTGTTTTTTTCAGTGAATGACTCAATGACATGCCCATTTGTTTTCGGAAGAAAGCCGAATGCCATTTCAAATCTTCTATCTTAGGTGCATCTGGATCCAATGGCGAACTGTTGAAGAGCACCAAATTTTCCATCGAGGAGAAAGAGGAAGGCATACCTGGAGAGACACCAATAAATGTGTTAAAGATGTTCTAAAATTACCCATCCAGTATTACCTTTAGTAAAAACTTCAATTTGTTGCACTAAATTCTTACTGGAATAAATGGGATTTGAAAATGAATTTAATCCGTTTCATTTTTCCCACTGATTTCAAAAGGGCTTACATTCATTCAGTTAATTTACTATAGCTACAACTCTTTCTTTACTCATGTAGGTAGTATAGCCAGTGCTAACATGGGGTATTGATTTCATATTAAATTTTAACTTAGGTACCTAATCAGTCAAGTCAGTAGAAATAAATTAAGGTGTTTTAATGATAAAACTACTTTGATGCACTAAACACCATCTTCATTATTTTCTTTTTAGTCATTTTTGGCTTTTTTGTTTTTTAGAAAAACAGAAACAAATCTAAACTTGATAACCAGTTTTAGTCCTGCCTGTGCTGTAGTAGGGAATGTATAGCACATTCCCTGCTACAGTAATGACAGTATTGGTCAATTTTGGCACATTTTGACCTGTACGCCTCAAGTGTTAAATATCTATGGAGATTCTCAGTCATCCAGGTCATGGTTATCCCAAAGGTGCTTTTTCAAGAGGCAACTGGGCTTTCTGGTTTTTCTTTGAAGATGTTTCACTTCTCATTCAAGAAGCTTCTTCAGCTCTGACTGGATGGTGGGGAATGGAAGGATTTTTATTCCTTGAAGATAGCTGGTTATTTGCATTCTTTAGTGAATCGGTAAGGCCACCTGGAAGTTTATCTGTGTCATCGGGATCACCTAAGTAGTGCAAATGGGTATGCAGCCTTCTTGGAACTGTTGAAAGGATTGTGTTGTAGACTGGAGATAGATGATGTTGTATCCCTCCCCCTCTGTTGAGAGAGGACTGTTCAATTTTGACACAGATGGCCTCTTTGGCCCCGCTTGGTCCCCACATGGACAGAGGACCACTGGTTTGAAAGAGGGATACGACATCATCTATCTCCCATCCTTTCAACAGTTCCGAGAGGGCTCCACACCCATTTGCACTAATCAGGTGATCCTGACATCACAGATAAACTTCCAGGCGGCCTTATCGACTCACAAAAAAATGCAAATGACCAGCTCTCTGCAAATCCTTCCATTCCCCACCATCCAAACAGAGCTGAAGAAGCTCCTTGGATGAGAAGCAAAACGTCTTCAAAGAAAAATCAGAAAGTCAGTTGCCTCTTGAAAAAGCACCTTTGGGACTGCCTCAAGTGTTACCAAAACCCAGTTTTATTTCAAACATATTCTGTAAACCACTTAGAGAGGGCTATAAAGCACTTTGAAGCAGTATATAAGTCTAAGTGCTATTGCTACCTCCAGATAATCAAGCATATTATTGCCCTTATCCTACTGACTAGGAAGTATATACAATGTACTAACAAATACTTAGAATGCATTTCTAAAGGCAATATATAAACAATGTAAGGACAGGGGGAAAGAAAGGATGGTTAGCACAGATAGAAAGATATGGAAAGCTACAGTGTGTATTTGAATGTTATCTATGTGTATATCAGTTCGAAAACATGCAAATACAAGTAGATAAATAGATACCACTTCAGTAGGAAATAAGTGTTCTGTAGGTGTTGGCGTATAGTCATGCCAGTCACATGATCATGAAAGCGTCTTCAGACAATGCTAGTTCACTCAACTAGGAAACGGAAATAAGCAATGCCCCTGGAGTAGGACACAACTGGACAAGGCAAACCTTTACTTTTTATAAACTAATTTTAGCTATGTTTCCTTTTTTATGTCATACTTTTAATTGCTTTGGGTTATTACTTCTTACATCTTTTCATGCTCTCTGCCTGAGATAAATAATATGATGTATACGTAGGTAAACATGATTTTAAATTGTCAGTTGTAAAACAGAAAGTTTAGGTTAAAATTTATCGTAGGTATTTGGAAATATCTTTCTATTTCTTTTTAAGATTACTGTTAATTGCAGTGCATTTAAAATCTGCTGAAATTCAGTTATTACTAAAATGACAGAATTTCATATCAAAGGGCACCAATAACTTTATGCGTCAAAATTTTCATCAATGGTAGAAATTTTACTACTCTGGGGGGAAAAAACCAATATCTTTAATATTTGCCTTCTAATATCAAGAGAAACCTCCATTTTCAATTAATTGGTATAGCAATAGCACTTAGATTTATATACCGCTTCATAGTGCTTTTACAGCCCTCTCTAAGCGGTTTACAGAGTCAGCATATTGCCCCCAACAATCTGGGTCCTCGTTTTACCCATCTCGGAAGGATGGAAGGCTGAGTCAACCTTGAGTTGGTGAGATTCGATCTGCTGAACTGCAGCTAGCAGTCAGCTGAAGTAGCCTGCAGTACTGCACTCTAACCACTGTGCCACCTCAGCTCAGTATGGTTAGTAATGGTGGAGGATGTCTGCATTAAATATGTAATGTAAGAGGTTACCTGCCATTGGGGTAATTCATCCCACTAGTTATTAGATTTGGCATTAGAGCACTTACAATACCAAGTGCTACTAAAGTTGACATTAATATCTTTAAGCTCGATCCAATGGGGTAATTCAGTCAAATTTCCTTAAACTTCACTCATATTAAAAGTACACAGAATATGATCTTAAGTATATCTATATGAAAGTAAGGAACTATCAAACACATGGTTTAGTAGGAAAAGTGTATTCTCCAAGCAGAAATAGCAAATATTACATAACTTTTAAAACATATTTATCCCTAAAGGAACCCCCTTCAGTCAAATAGCGATTTTCATTTTACTAATTTATTTAACTTTTGAAATGTTAATGTGCCCTAATAAAGTACAAGTGTTAATTTGCCAAAATTAAAGCAGGGAAAATTGTAGACGCTATTTATATCATTCTCAGAGAAAGCAATAGTTGTAAAGCTTTTCTTTTTCTTTCTTTTTATTGAATGGGGGAGCTCTTATCGGTCACCTTCAAGGCAAGGTGGCTGCTCTTTTTCCTCAACCAGCTTATTTTTACAGAAATTGTTTCAGTTCTTGTTTTTTCAAAAATGACCGAATGATATAAATTATATATTTGACTGATATATAGGTACTTCTTTTAAGATATCTTGCAATAATAAATTGTGATTAACCTAAAATTTCTAAAAATCACAAAACTAATTTAAGTTTTTGAAGTGCATCAATTAAAAATCAACATTGCCTTAGCTTGGTCTACAAAGCACAAATGTATTTTTCATAGCTTTATTAAGTTGTTACTTATCCTATAATGGAAAATGTTAAACTGAATTATTGCAAGTTTTATTAAAATGCAAGCATGAAATAACTGAACAAAATTTAGAACCTTATCCTGTGCTAAAGTAATAGAATATAAAAGGATGAAGTATAACCCTATCCTCTAGGTTTCTGACCAACATCTGTTGACTTTAAAAAAAGCATCTACTTATTTTACTCATGATTAGCAAACTTTTTGCAATCAAAAATCCTGAAAAAATGAAATGTAGATTTGTATGGAGTCTTCTATTAATCTTCAAATGCATACTGTATGTATACAACTATACTTGCAGGCTATCAAGTTCTGTGCAAATTTCTGGGTCTGGATATATTCACTGCCAGAATGTAGTCTGTCCCAGAATACATAATCTTCGACAGAAATAAGGTTCCCAAATCCTCCTTCATATATTGGAATTATACTAATTAGAATTTGCTACGTGGAGTAATACTGTTGCATGGATGTGAGAAATGGCAACTTGAGGATATTATGACTTTCAAAAGGAAGCAAAAATAGGAAAATGAGGCTACAAGCAGCCATAACAATATTTTTGTAAGTATTTGCAATGGCTTAGAGAATTATTTTCCAAGTATATAAAAATATAAATCAATAAATTCCTTAAAGCACCGCAAAGATAATACATGCAATCTTTTTACAGCTGAGGAAAATGGTGGAAAACAGGGTAGGGATAATTTTGATTTAACTGAATTTAAATTTATGTACTTAAAGACAATCAAATCAAAATTTTATTATGGTCTAGCACAAAAAAAATTAATGTCATTATTTCCCATGTATTTGTTTTATATCAAGAAGGGGGACAAAACATGAGCGTTACAGTATTAATTTTAATTCCAGTTCATTTGGTAGTGTTTTTCCAAAGTCGTTCTCTGAAAAATAACAGAAAACAACAAAACTTACCTGAAGCTCTTTCATGTTCTACAAGATTTGTATAAAGATTAAATATCTGTTCCTGGACTTTGCAAACAGATCTTTTAATTTTTTCCCTTCGGGTCACCATGTAAGTGAGGTTCCGTACCTAGAAACATTGAAAACATTGCTAATATGAGGAATGCATAAAGGAAGTTTAAGATTATTTTGAAGTTATTTGAAAAAAAGTGGCCCATCTGGAAACCTCTTTACAGTGAGAAAAAGGGGAAAAAACCCTTCTTCTAAAAATGATACCTTATGAATTCAGCCCTTTCAGTCTGGAGCCTGAGTCTATCCTAATTGCACAGATGTTTCAAGTTACTCAATAGCTAAGAGAAAGCATAAACACAGAAAAAAACAGATCTATTTTACTTTCTACATTTCAGTTTGAAGACCTAATATCAAAAAAAGCTCTTCCTGAAAGCAAGTGTGCAGTATTCAGATTCAAAGCTAGAAATTGTTTTGGACCTGGCCTAGATATCCTTGTTCTAACTACCAGAAATCTAATTTTTCTAGTCTCAATACTGTAATCAGTTGGCTCCAGAAAATAATCCTTTTTTGTTCAGAAGTTAAGGAGACCTACAGGAGCTAATAAGGATTACTGCATCACATCCAAAGCACCTTGCTTGAATAATGTACACCTCTATGATCAGCAATCAGCTTTCATACTAATTTCATCTTCTAAGCAATGAAAGGAAGTTATCCAGCAAGGCTGGTGATATCAAAGTTGATTAAGAGCTGCAGTGGCACAGTGGTTAGAGTGCAGGACTGCAGGCTACTTCTGCTGATCATCGGCTGCAAGCAGCTTGGCAGATCGAATTTCACCAGGCTCAAGGCTGACTCAGCTTTCCATCTTTCCGAGATGGGTAAAATGAGGACCCAGTTTGTTGGGGGCAATATGCTGACTCTGTAAACCGCTTAGAGAGGACTATAAAGCACTATGAAACAGTATATAAATCTAAATGCTATTGTTATTATGATTATCAAAGTTTCAGAGTCACATTCATTCCAGTAGCTTCTACTAATCATAGGAGGCCTCAATGGAGGGTAAGAGTCATGTTTGAAAAAAAAATTGAGGCACTGGATTATGGAATGCAATCTTCCAAGTACACATCTCAAAACATGTGAGTCCCTCAGACTGGAAAAGTATGTCCAATTTTGCTTTAGAATTAAGAGTGATATACATTCAGTATTTTGCAAAAGAATTAATGAATCTCTTCAATCTGGTATTTTATATTTGGGGCATCCTGAATGTGTATCAGTACACTGCTCATACTTCCTAGTTAATGGAATGCAGACAAATATTATGCTGGGTTTTTAGGTATCTCTAGATTAGAAATCCTAGCTTGCACAGAATAGCAAGAGCAACTTACTAAAAGTAGAATCTGATTGGACTTGTGACACACCAGCCATAATGCATCTAAATTGTACTATCCTTACCACTGGCAGAGAATATTGTATGTTGCATGGGTATAACAAAACCAGGTAACCAACAACCTGGGTAGATACACAACTGCAACTTGAATTCTAAGAGCAGTAAATAGGGGGGTAAAGAACTAAGACATGGGGGAAACTTAATTGAAGACTGCCATGGATAAATGTGCTTCTTTTCTGCTTTCTTATACAAAAGTGGAAGTTATGGATGTTAGGAGAATTAAGTAGTGTAGTGAAAATGGGCTACTGACAAAATATGTTCTTAAAGTAAGATATAGGGTCAAAAATGAAAGACGGATGAACTGAATTTGTTGATAAGAGTAAGAAGACTGAGGGGGTTGTGTTGGGTGGAGTTGCTGAGGAAAAAAATATTTAGAAGTTAAATAACCAACAGTATATGAAGCAATATTTAAATATGATTTAAGCAAGGATGGTTTGTAAGACTGGAAATGTATTTTCATTTATTTATTTACATTCTACCTTTATCGTTTTTATAATGACTCAAGGTGACTAACATATCTAAAGTATGGAGAAAAGATACTGATCCAGATTTAGGTCACTTTTTTCTTACCACATGCATTTAATTTCTTTCATTTATTGTTTTTTACTCCTTATCTGGACTCTGCATCTTGCTGCTTCACTCAAAGAGAAATAGCTTGATAGCTATATATAATTATTGATTATTTAACATGTTTTAATTGGTTTATTTTTAAGGAATCTATGTATTATTTATTATTTAATTTTGCTTAACTTTGATTTTTTACGGCTGTGGAAGATAATAAACTTTCAACTTGGAATGGATTGGACAAATACTTGGACATTAGAATTTGAAAATAAAGAGACTATATGGATTTTAAATTCTAATTAAATGTGACATAATTTAAATTTAATTTAAATATAATAATTTAAAAGTCTTAACAATATGTTAAATGGACAGTATGGAACCTTGGATGTACGAGGAATTATTTGAGATGTTAAAAAATATGTGTGAATCTCTAAAGGGTAATAAAAAGTCAGAAATTTTGCTGGAATACACAGAGCAGGAAACAGGACAGAAAGTGGTAAAAGAGCATAAATGAGGAGCAAGAAAATAATATTGAAGGAAAAGGAACTGAAATTAAAAAGCAGTTAGATGATTTCACTGGGATTTACAGTGGCACAAAAAGAGTAGACGGAGGAATGTCCCCCAAAAAAGTATCAATCAAAGGGTAAAGGGGCAAATAGTGGGAAGAGATTAGGCAAAATGTTGGGGAGAACTACTCGAATATTATATTCAAAAGTGAGAAAAAGTATTCAGAAGAAAAGATACAATACATATAAAAATTAAAAAAAAGAAAAAGGAGAAGTTAAGAGAATGGGATAAAAGGAGAAAATCAACAAGAAGTGGAATTTTTGAGAGATCAAGAGAAAATTATTAAAGAGGGGAAGGTTAGTGGAAAAGAGGAAGGAAAATAAGGTATATTAGTAGATTTAAGGGAATTGTATTAATATTATTAATTGTGGATAGTCAACTAGTTAAAGGATTTTTATGTAAGATTTGAATATGATGATGTATATTGCTCATAGTAAAACAGAACAGCAGATGGAATGTGAAATGGCAATTTGGTTTAATGTTGAGGACAATTTAAATCAAGAGACAAAGTTGAAATGTTAAAAAGTGGGATGGGGAATTTGAGAAATATATCTAGCAATAGACAAATAAGATAATTGATATTATTGTAAGAGATTAGGAATTAAGGGCGATTAGTGATAGTGTTTATGTATTAAGAAGTAAATAAGTTAAGATAAAGAAGTATGGAAAGAGAATGAAATTGAAAACAGAGATATGGTGTAAAATGGATTGTGTATATGAAAGGATACACAAGAATGATCCAGACAAGGCAGTAGGTACTCACAAACATAGATCAACAGAGATACAAAGATGTAAGGAATTGTTCAATTGTCCATAAGGTGAAGAAACAGTCAGGAGGGAGGGAGAGAGTAGCTCCAACACGACCATCCAGTCTGAAGGACTGAATCAAAAGCTGAAAGCCCCTAGCAACAAGGGCAGGACTTAACAACTCTGACAGACTCAGTGCTTCAAACTGTACAGATGAGTACAACCCATGCCTACCTGCTGTCTCCAACCACAATGGAGAATATGTATGTTTGGTGGGGGGAGGGGAGGGAGGGGAGAATGGGACAAAAAAATTGCAATAAAAATTGATTTTAAAAAAAAGAAAGAAAAGAACATAGTAGCTTACCCTCTCCAAATCTTGCCGGAGGTGAGTGAAAAGCTGTAGTCGCCTGAACAGAACGTCCTGTTCCCGTTTGGCTAGATTGTCCTCTTCATCTTTCTTTGGGGTGATCAAAGGTTTGTTGAAGTTTGATTTTCTCTTCAATTTCCAATACTGATACAGGAATTCTACAGAGTCCTCTGGAAGTTGCAGAGCCTTAGCCACTTCTGAAGCATTAACAAAGGCATAAAACCCATCCTCCAGTTGCTGGAGTTTCTGCTTTCGAATACTGACTCGATGAGCTTCCTCCTGATTTTGAGCTATGCTATCATATGGTTCTAAGTGACCAAGAGCATGATCATGTGCCCCATTCTCATTTTCCTGGCCAGTTAATTCATTGAGGTTTTCCTCATCCGACTTCTTAGTAGAACTGTGCTTCGGACAATAGGATTTGAATTTGACTTCATCGTTGTCAGCCAGAATAGTCTTCATCTCCAAACCACGATCAAATGCACAAGTGACATGAAAGGCTGTGCGGCAGTTTTTTACTGAACACTGCAGAAAAAAGAAATAAAAATTTTAAGTACTTAAATATGTAGTAAAGATTGTGAACCCTATGTTCGGGCTCTCCCAAATCCAAGGTTTAGACATAATAGAAGAATATTACAACAGCAATTCAGAATTGGGCCTAGAACCTGTATTGTCAAGTGTTATCTGCCTCTAGTCAGGAAGCTCAAAGCATGAACAGAAAGTGACAATGGCTGATTCGTGAGTTACTATATAATTATCAAGAGAGTTACGACTGGTCGCTTATTGACCATTCAAAGTTATGATGAAACTCCCCAGGGTACTTACAATCCGGCTCCAAAGTTTTCAGGGCTATCCCTCCTGCAGTCATGTGACTGCACTTCAGGTGTTCTATATCTGGCCTGCCTTTACAACCATTTGCAGCATCCTGCAGTTCCATGACAGTCTTTTACAACGGTTTTGACAAAACTGGCATTTACTTCCAGTTTTTGGCAAAAATGACTCCTAGCAAACAATTTAACAACCATGGTGTTTGCTTTATGAAAACTGCAAAAAGGTTGTAAAAAATTTTTACGACTGTCATGACTTATAACCATAAGAGCAGACTCCACTAGTTGTAGGTTGAGGACTACTTGTAATGAATTTGTCCATTACTTTTATCAATCCTAGCTAATAGCTACCTTTGTGAAAACAATCAATACATTATATACCGTGTTTCCCTGAAAATAAGACCCTGTCTTATACTTTTTTGAACCCTGAAATAAGCGCTTGGCCTTATTGCCATGCACTCAAAAGCCTGATTGGGCTTATTATCAGGAGATGTCTTATTTTGGGGGAAAACAGGGTATATAAAAGTGATCAAATTGCTAATGTAAATACTGTAATCGAAAGAAATTTTGCCACAGCATATCATGGCAGTATAACCAAGTATCTCTTGGTTGTAATAGACAGTATAACCAAGTATTTTTATTTCCCACTCACAAGGTACACTGGGGTTGTGTTGGCGTAACATAAGGGGATTTATAAGTCTAGGATGAGGATCAACATGTTTACTCCCCAACTGTTATGAAGAATATGCAGCACTTTGGATCCACAGCCAGAAAAGAACTGGAAACTGCATCATTTTCTAGGCTTGCTTAGTAGCCATGTGACTGAAGAAAGCAGCAAGTTCTAAGGAGCAAGAGTGAGACCACATGTACACTGAAAAACCTCTCTTGGTTCTTGATTCAAAATGCTGCACATCCCTAGTAATGCCATACTTTACCTACATCGGGATATACTTGTTTCACTAGAGTGTGGATAACATCATCATTGAAGTCTTCTTAGAGTATTAGAAATACCATAGTGATTACCAAGGCCAGCACACTATTAACAGAAATAAGCTTGATGGCTTAAAAGAGATTCAGTAGAAGATTATTTTAATTTGGGAATATGAAACGGTTTGAATTGAAAAGATCTATTTATTGAAACCTTCATTTTCAATGCAATTATCATTAGTTAAAAAGAATAAATAATATTCATGGTTTATGATGGATGGATGGATGGATGGGGTAGATGAGATAGGTATGATGGAATAAATAAAAACAAAAAACAGTAGGAACAAACTAATCATTAAGAGAAATCAGAAATTTAGTGGAAAAACGGGTATAGGTCTTACCTGATATGCCCTTTCTCATGGTGATCAACGGAAGAGTCCAGGATGGGTTGTTCTAGTCTTCTAGCTCTAGGGACTGAGTTGAATTTCTGAGAACACGCCTCCCTGGTAATGCTCTTCAGTTGAAAACAAAGATGAAGCGAATCTTGTAGGCCGTCTCCAATCCAAACAAATCGTCTCCCAGAATCTGGACCAGACAGTCCACCGGGTGGGGATGGACTCTCCCGTCAATCACCACGAGAAACGGCGTATCAGGTAAGACCAACGCCCCTTCTTCATAGCATCGACGGGAGAGTCCAGGATGGGACATACCAAAGCTTGACAGTCCTATGGATGGGAACTACTCTGGTCCTGACTCCCCACCTCCTAATGCACTCGCTGTAGGACAGGTTGGCCGAAGGCCACTGCAGCGGAAGCGTAAGAATCTAGTCTGTAGTGGTGGATGAATGGCGACGGGGACGTCCATGTTACCGCCTGACAAATCTCTTCTTGTTGTGGTCTGCCCGCAGCCTGCGGAACTGGCAGTGGAGTCGGACAGCAATGAGGCTGAAGAAGAACATGGGCCAGTCCTGAGGCTGGGGAAGGCCCAGATGAGGGCTCTCTGTCGGAGGCAGAGATGGGACCAGGGCCATCGGGGTGTGATGTGCGGACTTCGGAGCCTCTAGAGGCTGACAGTAGAGAGGCAGAGGAACAGGAGGAGCCTGTTCCTAGTGTACATATGAGAAGACTTACCAGAAGGCAGGAGCAGATAAAGCAGAGAGGACGACTCGGGAGTAGGGCTAAGAGATGATTGTCTCCTCCCATAAGGCTTAAAAGACCAGCAACGGCTCTTGGCCTCTTTGCCGGAAAACAACATTGAGCGATTTGCTTCTCGTTTCACTGTATTCATTTCTTGTTGGCGTCTTCTGCTTCTGAACTTTTGCCAAGAAAAGCCTTTGGCAGTTGCCTAATTATCCCAAGGTCAGTGATAAACTGAGGAATGGTGTTTTGAAGAATTTGCTTTAGTTTAGTTTGGACTACGCTGAGAATGAGTTAATTCTCAGCTATTCTAATAAAGTCTGTTTTCGAACTGTTTGTATTTAATACTAACTACTTGGACCTGGGTCACAACACTTCTACAGAAGCCTGAGTTGCCCAGGCCGCTGTTATGGCAACACTCCTAGTGGAATGTGCCGTAAACCCTTGAGGTTCCGTGAGAGCCTGAAACTCATAGGTATGGGCAATACATGCCAGTAGCCAATGACCCACCATGGAAGGTGTCACCCTGTGGCCCAGAGTTGACAGATGAAAGGAGATGAACAGGGACTCAGTTTTCCTGATGAAAGCGGTTCTTGAGATATAAATATGGAGGGCCCTCCTAACATCCAGCGTATGCCAGGTCTGCTCCAAGGCGTGTTGAGGCCTTGGACAGAAATCAGGCATGATCAACTCCTGTGCTCGGTGAAACAAGGAGTTGACTTTTTGATAGAAAGGCTGGGTCCAACCACTAAACCACCCTGTTCGCATGAAAAACACATAGGTCCTTTTTCACCGACAATGCCGCCAACTCTGAGATCTGCCTGGCAGACGTTGACGGCCACCAGAAAGCCACCTTACAAGAGAGGAGACATAGGCTGGCCTCTCTTAATGGTTCAAATGGTGCCTTGGTAAGGGCCTGCAATACTCTGGTCAAGTCCCAGGTAGGGTAGCGGTGGACAGTTGGGGGCTTTAAATTGGAGGCACCCATGAGGAAAGCTCGCACCCTGGGTGGTGAACAAGGGAACCTAAATCCCCAAGTTTCAAAACTGAGGCCAGGGCTGTGACCTGTCATTGTTAAGGTGTTCAGAGAAAATCCCTTCTCCAGGCCCTCCTGCAAAAATTCCAGAACCTCCGCCACTGAAACCAATGTAGGGTCCAGCTGGCTCTTGGCACACCAGTCACTAAAAATCCTCCAAGTTGCATTGTAAATGCGCATCATGGAAGGCTGCTTGGCCGCTTGGATCATCTGTATGACCCTATTGGAGAACTTCTCCTGATTCAGGAGTCTCCATTCAATTGCCAAACGGTCAATTGGAGCCACTGAGGCTCCGGATGGATGATGGGACCTTGGCTGAGGGAGATCTTCTCCGGGGGAATCCTGAAGGGTCTGGCGACTGACAGGCCAACCAGGTCTGTGAACCACGGCCGTCTGGGCCAGTGAGGAGCTACCAACAGGACCTCCGCCCTCTATGACAGGACCTTCCTGATTACTGCTGGGATGCAATGGCCCGTGCTGAAAATTTAGCTGCATTCAGAGATGCAGCAATGCCACAGCAATGATCTTGCAGAAGTCTTGGTGCACTCGTAGATCCTCCATTGGGATCTGAGCTTGAAGTTGCCTGAGCCAGTACAACGATGCTTGGGTGAAAAAAGATGCTTCAGTGGAGGCCCAAATCACCCATGAGTCTGCCTGATGAGCTCCTCTGCCTTTAATGCGCCTTCCGTGTCCAGTGGTAGAACTGAGGAAGAACTGAGGAAGACTGCTACCGGAGTATCCACTTTGGAACCTGAACTACGTCCAGGAGTTCCGAGTCCACCTATAAAGCATATTCTCCATGCCACTGGGTCGAGAATATGAGGCTGATGAGGCCCATTGTCTCTTTATGACATCCAGGAACATCCTGGGAATCGGAATAGCATCCGTTTCTGTGACCTGTTCAGTGAAAAGATAGTCCTCCTGCTCACCCTGCTCCTGGAGAGGCTCCTGAGAAGCTGAGTCCTTCCCCAGGAGGGCAGTGCTACGCGCCTTAGCCAGAAAGGGCTTAAACAGAGCAGGATTAAACAAACCCTTGAAGAGCGGTATACAGGGGGGTTCTCGTTCATAGTCCGAAAAATCCCCCTCTCCCTGAAGCTCTCCTTCCGACAGGTAAGATTGGCTCCTGGTGGAATGCTCTGGAGAATAAGGGCCTTGATAATTCGTAGCCTCTCCTGCTGGCTCCCAAATGTTGGTATACATAGCCTGATCTGTGCCTGAGATGGGTATGCTGGCTCTGCTGTAGTCCTTCACCAATACCCTCTCTGATAGCCTGGGCTATACAAAGCCTCATAAAGGGAAGCATGTCCTGCTCCTGAAGCACCTCCAGGCGGAGCTCTGCAACTGTTGGGGTGAAAGTTGCCTCTGGAGTCTTTCTGTGCCCCCCTCCCATGGGCAGTCCGCTCCCTGTGGTTGTCATGGGAATTTGGGATCAAGAATAGGTAGACTGTTTAGCCGTATCCAAAGGCCCAAAATGACTACCTTGTCTTGACTGGTCCCTGAGGTCCCCTGGAGACCGGGTAATGACAGGAGCCCCTTGGTGCTTCACCTGCTGCCCCTGCTGTGATGCTGTCTCAGAGAGCTGATGTGCAGCTAGATTGTCAGCCATTTTGGGATCAGGGTGTCTCTTTTTATTAGAGTCTTTCTTGGCTCTGTCAAATTCCTTGCCTAGGACTTTCTGTCTCTATTTGGCTGCCCTCTCCTCCGCCCTGGATAGTTTCTTCTGTGCCCGAGCCTTAGCTGTAATCTTAGCTGCTGCTGCCAAGCTAGCAGACCAAGGCTTTACTGAGGCCCTACCAGCCCTGTCTGTGGGGGGAGGAGACCATGCTTCCTCCTATTGTAGGCCTGAGCCAGAGCCAATGTCTTCCATTTTGTTTCTGCAGGCCTAAACATGAGGCAGACGCGCTTGAAACCCCTGCTGCTGGCTCAGCATGGTTTCGGGCTCCTAAGGAAAGTTCTTGAGATGGGGAGGTGGCCCTGCTCCACCACAAACGCGGATTAAAACTGGAGTCCAGATCCTGATGTTGTAATTCAGTCCAGGATCTGTAAGCAAGTTGGGATAGTCCCAAATCTGCCACAGCAAATTGGAGCCCCAATGAGTGTGGCCGAACAATCGACCAGTGACTCTGCTCCTAATGGCTAACTGGCAAAGGCCAGTAAAAAAAGCCACCAAATATAGTGCAGCCACTTTGCAAGCCAGGCAGACTTACGCGGTCACACAGCAGCAGTGGCTCACTGCCCCTGGGAGTATGGCTGCCCAAGCAGCCAGGAACTCCAGGCCTCTCTCCGCAGCCACAGAAGTTGAAGGGGCTCGCGCTAAGTATACTGGCCTTTCAGAGCTCTTGACGTCCTCTGATGAGTTCTTCAGTGCACAGCAGGCCAGGCAGGCGCTGGATCAGGCTCCAGATCTGTTAGCAATGGCGTGAAAACAAACAAAATGGCCACTGGTGCTGGATCGAGTTCCCAAATACCAGCTGAGAAGCACGGCAAAGAAAATGGCTACTGGAGCAGCAATGAGGCTCCAAAACCCCTCTTCCGCAGCCGCGGAAGTTAGAGGGGCTGCTCCAGCCAATGGGCCTCTTTGATGGCCTAAATTCAGCTCTGCGACTTTAAAATAAGTAAAAAAAGCCTCCAGAGCTGCAAACAAGCCCCTTTCCACTCCTGTGTATCTTCAAGGGACTGGGTGGAGCCGATCAGCTGTAGCACAGTGTTCTAAAGTGCTTCGGGCTCCACCAAGCAGTTTCCTTTAGTCTTTTGCAAACCAGGGAATTAAGAAAGAATTCAAAAAGAATTGCTACTAATTTCAGCTCAGAAGCTCTGGGAGCTTAAAGGAGCGTCCTACAGAGCTGAGACTGAGTTGAAAAAGCATTACCAGGGAGGCATGTCCTCAGAAATTCACCTCAGTCCATAGAGCTAGAAGGCTAGAGCAACCCATCCTGGACTCTCCCGTCGATGCTATGCAGAATAGGATGCTCGAGATGCTATTCTTTCAAGTACAGTATACTAACCAAAAATACAATGCACATGCTATGTAACTAAAAACTTACATAATACAGGTCTACTAAAACTTACAATAACATTTATTAATTAAGATACTGGGCATATATTATATATCTGTGAGTCATATTTGGCACATTTATTTTAAATTTCCTTTGGAAGGACATTATTAAGCAAAGCCTTTGGTAAAGCACTTGAAAATCTGTGCTGGATTCAATGTCAAATCTCTGACATATCAATGATTTAGAGCTAGAGAGAAAAGCAATGTAGGGAGCAGCATAATGTAAACACATACAGCAATTCTAACCCATATCTTTATCCATAGCC
Organism: Pantherophis guttatus; assembly: GCF_059756535.1. Lineage (NCBI taxonomy): Eukaryota > Metazoa > Chordata > Lepidosauria > Squamata > Colubridae > Pantherophis > Pantherophis guttatus. The sequence goes on from NC_142070.1 coordinate 36,550,590, forward strand.
AAATTATATCATCTTGGTAACTGTGGGCAATTCCCTAAAAACATTCACAATTTTCTCTGTATGAAAAGACAGGGAATAGTGATCATTTTTATCTGAATAAAAGTTGTAGTCACCCAGCGTTTAACTCATAAATCGCTAAGTGTATACTCTATCTGTAAATAGGTTAGCTCTATGTTCTGATTAGCAGTACTATTGTGTTTAGACATAAAATATTAATGTTATAATATCCAAGTGCTGCAAAGCAATTCCTGTGTACTAATACATATTTTATGCATAAAAGTGGAAGAACTGCTAACCGAACAGTGAGTTAAAATGTACAGTTTTTAAAGCTATAAATCCATCACAGTAGATAAACTACCATTCTCTATGTAGGAAGCAAAAGTGCTAATTTGGGGGAAGCAGAATTTATAACTGGGAGACCCTCCTCCCATGGTCGTTCATGTCTTAATTACGTCTCTAAGACGACAATTATATAAATCAATAAATGCATGAGAGAGACTGGCAGAACCAGAGGGAGCTGTCAAGGGAGAATCAATTTAGAATGTCTACATAGTCACAAGAGAATGAAGTCCAACCCCCACTCCACTAGTTGAATGCCACAGAACTTTATCTAGTTTTACCCAAGTGCAAACCAGTAGTTATGAGAAGATTCCTGTACATAGGTTTGAACAATAAATCAATAATTTTGGAACTTTTGCTGTGTGGACCTGATTTTTTGTACCTGACATTAATCTTCTCTGACTTCCAATCTTTTTCCCGAAGGGCAATGGCAACTACTGTGATGGCAACTAAAGCCCCAGGGAGAAGAACTGCCTGACCAAGGACTAATGGATGGTGTGCTTCGGGGTCAGGATGGACTAGAGAATGAAGTGTGCAATTTGATGACAAGAGTGCTTCAAGTCATGCAACAGATGCAGAATCTGGAACAGCCAGCACCACCGATTGCTCTGACAATTTCCTCCGGATGGAGGCACCACTCAGCCGGGTCGATGCGCTCTCGGCTGAGCCAATCCGCTTGTATGTTTGACAGCCCGGAAATGTGATCCGCCTTCAGTGATGCTGTGTGGCATTCTGCCCAGGCTAGAAGTTGTTCTGCCTCGATCATCAGGGTCTTGGAGCGAGTGACCCCTTCGCGATTTATATGAGCTTTGGTCCTCATGTTGTCCGTCCGGATCAACACGTGCTGGCCTTCCAAGATGAGACGGAAGTGTCTTAGAGCGAGGCAAACAGCCCTCAACTCTAGCCAGTTGATGCTGTTCACCCTCTCCGATAGAGACCAACGACCCTGGACTACCTGATCTAAAAAGTGAGTGCCCCAGCCCACCAGGCTGGCATCTGATGTAAGGACTAGCCGGTTGATCTCGAGAAACACACACCCTTCTTGGAGAGCTGGAGACATCCACGTCAGAGACAACCGCACCTGAGGGGGCAATGGAATTGACGATGGAGATGTGGCGCGTCCGGCCTTCTGAAATGGTAGTAGAAACCACTGTAGTGGTCTCATGTGTCTGCGTGCCCAGGGAACGATGGCGATACAGGACACCATCTTCCCCAACAGTTGAGACAGTTGAAGAAGAGGAACCTGCCGCTGGGCCTTTACCTGCGTCACTAATGTTTTGATATTGTGGACCCAGTCTGGAGATAAGAAGACCTGCCCTTTGGTTGTATCAATCACCGCTCCCAAGTGAAGAAGACGCATAGTCAGTATGAGGTGGCTCTTCTTGTAATTGATGGTGAAGCCGTGACTTTGAAACACCCGGATCACTGCTTCCATGTCTCTCGTGACCTGGAGTGGAGATGATGACAGGACGAGGATATCGTCTAAGTATCAAAGCAGACGAACCGGTAGGGACTGTAGTGACGCGGCTACCACTGCTACCAGTTTGGTGAACGTTCTGGGGGGGCGAGGAGAGCCCGAACGGCATCGCACAGTACTAAAAATGATGGTTGTTGTACTTGAATCTCACGTACCTGCAGTGCGCCGAATGGATTGGGACATGTAAATAAGCCTCTCGAAGGTCCACCGACTGTAAGAGGTCATTGCGTCTGATGCACGCCAAAATCGATGCGAGAGACTGCATCTTGAACCTGTGATACAAAATGAATTTGTTGAGCTGTTTCAGGTTCAAGATGTCTCTGTGTCCTCCCGAAGTTTTGGCCACCAGGAACAGGGTAGAATAGAATCCAGTCCTTTCTTGATCTTTGGGTACTGGTTCTATTGCTTTGATGGCCAGCAGATGCGAGATGTCCGCTTCCATCAATTGGCACTGTTGTACAAGGTGCGAGACCGGGCATCGACAGAAGCGACTGGGAGGGACGCTGATAAATTCTAGACACGTGACGCACTGTGCGTCGGATCCACTCCTCGGTCGTCGAAAGAGCCCATTGGTGGTGAAACTGCTGGAGGCGACCACCAATGGGATCTGACAGGTGAGAGTCATTTGCCTCGTTTGGAGGAGCGGTAACCGCCGCCCCTGAATGGTCATTTGGATATTGCTTGAGAACGCATACGGTCTCGAAAAGTTTGTCTTTTGGATACACGGTCCACACCTTGAGACCGTTGAGCGTAGGACCCGCTGAGTCCAGAGAAGGCCTGAAAGGGCTGCCGCTGGTTATAAGGCACATATCTGCGCTCCAGCCTGCGATAGGAAGATGGAAGGATCTTACGTTTATCTTTATCTTCCACCAGGAGAGGCTCCAGAGCCGCACCAAACAAAGAAGGGGCTTTGAAGGCTGATGAAGCAAGTTTCCATTTCGCTTTTGAGTCGGCTTTCCAGTTACGGAGCCAAAACATCCATCGATTGGTGACAGTTGATGCCAAGGCGCGGGAGGCAAACTTAGCAGCGTTTAAGGAGGCATCAGCCGAATACTCCGTAGTCGCCATGATTTTGTTGATATCTTGATGTATGCGCGCGTTGTCGGGAGGGAGACGCTCCTGCAGTTGACGGAGCCAGATTAATGATGCTCTATTGAAGAATGACATCGCCGTGGCCGCTTTGATCGCCCAAGCAGCTGCCTGATGCGCCTTTCGAAAACCCATTTCAACCTTTTTTTCCTCAGACTTCAATCCGTCCATGGAATCTGTAGAGACCACCGAAGCCGATGATAGGCTGGCTACTGGCGCATCCACAGATGGCAAGGCCAATATATTCTCCAACTCCGAAGCCGCACAATAAAGCCATTTGTCCAACCCACTTGGAGCTGTTAAGGACCCAGGCTGGCCAAAAGCGGTCTGAACTACGTCAGCAAACAGTGGAGGACAAGGAATAACGTCCTTCTCCAGTTTAGAAACCTGAAACAAGGCGTCGTGTGGAGCCGAAGACTGCTTGCTACTGTCAGATGAAGCAGCTAACAGACCAAATTGAGTGGTGACTTTTGCCTTGTGCAGAAGAGATTTAAAAATAGAAGGTCGAAACAGACCCGTGAATACAGGTTTCTCAGGTTGGAGGCCTTCATCCTCGGAGAATTCGATGTCCTCTGGACATTTGTCAGCCTGTTCCGACTCTTCTGAAGAGGCATAGTCCCCATGAGTCAAGACAGGCGCTTTGGCAGGTTGAGTGGCACGAGCCTGTGCGTTGTAGCTGGCAGTGGAAGGCTGTGCACTGCCTGAACCTTGTTGTAGACCTGCCGCTAAAATTTTTGCTAAAGCGTCCGATAGCATAAACTGAAGGTCTAGCTGGGCGGTGAGTTCCTCCAAACGGAGTCCCGCCGCTGTCGGAGTGAAGGTAGCTTCAGGCGCACGTCTGGGTCGCACAGGTTGATCAATTTGAGGAGCCAACGAAACATTTGGCAAAGACATCGAGACCCCTTTGGAGGTTCCCAAATTCGAGACCGCAGGAGACCGATGGTCACTAGAATCGGAAGTCTCCGGATGAGACAAGGAAGCACCGTCCCTAGGTACAAGTTGAGAAGAGGATCCAGGGTCCTCTGCATCCTCAGAACAGGTCATTTTTCTTGGCCTTCTCAAACTGCTTCTCAAGTATCTTGTGACGCCGCAGCTCAGCCTTGTTCTGAGACAGAGGCAGCGATGAATGAGAGGCTTTGGTTGTCTTGCTGAAAGCCCTTTTAGCACGCTTGTGCAGAGCATGATGTTGACTTAGAATCACGGGAGGACTAACCTCCTCCTCAAGGTCTGAAGACAAATCCGAATCAGCCATCTCTGAATCACCAAATTAATGTGGAGGCTGAAGAAGATGATATTATCTGAAATTAAAGCAGTAATGAGGCCGATCTGCCTATGCAGAACCACAGAAAGTCTGGCAATAACAGTCAGTGTCCAAAATCGGGTGGCACCACGTGCCCCTTCAATGCCCGCAATACTGACTTTCTCCAGGCACACGGGCAAGGTGCTCAACGTCAATCAGCAGCTCACCACCTAATAGTCACCTCAAACACCGACTGGAAAGGATTTGATGACTTCAAAATGGCGGCCGCCAGTTTCAAGTCCCCCAAAATGGCAGCCCCAATGGAAAAATGGTCCGAAAAGCAGTTCTGCGGTCTCCTTTCGGCCGGATCGATAGGTGGACTGTGAGGCGAGCCTGGACCTCAGAGTATGCCGTTAGGCATCGGCAGTGACTCCGGAGCCGCCCGAACAGATCGGAGCTGAGGCGCTCGTGGCTGTACTGGCTCAACAGTTAGCCAACGAGACCCCGGCGGCTGAAGTTTCCACGGATCCGCACAGCCAGGTCGGAATCCAGATTGCTGCCTGTCACTAGCTGAAGGGAAGGAGTGGAACGGTCTGGAGCCCCAGACGCGTTACCGCCCCTGGCAGCCTCACTAATCCCACGGCGCAGCTCCTCTGACAGAAATGAATCAAAATAATAAACTAAAATAAATAACGAAAAAGTAAGTCAGCCAAGATATCCAAAATTGCAGGAATGCAACAAAGGTAGAAGTTCCCTCAGAAACTGAGTGAGAAAGACTGGCATGGGTGTCACAGAGTGGGCGTGGTCAGCCAAGGAGAGAGAAAAAAAATCTGCACTCAGTTTCCCCAGCAACATGAAAGAAAGAACCCAGCCAATGGATTGGAGGAGCAGTGTACTGGAAAAAGACTTGGAGGAGAATCAGAAAGGATGAGAACTTTCATAGTTCAGCATTTCTGATCACTGAAGGCAATGACCCAATTATAGACAATTACCAAACTTCATGGGCAACTTCAGAGATCCGATAAGAGAAGTAACAGAGACCCATCAGATCCAGAAGCTTAAACAGGGTAATAGAAGGGTCCGGCTGAATTCAAATTAATCACTGCAGAGTTACATGAGAGCAAAACAGCTCTAATTTCTCAGTTTAGACAAGGACTGAATGCTCAAATTGGCACTAAGATAATATGCAAGGAGTGCAAGAGAATCTGGACCAGATCTACAACCTTATCTGTGATCATTGACTCTCGTCTGGAAGAGATTCATTTTCATTTTCATTTCATTTCATTAAATTTGTATACCGCCCTACTCCCGAAGGACTCAATTTGGCTGAACCATATTTAAAACCCCAATAATTTAAAACCAAATTTAAAATTCCCATTTAAAAGAGGAGAAGTTTAGGTCAGGCCGGCTTGCTGGAATAGGAACGTCTTAAGCGTGCGACGGAAGGTACGCAGATCCGGAATCCTCCATATCTCGGGGGGGAGCTCGTTCCAGATAGTAGGTGCCCCCACAGAGAAGGCTCTCCCCCTGGGGCCGCCAGTCGACATTGTTTGGCCGACGGCACCCGGAGGAGCCCCTCTCTATGGGAGCGTACTGGTCGGTGGGAGGCTATTGGTGGTAGCAGGCGGTCCCGTAGATAACCAGGTCCTAAGCCATGGAGCGCTCTAAAGGTGATGACCAAAACCTTGAAGCGCACTCGGAAGACCACCGGGAGCCAGTGCAGCTCGCGCAGGAGAGGCGTTACATGGGAGCGCCACGTCGCTCCCATCACCACCCGCGCGGCCGCACTCTGCGCCAGTTGGAGCCTCCGAGTGCTCCTCAAGGGAAGCCCCATATAGAGAGTGTTACAATAGTCCAGACGGGAGGTGACGAGGGCATGAGTGACCGTGCGTAACGAGTCCCGATCCAGAAAGGGACGCAACTGGCGGATCAGGCGAACCTGATGAAAAATCCTCCCGGTCACGGCCGTCAAGTGCTCTTCTAAAGACAGCCGTGAATCCAGGAGGACACCCAAGTTGCGAGCCCTCTCCGTGGGGGCCAATGCTTCGCCCCCAATAGTCAGGGATGGCACCAGCTGACTATATCAGGACGTCGGAAACCACAGCCACTCGGTCTTGGATGGGTTGAGTCTGAGCCTGTTTCTCCTGATTCAGAGCCTGATTCAAAAAGCCAGATAGAGCTCACTATTCAACCTTCTCCCCATTGATGCCGATGGGGACCGAGTTGGGGGGAAGAGGAACATATGCAAATAGGAACAGCAGTGAGAACCATAACTGCTGAAGAAAGGAGCACAGAGAGCACTCTGTTTTTACTATGGAGAATCTGGTCATATAGTAAGAACATGCCTGACCAGAGAATCCAGAAGAAAGGAAAGACCTCCTGGCCAGAATGTGGGAGTGTGCCACACTGGGCATAGAGTCCAAGCCCAGGGAAACAACAGGCCCTCTTTCAAGAGCTTGCAGGAAGGGCTATTCAATCATTAAAGAGGGCTCAACATATCTAAATTAAGGTAAGTTGTTCCGTTACTTTGATTTTATCACAAGGTCAGAATATTTGAAAGAGCCACTTCACTATCTTTCTATATTAGGCAGGGTAATTGGGGGACTTCCCATAGTTGCTCATGCCTTTCCTAAGTGGACAGCTGTAAAAATCATTAAACTTTCCAGAACGACATTTTGAGATTTCCCAGATCTTGTCCAAATCCTAAACATAAAATGCACTTGATCTCATTCTTAGAACAAACTCCTCTTAATTTCTATTTCAGTCTAAAGCTGCTACAATAGCAATTGATCTGCTTCCTTGAATACCCTGCATATTTATTCAGAATTTTGAATCCTACTAGAAATAGTGTTCAACTAAGAAGCATAACCTTGGGCAACACAGTTTGATGGACTAATATATTAGTGATCTCCTAACCATTTGCTCTCTGAAGACTGAAAAATCAAATACAATTTGACAAATATGTTAACTGTTAGATATTTATGTTATCACTAATAATTAATCTGCTAGATAGCAATGTTGCTCTAAATGCCCCACAATGAACAGAGAGGCTTCTGAAGACCATTTTCAGAAATGAAATTAAAACAACTCTGGCCAAAACAAGCAAAAACAATAACTATCTGAAATGAATCAGCGAACACCTAGTTTTCACTGAACTTGCTCAATTAGAAATGTAGTGAAGTGCTTGGTATTTCTCATTTAACATTACATTCAGTCACACTAGTTATTTTAAAAAAATAAATCCATTCATCTGTACCTACTAAATTAGATATAGATCAAGATAAATATAGCTAAGTAAGTTGCAAATTCAGCAGGTAATGCAAGGAACTCTGAACAAAGATAGGGACCAAATGATTTCCAAAGTAAATAATTACGACAGGCAAATGGTAATAAAAAAAATCTAACAATCAGATGACAAGTGTAATTGGCATATAAACAAGAAAACACTGAAAAAGCTCCAAGAAGCCAAGAAAAAGAAGATATGACACAGCACACAAAGGAATATTAACAAAGAAGAGAAAGAAGAAGATCGAATATTAAAAAATTTCTTCAGCAAAAAAGATGTCAAAGACAATGGCAATTTCAAAAGCCAACTAAAAAAAGGTTAAATCACAGTGATGATTTATAACCATCAAAGAGTTCACACTGAACACAGATTTAATAGTATGGCAATGAGGTTCTCAAACCCAATGCAGACTAGCCCAAATGTGTGTTATCTAAAGAAAAATCCTAAATTAATATTGTAACATTAATATATGTAATGTCCCAATTGTTGTATATGCGCTGCCAATGTCAGTGCTGCTTCTATAATTTATTTTATTAAAGTAACAAGGATATAACATGTGAAGATCACTATAAAAGTTAGATAAAAAGCTTTGGCCAGGTTTTTGTAATGATTACAGTTGCTCAGAATACTAAGAGCTGTTTACCTGTATAGATGCCCCAATCTTCTCATTACAAAGACTGCATACCAGGGCCCATCTACTGCTGGGAATATGAGAGACCTTTGTAATGGGCTCCATCTTTTCTGGGCTACCAATGCTCACCTAAGAATAATTGGAAAAAATAATACATATTTTTAAAAACCAAATAGCAGCTCAAGTAAAATTATCCTCTACTTACTGACCTTCAGATTGTCCCATCAGACCAATATTTCAAGTCATCTATTACTTTATCGAACTATATCCCATTTTAAAAATTCTTAAGGATGGGAAATAAATTGATTCCATTTTTATCTTGTGCTTCTTCCTAAATTACAGCAATAAACAAGATTCTTCACGCATAGAAGTTTGGCCTCATAACAAGCCGTGATAGTAACTGGCCAGGGATGAAGACTGGAATGTGAACTGGGTAGGAATTTGAACTTGTTATCCTCTGGCCAACTCTAATACAAATTCCCTACTGAAGCCCAAGTTAATGTTTGATTAACAAGTTAAGTGAACAACAGTGCATCTTTTCCACCATATTCTTGTATTCTAATGACTACGAAAAAACCATGTGGATTTGCTTTTATCCTGGCCTAAGGGAACCTTTCAAGGTATGTGCAAGATTCTCTTTTTTAATGATGGAATATTCTGATGTTCATTGGAAATGTCATGTTTTTCTTCTAAAACTCTTGAGAATCGAAAGAAAAATAAACAATCCAGAAAATCCCCGAAATGGTTTGTTTTGCATGCAATTATGTATTTCTATATTCCATTAGCCTTCCATTTGCAATTGTTATAGAATTACATTATATCCTTTTATTCTCCCTTATAATAGAAGGAAGGTAGCAAATAAATATCTTTTAATCATGGCTCCAAAATCAGTCATTAACTAGAATTGGTTCCACTTCCTAATAATGTTCATACACTCTACTACTCTACTCTAACAAGAAAACTCCTTAATGGCAACCTCCTATTACCCATCTCCTACTATTACATGGTAATATTCAAATTCAAACTATTTCAAAGTCAAAACACTCCATTTCAAGTCTGAACTTTTTGTTTTGACCGTGAAAGCTGTTTCATATTTGAAAAAGGCTGTTTCAATCATTATGGAAATGTTCCTAGCTTTAAAATAGCTCTACTGATCTCAAACACAGTTACACGGTGATCAAATCTATCTACTTTGGATCCTAAAAGCATTATTTCAAAATCAAAACTATTTTTTCAAGCTCAAAATCAAACATTCTGAATTTCAAAATGGTTTGAACTTGAAATGTTTTCTGTACCTCTGACTGCTATCAATCCAAAATCTCAGGAAGTTTACCAACAAGTAATTATATTTCAAGACTGGAGAACTTGCTAGTGATGCTAGATTACAATTTTCAGGATCCCTTATCATTGACCATGATGTAAATCAGCAACATCTTGAAGTCAACAGGTTCCCCTCTAATTTCAAGTATAAATGGGTTAACAATCTCTTCAATTATTAGGGATGGGCTCCACATTATAAATTTTAACACAGTCTACTATGATAACCAGTGGCACCAATATAATTCTCATTACTAGCCATAAAGTTGTATGTATGAATCAATATCTGCCACTCTGAACAAAGACATAAAAAAACAACCCTGAAACACCAACCTCTGGGATCCAGAGGGCACAACTAACATGGACCCACTTGGTACCACTTCGAGTTGGTTTCATGGCTCCACCTTTCTTGGGACACAACAAACATTTTGGCTGGACACCAAGAGCACAGGTTCGGCATAACCAGCTGCCTTCGGGAACTTTTAGGATGCCATAACATGCCTGAAAAAAAGAAGAAAAAGTTAGCAGACAGGTATAAACAGGACACTTCATTTGTATCAGCTTATTGTTAATAGATTTTAGTATTTATATATTACCTCCCTCATTAGCTGATACCCGAGTTGAGAAGCTTAAATTACAAATGAATAGGTGAAGCTGATGATTATTAGTTTATGTCTACAAGAATAAGGCTCATGACAACAAATTTGAATTCTGCTAATAACACATTTAGGCTAATTCTAAGATTGCCTTCATATCTTTCATTCCATTCCATTTCAGCAAACCTAATGAAGTTTGTTTCTTTTAAAAAATCAAACAAAACAAGCCAAGCCCATTCTCTGGATCATGGTTGAATACTTTTATGAATTCATAATACCTTGCTGCTAAAATGGCTTCTTAGTAGCTTAAACTCAATGTAGCTGTGGGGTATCAGCTGAATTAAAGCTTCTCAAATTTATCTACTGGACCACAGCCAAGATGGCTGTGATGTTAATTGCAGACATACATTCTCAACCACAAAGAAGCAATTTTTAGTAATCATGGGACTCTGGCCATGTTTATAACTGCTTCTAAGTTCACAAAGCTATGAAATAGACCAAACAATGTGTAATAGAAGGAGCTAAAAAAGGGAACTGAAGATCTATCCTAGCCAGCTGTGCTGCCAAAGGGAAGGCAGATTGTATATGAATAATGATTATTTCAATTGGAGTTAAGCCAACATTTTATTAACTAAAATAAAAGCCTAAAACATATCTGTGTCCACCTTGACAGCTGAGAACAACTTTAAAACAACCATAAAAAAATCCTCCCCCCAACCCCCCCCCCCCAAAAAAGGAGGTCTTCCAAGAACATAAATACAGTGTCAGCCCTGGAGGACATCTTTTTATTTGGATCTTCAGGGATGCCACACTTAGTGCTGTGGGAAACTGGGAGGGAAGATTGCATAGAGTGGTGGAGATATTTAACCATAATAACATTCCTTTCTCTGAGAGTCAATGACATTCAGTTCTGCACCTGGAGTGGCGTGACTGGGAGGCATCTCCTGTTGGGACAGTGCATTGATTGGACCATATGATGGACATGTGGGTGCACGGGAAGGAACTTGGATTTTCTTTTGGGTGGGGAAAACCTGGAAGCTTTCAGATTCGGGTTTTCCCAGATGTGCCAATATGACATCTCTAATAAAATGGAACTTTGAGGAATTTCTAGCCTCTGAGTCTTCTTTCGTTGGGGGTGTTGCTTGGAACCCTGACATACAGTTTCTCTGGACCTGGCTGAGTTTCTTCCTCAAAGAAAAGGTGCAGCAATGACATTAATTATTCTTCTGGCAACAGATATGGTGTTCGTAGAGAGGCCATTGCTTCTGATGTTTTAAATGTTTTGTGGCTCAATATAATTAAAAAAGCAGTAAGAATAACTCAGTTGATCAAGAATTTTAAATGTATAAAATGCTCAAAATCAGCTCAAATCATAAAAATGTCCTCTTCACTGGGCTATCATAATTTACTGACAAAATCACTCAATTAAAAAAAAAAATCCTGGAGAATAAATACAGAGTGTATTTCTTCCTCAACAGGAAACAACTCATAGAAATGTTGATTAATATTGGGCCAGTCACTCTTTCTCAGTCCAGCCCACCTCACAAGATTGTTGTTGTACGGAAAGCAGGAGGAAGGTGTGTTGGATATGTTAGTTACCTTGAGTTATTTTGAAAATAAAGGTGGGATGTGAACAAATAAACAAAAATACAGCTATCCACAATTCTTTGAAGAAGAAATGTGCAATTTTTAAGAACAGAATTTTGCATGGTGTGGTGGGAACTACATTTAGAAGGAAGTACAGTAAAAAAAGGACAATATTTAAATGCAATTTACATTGTTATTAAGGTAATATTTTTGTTGCATTAAAAACTATAGTTGGTGGGGATTTTCAAGTCAGAGAATTTGGCAGCTACACCCAAAGTCCTCAATTGTGAAAACAAACCTGGGATCTGAGATTATACTCATCTATCTTAACAGAAACATAAATACATTCTATCTTTTACATAAAGGAAAATATAACTATACTAGTATTTCTTACAGATGGGCTAAGCTAAATTCATCAATGGTAATCCATTCTCCACATAGAGATGCATAACCTTTTCCAAATGGTAAAGCATCTACTTTGAGAAGAAACTCTTTGAAACTCTTCTTAAGGCATAAAAGGAGATCGATCAAAACTCTTATCTCCCTTTGGAATGCTTCCAAAAAATATGACAAAATGGTAGATTTACAGGCAAGAATACGTTGAAGCCAAATGGACAGCAACTGAACAAGCCTAAGAGGTCAAACATTCAAAATAAAGCAAAAAAAAAAACACACACACATGAAACCAAATATAGGATTTAAAACTCAGACTGCAAATGAAAAAATGCAACAGCAACACCAACATTCCAAGTAGGAATTTGTGCAACTATACCTTCCAACAAAATGCTACTAAATATCATAGTTTAGTAACTCAAAATTCTCAAGACACACTGGTCACTAAGCCTCACATAGCACTATGGAACTTTTAATAGCCATGAATAAAAGGTAACATCCATTCCTGGTGATTTCATGAACAGTTTTTTGTGATTTTGTCAACAAAACAGAAGAGTTTTCCACTGCCTTTTTCTTGAATGTTTATAGGTAGTCCTCAATTTATAAATATTCATTTAGCAACTGTTTGAATTAGAATGGCACTGAATAATGTGGCTTATGATCCATCCTCACACTTTGTTGCAGGATCAATTTGAACACCTGTCAATTGGCAGGATTCATTTAATGAAGCGAATCATGGCAAAAGAGATTATAAAATCAGGCAACTCACACTTCATGACACCTTGCTTAGCTACTGAGATTCTGGTCCCGATTGTGGTTGTTAAGGACCAGATTCTCAGGTTGCCGAGGACTATCTATATTCTATAATATACCTATATTTATTGTTCTATTTTACAAACTTGGTATATTTTATAGAAATCTACCATCCAACTGCTACTCAAGCAAGATCCTGCTTAGCATCTAAGTACAGAGAACATCAGCCAAGTGTTACCAGATGAAACAATTATCCATACTTAGCTCAGTTATCTACCTCATTTCCTGTGTCCCTTTGCCTCTATCAATATACCTCATCATAAACTTCCAAACACCTTCAATATGCTTAGAATGTGCAAAATCCTTATTGCCTCATCACAGTGAAATTAAACTAGTGCCAATATTATTGTTGTACATGGTGCTATATACCTGATGAACACAAATATTGCATTTGTCACAGAACACCATCTCATTGCCATCTTCACCATCTGGAGACTGGCAAACGTCACAGACAACGTCCTCATCATACTCGATGCCAAGACCTTCCTCAGTCTCGATAGCATGATTCATATTGTCGTAACACCGTTGCTCAAATTCTTCCATTATCCTCTCCATGGTGTATTCATCTAGTTCAGGCATCCCTGGTAAATTTATATAATGATATTTAATTTTCATATTCATGTTCTCTTTTATTTACAATCTAAGTTTAGCAACATAAACAATCAATGAAATCAAAGTGAAAAGGAAATGAAAAAGACTTAGGTTATATTTGATATTAACTACTGCCTTATCTTAACTAGTACAATCAATTTGCCTATCACGTAGAGTTTCATGACGTGAGGCTGAAAGTAAAAAGTGGGTATAAAAATGAACCATCTTCCCAAATGCACATAAAAATTAAGATTTTGGATTTATTAATTTGCCTTGAAGCAATATGGCAAATGTATTTAAACAGGCAAATGTTAGCATAGCTGCCAAATAACAGTGTGGATGAGACAATGTTGTACCTGCCGTAAAAAATCTTTCCTCAAGTTAGAGGAAGCAAGGATGTTAATTTGCAGGTTTCCGGGAATCTACATCTAGGACACTTATAGAACTCTGTGAACTGACTTTTGGACTGATATTGTTGTGAATTTATTTTTAAAATATTCTACATTACGAAATGCCAAGCAGTTTCATTCAAAACTGCTTTGTCCCAAAAGCTGAGCAGATGTATCATTTAACATGCTAGTATGTATTTGGTTATTTGGTGAAGATCAGATGTGATGGACTTCTCATCTAATTGTCTGTAGCCTACATGGCCATTACCATCATGTTGGAAGCTGCAGCCCAGCAATCAGTTGGAGAAGATAGATCTATACTATGACTCTATGCATCAAGTTACATTAAGCTGCTATTTCTGTCTTCAGAACCCTTTAATTGTGTGAGGAACATGCAGTACTTCTACTCATAGAAAAATATAACATGTTTTAATTTTAATGCTAATGGTATAGTAACATAGAATTTGGACTTGGTATGCATCCTTTCTTTTGAAGTTAATAATATTTTTCATATAGAAGCCTTGTTTCCAAATATCTGATTCCTGAAAAAAATCCAACTGTTTGAGAGGCTATATATCCAATTATATTACTTCAGGCACAGCAGCCTCTTATAAGAAGAAATCTGAACAAAGCCTAAATTTCTTTCTTAATAGCTGGCATTACTGTGTGCTTCTAATAACACAGTCTGATTTTCAATTTTACAGTAGCTCTTTCAGGTTTCCGAATGCCTTAATAGTAGCTGTTATAATAATATCCCATATTTTAAGAATGATTATTTTAACAATGATTAGATACTTCATAACGAACTGAAACAAAGGATACTTTAAAACTACTGTCACAAATTCAATACTGCGTTGTCCTCAATCAGAGGTGCAAGGTTGGTTTACTGTAATTTGTTATATGTATATATGGGATTGCTCTTCAAATCAATCCAGAAAGGCCAGCTGGTGCAGAACATCATAGTTAAGGATTCTTTGTCCTCTTCATGCCAATTATAAAGAACCTCACAATCAGTTTTCTTCTAGCTCAGTTTAAATTCATTCTTACTGATCAATAGAGAAATCTGTTCTATGGCTATGATGCCTTCTTTGAAACCACTTTCACCGGATAAAAGCTTCTCCTATTAAGTTTGTAGAAAATCTTAAACACTTCGCTCTTCTAGAGGGCTCTTAGAAAATAGGAGGTAAACTACTCCTAACCTTTTTAAATGTAGCTGGAACCTTCAGTTTGTCTTAAAGTAAGTACGTATGTATGTACGTATGTATGTATGTATGCATGCATGTATGCATATATTACAGGTAGTCCTTGACTTACAACCACAGTTGAGCCTCAAATTTCCATTGATAAGCAAGACAGTTGTTCAATGCATTTTGCCCCATTTTATGACCTTCTTTGCTACAGTTAAGTGAATCACTGCAGCTGTTAAATTAGCGAGACAGTTGTTAAGTGAATCTGGCTTCCCCATTGACTTTGCTTGTCAAAAGGTTGTAAAAGTGATCACATGATCCCGAGACACCACAACTATCATAAACGTATGCCAATTGCTAAGCATTCAAATTGTGATCATAGGGGGCTACAATGGTCATGAGTGTGAAAAGCAGTCATAAGTCACTTTTTTCAGTGCCATTTTAACTTCAAGCAGTCACTAAACAAATAGTTGTAAGTCAAGGATTACTTGTATATATATTTAGAACAGTAAGACCTTGGTTGGCTTACAAAGGAAAACAACAAAAATAAAACCTTAAAAAACAGTGTAGTAAATATATAACTTATAAACTTTTTCCAAGCAAGTCAGAAATAATAATTGGTTAAAATATATTCTACCCACCCTAGAAAAGATCAAAAGATCTTGCTGAAGGGTCTGCAACTGCAATGATTGTATCTAGTACCATCCCATGTTTTTAGATTGCACATCCTAAATCTAATTATTAAGCAGAAACTGGTGTTCCTGATATGCTTTCCCTTTTCCTGCAGACTTCTGCTGAATATCAAAAATCCTAACATATATCTGAGATATTAACATCTAATAATTCAGAAAGTTTATTTTATTTCTGCTAGCTTCCCACTCAAAATCATCCCCCCATTCCAATCACATACAATTTGTTTATAAGCACTTTTTCTCCTCAGCTCTTCCATCCAGATACTACAAATGAGCCCCATATAACTCCTCCCTGTTACTTCTCTAACCTGGAGCCGTAACTGGAACTAGCACTTACCCATCTCTTTGAATTCTTCATTGGCCAGTTCCAGCCATGCTACATCCATGTAGTTAAGGTCATAGCGGCACACACTCTCTGCCAAAGTTCGAATGTCGACATATCCAAGCTCAGGGGGCTCAGAGCCTGAAGACAGGATATATTTCCGAGGTCTTGAAAATACAACAGCTTTTGTTTCAGACACAATCCTGAAAGTATAGCAAATAGGTGTTCATTGCAGTAATCCCTCTATTTGTACAAAAACCTCAGTCTTTTCATACGGCTACTGCCGAAGGCTTTGAATTACAATATATTCCATCCCGTCCCAAACTAAAAAATACATTATGTCTGATTTTGCCATTCTACAAAGCTGATTTTTTTCCTTGACATAAGACACTCAATATTGAAGTATTCAAAATTGAAATATTGAAGGTATTTTATAAGGTAATTTTTAAAAAAACATAATAACTCAATAACAAAAAATAAGCCAAGGAGACAGATGATTTCCTGTTATTTTGTATCACCATCGGCAGAAGTTACAACAGTTTGTTTAGTTATTGTTCAAAGTTAAATCAATTTTGTTATAGCACCATTCAATTGAGGAGACTATTGGAGGAGTTAATAATTTTAGAATATCTTACTATTTTAATTATTTCAGAAATTTATCTAAACTCACTATTCTTCTACTGTAATTTTGACATTATAATTCCAGGGGAGTTGGTGGTAGCAACAAATGAAAGGCTTGAGACACTACCATAGCATGTAAAATAAATACCATGTATGGATGTTTAAAAATTAGCCTTTTTCTTTTAATTTTTGTTTTACTTTATACATAAGCATATGTAAGGATTTTTTTATATTTTATAAACACAATTGTATTTTATGTTTTGTTCTTATGCTTAATATAATCATATACTACTCTGTACAGGTAGTTCTCAACTTACAACCACAGTTGAGCCCAAAATTTCTGTTGCTATGTGAGACATTTGTTAAGTGAGTTTTGCCCCATTTTACGACCTTTCCTGCCACATTTGTTAATTAAATCACTGATGTTGTTATATTAATAACATGGTTGTTAAGTGAAACTGGCTTCTCCATTGACTTTGCTTCTCAGAGGATCACAAAAGGTGATCACACACCAACCACAGCAACCATCATAGTCAGTTGCCAAGCTTCTGAATTTTGATCGTGTGACCATGGGGAGGCTGTAACGGTCGTAAGTATGAAAAATGGTCATAAGTCACTGTTTTCAATGTTGCAACTTCGAAGAGTCACTAAACAAATCGTAAATTTCTGTTGATATTTGTATTGAAAAGTCACTATAGGTATTACAGGTAGTTCTCAACTTATGACCCCAATCGACCCCACAATTTATATGTTAAGTGAGACATTTATTAAGTGAATTTTGCCCACTTTACAACTTTTCTTGCCACAGTTGTTAAGTGAGTCACTGTAGTTGATAAGTTAGTAACCCAGTTTTTAAGTGAATCTGGCTTCCTCATTGACTTTGCTTCTCAGAAGGTCACAAAAGGTGATCACATGACCGTGGGACAAAGCAAGGGTCATAAATATGAACCAAGCATCTGAATTTTGATCACATGATCATGGGGATGCTGCAAAGGTCATAACTGTGAAAAACTGTCATAAGTTACATTTTTCAATGCCATTGTAACTTTGAACAATAACTAAACAAACTGTTGTAAGTTGAGGACTACCTGTACTATATAATAATGTTAATATAAGAACGCTGGAGAAGGAGAGCGGCTCAGATTTCTAATTTACAGGTCTATGAGTATCATGTGTTGAGCCATGAAATTATATCAGTCCAATTTCACTTTACAGAATCTACAAATATAGTACAGTGAAATCTATATGCTGATAAGCGTGCATAAGTAGCAGGTGATAAAACTTTCTAAAACTATGAAGAAAAATTAATATTTATTATTATCAAAAATTATATAATACAACTTGATAGATGGTGTTAAGACTTTAGGGCATGATCTATTCTAGTCCTACTATAAGAACAGATCCAAGCATCAAATACTGTCAAAAACTTAATTCGTTTTCCTCCAATTTCCCACACTAAACAAATCACATAGCTGTATTACCACACAATGAAAATTCACATCACATCAAAATTTCATCACATCAAAATACATTATATGGATGTTTTAGGAGCAGAACTGTGTACAGAAGGAGTACTTAATAGACAGGCACCTCTGAATGATCACAAATTCTAACAGTATTTACTGACAGGTAAATTAGTAGTTCTACAAATATGGATAGCCGGAAAGCCTACAGTCTTCTCCAATAAATTAGGAAATCTCCTTTCTATAACCAATTTAAGCCCTACAAAAAAATAGGGATAGGCATCCATATGGTGTGTGTAAAAAAAGGAAGAATAATAAACAAGACCAAGGTAGTTGCTATTAACTGCAGGTTAACATATTTGATTCAATTCGGTATTTATTAATCAATTCTCTGGTAGAATCTAAATAAAATTATATTCACATTAGAAGAAATAGTACAGGCTATTCTACTTTTAAAAAATGTTTTTTTGAAATCTACAGATCTATCACACCTGGATTTGAATTTGCATGCTCAAGTAAATTAATTTAGACTAACAACCACAGGATATCCCTCACAATGCGATCAAAGGGTACCATTATATATAAAAAATGCAATTGTGTTGTTCTTTACCTAAAGCAATTTCACAAACCCTTCTATGAAAATCTCCCTGAACTGCTCACATTACCTTTTATAATATTTAAATTCCACACTATATTCATCAACAGTCTAGATTTCAAAGTCACCAATATGAATAGTTTTAAAAGTGAATCTCTTTTAAATTTAAGAAGAACACAAAACTGCATGCAGAAAGTGTGTGGTTTATTTCTCACCATTTCTACTTAAAAGGAACAAGTGGCAGGTGACACGAAAAACCTTTGCCTGAAGCGGTCTGCATGTGCTACTGATTCAAGCAATAATCTAATCTATAAAGAATTCAGCAGCTTCTCATATTCCTAAATTTATTACACTATTGAAATTAAACACTAGATATAGACATTTTTATTGATATGTTGACTAACATGGGTTCATTTTAGATGTGTGTTAAAAGTATTTCAGAATTCTGCAGAGTATATTTTTGCTGCTCGTAGAATTTGTTGAGTTTTATTATAAACAGCTTTGGTTTTTATGCACACAGACCCAGAAACAGACTTTCTAAAAAAAATACAAGTCAGATTTAATATCTGCACGGAGATTAATATCTATATCTATCAAAATGTCTATTTTGTTAAGATTTAGAATTCATGTCTCTAGAACTGCTGCCCCTGTGCTCCATGCCACTTTCCAGTTTGAATTGTCAATTAATGCTTCAAATTCAGATGTGAGAAAGTTGAATTTACTTGTTTATGAAGTCTGGACTGATATAGGAACAAATTGTACTGTTTCCAAAAGGTTAAAGTGAATCTCCGGTTAGGAGGAACTATTTTTCTGGCAGTACAAGAGACTTCCTTCTACCACTACATCAAGTTAAAAATAAGTCCTCAGCCTGCTATGTAACTTGTGAGTAGTAAATCTGCTGATGAGTAAGGTTTTGCTCATATCTGCCACCTGAAATGAAGCTGCTGCAATACTTTAACAGTGAAAAATCAGTTGCTGGGGAGTATTGCATTTCACACAGCAATCGTATTATGGAATTATCAGACAATCTATTAAAATACCATCAACCAAACAATGGATTTACATGACATGCTGAGTTCTTGTTCATTAACTCTTATATCACTTTTCAATAACGGGAAGTAATCCAGTTATTAATATTAATCCTAAAGAAGATTAAGACCCTGCCTTCTTTTTCATAGACAGCATATACCCTGAGATAAATCCAAATTATGGAACACTACACTTTCAGAGTAATGAAGTATACATTTTTAAAAAATTGTTTAAAAGATGAGGGGTGGGGGGGGGTGTTTCCTTTTTGTAACTGGCTGTACCAAAATATACCTGGCTACTGGTTCTGGTATAGTTCCTGGGCTGACTGGCACCTGAACACCTTTCTCCCATTCTTGTCTCCAGGGATCTGCCAGCACATAATACTCATCAGAATTCAGCTGGGAAGAATCGGGCAGCTTCATAGCAGTGATCAGGTCTGTTCTAAACACCTGGAAAGACACAGAGAAAGAGAAATGACTAGACGGCCCATGACACATTGAGGCATCATTTCAGGGATATTTCCTTACCAGATTCCTCAACATCTTCAACAATGGTAGAGCTCCTAATGTACTTTAAATGTTTTTAAAAACTCAGGGAGATAGTCAAAGACATATCTGCCTTGAAAATAGCCTGTGCTGAACTGTATAGCACAGTCAGATCAGGAGGTGACATGTTTTCTGATATTTTGTATTGCGTCATAAAATCTTTATTATAATTCTATGTCATAAATTTGTACAAAATTTGCCAAATTTTAATTTCATGAGAGCTATGGGAGGTTCCAGATTTTGGATGCGTTCTGTAAGCTAGCCCACTTAAGATACCTTGGGGTTCCAAAATTGTTGCCCTACAATGCACTGTTAAAGATTATGGGAATGACAGTTTTAGTAGTATATGTTTACAGTGACATGTCATACTTCTACTGTATAATTCAGTTTCTAGGAAAACAGTGAAAGGCCTCTCACCATTAACTACCATGCCCTTTCAAGTATCCAGATGTTCATCTGTATTGCCATGCTGAACCAGAAATAAAAAACATGTCCACCTTTGATATAATGACCACCCCAATTCATATGATCCAATCAAAAAAGCTTTAATTATCAGCTGTTCAAAGACTTCCTAAATGAATCCCCAAATAGGACGCCAAACCCAAGTACTGTAAATTTTCCTTTACTTAGTTCAAAGGGAAGTACTGTACCTAAGTCACATATTATTTTATTGATATCTTTTTTAAGCCAAGACCTGTATTTTCTAGTTTCAGAGTTCAAAGCTAATCATGCACCCATGGCCAATTATAAAACCTATCTACTTTATCTCGAACAGTTTAAATACTATTGAAAAATATAACTCAAAGGAATGTCAGTAACATAACAGGCAAATTCTGGGTAAAAGAAATAATGAAACTGAAGAGTAAATACGTATCCTTACATTTCACAATCCATCAATCTATTCTTTGGCAATTACAATCTAGTGACTCTGTGACATCTTTTTCAAAAGATATATGAGCATCAACTTTTTAGTACAATTATCATAATTTAAGAAGAGGATAGGGCTGCAGACCCAGTATTTACTGAACCGACGTAAATTGTTGTCAGTATTCTTTCAACATGAAGTAAACACTAGCTGTAAATAAAGCTCAAGGGATGATTGCCTTTATATTGTATGGAGACCATTGTAGCACTTTAAAAAGTACAATGAAAATTGAGCCTGAAGCCATTCCATCAGTTACATATTCATTTATTCCTATTCAGCACTCAGCTGATATAAGCAAGGTCTGTGCCTATTTCATCTGAAATATTGATCTGTACAAGCACTATGCCATTGGGAAGAACATCTCCACTGAAGTTGAAGATGTACACACCTCCTGCAGAAGGTGGTATATTTCTCAGAAGCAGGCAGAGCAAGTCACAATGCATATCCACAAACACATGTATATTCATACTACGTTCCAGAGAATTCTGGAAATCCCACAGATCTCAGGGAAGACTAGCATGGACCAAACCAAACCAGATACATACAGGTAGTCCTCAACTTACAAGAGTTCGTTTAATGACCAAAGTTACAATGGCACTGAAAAAAGTGACCTATGACCGCTTTTCACATTTATAATTGTTGCAGCATCTTCATGGTCACATGATAAAAATTCAAAGGCTTGGCAACTGAACCATATTTATGACAGTTGCAATATCCTAGGGTCATGTGATCACCTTTGGCAACCTTCCGACAAGCAAAGTCAATAGGGAGGGAAGCCAGGTTCACTTAACAACTGTGTTACTAACTTAAGAATTGTAGTGATTCACTTAACAACTGAAGCAAGAAAGATCGTAAAATGGGGCAAAACTCACTTAACAAATATCTCACTTAGCAACAGAAATTTTGGGTTCAATTGTGGTCGTAAGTTGAGAACTACCTGTATTACCTATAACGACTTTTCAATACAAATATTCCTGTCAAGAGAGATGTTTTGAATCAATATGTTTTAAAAGCTACAATATCACCTACCATTCAAATACACTATTCTCCAGCCTTGGCTTAAAATTTTGCTTTGGACCTGAATGCATTTAAAAGTAGTCGTGTACTTTGTATAATATAAGACTCAGTCAGCTACAAAGAAGCAGAGATGGAATTCTCGCTATGCCATGTGTCCTAACAGGAGTATACATCTGTATCAAACGAACCTCAACTTATGACCATTTGCCGTTACAGAGGCACTGAATGAAGGGACTTACGACTTGTCCCCGAGGATACAGCTGCTTCAGCGCCCCTATGGTCACATTATCAAAATTTGGGTGCCTGGCAGCCTGCCCACATTTATGAACATAGTAGCATGTTAACTCCCCTCACCCAAACAACCCACCTACCTCCTACCTCCACATCTATACCCTTTTAACTTCCTACATTCTGCTGCCCCTGCTGTCCTTCACATCTTCTTCTGCTACTGACTTCTGCTCCTGATGAACCATGCCCAGCCAGGTCCTTTGCAAAGCAGCTGTTGGTCGCACAAGAGTTTCTTCCTAAGGTTGCACGCAGCAATTTCATGTGGGGAAGATGACCTCATGTGGCCAGCTGCCTTGTGAAGGACCAGGGAGGACAAACCTCATCAGCAACAGGAGCAAGAAGACAGCAAAAGTCAACAGAGGACAGCAGAGCCCTCAGAGTGCAGGATGGTGAGGTTGATGGCTGGCAACTGAATTTTCCCAGGGCAGGTGTGGCTTTGTGCCACACTGCTGTGGATGCCATTTTGCGCCAAGGTGCTGGGCTAAGTCTTCCTGGAGTGGCTACAGCTTTGCACTGTGGTTCAGGGGCTTCTTGCAGCATGGCACACCAAACTTTTGAGTCACAATGTGGCAAGCATCCCCAGAGTAATATGGTTCTGGGGCTGCTTGCTACCCCAAAGCAGGGTGCAGGGCAAACAAAATGGAAGAAAATAGGCGGGCAGAATAGGCAGTTGGGGGGAGTGGAAGGCAAGGCAACCCCTTAACTTACTTAAAGACTAGTGAAATTAGGTTAACAATGGCAAAGTGGTGTGCCATTGCTAAGCAATGTGGTCATGTGACACCACACTTCACAACTACATCACTTATGATGTACTACCTCCTGGTTGTAAGTCAAGGACTACCTCAATAGTGCATTACCATGTTTCTGCCAATCTATTTTATTATCTCTTATTTGTTCAAGCAGAAACTATAAAGTGGTAAGCATTAAAAGGAGGACTATAAATGCTTCTTCCTACAGAATCCTGACCGCAAAATATTACAAAGTAACAAGAATAATTCAAGACCAGCATTCCATTCACAATCTGTGAATTATACCTGCTGAATGCCATGGGTCACATAGAGATATTCACCAAGAGTTTTAAAATATGCTGGGACAGGGTGTAATAAATATTAATTAAATTTGCTATAGGGAAACTAGATCAGCTCGTGCAATGACAGCAAGGATCACTTGCACATCAACCACTTTAGAAGAACTGAGCTCTACTTAAAAGCAATCAGTTCAAGAATGGGGAGAGAGACAAGAGCAGCAAAACACTGCTTATCTGGCTGAAATAACTGAAACAGCATATCATGGAATGAATTTCAATGCTTCAACAGACAGATTCAAAACAAATGCTCTGAAAATGATTCTACACATTTTACAAACACTGCTGGTGGTAATGTAAATATGTTTCACACATCCTGCCTCATAAATTAATCCATCTTGCAACACTGAATGATCTGAATCATTCCTCTTTCATTTACAAGCGTTATGCACATTTTATTTACAGATTGCTTAATTCATCTGGATTAACATCAAAATTATAAATAAAGATTTTACTGGTTGGGTTTCATCCAGAATAAGAGTATTACATCCGAACAGGAATATCTAAGTAATTTAAGATTGATTTGTCCAACTCGATGCCTCCCAGCTGTCATGCAGTTGAACCTGCAGAGCTACCCAGAGTTGACTGGACTCAGGTGGCATCGGAATTGAATGAATAATAATCCCATAATAATTCCATTCTGGAACTTAATTTCTGGGACTGCAACTTCAAGAACTGGCTATAAATTATGAGGGTTTCAGGCTGGAAAAGACTGATTTAAGATTCCACTTTTCCCATCACCCACAATCAAATTCAAAGGATGGGCAGAAGCATGAAAAACCTTTCACATGGCACCAATTAGATAGGGTAGCTCCTCCTCTAAATTGGAGTAGGGAACACTCCCTAAAAACCATTTTTGAAATCATTCCGAAAATAAGTGTATATGTGTGTGCATGTTGTATTTCTATGTGTGTGCGTGTATGTGTGTGTACAGTATGAATATGTATATATCTGCATGCATAGTAAACAAAAAGATATCCAGACAGAAGTATATGCCAGACATTCAGGACTTTTATATATGTATTGATTTTGGCTAGCTCAGGGAAAACCACCACACTGTGAGTATTTCTGCACCTGAACATTGTGAAGAGTTGGCTACAAGACAAAGGAGAATTTAATGGAACATCAAGGATATAATTTCCAAGAATCAACAATCTGACTACTATTCCTGCTGTTCTGCAGATGCAATCAGCATGCCTAGAGACAATCATGTAAAATTGCTATATCTAAACAGTGAATGGTACACAACTCTTCACCTATCACTTTTTAGAACGGATGCCTAATAAGCTTGTTTTTCTTTTCTATTTTCATCACTTTTTTTCCCTCTTTCACACTGCATCTTTTATAGATGACAGCCTAGTTTGCTGTTAATCTTATGCTGCTCTTTGGGACCCTTTTCAGCTGAAGAATAAGATAAAACACACTGATTAATTAAATATAGAGAACTTTGCAAGTAAGATTTTGCAGTTAATCCACTGAAACAAGGCTCAATATAAATCATAGAGAATACATGCATGTACATAATAAAAAGAAAAGGAAAAGGAAAACTAGTCGGAATTAGAAGAATACATTACAACTCCTCTATCTCGTGATAGCTCTTTTTCAAGCATAAATGCTTCATCAATAAATAATGTCCAAGTTGTTTTGATAAATAACCATCTGCCACAACCTATAATGGCAACAGTGACCTTTATATAAGTAATACAGAATAAAAGTTAAGAGGGGTGGATGTCAAGACCCAAAACGTAATTTATTTCAGAAACATCCAACTAAGTAAATATTCATATTTTCTACTCTGATACTCAAGGAACGTGACCATTTGTAATTCTTATACCCGTTTGCATCTTACCAAATCCACTGTGTAAAGCAAAACAAATTCATATTTCCTGTTTTTCTGCAGGAAAAAATGCATAAAAAACATTTAACAAGACAAATGTGTCTAGTTTCACTTCGCTAAACAAAAGTTCTTATTTATCAATCTGCTGTAATGATTAATAACATACAGAAAACACTCCTAAATAACATTTCCACTCTTTACCAATAAATTGGGGAAGGGGGGGAGAGAAAAAAGGAAAAGGAAGAAAAAAGAAAAAAGAAAAGAAAATTGGGTTGGTGCTAAACCAATCCAATATTCATGGCTAAATAACTAACTTGATGCTGGCAGGGACTGTGGCAGCAGCTGAGCTCCCTGATCTCCTGGCCAGAAGAAAGGTTGCTGGGTGCCAGCTGAGATGGAGCGGAAAAGGAAAGAAAAAGAAGTATTAGGAAAAAAGATACATCTGTACTTCAGCAAGATGCCATGATAGATATCAAAGTAATACCTCTGATGGTTTTCGGTCTTTACTCTTAGAGCATGAACTCCTCTGAGGCTGAGATCTAGAATGCTGGGACCAGGTTGATAAGCCTAGAAAACAGAAAGAAATATAGCTGAGAATGTATATACTCCAAATCCATATAAGATATTTAAACCAAATTTCAGTAAGTAAGAGTTTGTTTTTCATCTTTTAATAATGGACTTGTGTACTGTTGGGTGAGCCTGTCAAAATTATAGCTTTGATTTTGGAAAAAAAAAATAATAAAGCATGAAAATTTTACAAACATTCATTTTCCTTAAATTACAATGATGATTTTGGCATTAACTTAGATATGTCTTATGGAAGTGACAATTATCTATATTTATACAGTATCAACCCAAACAAAACTGAATTAAAAAATTGAAAATCAATCAAGCAATCAGTTTCTTGCCTGTTTCCAGGTTGCATTAATTTTTCCAACTCTTCTGGGATTACACTTTAAAACAGTTCCAAATTTTAACTTCATGAATGCCAAAAGAAAAAGAAAAGAAAAACATTCCAGGCAAAATTACAAAATTAATGAAACACTGAACAATCCTTATAATTGAAAACTCAAAAATACTCCTCCCCCCAAAAAAACCCCCAGTAAAATAACCAGTAAAAACAGAAACAAGAATACTAATGCTTTGGAACTACTTTTATAAAAGAAATTAATTTACCATCTTCTGTATAAATATTATTATAAAGAAATTTTCTTTTCTTATACCACTTATTTCAGTTAATTAAAAGTTCTAAATCTAGTGGTTTACTGAAAAAGGCAAAATTACACTCATACTGGGGCTTTGTAACACTTGGACATGTCAATACATTGTCCTCTACAAATAGTTGGAGTAACTACAGAAACCAGAAAACACTGACGACATTGGAACTAAAAATAAAAGATTTTTTTCACAATCTAGAGCCATAGGATATATATTTGAAGCACCTATCAACCATGAATACACGTAGCCATGGATTTACAACCACAATTAGAACTGGAATCTCAGTCGTTGAGCAAAGCAGATGCCATATAAATTCTTCACTCACCAAACATAATCCCAGCAATTTCAATTTCAATTGTTAAGTAATCTCCCCGTTAGTAAGCGAAAGAGCTTAATAATAAAAATATTTCAGCTGTGTGTGGAGCTGAAATGATTCTGGCAGGCAGCTCCTTGGAAGTGAAAGGACTACCTGCCAGAGGGTTTCAGCTCTGAAAGGACCTGAAATTTTCTCTGTAGGCAGCCCCTTTGTTGTCAAATGTTCCTACAACCCATTGAAGGATATCCCTATCCCTCCATGCACAAAGGAGAAATTTTTTGTAGGACTACAGGAACGAAGCTGAAATCTTCATGAATTCCTGCAAAGGATTTCAGCTCTCCTCCATCCTCTCTGCTGGCTTCTCCGTGACTTTCTGAGGAAGCAGATGAAAAAGACTACAAATGGCCATCACATGGTTGTGTCGGGCATGGCATCACATGTCAAAAATATGAACAAGTTGGCCCATGCCCAAAATGTGATCAAGTGACCAGAGGGAAGGAGAACAGCACAATGTTTTTACAATGGCCAGAAATGCTTTACATGCCATAAGCACTTTAACAGTTGTTAAAAAAACACAGTTGTTAAGTCAAGAAGAATCTTGCTGAAAAACAGATTTTGATTTTTGACATAAGCAGCTCTTATTTGAACAATTTGATTTTGATGAGATTACTACTACTAGTCCTTGACTTACGGCCATTTGAAGTTACAACAGCACAGAAAAAAGTGACTTACAACTATTTTTCATACTTACAACCAATATAGCATCCCCATGGTCATATGTTCAAAATCCAGATGCTGGGCAACTGGTTCATATTTATGACGGTTGCAGTATCCCAGGATCATGTGATCACCTTTCGTGACCTTCTGATAAGCAAAGTCAATGGGGAAGCCAGATTCACTTAATAACTATGTTACTAACTTAACAACCGCAGTGATTCTCTTAACAACTGTGGCAAGGTTGTCAATTGGAGCGAAACTCACTTAACAACTGTCTTGCTCAGCAACAGAAATTTTGGGCTCAATTGTGGTCATAAGTCAAGAACTAGATGTAAAACAGGTATCTCCCAAAATGTATTTGTTCACTGGTTAATGAAACTGAAAATATTTCTTTCAAAGCAACAACATCAAGCTCACTGAAGTCAAGGAAAATGTTAGAAGCAAATACACCTTGAGAGTGAAGATCTTAAAGTCCAAACTCAGTGGAGGAAACACCATCATGGTAATTAATACTCAGGCAATTCCAGTCATTTGATACCCAATTAGAATAGTGAACTAGACTCAAGCAGAACTAAATGATCTGGATAGGAAGACCAAAAAAAAAAAAAAAGATAATGAATCGTACTCTTCATCCACACCACAACACTGACAGACTTACCAAGGAAAATACGTGGGCATGGAATTTTGTTGCAAGTACATTAGATGGTTGAAAAAGAGAAAAGGTGTTGTAAGAATGCACTGAAGCTAATATAACATTATGCCTTACTGAATACGAGAGACCAAACTGGCCTACAAAGAAAAGCCAAATGAAAGTGATATGGCAAGGCAAAATATTACATGGCTAGAACATAAAAAAAAAAAAAAAAAGCATCCAAAGCAGGTAACAAAAAGAACCGGCAATGGCTAAGAGCAAGAAAATTGAAGCAAGGGCAGAGGGGCTAATTCTGGCTGCGTAAGACTAAGCTTTTAGAACAAATGCATATGAAGACAGAATTGACAAGAAAGTAACACACAGCAAATGCCACTTCTGTAAAGAAGCTGAAGTGGGCCACAGTTGCCTGCTGAAGTTCACACAGACAAACAATAGAATAATAAAGCAACAACAGTGCATTGACATATCTGCGAGAAACACCATTAGCAAAGAACTGGTGAGACCACAAAATGGCCAAAAGTAATAGGAAATGAAAAAGCTAAATTGTTCTGGTACTTTAGAATTCAAACAGACAGGCAGCTATCACATAAGACTCCAGATTTAACAACTGTCAATAAGAAAGACAACAATATCTGAATAATGTACATGGCAGTAACTGGAGACAGCAGAATAGAAGAGAAAGAACTGGAGAACATAACAAAGTTTAAAGACCTGAAAATAGGAACAGAACAACTGTGGCAAAATAAAGCAAAAGTACTACCAATAGGGGTGTGTTGGCTCAGTGCTTAAAAACGCTGAGCTTGTCAGATGGAAAGCTGACAGCCTGGGTTTGAGACCTGAGTGCCCTGCAACAGGGTGAGGCCCCATTCCTCCCCCATATCCAGCCTAACAATTCATAAGCAAATGTGAGTAGATTAATAAGTACCACTTCAGTTGGAAGGTGACAGTATTCCATGCCCCTTTGAAAAATGTATTTGGACAATGCTGGCTCCCTCAACCAAGAAATTGGGTGAGCACCACACCCTACATTCAGACACAACTGGACAGGAAAAGCTTTACAGTAATAGGCACTTTGGGTGCAATTTCAAAACAACTAGAGCACCACTTGAACACCATTGGCATTAACAAACTCAATTGCAAAAGGCAGCTTTATTCGGAAAAGCTTGCATCCTGCAACAATATCTATAACACTATAAACATCCACATCTGCCTATCCCAAGTTCTTGGGAAGGACTCAATAGGCAGACAAAAATGCCAAATCCAGTCTGACCATCTGGCTGACTGTGTGATGGACCATACACTAAACTGATCTTCTCTTTTTCCTTGATTAATTTGTACTTGGATTCCCTAGCACTGTGATGGTGAACCTATGACACGTGTGCCACAGATGGCACGCAGCACCCTCTCTGTGGGCATGCGAACCATCACCCCAGTTCAGCTCTGCTTATGCTTACGTATAATAATCATGTGTATGCGCCTCCCACCAGCCAGCTGGTCAGGTCTCTGCCATGTGTGCGGGGTGCATGGCGCATGGGGCTGTGCATGCACGTGTAGCGGGGGCAGGGTGTATGCAGGAGGGTGGGGCGGCCATGCACAGGGAGGTGGGAGCGTGCGGGGGGTCCGCGTACACATTGCATTTTGGGGATTCGTGCATGCGCTCATGCACGCGCTTTCAGCACTCGGTCCGGAAAAGGTTAGCCATCACTGCCCTAGCAGGAACAATTAGCCAAAGTAGTAAAATTACCTGTATGAAATATCAGGTAATGGATTTACAGAAAATTAGTTATATTTGCAGATGGCAAATCCAAACTGACGAATAAACCTGGATCTTGTGTGTGTGTGTGTGTGTGTGTGTGTGTGTGTGTGTGTGTGTGTGTGTATATATATATATATATATATTTTTAACTGGAGGTTAATTGAAGGTTTCAGTTTTCTCTGGGTAATAAAATTTTTGCTTTTGGGGGATTAATGAACTCTAAAAATAAACTTTCTTGGGATTATTTCAATGGTGTCTGGAGGCCATAATTTGCACTGAGAATAACCTAGAGTTATATTTCCTATGATTTGGCTGACAATTATACTGTCATTAGATATGAGATTTACTTTTGAATAAAATTAATTAATTAAAAATTAATACTTGCAAAAAGTAATGTTTTGCTACTAGTAATTTATATCATGTGTGGCATTTCTCTAATAAAACTGTACAATTAATGTACTTTTATGTAATTTCATTTTTCATGCAGGATTTTAAACTGTCAGGTAGGGAAAAAAAGATTAGAATTCCATTCCCGAGTTATAAATGCATACTATAATGCTGATCTTTTTCTCAAGTTAATCAATAAAATATAATAACTGGAAACAGAACTTTGCTTTGAGTAACTGTTGTACCTCCATTAGACAGCAATTACTGCAACTAAATGTTTCCTATATAACTGTTGATCATCATTTTGCAGGAATTTTAACCCATTTCTTCTTACAGAATAGCTTTATCTCAGGGATGCTAGTGAGTTTCCCTTATATGAACTGCCTGCTTCAGGCAACATTTCTATTAGTTTTAAGGTCCAGATTTGGACTTGGTCAATCCAAAACCATTAACTTTCTCCTGTTTTAACCATTACTTGATCATACAACTTGTCTGTTTTGGATCACTGTCTTGTTTAGTTATCCAAATCCTTTTAGGGAAAGATAGGAAGAATAAGATGATTGCAGGCTTAACAAATGATTTTGCAAGTTTTTTTAGTAGACAGTCACATCTGATCTAGGCTGGATGCCAGTTAGATAGAATCCACTGAGATGAGCTAAGCAGGGTCTTGTGTTTTATCTGGATTTCATCCAAGCTTTTTAGCTTCAGGATTATTGTAACTTGCTCTCAATGGAGCAGGCTTTAGAGACAATCTGGAAACTACAGCTGCTCCAAAATGTGAAGCTTTGATTGTTGATGGAACAGTCCCATCACAGGAAGGTAGTTATCACTACAAAAACCACTGCACTGTTCAACATAAAATACAATTTCAGAGCACTAAATCTATAATTAAACTTACCTACCTACCTGCCAGGTAAGAACTTCATGAAAAGGCCTGCTTAAGTTTTCAGTTGTTATAGATGAAGGAACAACCATGGCACATCTAAATATCGATCTGAAAAACTATTTTGGAGCTTTGGACCCAACTGTTAAAAGAATGATCCTTGTTACATTTTCCCAGTGTACTCCACTCTGCTCCAAGATCCATATCAAGGGCATCTCAAATAAGATTTACAGATTATTCACTTACATGAACTATTATCATCCGTAAGCCACTGAAATGTAGAATATATGGCACTTGCTTCTGCAGATAAAGGCACATTTAATGGATATCTTATTTAAAGAAAAGCTATGATCAGAAAGTAATATGTAGCAGAGACTTGGGGGGGGGGAAACCCTGTTAACCAGCCATAAACATTATATGCCTGCTGAATGTTTACATTCTCTAAACTGTTGCAAGTCTTCTGTATATCCTGATGTACATGTATTCTTCCAAAGAAAAAGGAGTAAAGGAAAAGGAGAAGATAGATTTAAACATTTTTTTAAATGATTAAGTCTCCCATAAGCTGCCACAACACATCCGGTGTCCCAGAGAGCACAACCCAGCAATCAATATGTTATGCTGCGTGGCAGAAGATTAGCTCCAGCATGCCTAATGCAGAACACTGTTGTAAAACCAGCTGATGAGCATCCAACTATGTCCTAGGCGCTCTCCAGGCTGCTACCATTTCATTAACGCTTCAAAGCCAAAACACTCTTACAAACTACACACATTTTCCCTGTCAGTAAATACATTGCTTCTTATATGGCTAAAATCTGGTCATCCCACAAGAGTTTATAACATACATGCATACCTAGGTGCTGCTCCTGCTTCCTGTTAGCATTTCCATCTGCCTAGCTCCTTTCAAGCATTCTATTTTGAGTGAGAGTTGGCACAATTGCTAGGAACACAATTTGTTGGAAAAACCACGCAGCTGGAGCAAAAATGGAAATTATCTGAGCAACCAGCCCATCATCATAAAACCTTATTTCAACTTCCTGCTAATCCCATGCAGTGCAGGTTACAATGAGCCACATGCCAGGCATTCCACAGAAAATTGCCTGCAACACAAACCATTCTAAACCTAAGCCTTTTGTTTTAATAGAATACATGACAAAAGTATGCTACTGATAATAACTGCTATTCTTCTTAAAGCAGAAATATCTGCAGATGTTTCTTACATACTGTATCAACCTTAATAGCCAAAGCAGACTGGGAAATCTCCTATCTCCTGTGAAAGGCGTTGCTCTAATTGTACCCAGCAAGTTTTGTTTCAGTTGTCTTACCAAAGGGTTCAATTACTGAAAGGAGAAAGAAAAAAAAAGGACATTCATTCTCCCTTTCCTACCTAGTTCTTGACCTTCTATTCTGTTTCTGAACAGAAGTTTCTAAAAAGAATTAAAAGGGGTGGGGAGGAGATATGGGGAATACTGTTTCTCATAGCATGATCTACTCACAGATCCTTTCACAGCACTGGATATTTTAAAAAGTGTTCTAACTAACTTTATGACTGGCATTTCTTTTGGTCAAATATTTCTTTTAATGAAACACATATTGTCTGTTGGCATCCAGTTACATGTCATAGAAGACAAAAATCCACATGTTTAAAATCATACAGAGCTGGTGAAAGATTCAACTGCATTGCTTGGCACTTCAACCTTACTCAATTTGATAGCAATATTAACAGTGAACAAAAGACTTATTTTCCTTAAGTCACATTTTTAACTCAAGGAGATTTGTCAACTTAAATTTCAACTCTCAATTATTTCTAAATTCAAAATAATTGTAGAAAGCAGTTCTTAAAATAAGGAATATTCACATCACTTTAACCAGTTTCATTTCAGTTACAAATACAAGAAATGTCAAACAATGGTTTGAAAGTCATTGTGAGACTTTTGGGAAAATTGACTGATGATTATATTTTGGTGTGAAACAAAACTTAAAAAGATAACTCAGATTACAAAAATCAATATAGAACCAACGGAAGATAATATACATAGTCCAGGATAGTAATGTACAGTCCTATGTGTGCTCTGTGCTTATTTGTTTGCTTGCAGACATTCATTCAGGTAACGAAGTATCTGCAAGAAAGCAACTAAAAAGAGATTCTGGAGACGCTTGGAGAAATAGGAAGTTGGTGGCAAAAAATTGGATGCAAAATCTATATTCTCACCTTTATAAAGATTTCTAAAGCCATTTAGCTGTAGAAATGTTACGCATTCCCATTGTAATCCTTAACTGTAATGGAATAAGCTCAAGGAGGAGATGCCAAAAATTGGAGACATGCTAGACTATTAAGATAAAAGGAATCTTAACTTTCCTTCCTATAATCTGGAAAAATATAGTTGAACAAGACCTGATAAAGCTGGTATCTTCCAAAGGTTAATAACGAGCCTATTATTCTTTTCTGTTCCCACTGCAGGTTAATACACGACAGTTGCATAATTAAGTGGTAGATTGCTGTCATTAATGACATTATCCAAGTCCCAATTCTACTTAAGATACAGTAAGCCCCATTTCCACATCTTTTGTCATTCTGGAAGTAGAATGCTTGAGGCAAACATAGGGGAAAGTGAGAGTTGCAATAGAACTTGAGCTTTTCTTCCTTTCTGAAAAATGCCATTGGGGTTTAATAATTTCAGTTATTAAAACTGAATAACTGCATCCTTGATGAAGGAATGGTTTCACTACAGTGTTACAAGAAAATATATGTCTTTAAGTTAAAATTTCCAAGTATAAGGCCTTCTGCCAAATTCCTTTAAATGCAGCTCACTAACCATGTTAGGAGGCTCTTGCCTAATTAAGTTAAAAAGAGTACTAACCTTTTTTCTCAAATGCTGGAGGGTCTCGTTCCATCTTTTAAGAAAAAATTAATCTATCACTGCCATTAATAACTGAAAGAATTCCCCCATTTCCAGGAATTACCTCATAAATATACTAAGGATACCCACTGCCTATATCTTTGATACTTCTGAAACACTGCAATCAATAATAATAATAATAAGTTCCCACGAGGAATTTCCAACAGATATTCATGTGAGAGTTTCAAACTATGAACTCAAAATACAGTATGTTGGGATTACAGTATGTTGGGATTACAGCTCTCAAAATTTCACAGATGAACTAAATGTATAGGAAAACTTTCCTTTTTAAAAGGAAAACTTTTTAAACTTTTCTTTTTAAATCTGTGTAAATTTGATGTAGTAGTTAAGGCATCAGACTAGAAACCAGGAGATTTTGAGTTCTAGTGCTACCTTAGGCACAAAACCAGCTGGATGACTTGGAACAGTTACTGTCTTTCAACCCTGGGAAAGACAATGGCAAACCACTTCTGAGAAATCTTGCCAAGAAAACTGCAGGGAATTGTCCAGGAAGACAATTGGGCACAAGAAAACAAAAGGTAAAAATGCAAGAACATAGTATTGTGTAGGGTTTAATAAAACCCTATATGGCTTTGCATGGAGTTACTTCAGAACTATCTCCTCCAACCAGAACTGACTGGATACATATGTCACAAAAGAAATTCCTAATAATTCCTTATTTCTGTGAGAAATGGGATTCAGAAAACATTTTTCCATTCCAGGATTATCAGTGTAGCATGAAATTAGGATTTAATTACATATGTTTTAAAGTTTATATTTAATGTGGATATTTTAGTAATTTTACCCTTTTAGATCAACTGTGAACTTTTTAACTGTTGTAAATTGCCATGAGTAAAAAAAAAAAAAAACGGACGAACAGATGACGGACGGACGGAAGGAAGGAAGGAAGGTAGGTAGGTAGGTTATGGCAGACACAACACTTCCAATATGTCTCGAGAGAAAGTTGAAATTAGCTAAATATCTAAACATTTAGATGACTGGAAGTAACCTACATAAATCCAAATCTAATAACTGGTTGTAAATTCTATTAAAATGTGTTCCCCTGCTGTTATACTTCCTTGTAAAATGAATGCTAAAACAGACTCTCCAATTCAGAAAGTATACTAAACAAACTTATCTTTAATTGTTTACCAATCACAGATTGTAAGCAACAAAAGAACTGAATTGGCTGTATATATCAGCACATAATATGATCATAAAGTAAGATTTTATACACTTATTTTGTTATGGTTTATAACATTGTGAGAACATAATTGTTAGGGCAGTTTGGATCTTCAGGGCTGCCAATAATTTTATATATTTATTGTGTAGACTGAAATACAGTCTACAGACTTTAATCTGAAATTCTTCAAATTCTGCCCACTTCAAACAGTGGCCAAAATGGAAATAAATGGCTGTTCCTTGAAGTCTAAGGGAAATTGTAGTATATGCATTCTATATTATCCTTGGAACAGACCAGTGGTGGGATCCTCCCAGTTTAACAACCGGTTCGATGATCGGACTGCGTGTGCCTGACACACACAGTGCGCACATGCACAGTTTGAAGAAATCTTCACTTCCGTGTTTCTTCGGAGGAGAAACACAAGTGAGGCGTGGCAATCTGCTCTGCCGCGCGAATCAGCTGAGAAGATAGAAATAGGAAAATAGCGTGGGCAGGCAGGGGGGCCCATCTGATCATCGGGGTGAACCGGTTCACTCCCAGCTGATCATCGGAGCTACAGGTTCACCCGAACCAGTCCGAACCAGTAGAATCCCACCCCTGGAACAGACTCAAAATAAAAGATAGAGCAAGCCAGTTGGGAACTAAATTTAAAATATAACTGCAATTTTCTTGATCAACTTATAATTCTTCTCTGCATTATATGTTGGTTGACCTCCCAACTGCTAACTTAATAACCCACAGAGCTGATTAATATTATAGTTTTAATATTAATATCCGATATAATACTTTTATGAACCTACTGCATATTTACTGATGTAAAATATTTTAGTTGCATATATATGATTCATGATATCTGAATTCAATATTAATTGGACCAATAATTCTAATTATATAACTAATGTACATAATGCACACTCTATCAAAAACATAAACACACATACACACATACCTAACAATATATCACAAGATAGAAAGCAATTTATAAAGAAAATATTAATTTCACACAGCTTTATTTTTTTTCTCCATTACAAATATAACTTCCTATTCTGAATCCAAAGGAGGCACTGTTCTTCAATGGTTCTCCACTTTCTTCCAAGGCCGATTCCAGTTGGTGTTCTGCTATTTAACACCTACATGAAAATACTGGGTAACATCATCCATCAGCATGGAATTAAGTATTATCAATAGGCTAATACTGCTCAATTTTACATCTCTCCCCTGGCTTTTCCAGTAGCTGGACTTCAGCTCAACCCTGACAAGACTGAATGGTTCTGAAGTTTTGTCCCCTCCCTTCTCCGGATCTAGTGATTTTTCACATCGTAAATCAAGTTACAGTCACCACTAATGGGTGTTACCAGTCAATGAGTAACCTAGAGGTTTTCTTGTACTCATGGCTCCTTCTGATGGACAGATGGCAGCTGTGGACAGGAGAGCTTTTGCACAAATACATCTTATCCTTCTGTTGCAACCACTGCTGGACTGGAAGGCACTACTCACTGTGACCCTCATTTATCACCTCGTGGATGCTGTACTGCACATACTGTATATAAAGCTTGAGCGTTCAGAATCTTCATCTGCTCTAGAATGCAATGGCTCATATGGTTTTGGATGTAACATCCACCCATATGACAGTATAGCAAACTGTGTTGACAGTATCAATACTTTTATATTTTCTCATTCAAACAATTTGGTTATATAAACTAATAAAAAAAATGCAAATTCTGTTATTTTTTTCTGAACTTAGTTCCGAATTGTGTTCTGGAATAAAAAGTTCCAGAACACTATGGATCTTGAAGGAATTTCCTAGGCATGACTTCTCTGTAAAATAACATCCCCTTGGAAATTCATTGCCAGCTGTAAAGACTATAAACTTGTCCAATATTCCAAGGTAGAAACTTTCTAACTCTAGTGCTTCTGAGATTGTATTTTTGCTCCCTGGTGTGGGCATGTATATTAGTTACTGCACATATATGTCAATTCTGGAGTACAAGATCATCTTGATTTCTGCCCAGAAATACAGTCAGGTCCATAAATATTGGGACATCGACACAATTCTAACATCTTTGGCTCTATACACCACCACAATGGAATTGGAATGAAACAAACACAATGTGCGTTAACTGCAGACTGTCAGCTTTAATTTGAGGGTTTGTACATCCAACTCAGGTGAACGGTGTAGGACTTACACCAGTTTGTATATGTGCCTCCCACTTGTTAAGGGACCAAAAGTAATGGGACAATTGGCTTCTCAGCTGTTCCATGGCCAGGTGTGTGATATTCCTTCATTACCCCAATTACAATGTGCAGATAAAAGGCCCAGAGTTCATTTCAAGTGTGCTATTTGCATTTGGAATCTGTTGCTGTCAACTCTCAAGATGAGATCCAAAGAGCTGTCACTATCAGTGAAGCAAGCCATCATTAGGCTGAAGAAACAAAACAAACCCATCAGAGAGATAGCAAGAACATTAGGCGTGGCCAAAACAACTGTTTGAAACATTCTCAAAAAGAAGGAATGCACCGGTGAGCTCAGCAACACCAAAAGACCTGGGAGACCATGGAAAACAAGTGTGGTGGATGACCGAAGAATTCTTTCCCTGGTGAAGAAAACACCCTTCACAACAGTTGGCCAGATCAAGAACACTCTCCAGGAGGTAGGTGTACGTGTGTCAAAGTCAACAGTCAAGAGAAGACTTCACCAGAGTGAATACAGAGGGTTCACCACAAGATGTAAACCATTGGTGAGCCTCAAAAACAGGAAGGCCAGATTAGAGTTTGCCAAACAACATCTAACAAAGCCTTCACAGTTCTGGAACAAGATCCTATGGACAGATGAGACCAAGATCAACTTGTACCAGAGTGATGGGAAGAGAAGAGTATGGAGAAGGAAAGGAACTGCTCATGATTCTAAGCATACCATCTCATCAGTGAAGCATGGTGGTGGTAGTGTCACGGCGTGGGCATGTATGGCTGCCAATGGAACTGGTTCTCTTGTATTTATTGATGATGTGACTGCTGACAAAAGCAGCAGGATGAATTCTGAAGTGTTTTGGGCAATATTATCTGCTCACATTCAGCCAAATGCTGCAGAACTCATTGGACGGCACTTCACAGTGCAGATGGACAATGACCCAAAGCATACTGCAAAAGCAACCAAAGAGTTTTTGAAGGGACAGAAGTGGAATGTTATGCAATGGCCAAGGCAATCACCTGACCTGAATCCCATTGAGCATGCATTTCACTTGCTGAAGACAAAACTGAAGGGAAAATGCCCCAAAAACAAGCAGGAACTGAAGACAGTTGCAGTAGAGGCCTGGCAGAGCATCACCAGGGATGAAACCCAGCGTCTGGTGATGTCTATGTGTTCCAGACTTCAGGCTGTGATTGACTGCAAAGGATTTGCAACCAAGTATTAAGAAGGGAAAGTTTGATTTATGATTATTATTCTGTCCCATTACTTTTGGTCCCTTAACAAGTGGGAGGCACATATGCAAACTGCTGTAAATCGTACACCGTTCACCTGAGTTGGATGTACATACCCTCAAATTAAAGCTGACAGTCTGCAGTTAACGCACATTGTGTTTGTTTCATTCCAACTCCATTGTGGTGGTGTATAGAGCCAAAGATGTTAGAATTGTGTCGATGTCCCAATATTTATGGACCTGACTGTACTTCTAAAAACATATTTGAACAAAATATTTTCCCTGTCAATAAGTTCATTTGGTTCAACTTAAAAATAAGTTCAACTTATTTTTCATAAATTCTTGCAATGAATTCTCCCAGGGAATCACTTGTAAATTGATACTTCACAAGTATTATTGATAATTGATAATAAAGCTTCAAATGATCACTTGTAGAATGAAAATCAGGAGTCATGAAAACTGTAACTCTCAAATATTAGTGAACTACTGATAAAAAGAAAAGTGCTGGAGAAAAATATACATTTACAATTATAAAATGAGAATTGAGAAACTATTCTAACAGGTAAGATTTTCCTAAACATTTGGAACCATAACAGTGTTTTTGTTTCAAACATTTATTATTGTAGTGTGTAATAAACTCTTACAATGCCTTACTGGGGCATACCTTTTTAAAGTTCCTTGATTTTAGCAACCTTTTAGCAAACACTACTCAGCTGATACAATACAAAACACCTTTGTTATTTAAAGTATCACTTTAGAAATTGTGTAAATAAGCTCATACTCCTGGTGTGATCCCAGTACAACAAAAGGAAGCACTTACTGCCATTGTCATCAGAATCTTCACTGCTGCTGGGAATTCGACCTCGTTTCATGATCTTCCTGAGTAACAGCAGGCAGCCTGTGAAGTAATGCAACAAAAGTTAACCCACAGCAATAGTTATCAGGTTTTGATCAAAGAACAACTAGTCAGAAATGAAAACAAACCAAATTACGCAGCACAAATATAAGCAATAAACATCCAAACTCTATTTACATACAACCACAGAAATTTCAGGATAAATCACAAAAATCTCAAGCCTTTAGGCTGCTGCATATATATTTTATTTATTTATTTATTTATTTTATTTTATCAGATTTCTATACCGCCCTTCTCCTTTCGGACTCAGGGCGGTGAACAGCCAAAGTAAAACATTTATACACAAAAGTTAAAATAGATTTAAAATAATTAAATTAAATTTCAAATTTTAAAAATCCACCATAAAATCAGGACAGCCCGGCTAACTGAAAGAAATAGGTTTTAAGGGCCCGACGAAAAGTCCGGAGGTCTGGGATCACTCGTATCTCTGGGGGTAGATTGTTCCAGAGGGTAGGTGCCACCACAGAGAAGGCTCTCCCCCTGGGGATCACCAGCCGACATTGTCTGCCCGACAGCACCCTGAGGAGGCCCTCTCTGTGGGAGTGAACTGGCCGGTGGGAGGCAATTGGTGGCAGAAGACGGTCCCCGGCCCTAAGCCATGGAGCGCTTTAAAGGTGATCACCAACACCTTGAAGCGCACCTGGAAGTCCACCGGAAGCCAATGCAGCTCGCGCAGGAGAGGAGTCACATGGGAGTGCCCAGTTGCTCCCATAATCCCCCGCATGACCGCATTCTGCACCAGTTGGAGCCTCCGGGTGCACCCCAAGGGGAGCCCCATGTAGAGAGCGTTACAATAGTCCAGACCAGAAGTGACGAGTGCTTGAGTGACCGTGCGTAGGGAGTCCCGATCCAGAAAGGGGCGCAACTGGCGTATCAGGCGAACCTGACAGAAAGCCCCACTGGCCACGGCCGTCATATGCTCTTCTAAAGACAGCCGTGCATCCAGGAGGACGCCCAAATTGCGAGCCCGTTCCGTGGGGGCCAATGATTCGCCCCCAATAACCAGCGATGGCGCCTGCTGGCTATACCGGGACCTGGCAGCCACAGCCACTCGGTCTTGGAAGGGTTGAGTCGAAGCCTGTTTCTCCCCATCCAGACCCGCACGGCCTCCAGGCACTGGGACATCACTTCCAAGGCATCGTTGGGATGGTCTGGGGTGGAGATGTACAGCTGAGTATCATCAGCGTACTGATGGAATTCCACCCCAAAACCACGGATGATCTCACCCAGCGGCTTCACATAAATGATGAACAGGAGGAGCGAGAGGACTGACCCTTGTGGCACCCCACAAACAAGGCGCCTCGGGGTCGACCGCTGCCCCCGTCAACACAGATTGCGACCGGTCGGAGAGATAGGAGAACCACCGCAAGACGGTGCCCCCCACTCCCACTCCCTATTTTATGCCTTTAATAGTAGCCAAGTCATAGGAATTGCAACAGAGCCTCCATAGCCTTGCCTATATATGGCATCTAGATATGAGTAACATGGTTCTTAAAACCTTTTGTAGATCTGAGACTTGAACAATACAAGATTGATAATAAAAAGAAAATCCTAAACAGGTAACCCTTGACTTATTAACCTAAATTGAGTCCAAAATTAGTTGTAAATTGTTCCAATACTAAGTCGAGGCATCATGTGACTGGACCCTTTTGGGGGGCGGGGGCAGTTATTAACAAACACCAACTTGTTAAGAAAATCATTTTACCCAATGGGCTTTTTTTTTTTTTTTGCTGAAAACTGAAAGTAAACCCTGGAAATCAGCAAAAATTGTTGCACATCAATCACATGACAGGAGGGTTTAAATAGTCATAAAGATGGTCTGGTTGCGATCGTGTGAATGCAGGGAGAAGGTCTGTTGTAATTTCAGATATTCATTAAGTGACAAGTTGTAAGTCAAGAACTACTTGTCTCTACTTAAACATACACTAGGGACAAAATAGTTCCCATTTTAATGAATGATCCCTTTTTATGACTTAGGAACAGAAACTGTAGCAGCACTTCAGGTTCAAGAACAACAGTAGGAATCTAAGTGGCATGCAATGGAGAAAAGACCTTTCTCCTACTCTTCTCTTTCATAGGACCAAATCTTTCTATGCAGATAGTCAGAGAATGATCACTGGCTGTCGTTCCCTATATTTCAGAAAGAGATATGGAGGGAGGGAGAAAAAAAATCCCCCAATATGAGAAATGCAGTAAATTTGGGTACGTGGCATGGTGGTGAACTAGACAGATTTTCTCCATGCAGGAGTTATGCAAAGTAATCCACAACACATTGAACTATGGAAAAGAAGTTGTAACCTTCCACAGGCTAATCATATGCCATAGGTCTCTTGAATCAGCTTGCCTGCTTCTTTCTATCCACTAAGATCCTTGGCTGTAACAAGTATTT
This sequence comes from Pantherophis guttatus, assembly GCF_059756535.1. Lineage (NCBI taxonomy): Eukaryota > Metazoa > Chordata > Lepidosauria > Squamata > Colubridae > Pantherophis > Pantherophis guttatus. The sequence goes on from NC_142070.1 coordinate 36,592,676, forward strand.
AAAAAGCCCAACTGGTGACAATGGAAGCTTTTAAAATGCTATATATGTGGCAAAGAAGGAACTGAATGAAGCACTAACTCTCCTTATGTACAATGCAACAAAATAAATAAATCAGTATCATAATCTACCTTACTCAATTAAAAAACCCTTGAAAACAAATTTAGTGGTTCTTCAGTACTCATTTGGGATTCATTCCAGGAGGCACAAGTACTAAATACAATGGGTATAGAGCAAATCACGTGACTTACATGACCCTTTATTTCAGCCAGAAGGAGTAATAAGTCACAAAGCAGCTGAGATCCGCAAGTTCTACCTTGCATGTTGAGAACCAGGAGAAAGATGAGTACCGAGGCAAGATTTGTGCCTCAAAACACCAAATTTGATGAGTTTTGAAGCAGTTGAATACTGAAGCATATGACTGTACAGTCTGTGACAAATCTCCAAGTGCTTGTTAAAAATGGTATTCATGGAAAAGATAATTTGATGAGACGCGGTCTGTGTCTTCCTCAATGTTGGGGCCTCTGAAGTCTAGGAGTTGAGGATTCTGTGTAGGATCTTAGCTATTTGTAGTACTGCACTCTTCTGGAAAGAGAACTCCAATGGCATTCATGGGATCTGTTGGAGCTACTTAGCTTAGGAATCACAGCCCAAATGTTCCTATCACTACTGGGGCCACTTTGATCTTTATTTTCCACATCCTGTCCAGTTCCTCATTCCTGGTGTTGCTATCACTTGGCATTGCTATATCTATCACCACTGCTGTCTTCTGATATTTGTCTATTACCATGATGTCTGGTTGATTAGCCAGTACCTGCCTGTCTATCCGGATTCAAAAATCCCATAGGATCTTAACCTTATTTTCCACAACCTTCTATGGGATCACCCACCTAGACTTAGAAGATCTAGTCCATATTCTCTACAAATGTTTCTGTACGCAATATCAGCTACTCGATTGGCTGTTAAGTACTGTATATGCTGTTTCTGCATCTTACACCTGTCACTACATGTTGGACTGTCTCTGAGGCCTCTGCAAGTTTACACCTTGGGTCCTGTCTAATGTGCTAGAACCCTTCTTCTATATATTTGGTGCTTGGTGCTTAGTGCTTGTGCTTGTTCTTGTGCTGCCTTAACTTTCTCATTTTGGGGCACTATCTTATTGATGCATTCCTGGATGTTCTGAATTTCATCCAGGACCGTAGCTTTGACATTCACCCCCAACCACCCTTTTCTGTCTGGTGTACAGTGTCTGGGTGCTGGACTTGGGATAGAAACCTCCATACGTTGTGAAAAGTCTCTGGCTGTTCACATTCACAGCTTCCATGCCCTTTTTGGCCAGCTCACTATACCAGCGTACATGTTGATGGAGTGGATTTATTCTTCCCATTGAGCTCGTTCTTCAGAGCCTATATAATCCTTTGGTGGTACTTGGATGTTGCTATCTTCCTTGCCTCCTCATTGTACTTTCTGTCTGGGGGTACCAAGGTACTTATAGCTGGTCTGTATGTATTGCTATGTGATCCATTGGTAGTTCCACCCCATCAATCTAAACTACTTTCCCTCTCTTGACTACCATCTGGCTATAATTATCTAGTGCAAATGACATCCCAATGTCCTCAATGTAGATCCAGGTCAAGTGGATCAGTGAGTTGATGTCTTGTTCATTCTTTGCATACAACTTGATGTCATTCATGTATAAGAGGTATCTGATACTAGCTCCACTCTTAAACTTGCATCCATATTCATTCTTTGTGATTATCTGGCTGAGGAGGCTTAAGGTCAAGCCAATGGAGAAGAGCAGCAGAGACAGTGTGTCATTTTGGTATATGCTGCACTTGATAAACACTTGTGTGCGCTGTGTTTAGTTTATTTCTAGTGTTGTCTTCCATAGTCGCATTGAGTTCTTGGGGCTCTTAGTGTCCTGTTAACATTGTATGCTAGGCATTTACATGTGTGTTGCATTGAGTCATAGGCTTTCCTGTACTCAATCCAAGCTGTGCTCATAATGATCTATCTAGATCTTGATTTTTAGGTGGTTGCTTTATGAACAACTTGTGTTTGAGCCTCTATTGTTTCTAATGCCTTTCTGAGCTGTGTTTATGTACTGCCCCATATGGTCCTGTAGTTTGCTATAATGTCTGATAAGTCTTTCCCTGTTTTGAGGAAGCAGGTTATTAGCTGGGAGTTGGTTGGTACCATTCCCTTGTAGATGTCTTTTATGATCAGCACTATCGTTCTTTAGTTTAGCCAGTCTGGATGAGAGCCTGCTGCTAGCAAATGGTTCATCAGTGGTGCTAGGCATTCATGCACTACTGTTAGCATCTTTAGCCAGTAGTGCTCTAGGATGGATGCTGTCCAATTCTTCATATGCTTAACCCACTATTGGATTGCTGCTACTGTAATGATGACTGGTTCCTTTTCTGGGAAATTGCTGTGGTCAGTTCTCAGGTCCTGCATCCACTTTGCACTGCTCTCATGCATCTTCTCTTTCTCCCATACATCCTTCCAATACAGTTCAGTTGCTGCTGTTAGTAGCTCTGCTGTTACTGTGATACTGCACTGGAGAACAGGACATTTACCTTCTTGGCCTTTGTTTCTCTAGTGTATCTCCTTAGCCTGATAGCCAGTGTTGTAAGCTTTTGTTTAAAAGTCTCAATGGCTACAGATGGAGTCAGGCTCTTGTATTTTTTCAGTAGCTAAGTGTTATCCTTAATCTTCACACCTTTCTGTAATTCTACCAGCTGGTTAACCTTTGCTTTGATCTCTAACATTATTTTTCGGGGAGGGGGATGTACTACTTGATTCTCTAGCCAAGCATCTCCAGGATTACAGCAGATGTAGCGTGTATCAGTTCATTGATCTGAGTTATCATGATAATAGGGATTGTTGTGAGGGTCCTGTTGACATCTTCTAGCATATTATCTGATCATACTTCTCTGCTGAGCCTTGGTAATTGGTCTCAAGGGTTGATTATAGCAAGTTTACCCATAATCTTATGCCTCATATCAGCAGCTTTGTAATAGAGAAGGTGGTGGTGACATTCCAACTTCAGATATTGGCTGCACATTCAGGTCTTCCAGGTCTTCTTGATTATGGGATAGGTATAGTTGGTCTACCTCTTCCAACAGAGAAAATGCTAGCTCTCTCTCTCTCTCTCTCTGTATATGTGTGTTTATACATATATATCAGGGTGGGTTCTACTTACCTTGACTTTGGGGTCAGTGGGCAGAGCCTCCTGCCGGTTTTACTACCGGTTCTATAGAACCGGTGCAAACTGGGGGCAACCCACCACTGATATATATATAATTTAAGTAGATACATTATGCTATTTTAATAGTTTTCCTGGAAACATCCACTAGCCCACAGACTGCTAAGAGTTTAAAAATTAGTTTGGTACATAACGTGACCTGAAGATATTTATATACTTAAAAAGGAATTATTTACAGAGTTACCTAAGCTTTGTATGACTGTGGTAGTCTCTCTAAAGCAGTGGTTCTCAACCTTCCTAATGCCGCGACCCTTTAATACAGTTCCTCATGTTGTGGTGACCCCCAACCAGGGGTGGGTTCTAAATTTTTTTACTACCGGTTCTGTGAGCGTGGCTTATTTTGTGAGCGTGGCTTGGAGGTCATGTGACTGGGTCGGCGTGGCTAGCTGTCATGTGACCAGGTGGCCATGGCTATGTGTATAGGGACTACTCAGAGGGCTGAAAAAAGTCATTTCTGACTGGTCCTCGCACTTTTGACCGGTCTTCGCACTTATGACTGGTCATCATTTATGCCCATTGCAGCATTCTTAACAACCGTGTCACTCATTTCACAACTGCTTCTCTTCACCATGGTGACAAGATAGGGCAAAAAGGTAAAATGTGAGGACAGTTGTAAGTTCAAGGACTGGTCAAAAGCGCAAGGACCAGTCAGAAATAACTTTTTCAGCCCACTGAGTAGTCCATATGCATAAAAAGATACAGCAATAGAGAGGGATGAAGGAAGGGAAGGGAAATTAGAGGAGGAGGGAGGGTAAGAGAGGGAGGAAGAGAGGAGGAGAAGGAGAAAGGAAGAGGAAGTAGGGAGAAGAAAAGGGGGAGGAAGAGAAAGTAAGAAAGAAAGAAAAGAGAGAGGTGGTAGGTTTGAGGAGAAAGATTGCTGCACAACAAAAAAGATGAAAGGGAAGAAAGCCAACCCCAAACAAATATAAAGATATTAAGATAAAGAATGAATTGTTAAACTTTAAAGAATAAAAGAGAACAAATATGAATAAATAACAATAATTAGAAACACACATACAAACATACAATGTATTTTCTTTGAACAGAGTATTTGGCCGGTTCACAAATTTAAACAGTGTTTAGTCATTTCTATTAAATTTACAATTTCTATATTTCCTTTTTGCCACATTTATTCCTCATCTATTTTTGTAAAAAACCAATATTACCCTTCATCTTCATCTCTAATCTTAATCAAGTTCAATTTTTCCTTTCTATTCTATATTATACCCCTTCCCATTGTCATCTATTTTTATATCCATCCCCACATTGGTTAATTATGTAATATTACAGTTGTTTAATATAAATTCAACATTTTAATATAAATCAATTAGTTATATAACTACCTTTTTATATATTAATCAATATGAACATGAATATTCCAATTATTTCCATGCAATCCAATTTCTTACAAATCAATTAATTATATTTACCAATAATAATAAACCAAATAATTTCCCCCATATATTCCTCCAAACCACAACTTAACCATTTCTGCTTTCAACACAATATACAATTAACAGCATCTCAATTATTACAATTCCCTAGTTAAATAGAGCTTTTTTTCTTTTGTGTTTTAAAATCTTGAACTCTCCTTTTTCCCTAAATTTCCCATTGTTTGCACCTACCTTTTTTGGTGAGGAAAAAGAAAAGAAATCTGCCTGGCTAATTTTTCAACATTGCAGCAACAGCAAAGACAACAGCCTGCTTTAGTTTCGTTTTCGTTTTTCAGCATAGCTAGGGGAAAAAAAATCTGCTCCAGGACTCTTTGCAAGAAAGCAGCAGCGCCCTCGGCAAAACAGCTGAGACCAAATCAGCTGAGAGTCGGGAGCCGATCTAATCAAAGGCTAATTAGCCTATGCTGAAGCTCCGCGGGCCAATAAAATTACAAAAAAACACCGAACCATTTGTTAAATTGCTGGCTCGCCCGCCCCTCGCCCACCACTATTTATTGGCAATAAATAGTGGTGCGGAGGGGCGGGGCAAGCCAGCAATTTAACAAATGGTTCGGCTGAACCCCCTAGAACCGGCAGAATCCCACCACTGGCTATAGGGCGGCCCTTTGAAGCCCCCGCAAGAATTTAAACAGTTTTTTTTCCTCTAGCCATCAGCTGGGACTCCGGAGGCAGCAATAGATTGGGAGTGGACGGGGTAAGCGAACGGCTGGCGATCCAACAGAGCAGAGAGTGAGGGTGAGTGAAGGCGTGGGGGGGGGGCGAGAGAGGGCTTTGGCAACCCCTGTGAAATGGCCGTTCGACCCCCAAAGTGGTCGCGACCCCCAGGTTGAGAACCGCTGCTCTAAAGTGTTATACAGTTATCAGTTTCTAAAATAATTACTTCACTTAGTTTGTGCAGCCATGATAATCAACATTAAGTTTTTCAGTTAATTATTTAGCTTTTTTCAAAATCTGGGCATTCTACTACAATGACAAAACAATACTCTGAGCAGTATGCTGAGCATCATTAACTGCTTCTGCGGAATAAAAAAAAGGGTGCTTGTATTTTTTTCTTAATTTAAATACAAAATAATCATGGCCTGAGAGCAAGTTAATAAGATATTTTAGTCCAAGGAAGAATCAAGATTCTACGAAGTTAATGTAATATTTTGGTGCATCAATAAATAATCTACCTAAGAATATGGCAAACACTGATGCCAATAAAGGAGAATATTAGCTCAGGATTGAAAAATATGTGACTTTCAGTTAATTACTGAAAACCACATATGGGTTAAGACAGAAAAATAATGCAAATTCCTAAACTCTAATAAGATTTGAGTTAACTTACTCTTCAACATGACTCTCACAATTGCTAAATAAAATAATAATGGGGGAGAAATATCTAAAATATAAGAAACACAGAGCAGTATTTATTTCAATAATCACAATAAAAAATACTCTTTAAATGTAGGGAGGGCTGTCATTTTGAAACAATAAACCTGAAAATACCATTTTATTGATTTAGTAACATTTACAGATTACCAATTATTTTATCTCTTTATCACAAGAGCAGAAAGCAACACCAAAAAATAATGCAGAAAGTATGTCAGCATTCTGATTGAATCTTGGTATCACTATTATAGAATCTAAGGCAGAATGCATGGGAAAGCACTCAATCTGAGATAATGATTATTTACTATAATCCAGAATACAGCAATAGATGTCTTAATGTAGGATGGCATTCTATGTAATTACAAAATTTTTGGTGAAGTCCAGAACTGATTTGGCTCAAGAGGACAATTGTGTCTTGAAACATATGAATTCCCCTAAAAAAACAAGTGTTGTTTCTACAACATGAAAATCTGTCTCATCTCATGTATCTGCAGGACCGCCGTTCTCTAAGGACATCTACCTGTCCTATCAGGTTAGTTAAGGTGGGCATACTCCTAGTTCCTTCCACTGGCACCTAATGAGAACCAGGTATGTACTTTTCCATGGCAGCTCCTGCTCTTTGGAACACTCTTCCTCCTGAGGCTATACACATGTTTAAAATAAATAAATAAATGTCTCGTCATATTTCCTAAAGTTCTCAATTTATTTCTCAATATAAGTTTTTCTCCTTTGCCATTTTGATGGGTTCATTGCAAAGTTATCTTGGTTTCCCTCATGTAATAATCTGATAAAAGAAGGAAACTGATATCAGTAGCATGCTATAGATCTTCATTTCTATGTCATACCTGCTCCTCCTTCTCCAAAAAAGTTCAAATTAAGCATTCAAGTTTCTGATCACATACACTATTCTTTAATCTAAGAATATTTAAACTAAGAAACCAGGGCCATGAATGTTCACACAATCCTTAGATGTTGTCAGAAAATTGCTCAAATACTTGTAATGAGATGGAAAATAAAAGGGATTAACACATGGGAAATAATAATAATTTTATACTGCAATGAATTAAACATAAAATTATATTAAACCCATTCTGTATTTTGTAATGAGGCTCTTAGAATGACATTTAGAGACCAAGTATGGCAGTTGGGCCCCAAAAGTTATGCACCTTTCACTTAGATTGTAATAACATCACTAAATTAAAAAACCCTGCAAATGTTTGATCATCAGACTTCCCAATACAAAAGAATACTGCACAAAATATTTACCTTAGCCATTTAGAAATAAATCCATTAAAACGAAGAAGAGGCCTAAATGTATTTCCTACAGGAGAATGGACGTTGGTCTTACCTGATACGTCCCTTCTCAGCGTGTAGAAAGCGTCAGTCAGGCTGGGAACACGCCTCGTCTAGCGTATGACCGAGCCTTGCAATATCTTTTAAACTCCGCCCTTCCGGCTGCCCCAGTTCTTCGGCTCGGTCTACGCGTGACGAGACGTGTCTTCAGCCTCTGATCGTTTTCATAGCTGGAATTTCTACTTCTCTGGACTTTCAGGTCTGATTGCCCTAAAAAGACTGTTTCTTCTTAATTGACTGTCTTAAAATCGCCGCTGAGGTTTGCGGCGAACTCACGCCCCTCAGTATTTCCTACAGGAGAAGACGCCATTTTCCCCTCCCATTTCCCACCTGTCTATAACCTCCAGTGAGAGTTCAGAAAGCATTGGAATTGCCCAAACCAAATTAATAGGATTGCTCTTCGCCTACTGAATTAACAGTGTATTCAGACAATAAGACTTAGTTTTAACTATACATTAGGTATTATAAAACTAACACACATAAAATAAATCAAATATATTTTCATTTCTCAAGGATATTAATACAGAGTACCAGTATACACGATCAAGAGTCTGATAGATTGATCAACAGCATATGGGAAAAATGTAGCTTGAAAGCGACTACAATTATTTTTTAATGGATGAAGAGAAACATTTTATATGGGCATTAAATGCATATCCCCAGGTCAAAGCTTTTATAACTTGTTTCCTCCTAGAGTAATTTTAATGACTTCCATAAACCTCTGGGTAAAAAGGATTTATAATTCTAGTTCTGACAAATCATTAACTAGAAGCAGTGTTAAAACAAACTCTAAAATAAATTGCATAAAGCCACTACAGGAACAGCACAAGAATGCAAGAAGAATCTTGTCCTGCAACGCACACTAGTATTGAAGTTACATGAGCTGTATACCAAGTACTCAGTTTCAAACATTTTGACAGTCAGAACTACACTTCCTGATTGGGACTTAACATAAACAAGAACACAAAATAATAAATCTCCACATAAATTCTCAATGTCTTTTAGAAAATATTTTGGCACTACAAAATATTATGTCAAAGAAAGAAGTGTTTTTCTGTCTATTGATTGCAGTGATCACCAAAGAATGTACTAGTTTCTTTGATTTAACTAATTATCAAGGATTTTGGCAGAAATAAATTGGATTATATCTATCTATCTAGATTAAACTAGCTCTTCCCCATCAGATTTATTTGACAATTAATGGTATGAGGAATCATCACCTGAATACATTTTCAGTAAGAAATAAAATCCGACACCACAGCCACATGTGATTGATTTTACTATACAATACCAAATGAAAGAAGCAGGAAGAAAACTTTTGTGATTTTAATTTAAGCATCTATGTTAATATCAATAGAACTGGACTGAAAATTGCAGACTATAGAAGTCTGTTTTGAAAATCTGCATCGCTTGTTGCATAAAATATCTTTGAGTGGAAGTTTCTCACAAGACAGAGCCCATTTTAGAACAGGGGTCCCAAATCCCTGGTCCACGGCCTGGTGCTGGTCCATCTTATTGGGAACTGGGCCACACAAGTGGCAGGCGAGCACACAAAGCTTTATTTGCGCAAGTACAAATCCATCCTCTTTCCTACGCTGATCGGCAGAGCCATAAAGGTTGTGGACCACTCCTTTAGAACACAGAACTACTATTAATAGAGAACAGACATACAAGTGTGAATATCAGCAGAAGATGGTGCAAATACATACTTTTTCCAGATCAGCTAAGCTAAACTGTAGCAATGACAATTTAACTTTAGCAAGTCTGAGTCCAGATTGTGTTTATGACATTAAGAGCAATGGAAATCTATTTGATTCTAAGCTATATTTACAATTATGTATCACAATGGTGTACAGAAAGTCCTTGACTTACAACTACACCTGAGCCCAAAATTTGTTTTACTGGGACATTTGTTAAGTGAGTTTTATCCCCGTTCTCTGGAACCAGTTACCTCCTGAGGTCTGGACCATCCCCACCCTATTGGCCTTCCGAAAAGCGGTGAAGACCTGGCTTTTCCGGCAGGCCTGGGGCTGTTGATCTTGCTTTGCGATCTGACGAGATCCGGCCATGAATGATGTGAATGAGTTTTAATGTCTTTAATTTTTAAGTGTTTTTATAGTGATTTTTTGATTGTGAGCAACCCTGGGTCTTCGGAGAGGGGTGGCATATAAATTGAATAAATAAATAAATAATAAATAACAACTTAACAGTTGTTAAGTGAATCACTGCAGTTGTTAAGTTAGTAACACAGTTATTAAATGAATCTACCTTCCTCATTAACATTGCCTGTCGGAAGGTTGCAAAAGGTGAATACAGGACCTCAGGTCACTCCAACTGTCATAAATATAAGTCGGTTGCCAAGTGGCTAAATTTTGAGGATGTTGCAACAGTCATAAGTATGAAAAATTTTCATAAGTCACTCTTTTCAGTGTCATTGTAATTTGTAAATGGCACTAAACAAACTGCTCTAAGTCAAAGCCTACCTGTACTCAGTATGCTATGAATAAATTCAAAAATTCAACAGCCAAGTTATTGTGTTATTTTAATTAATATGAATATTTCAAGGCATACATTCTGAAGATACAAAATCAATATGACAACCTAATCTATAACATCTCTATGGAGTAATTAGAAGTTGTAAATTCACTATTTTAAATGCAAAAAGAATTCAACTTTACCTATAAATCGAGTTATCAGATTGTCATCTGAGATAAGTAAAAGTATCTACCTAAAGTGATTTTTTGTACTCTTGTTGTAAATATAACCTACATCACTTCTTTCTGCAAAATTAAGTACCCACAAGAATTAGTTTGTGAACACACTTCACTGCTTTGAGCTTCTTAGGAGTGGGCAAAGATTCCAAGAAATCCCACAAATCTGTTTGCCTTCAAAGTATGGATTCTCCACTTGGCTTTGATTTAACAGGAGGGTTCTTATTTGAGAGATGAAAGGGATTAATTCTCAAGCTGGATCTTAGCTTCCTGATGACATTTCTAGATGTAGGATCTTAGAAGAGCAGTCACAGAATTCATTCTCACTCTCTCATCATCAGCATCCGAATTAGGAGACTACAGCAAATAAAAAGCTACACCAATCCTACAGCAGCTCACCAATTTTTCAAATTCCACAGGTGAACCGTTGCTCTTAACACGACCTTTTCAATCCCATCACTCGGTCAATGCAGTAACAACACCCTAAACCGCCAAGAGTTAAGTAGACGGATAGTACAGAAAGGACAAGCCTCCTCTCCAGAGGAAGCTCTGCGCACCGAGTTGGGGGGCGGGAAAGAGGCGGCTGACCAGCCAAACGCCAGCAAGATCACCGTTACAAGTCTCTGCATTTGAAACTGATCAAGCCCCCGCGGCGCATCCTCCAGTCTCTCTTCTTCCGCTCCGCCCTCTTTCCCAGCTGCACCAATCCGCACAGCCCCGGTTGCAAATCAAACTTGGTGTTCCCGGCGGAGCTTCGCTTCCCAAATCCATCGCTGCTCGCGCAAAGCTGTAGCGCAGCCCTCCCCCTTGATCTCCATGTTGTAACGTCTGGGGAAAGAGGGGCGGGGAGGGTTCGTGGATTGAGCGGCAAGAGCCGCGAATATCTCCCAGGCCCTGCTTCTCTGCTCCCACCCGCAGTTCGCCCGCCTCTCTCCTCCCACCACTCGACAGTTCTGGAAACTGTATCACCCCGTCAAGAGGAAATCATTCAGCAAGCAGTTGCAAACAAATCAACGCCCTCTAGTTCCCACTCGCTAGAGAGAAGCGATTTGGGGGGGGGGGGGAGCACGTAAGATAGAAGCCCCGTAATAAAGGATGGTTGAAAGGGACTAAGAAACGTAAACGCTTCTCCAGCATCTTGCAAAGATCGAAGGTAGAAAGTGATAAGGTGATGGGCATGTAGAAAGGCCCCGGGGGAGCTTTGTCTAATTCCGTCAAAACGCTTGATGCATTTTCTTCCTCCCCACCCACATCGCTCCTCCTGAAGGCGGGAGGAGCCGGCCACGGCCCGTTCGGTGGCAAAGAAGTAGCTATTTGAACACACCATCGCCTACATCCATTTTCTTTGCCTTGATGCGGAGAGGGGAAACGTGTTTCCACACCCCTCCAACTGAGCTTGAGTTCCGCCCGTCCTATCCACCGTTCTTTCATTGACCTATTTTACCCCCGTTAATAAGTAACGTCGCAAATCGGGGATTTCTTAGCTCAGACCAGTCCGCTCGGGTGCAACCTTCTGACGTTTCTAATACGAAGCACTGCATTACCAATCATGCTACCCCTGTACGATTTCCCAAGTGGGGAGGAAGGGAAAGGGGGGGGGAACGACTTGTCCACCAGCATCCGACGTTACCTCTGAAAAGCCCCACGGTAGTGTTTCACGACTCTACTGAGACGCAACTGCCAAGCTCCGCGACTAATTCATTCAGAGGGATTTGAGAACAAATCCCAACCCTCGGGGTGAAGAGTGCTTTGAAAAGTTTGCACCCCCGCCCCCCCCCCCACACACACACTTGCGAGTGTTTGTGGCTGCACAGCAACGGCGCAGGTATTTAAGTGCCCCCCCTTCGGTAAAAAGGGAGGAGTAAGATTGCTCGGAAAGAATGGAGAAGTTCAGGTTTTTGCTGACGCCGCGCACCTGCCTGTTGACCCGCCAGCCGGCTATTCTGCCAACCACCCAAGATTCCTTGCCTTCGAGCGTAGCCCAGCGAAGAAACCCCGCCTCCTTACGGGGGCGGAGGGGCTAATGAGTGTAGCAAATGAGACTCTTCTGAAGAGCTTCGAATCCCAGGCAGCATTCCACGTTTCGTCCTCTCTCTCCCCCTGCGTTAATCATTTGCGCCACCAGCAGCAGCGGCGGCGGCGTTGAGCATTGACAATCTGCTGCCACCCAGCAGAATAGCGGCTGAACAACACGCTCCGTTGCTAAACGCACCACACACCCCTTGTTTTCATGCTATCCATATGCTCACACTTCCTTAACACGTGCACTTTCGGGGTCTTCCCACTTGCAGTCCAACAGGCGCGGGAAAAGCATTTCGGGCTTCTGGTGCGAGTATCAGGCCGGTTTTATTTTATTTTATTAAAGAATCCAGGTGCCCATTTAACTAAAAATCCCCTAAGATGCTCGTCTCCAGAAATACAGCGCCGTACCACGGCGTCCAAACAAATTTGGAGCCAAATCTGATTTATTAAGAAAAGGAGCATTTGTCAGTAAAAGGCGTTTTATCATCTTATCCCTCCGTATCCTTCTTGCCCTTGAATTACTGCAACGGATATTCCGAACATGTGGGTGACACGGCGACAGATTCTGGCTCTGGCCACCCCTCCCCCTGCTTTTTAAAGCTGTCTAAAAAGGACCTGTGCTCTGCCATTGCCATCTGTCTTCCAAGTTGTTAAAACGCGCCTCACTTTTCCGTTACGGCTGATCTCTCTCTCTCTCTCTCATTCAGCGTGGATGCGTTTTTAGGGTGGCCCGTCCTCCTCACCCACAAAGAAAACTGTGGCAAAAGTCTCTGGATCGATTACAAAATAGTCCCTAAGACCGGAAGGAACAGCCCAACATTATTGTCCTATTTATTCTTCTTATTAACCACTCTGCAACCCGATTCATTCATCTGGTTCATCCTAAGAAGCTTCTGGTTTGCCAAAAGCGAAGTCTGCAGCGACAGAATATACAGCCAGCCCTTAACTCCCCTTCCCCTCCCCCCCCCTTCAATTCGGATGTTCTCAACCGTTCCAAAAAACCGGGTTTTTTCCCCCCTTCCTCCTCCCTTGCCCCCACCCCTTTCCTCCCCAGCAATGTACAAGTTGCTTATGGGATAGCGAAGCTGCAACTCAACTGCCTCCTCTTTTTGCTCCCTATCAAGAAGCAAATCTTTTGGCGCCATATTAATGACGTACTATATTATTTCCACTAGGCAGCGACCTTCGGCATTAAATTGCTCTCTAGCTGCTTCTGGAGAACTCCAAAGCTAAGCGAGCGGAAAAAAAAAAAAAAGCCCCACCACCACACATCAAACATGGCTGTGCAAGGCAGCTCCTTCTGCGGCGACGGGCGGAAAGGCGAACGTAAGGAACTGCCTGGCCACAGTTACCTGCTGCTGTTGCCGCCGAGATGGTTGCCAGTCAGGTTGGAGTTTCTCTGCGCGAAGGGCTCCGTGCTGCCTCATGAGTTCAGACAAGCATTGGAGAATGGGAGCAGATTGTGTCTCTCTTCACACTCGCACACGCACATACACACACACACACACACTCACACCGAGGGGGAAAAGAGCGAGAGCGAGAGACTCTCACTCTGACTGACGTTTTTACTTGTTATGGAGGAAGGACTCTGTGAATCAAACTCATTTCTGGGTCACTGCTGCCACAGGGGGGAGCTACTTTAATCCCCTGCCAAAACTAGAGGGAGGGGGTGGAGAAGAGAGACAGAAATAGGGTGGGGAGGAGGAGGAGGAGGAGGAGGCAAGAAAAAGAGAGAGGGAGCGGGAGGGAGGGACAGGGAAACCATTGCACTTGGAAACTGTCTGCTTTTAACTCTTTGCAGCCCAGCAAGCTGAAGATGTCATGCTCCATTAACACAAACAGAGCTACTATCTCTTCTGGAGTTTTGCATGGAGGGACCTGCCTTTTGGGGAAAGAAGAAGAATGTATAGCGGAACTGGTGCAGGGAAAATGTGCACATCCCAATATTGTCAGCTGCTTTATAAAAGGGAAAAAAAGGCTCTCTGACTGACACATGGGAAGCCTACTTTCTTTAAAAGGACACACCATTTGCCTGGCATAAAAAAAATGGGATATTATTTTAGAGAATAAAAACACAAAAGTAGCCATGGAAACATATGCAGACATACAATTTTCTATTTGGGATCCTCTTTGGATGTTTTAAATTGTTTGGGCGAGTGACAGTCCGTGTGCCAGAGAAAGGAGTTTTGAACTAGGTGACAGGCATTTAATCAGCTTCCTTCCTCCAAAGTTATTTTATTATAATTGATATATGTGCTTTGATTTTTTTTTCATGTTTTAAAGTATACAATAAGTCTCTTATTTAATTTTGGCACTGCCAACTCCAGAGCAACAATAGACAACACATCACAGCAGTCTTGTCTAATGGGGTATTTTGCCGATTATCTATGTTCCCATTTACCTGGCTCATTCCATCAGACTGATCTCTGCCATTAATGTGAAGAAAAAAACTAGAATGGAGCAAAGAAACTCCTTGCAAGTTAAAATCTGGGTTTGAACAAGCATCATAAGACCCTTCCTAGAATAGCAGTCCCCAACCTTTTTGGCACCAGGGACCGGTTTGGTGGAAGACAATTTTTCCACAGACTGGGTGAAGGAGAAGAGTATGCAACCCAGCTCCCACGCGTGCACAGTTTACAGTAGGGTTCGCTTGCTTGCAGTTTACCTCCAGCTGTGGCCCGGTTCCTAACAGGCCACGGACCGGTGCTGGTCTGTGGCCCAGGGATTGGGGATCCCTGTCCTAGAAGACACACCTACAGAGATACATAAATGTCCTTTTCATGCACATATACTAAGCGTTCTTTAGAATCACATTGACACTGCATACATGGAACCTTCTTTGTTCTATTCATTACCTCTAGAAGATCCATGTAGAAAGATTTCTCCCAAGACTGTAGTAAGATTCAGGAAATTCAGCGAATATTTTAAATTTATGCTATATCTAAGGGACATGGCACATGTCGAGTTGTCTTCATTTCCCACTATCTCAAAATTTTAAAAAGTTTTAAAGACTCACTCTTATCAGCAGGTTTTAAACCAGGGTGTCAAACTTGCGGCCTATAGGCCGGATGTGTCACACGCAGGCCATGCCCACTCCACCCCAGCTCTGTGAATGGGAAAAATGTTGCGAAACATCACGTGACAGCAATGTGACGCAGTGAGTTTGACCCCCGTGTTTTAAACTATCAATTTGATAGTATTAATAGCATTTTGATATTAATTGTACAGTAATTTATGTTTTAACTTACTGGATTCTGGATTCCATTCCATCCATCCAGTCATTTAACCATTTACAATTGTTAGCAAATCATGGCAGAATGTGCTAGAATTTTTACATACTTATCCTGCCAATATCAACTTTGTATTCCTTTCATTTATACTTCAAGCATGCACACAGGAAGTTTGTACATCTGGATGCATATTCTTAAAAAAAGAAAAGAATTCAAGAATTTCAGTGTTGAATCTCCTATCATGTCAGTATTCTTGAATTTTGAAATAATGAAGAAATTATCTTCCAAAAAAGCATTTTATTACAATATGCATTAAGTTAGTTGTGACAATATGCATTAAGTTAGTTGTGACAAATAATGTTCCTAGACAGCCATGACTTGGATGTTATCTGACAGATTGACACTCTAGACTTTTACACATCTCTTTGGTGTCCTCAGAATCAGATTACCTTCTTCAGTATTATTAGACAAGAAATTGGCCATCCTGTTCTCAAAAGATAAAAAAAAAGGAAGATGAAGCCAAAGTATTTTAAAATTCCACAATAGTAGAATTCATTTTTTTAAAAAAATAAGTTGTGCACATTGGCGTACAAAATACTTTTATGATATTTATTTTGAACCTATGTGAGTTAAGGGAGTGAGGAGAAAAAGGGGAAATGCTAACACCAAGAAGTCTATCTTTGCAAATTTGCAAGAATGAAAGATGATAAAATATCTACAAAATCAAAAATGGGCACTTCTACTTTAATTATGATTCTCTAAATAGTTACCATTGTCCTTTAAAAAAAAAAGAAGATAAAATATGGGCTGATGACTGAAAATGATATAATCGTCAGGATGCCCATAAAGTTACTGTGATGTACCAAGCATATACATAATAAAAGATGATATATTCATCTGGATGGCTATGAAGTTACCATAATGAACTGAGCATAGTGCACATTAAAAGGACCATTTGAAATAGTCTTGGCCTTTGCATATTCAATTAACAGCTGAATCTTTCATACCATGGAAGTAAGAGTTATCATCTCGGATATTTGTTGATCAGGCACCTGCATAAAATCACAGGAATAGTTTGGTCAAAATGTTGGCACCCTATTCATAAGACATTTGCATTGCATTTATACCATCTGTCAACACCCAGTACCAGACACTTGCAGCCAACCAGAATTTCTTTACACCAATATTTTCAGCACTCCAAAATATGAAATGTAAATGAAGAACTGGCAGGGCTGAGATATGTTTCCTTCATCAATGAATTTACATTTTTCCCCTGGGCAAAGAAGGCATGTGTCTTTTGCAAAGCATCTCTTGCCAAATTAAGAAGAAGAATGTTCCTCTAGATTTGACGTAATCTAAACATGAAAAAAATAAGCTTGCCTGTAGGGAAAGTGTATGTGCTTGTGTGTATGTAGTCATATTCCAGCACAGATAATATTCCCTAATTACAGGTTAATGCATCCCCTTTAGCAGCACTTATACTGTTTTTGCCAAATATGTCACACTTTATTCAACAAAGTGATGCCAGAACAACTCCATTAATGAAGAAAGTTAGAAATAGCTTAAAATCTACAGGCACATATTTATGAGTTTCTACCAAAAAATTAAAAGAAATACTTGTTTGTATTTGGATTGTACTATACAGTAGGTTTTTTTAAAAAAATTGAGAAAAAAACCCAACTTTTCTTCTTTCATTCTGATTTGAAGACAATATGGCACAAATGTAATAGTGAACATTGGCTGCATATTAGTATTGTCCATGTATGAAAAATAAAGATGGCTAAATATAGAAGTTTGTTGAATTAAAAAAAAAATAGGGAGAGATTATTGTTGAATATATTCAATGGGCATGGAATGCTAACCATCTATTACAGTGGGGAAAACAAGGGGGAACAGCAATGGAAAAAGAGAATCTATCCCTTCAGACCAGTAAATGCAGATTCTATGTTTGATGAAACCACCACCCCTTGGTAGTATAGGGGTTTAAGGCACCCTGTTATTAAGCTAGTTATTAAGACCAGCTGCCTGCAATTACTGCAGGGTTCGAATCTCGCCAAGGCTCAAGGTTGACTCAGCCTTCCATCCTTTCTAAGGTAGGTAAATTGAGGACCCAGTTGTGGGGGCAATAAGCTGACTTTGTATAAATATACAAAAGGATGAAGGCTATTGCTGAGCACATTGTAAGCCGCCCTGAGTCTTCGGAGAAGGGCGGCATATAAATCAAATTAAAAAAAAAAAGTTATTTATACCATAAACTTCTAAATTTATGGTGTCCACTCTTCCCTGCAGTCACATGCTCACTCTTTAGATGCTCATCAACTGGCCCGCATTTACAGCCGTTTGCAGTGCTCTGTGGTCACATGATCAAGATTTACAATTTTTTTTTCAGAAAACGTTTCTGAAAAAATACTCGTTTTCAGAAAAAAATAAACTCCACAGCTAACAATCGGTTAGCTTAATGACCACAATGTTCACTTTATGACCACCACATTCCCTTAACACACAGTGCATAAAAGGTCTAAAATTGGATTCAGTTACACGATGACCCACTTTATTACTGTCATGACTTACAATATACAATAATTGGCCAGTTCAGTTACGCTCATAAATTGAGAACTAGCTATAGGGGAACATATGTTATTGTCACTGAAGGTATCTTGAGACAAATTCATGGTGCTGATAGGCCATAAAGCAGTGGTGAAATCTAAAATTTGTTACTACTGATTCTGTGGGCGTGACTTGGGGGGGTAATGTGACTGGGCCAATTTTTTTTTTTTACTTTTAAAACCATTTTTTCTACAACCTCTTCGGCGAGGAGGTTGTAAAAAAATGCTTTCAAAAGGCTCTGACGATCCCAGCTGAGTTGCCTGATCATCAGAGGGTTTTTTAAAACCCTCTGATTTTTGCTACCGGTTCTCCGAACCACCTGCCTCCATCGCTACCGGATCAGGCGATCCGGTCCGAACCGGGAGCATTTCACCCCTGCCATAAAGCCTTAAACAACTTGGAATATCTCAAGGGAGACCTTTCCTTGAATTAGCCTGTACGTACACTTATGTCTGGGGGGGGGATCTAACTTCTTCTGAATTTACATGAAATTAACTGGCAGCACTCCAAACAGGGACAATCTTCCCCTAGAACGGCATGTGCCATTTCTATTGAAATCTAAATTATGGCTAAAATATATCTGTTTTATCATTTGCTAATGACAAATGTCCAGCCTACATCCTGCTGTGCTGTCTCATTGTGGCAGGAATGAATGAAGAACGCCAGGAGTTCGTGCCAATATTCCAAACAGGATCACTCAGAGCATGCAAGTCATTTAGTTGCCGTATAAAGCAAGCAGGCTAAAACATATAAAGAACAGTTGCTGGAATTGGGTATGTCTAGTTTAATGAAAAGAAGGGCTAGGGGTGACATGATAGCAGTGTTTCCTTATCTCAGGGGTTGCCACAAAGAAGAGGGAGTCAAGCTATTCTCCAAAGCACCTGAGGGTAGGACGCAAGAAGCAATGGATAGAAACTAACCGAGGAGAGAACCAACCTAGAATTAAGGAAAAATTTCCTGACAGTTAGAACAATTAATCAATGGAACATCTTTCCTCCAGAAGTTGTGAATGCTCCAACACTGGAAATTTTTAAGAAGAGACTGGACAACCATTTGTCTGAAATGGTATAGTGTTTCATGCCTGAGACTAGAAGACCACCAACATCCCTTCCAACTCTGTTCTGTTCTGTTAAGGCAACAATATTAGACAGCAACAATATAGGAAGATGATGGAGAAGGAGGATCACGCGGGAGAAGGCAATGGTAAATCACTTCTGGATTTTTACCAAGAAAACTAATGGCTAGAGAAAGTTATTGACAATATAGCGATGGGTTCTTACATTTATGGCATTCAACATGCTACCAAACAAGTGTTGAAATATTTTGAGTACTAATGGTTTTATGATATGGATAAATTAAAAGGAATCCATTTCCACAATATGATCTTGTTCACATGTATACCATATTAGAAGAGAACATTAAGAATTACTTTGAAGCTGTGAATCTCATTGATCAGGAACCACAGGAACAGGGGAATGAAATTAACGTTGCAAAGGTAGAATATGAAAACAGACTGCCAAAGATGATGAAACAGAAAAAAGCAAACTGTCAGAATAAATATTGGAAATTGCCAAGTAGAAAAGACAAGCCCAAGCCAAGGAAGACAAAAGTCAGGAGCAAACTTAAAAAAGACTGAGAGAGCTGTTAGCAGAAAAAAGAAATAGTATTACAGTGACATCTCTAAAGATAACTGGAGATGGAAATAGACATGAGAAACAAGAAAAGTCTTCCAAAATATCTGTGAACTCAGAAGGAGGTTCCAATCTTGAATTGGCATGTAAACATCCAAGATTCCTTATAAGATACTCTCATCTTAAAAAAAAAAAAGCTGTAGTACTAGAAAATGAAGTTAAATCAGCACTTTGCTCATTACCAAGTTGGAAGGCTTGATGAATATCTATAGAAACATGACAGGCAACAGAAGAAGAATCAGTAAAAGGTCTAGCCAAATTATGCAAGCAGATTTGAAGAATGACACAGTGGCCAACAAATTGAAAGAGATTGAAATATTCAATATTTAAAAAGTGAGGCTTAATAAAGTATACAAACTATCATACCATCTCTTTAATTTCTCATGCTAGCAAAATAATGCTTAAGATTCACCAATGCTGATTAGAACCATGGAAAAAGAGATGCATAATGTTTAGGCTGGCTTTTAAAAAGGTGGAAGAACATGAAAGATTATTCCCCAATCCCCAAAAGAATTTTTAGTTGCATTGATTAATGAAAGGCCTTCAATTGTGCCATCATGTCAAGGCATAGAATGTGCTTAGAAAAATGGGAATTCCAGAGCATCTTGTTCTCATGAGAAACCTATATACAGGTAGGAAGCCACAGTATAAATAGAACATGGTGAAACAGGATGGTTCTAGGTTGGCAAAGGAGTGAGTCAAGGCTGTATGGTGCCTACTTTATCTAGTTAATGATACTCTGAATATATAACAAGTCATCTATATGCATGAATAGATCCATCTATTCAAATTGATATTTCTTTATTTTGTTCAGTCTCAATTTACACACTGAATAAAGCATGGGAGTTTTCCCTTTATCTTCCATTCAGTGGTCATGAAAAGAATTGTAGAGATATATTTTCATAAGGTATCTCTGCATGAGGTAGTAAATTAGATTGATTACAAGGATGCTAAAAAAGTATATCTACTTCAATCTAATATTTTAGACCGCTCTATTTATAGATTGCATTAATGAATAATGATTAACCAACATTTTGAATATTGTTCAATTAATCATAATCATGTTCTGCTAAGGCAAAACCAAAGAAATCAAATTATGATTTAACTCTACCTTAAATGTTCAACAGCAGTTATGTTTTCTTTATTTATAATAGAAGAGTTATGTAATATAAGCATATCATTCATTTTTTAATTTCAAAATATGAGGAACTCTAAGTGAACTTCCTATATTTTTCTATGTAAACAGTAATCTTTGTTGAGTAAATAATTCAAAGGATTAAAATTCATTTTTTTCATCTGAAAACATACACAAATCTAATCAAATTGAAATAACAACATGATAACAATCCAAGCTATTTAAATGGAATACTTTCTAACAGTATGTGGTAGTGTTAGAAGGTATTTCTGTTATCATTTTTATATGGAAATAATTATCTACTACTTCAATGTGTTTATACATCATGTAAACACAAACATTCTTTTTATTTTTACAATTGTTAACTTTGTAGATTTAATCAGATTTTTTTATTTAAGCTACCTTCTTTTTTTGCTGATAGCCACAGAACTGGCAGAAATGTAACTAAAATAATCTATTAATAGATGGATCTCTTTTGTTTCATAATTAGTTTGTCTCTTACAGACCATCCCATTATAAAGGACTTAATTCTTATTCTTATTGATGAAGTGAAATGACAAGGTAAAATTTTATAAGAGATCGATGCCTGGCAACACTGACTCCCGTGTTACTCCCCTTACTGTAAGAAATTTTAAAATTATCTCCACATACGGTATTTATATTTTCAGACAATGTAAAGATGAAGTGGGAAAGATGGATGAAATTCAACAGAACTTTATAGCAATATTTTCTATTTTCATGATGTCTTTAATGGTGAGAAAACCTGAAAATGTACCACTGGCATGTATCTCTTCAGTTCTACTGACAATTTAATCAAAACCCCTCCAAATTAATTAATTTTTCTATTTCTCTGTCATCGCTTCTAGAAATGCAGTTCAGGTCAAAAATTCTCCAGTTATCTATATTTCCTAAGGCAGAGATTCCAGTTAGCATGAGAGACAGGAATTCTGCCATTCTTTGGACATAAAATGCATGGATACAGAGAATTGGCCATTAACCAATACAGAGGCTTAACTTTAGAAGCAAACCACAAAATACTCTATTGTGTCTTCTTCTTACATAAAAAGATGGAGTATTTTCACTTGATGTAAGAACATGTGTTGGGGAGTAAAACAATGAAGAAGGGGGAATGAAAAGATGGCAGCCTTGGAAACAAAGGCTGTTTACCATTGACTTGGCTGACAGAATCATTTTGCTTTGCCAATTCAAGCCTCATTCATATTTGAAGCCAATGTTGCTCTTCTAAGACTATTGCTGCCTGAAGTAATTGTATATAGTAATCTGAACACAAGCAGGTAGTTTGAAATTAGATAAATAGAACTAGCACCTCATATATGTGCTATAGAGGAAACTGACCTCAGCAACATTCACATGGGTTAAAAATGTCAGGGGATGGTATCAAAGGGATATTTGTGCAGTTATTACAGTCTACATGTTGACATCTTTACAAAAACTGTGAACTCTAATTAATAATGAAATAATCCATATATATGATTTAATATAAATTGCTGGTCATAAAACACTAAGTTAACTATATATAATAATAATATGTGCTAAATATTATTCTATCTTTTCTTCTCCAGATCTGAAACTCTTTACATTAATTTCTGGAGTATCTTGTGCCATAAACTTGTGCTAATAAATTGGATTTTTTTTACCCTGGATCATCCCTTCAAGACTTCTCACACTGCTAACTCAGATTCTTATTATCTTTCATTCTTCAACATCATCTTTCAGTTCAGATTTAAAACAAGTATTAGAAAATTTCATATTTATGCCTAGAATCCAATTTTTAATAGATGTTTCCATTGGATTCATTATGTGTCCTAACTTTTTTCAGAATCTTCCCAGTGTCCTGTTACTCAATTAAAAAAAACACCCTAATACAAGTAGTCCTTGAAGTATGACCACAATTGGCCCCAAAATTTCTGTTGCTAAGCAAGGCAATTGTTAAGTGAGCTTTGCCTCATTTTATAATCTTTCTTACTACAATTGTTAAGTGAATCATTGTAGTAGTCAAGTTAGTGACACAGTTGCTAACTGAATCAGTTGCCAAGCGCCTGAATTTTGGTCACATGACCACGGGATGCTGCAACAGTCATAAGTGTGAAAAATGGTCATAAATCACTTTTTTCAATCCCGTTGTAACTTTGAATGATCTATCCTAGAACAGATTATATGATCTAACCACAAAGCAACTTTTTTATTTTTTTTTTAATTACTACCATAAGAAACGAGAAAAATCCCCAATGCTGATTCACAGAAGATTATACATGATACAATTCATACTATGGATGATTCATTATGTATCATTGACATTTAAGAGGGAAAATACTTTTCCAACACAAAGTTATTCACAGTTTAACTTTGCTATGTTTCCTGAGCAAAAAGACTGAAAAGTAGGCTGGGGACTACAGAGGTGTAATGCAACTTAAAATAGATCTGATAAGAGGAGATCCTTGTTCAAATGTGCTTTTAGATTTTATAGTTTAATTAGCTTTCCTGATTTTACAGTTAAATTATTTTTTTTTCAAACATAAACTTTTATGAAAAATATCTTTCCCATATTCCAAGTAACTGGACTTCATGCCTTACAATAAACTATTTTCAAAGATGATGGTAGCATTTACCATCAAATAAATTATATAAATTAATGATCTTTCAGTGGATAGAGAACACATTGGCTATATGCTGCCTGTACAAACTGGGATAATATGTTTTTCAATATATGCCAGTTGCTGGTGTGCAACAGAACTTGCCCTTATGTTCTGTTTGTTTCCAGAAGCTTATTTGAGAAAAAATAGGCTTTTGTTATTATCTAATAAAGTCTTTGGAGAATTATGTTAACAAGACAAACTTAAGTATGATTACTTTCTGACTAAGAGAGAAGTTTAAATGATAAAATTAAATCACTCTAATAGGTTAAAGTGAAAATGCATGTTCACTTCTGTTCCTGTTCCAAAGAATTATAAACATAGCACATAAATCTCAATGAACCCTAACTACAAAAAAGAGAAATGGAACAATGCATTAATCCACTATAGTTTTTTTTTATGTGAATGCAAGAACACTTTCTTCTTAGCTCCATTATTTGTGGCTTCTTAGATTTTCAGAGGTTGAGAATGTCATCCAGACAAAGCAGACACCTTTTCCAATTAGCACTACCAGAGATAAAAGGCAGCTAATAACCATGATTTCAAATTCTGATTAGTACTAAGACTTATTCCCAGATGAGTTTGTGTAAATTAAACAACTTCAGTCCATATTCAGGCTTCATTGTTGTCAGCAATTGGATGTGCTGCTTGATTCCATCTCCTAAGCTTAAAAGTACATTTGACATAAATCTGTAAGGTCAGCATTATGTAGTTGATGCAATAACATGTTATCTATGGCTTGTCTGATTAGATGAACAGTTAGCAAACAATGTGAGTTCATGGCATGATTAAGACAGCCTCAGACAACCCACAATTTTGTTGCAAAGGGGGCATATTCCCTCAGCTAATGTAATATGGATAAAAGAAAGGCAATGTAGCAAAAGCTAATACCATGCTACATGAAATCAGATGCTGCTTCATGCACGTACCCACTTCTAAAGCAGGAACTAACTCTTGCTTCTGAGAAATCCTTCAACAGTTCTAATAGCCAAAGAAGAATTCTCTGCATGTTCTACATATACACCTTTCTGGTCCTTCCAGTCAGCTAAAAGAAGCCCTGGAAGAGGCTTTTGTGGGACACCAGAGTCTCTTGCTGGTACAGGATTAGAACTGAAAAAAAGCCAGAGAGTAAGGCTATTTTTTTTTTTTCTAAAATCTGTAGAAACCGCTTTGCAATACAGTTTCTAAAGTTCTGAGAATTCTAAAAGATGCTGAGAAAGAAAGAGCTATAGCAGGAATACCATATCCAGCCTGGGCACACTCTATGTAGCAGCAAAGAAGTAGTGGGCTCTTTTAATCTCTTTTCTCCGCAATCTTGTGGTTGTCTGGATTTTTTCAGCCCAGCTATGGCATTCTTGGATACATGAATCAAAATGTAACTTTAAAGGAAGTGCACTGAACGAACTATAAAATCAGATGAAATCAGAGTCTGCAAATATAAGAAATCATAGATATCAAGATATTAATCTTTTCATCAAACTTTATTCATAACATCACAATTCCATGGAATTGATCCAGTATAATTATGTACCCACAGACATTTTCACTGGTTCTAATAAAATTCTTCTTGGATTAATTGCACCCAATAAAATGTGAAATGGAAAATGTTGTTAATGCAATGAACGAAAATGCAAAATTGCATTTGGCTCAAATCTGGCTTAATTACATTCTCGTTTATTTCCTGTAAGCGGGAAGCAAGTAGAAATATACTTCTATAGTATTTCACTTAATGATATCATTGGGAAAAATTAATAGAATACTCCAATAAAAGGTGCACCAATAATGATCATAATCAAACACTGCGCTCTTCTATACAGGTTGCCCTTGATTTATGATCACAATTGAGCCCAAAATTTGTTGCTAAACAAGACAGTTGTTAAGTGAATTTGCACCATTTTACCAGTTTTCTTGTCACTGTTAAGTAAATCACTACAGTTGTTAAGTTAGTAGCATGATTGTAAAGTGAATCTGACTTCCCCATTGATTTTGCATATAAATAGAAAACAGAAACCTGATAAGCCATTTGGCAGAGTTAATTAGTGAATTTTGCAGTGCATTGAATTCCTTCCTGGGGGGAAGAAAAGGTTATTTGGAGCATGGGGGTCTAAGTGTAGTTCCTATTCATAACATTTTAAAACATAACATTTGTATATTGGCCCAGGGTCATGTGGCAGCTAAAGAGAACCCCCAGATAGTCAGGTGCAAGCAACCGGAACAACTCCATGAATAGGCCAAAACAATTCTTCTACTGTCGACATTTGTATACAAGAATATTGCCAAGCTGACTGCCTTCCCTTGGGAAACAGGAGATATAGTCTAAGGGTCTAAGGGTTTGATCTCAGATGTTTCCTTCGCCAAAACAACTCCATGCTGGAATGTCTCTTTACTTCACCTAAACGGTCCCCCTCTTTTTTAGCCACTTGACTCCACCATACATATGCAGCAAGACATGTTTTAATTAATCAAAAATGCAACCTAACCCCATCTTGAATTGAACCTAATAGTCATTATTTGGATCTCTAAGATGAATCAGTCTCCAGCAGTACAGTTTGAAATCTAACTATCCTGTTGCTGCCATATGGTTACAGGAATCAGCAAACTAAAGCAGACTCATTGTGAAAAGAAAAAGATTTTCCATTTTCTCCCAGAATCCTCAGAAAAATTGTGAATAGAAGTATCCACTAGCAGCCTCTATCCCATCCCTACCTGGAACTGTTTGTCCATATTGCTTTATTTAATACATCTGTATATACTGTACATCTGTAACAAATTTTTGCCTTCCAAAACTATCCACATAGAGCTATCTTTACCATGATTTACTATGTTTTCAAAGATAGTAAATATTATTTCTTAAATCTCTAAGAAATCTTCCAGGGCTGAGCAAGATACAAGTCACACATTTAAGGAGTGTCTGTGAGATCAGGTTATTGCACATTGGAATGAGTATTATTCACTTACTCGATTTTCCCCCCTAATTTTAGTTGGTGTTACTTTAACACTACTTAACAGTACTTTAACACTATTTTTTTTCAAGATTTGTGTTCTCTTTAAAGAATTTTCACTCTTTTGTCTGCTAAAATTTCACCATAGTTGCAATAATGTCCTCAAGTTACAAATATTTACACCCATTCAGCACTGTGAAAAATGCTGAATCGACATGATAGTATATAACTTCCTCATGGAAGCTCACTAATAGCCCACCTATTAATTAAAAATTAGTAAATAGGAGGTTGGTCATGCTTCAAAGCACATCATTTTTATTTAGAAAAGCACCTCTGATCCCAACAAAGCTCAGAGATGCTAAGAAACAATATTTTTAAGTGATTACACCCCAAGTTTCTTTATACATGTAGACAAAATAGACTTAAGTAAACTGCAGTGATTTCAAAGGCATGTAATGAGGTAAGGACAAATCTCATTGGTTTTGCCATAGAGGTTGTAATTGACCAATTTACTACAATGACCATTGTGAGAATGCTCACATTATGGTTTCAAAATTTCAGATGTTCTCTGAAATTTGCAATTCCCAAAGGTGTCGTATTTCACATTAGGGATGGCAATAACTATAAACCTACCAGGAATCCAACCCTTTATTGTATAATTATAGGAGAAGTAGTGACAGAACCTGGAGCAAAGTCATAAGAGGCATCAGCCTAGAATCTCTATGTAGCCACAAATGGATTAAATCCAAGTTCTCTTGAATTTCATTGACCCTTATCTAACATCAAGATAGTGCTAATCGTTAACTGAGTAGATTCTTGTGCATAGGCATAATTTTAATTGGAACTTCACGTACAGTCCTGGTCTTTTGTACCTGACAATAATAGCAGAATATTTGCAGATTTAGTGGAGATATATATAGACTGCTTTATTGCAGACAGGAAATCTCATACACTACGTAGGCAGAAGATCTGGCTACTGAAGAACACAAAAATTAACTTTCTATAGATTAGCCTAGGTGTTTAAGTCATAAACATTTTTCTTCTACTCATTCAAGTCAACAAATTTTGGTGATTATTTTCCAGCCTTGAGAGTCAGAAATATCTGACTTTGAGGGAAACAATGGCAGGCTGAAGACAACCGTGACAGAACAAGGCGCCAGCAAACAGACCAGTGCCTTGAAATTCATCTTCAGATAAAGGGAGAGATCTGGGATTACCCATAACTACTCCATGCAGATGTTCCCCATGAGGAGACCATTAAAGAGCAGTTTCCAGTAGATTTAATAGCTTTACATGCATGCTGCAACCTATGAAAGGCATTTTCTTCCATAAGACAATTAAGAAAAGATTTTGAAATGTCACATCATAACTAAAAAAATTAGTAAGTAATATTAGTATCATTTGGCACTTTAAAATGTTAGTACCAGTTGTTGGGGTATTCATCCCCTGTGTTCAAAGTAATGATTTTTCTTGCTTACCTTCTTATCAGTTGGGCTTTCTTGTTACCTCCCTCCTGGGTAAAGGGGAGTCAGGTGAACTCTTAAGGATCACTGTGAGGACTTTACTAGATATCTGACAACAAAATTATTTGACGTTGTTTGGTGTTAGACTACAGCTGGGAAGTTTCAGTAGAAGCGACTGAGACATTTCCTAGCATGGATATCTGGTAGGAGTTCAGGACAGTTAATCCCAAAGAGTAGACCAGACCCTTTACTGCTCTGAGCTCTGCCACCTAGCTGGTCAATATCTCCTAGGGTGGGGGGGCGGGGGGGGGCAATTGTGGTTCTTTTACAACCTGTGGACTTCCAGAATTCCTGAGACAGCTTGGCTGTCTCAGGAATTCTGGGAGTTGAAATCCACAGGTTGTAAAAGAGCCACAATTGCCCACCCCTGTCCTAGGAGGTAGCATTTGATTGGGGTTCAAGCAGTGATAAATACCAACTTATGAAAATAGGTAGTCCTGCCTTGTAGACGGTATAGGGATTGGTCTTGAAGGAAAGGACAAAGAGTCACTAACCAAGCAGTTACTTTTCTCGGCCTTACTGCTGTATCAATGGTAAGGCATCTAGCTGAGATAAAGTTCTCCTTAAAGTCATCAGTCTCATTTTCATTGGGCACCATAATGTTATTAAGTAAGATGATTTTATGTGTAAATTAAATATTTCCTTAACTTGAGCAAATACAATGTCATTGCAGACAAGAAATCTCATACAGTATGTAGTCCAATCACCTTGATAATAACATAATTATAATTCATCTTTTGGCCCAAGTAAAGCAATCATTATCCTGAATTATCAAAGGGGTCAAATCCAATCAAGGAAACTATAATATGAGATTGAAATTTAAAAACACTGATCTATACTCTATATTTTTCTGTAGTTCACATTCTTAAAGTCATTTCAAATCTGGATTGATCACTGGCGACATCCTTTTAAAAAGTGCTTATTTAAAACATCAAAAAAAGCAATTTCAATTTCATATGAAAGGCTGACAATTTGTCTTTTTTCTGAATTGATGAAACATTCACGGTAAGAAGAAGAATACAAATACAACTTTCTGGATCTGGTCAGATGGACAAATTTATGAATTTTTTGCAAACCTTGATTAGGATAACCACATGATTTTTACTTCAGCTTTTACAATAGCCACCCCTTCTTGATATTCCTTTTTCATGCTAAACCTAATAAATGATCCACAATGCATTCTCATTGCCATCATCATCATGAGACTGAGACTAATCAGTTCTGTGCTTTTTTGCCCATTAACCAAGAAGCACAAAGCATCATAAAAACTCAGATGCCTCTGCAAGCTGAAGATACAGCAAGTCCATTTTATAGAGTGAGATATTCTAGTCAAATCTGTCCTGCCTCTCCTTCTTAAATAAACTGCAGCATTCCAAAATAATCTGATAAACCAGTTGGTCAATCCAACTCAATATTTGAAAAGATATTACTCAAATGCAATTTTCTTTCATGGCTTGCCTGAAAAGCAGTAGAACAATTTGCTCTTTTTCAGCCCACCTCAATGGTTAAGTGTAAATATGCCTTGCTTTCACCATAGTGATTATTGCAAAGTGTTTCTTTACCACCTGCTTTTTTTAGCACCCAAGATGCTGGCCGCATATTCATTTGAAGTGGTTTTTCCACTCTTCAACAGCCTCGGCCAGAATGGCTTGTTCATTCTTAAAGGTAGGAGTTCAAAATGTGATTCCCCACTTGCTACCCTGGTGTTCGGTTCTCTCAAATTCAGGCAAATCTAAATAGACACAGATTTTTACACCTCTTCATGCATCTTAATTCTATGTAACACTTAGCTAGTAACAAGAATGAAAAGTCCATTTGCATAAAAGGCATTTTGTTTCTTTGCATATGGTGTAACATTAGCAGCCAGCATATGTCTCTAGCACTATAAACAAAGCAGTTACATACAGAACAGACACTGAATAAAGAATACTTATTTTCAAGATGTTACTTCATTCCTGTTTGAGTAAAGAATGTCTAAAAATGAGGGTTGAAAAAAGCTAAAAAAGGAAGAGATACTAAATGTGAAGTGACAATGTTTATTGTGAAGTTTAGAATTCTCTGAAGTTTAATTCTAGATAAGAGTATAGTATTGCAACCTGAGATCTGACAAAAGAGAGAGAGATGAAATTCTGAGTCCCTTGATTTAGGCGTCCAGCTCATAAGAGGAAAATAAAATAAATTGTATACTTTTAAATTATTTTCTTCTGCATTATTTTCTATAATTTTTAAAATGATGCTTAGAATATCATCTTAGATTAGAATGAGACTATTTAATGATGAAAGAATTTGCTGAACAGATATTTATTTTCCAGCCAATTAGGCAATTAAAATTGGCCTTGTTCTAGTTTAAGTGCAGATAGTCCTTGACTTACAACCATTAATTTAGCAACTGTTCAAGGCTACAACAACCTTGGAAAAATAGTGACTGATGACTGGTACTTGCAGTTATCACCATTCACAGCATCTCCATGTCATGTGATCAAAATATGGACACCTGGAAACTAGCATATATTTACAATAGTTACAGCATTCTGGGTTTATCTGATTGCATTTAGATCTTCCCAACCAGCTTCTGTCAAGCAAAGTCAATGGGAGAAGCCAGATTCACTTAATGGTCTCATGACTTAACAACTGCAGTGATTCATTTAACAACCATGGCAAAAAGGTTGTAAAATCAGGCACAATTCACTTAACAACCTTCTTTAGCAATGGGTAATCGGGGACTACTTGTAAAGTCTTCTCTTCTCTTCTGAGACAACTTTTGCTAACATGCATCATGATGATGTGGTTGACAACAAAATCAGGGATTGGGATTTGCTCAATTTTTACTGGCCATTTTAAAGTCCTGCAAACATGTCCATTTACTGGATGCTGCTCTCTATGGCTGTGTTGGTTTGGATTGCGAAGAGACTGGACTACTGGTTTCTACAGAGACTTACCCATGTAATACCTAATAAGTGCTTCCAAAAGTAATTATCAGGTGTTATGTGGGCCTCTTATATACCTGGCTTTAGCACTGTTATGAAAATGAACTAGATTTGTATTTAAAAATCAGAATTAGCTTTCTTTTTTAGAAAGGACTGCTCTTATGTTGCACAAACATAGACTGGCACTGTGTTGCTATTTTGTAAATAATGAGTACTTAACATTTTTTTCTACTGGTTCTGCTGAGAAGGTATTTCCCGTGATTGCACTTTTTCCTGTTTACCTTGAAGAGAGGTTATTCCTATGCCATATTGCTTACTTCTGAGTGCTTTTAAGATATAGCTACTTACTATGACCACATGCTACAGTCAATGTCATTTCTTTTCAGCAGAAGCCAAGGACAGAGCTTACTATTACTCTCTTTCTCACTTCACTGCAACCTTCTCTTTCATACCTGTGATTTGTCACCTGGGCTATTTTTGGACATGGGTTTAACACTCTTTCTGAAGAGCGCTAGATGTGTGTTTAAATATTGTTTGATTGTCACATAACAGGCATAGGGCAAGACAGGCAGTTTGGCAGATGGCTAATGCACCTGTTCTAAGCACCTGCCTACATTTGTTCATTCTTGTATTAACACATATTAAGGAAGGTAGTTGATCAATGATTGTCAAAAGGTGCGTCATTGGATGAGAAACAAATTCAGAGGAATCCACTGGTCATTTCCCTTAGATTGTCTCACATTAAAGACTAAGTCAGCTTCATTCGTTGGTCTGGTTCCCTAGGCAAAAATATAATCAGCCACAAGGGCAGTGCAATGAGTGCCAACTTATTTTATTGCCAGCTCATTATGGAAAGGAGGACTTTAAAGTCATAGTCTAAGTATATTCTCTGTTTGAACTAGTGTCTTGTTCACCTCATATAAGAGCAGTCTTCCTCTGTTTTATTTGTGAAATTTCCAAATACTTATTTCTAAGTTTCTAAATATTATTTGAATCTAGAAAGCTCTCTTTCTCATACGCTGTAGCAGATCCTCCCTGCTTACTTAACTCTGAATTGCTCTGACTTTTTGAGATGTTTTTTTTATTGAAAAAGTTTTTCAAATACAAATTTTCCCCCTTTTTTTCTCCCCCCCTCCTCCCTAACCCCCCCTCGCCACCCCTCCCCCTGTGACTTCTTCAAAGTAAAACCCAAATTCATAACAGATTATATAATACTTTACCATCCCCTTACTCCATCCCCCAAATACTGACCCTTTCTATCTAATAATATTATTATGTCCCCCTTTTACTATACATTTCAAAATAACATTCTACTATAACATTGTATAATAACTTCTGGTTTAGCATAGTAATATTATTATAACTCCCAATTTAACAATAATCTGCCCTTTTTCTCCTCCCCCATACATATATCTCTTAAATCAAACCTTTTATGTATATTAATATAACATTTCAAAACAACCTTCCACTATAAAGCTATATAATAAATCCTAATTTAACATTTATTCAACTCATAGTCTATCCATTTCCTCCACTCCCATAAGTATATCTCTTAAACATCCCTTTTCTTAAACTAAACAGTCAATAAACTAGCCTGTCTCCACCCACTTTCCTACAAAATTACCATACATAACAATTCTTAATATCTTTATTCTTCTGCCCACTCTATTAATAAAATATTCCCTTATATAGATAAAATCAATGACTTTAAACTTGTAATCCATATAATGCCTTCTATAATGTCTTTCAGCTGGATTGTTAACTCCATCACCCATATTAGGGTAACATCACATCCTAATTCCAACAGAATGTTCGGAATCCTCAGTTATCATCTGCCCCAATCAATAATAAATATCTTCATGTATATATAAAAAAAAGAAAACAACCACCCAAGTGACATTATAATTGTATTCCATATAGTATCTGTAGTAGTGGCTTTCTTCAAGATTATTAATTCCAACCATCATAATGGGGTAACAACCAGATCTTCTGCGTGCCCAACATAGCTCTCTTGCCATATAACTCAGCATAAACATAATACATTTATCAAAGAATCCAAAATAGATAATTCCAATCCAACAGTTTAAGGCCCTTTTCACATCCCGAAAATACGGCATTGCAGAGGTCTGTCACTCTCCTCAGGATAATATTAACCAATACTTCGCCTCAACTGTCTTTTCATATATTCAATCATCTTTTAGATAACTGGCATCGCTGTTGCCTAGTTTAAAAATTTTTGTTTTTGTGAGACCTGTTTCTTTTTTTCTTGACTTTTTGTGGGTTTGATCTCCATCCTGATTTCCTTTCTATGAGTTGTATATCAACTGTTCGGTTTTCGTACTGATCTATAACTTGATCTTGTTGGTTTTGCTTTTGTGGCTTAGATCGCCATTCAGGTTTCTTTTCTATAAGTTGTGTATCAACTGGTTGATTTCCATGCTTGTCTGTGACTTGATGAGTCATCACATTAGAATCCAACGCTGCTTCTCTCGTATTTATAAATAGTCCAACTAAAACATCTGACTTTTTGAGATGTTGATTCCATTGATGGGTTCCGCCCGGTTCCACCCGGTTCTGCCGAGCCAGTAGTGGTGACGATATGACATCACCGAACCGGTTTTGCCCCACCCCGTCCCCTGCGTTATTCTTACCTTTTATTTGGCCCCACCCCCAATCAATTGCTGCCTCCTGAGTCCCAGCTGATGGCTAGAGGGAAAAAAACTGTTTAAACTCTTGCTGTGTGGCTTCAAAGGGCCACCCTACAGCTGATCAGTATTAAAATAAAACAAATGAGTAAACCAATGCCTGCAAAAATAAATGGGTAGATCGGTACAGCTCTGCAAGCAGTTAAAAGCCTGGTAGACCAGTACCTCTGCTAAATCCTAAATAATTGTCACATGACCATCAAGCCACGCCCACAAAATAAGCCACACCCACAGAACCAGTAGTAAAAAAATTTAGAACTCACTCCTGGTTGATTCACTTTACCCGCCTGAAATTAAAGGCTCCTTCTCTTATCTCAAAGACTAAATACTATTCCTTCTCTAAACTGCTGTTTAGAAAGGAGGGATATCTCTTGCGCAGTGTTTAAGTTATAGTACAATTCCAAAACGTTAAC
This sequence comes from Pantherophis guttatus, assembly GCF_059756535.1. NCBI lineage: Eukaryota > Metazoa > Chordata > Lepidosauria > Squamata > Colubridae > Pantherophis > Pantherophis guttatus. Next base: position 36,626,679 of record NC_142070.1, read on the forward strand.
AATGTACATAACAACTACAACGTTACCAGTACAGCAACCATTAGGAAAATAATACAATTGGAACCAGAGCCAGTTTTTTGTTTGTTTGTTTAATGCTATTTTATGCATCCTATATATGAAGAATACGTGAAGTGAAAGGGAAGGAGAGAAGAGTTGGCAAGGGGTAGATACTCTCTTGGAGATACCTTAACCTTTTATTTTCTGAACTTATAGTAAACTATGGAAAATACATAATATATTGGGGTTTGGATTATTGAAATATCAGTGGAATTTGGCTATATGGTAACGTTAAAATTAGGTCCATAAATGATTTAATGGTATAATTTTATAATTTAAAAACCATGAAACCAAAATTACATTTTGTATGCCAGTTCCAAGCATTCATGGATCATATCTTATGCTGTCATTTATATGTTTATCACCTCACATTTGGACTACTGTAATTCACTGTATATAGGGCTGCCCTTGATAACTATTCAGAAGTTTCAGCTGGTTCAACACATGGCAAATCACATAGTTATGAGAATATTACGATTTACTTATGTAACACCACTACTACAGGAGTTACTTTGGCTGCCAATTAGTTTCTGAGCACAAGACAAGGACCTGCTTGTCATATTTAATATCCTACGTGGCTCAGGACCTGGAGACCATATTTTCCAGCTTGAATCTTGGTGTTCTTAGCAACTCCTTTCCTTTGGCACAGCTAATCCTGAGAGGGAAGAATGGCTGTCACGTTTATGACCTTCCAGAAAATAGCTATAATGTGGCTTTTGTGGAAAGGATTTGGTAATTAGCAGCTAAGAAAGATCCACACCATTATTGTCAGTAATTGCTTTCAGATTTTTTTTAAAAATTACATTGATCTTTGTATCGTTTCACTCTGTATTCTCTCTTTTAAACAGCATTGCCTGAACACTAAGGCTAAAGTCAGTTCGAGGAATAATATCATCAGGAAATTGATAAACTACATGTGGGGAGCTCAACCATCTACATTACACATATCAGCTTTGATCCTGAGCATCTCTGCAGCAGAATATGCTACTTCAGTGTCGGACACTTCTGCACATGCAAAACAAGTTGATATCACCATCAATGAAGCAGTATGCTTAGTGACAAGTTGTCTCAAACCTACACCAATTAGGAAAATGTATCCTCTCACTGGCATTGTCCCACCTAAGATCAGGAGAAAAGTAGCAGCAGATGCTGAGAGAACTAAGCAAGAGAACGATCTTCAACATCTTCTGAACGGACATATGCCCCGAGTCCACTAATTCAGATCTAGGAACAGCTTTATAGCAAGAACAAATATTCTCAAAATCAAATTAAAAGATGGAGGAAGGAAACCATCGAGCAAGGAATAACATTAAAGGAGGATATGGCTGAAGGATCTGACCTCCCTTCTACTACCTGGAAGACTCTGAATAGGTTGAAAGTTTGAGTGCTTAAATGTAAAACCAATATGCTCAAGTGGAGATTCTTAGAAAACTAACAACACACTATCTAAATATGGAGAGGCATGGAGTCCAGTCCATCTGCTGGTATGTCAGCTACTATCAGAAATGTGTACCAATAATGACTTACTTTTGGCAAAGCCAAAAAGGTGGGGTTTTGGAAGTTTAAAGATCAATCTAGACACAGAAGAAGCAGATGACTCTAGACAACCTAGAGTCTTTAGAGTAAGGTGGTTATAAATCTCATAATCAAATATAATGAAATAAATCTGTCTGCCTTGTGAGATCTGGTACAGAACACTTGAGAATCTGTCCACCAAAATTTCTTGTCAATAAGCCTTCTCGGGGATGGCCCCTCTTCTGTGAAATAGCTTGTTCCCAGAAATCCAGATTTAACAGAATAACAGAGCTGGAAGTGATCTTGGAGGTCTTATAGTCCAACTCCCTGCTCGAGCAGGAAATCCGATATCATTTCAAACAAATGATTGTCCAAACTCTTATTTAAAAGTCCAGTGTTGGAGCATCCTCAATTTCTGAAGGCAAGTCATTCCACTGATTAATTGTTGTGACTATCAGGAAATTGCTCCTTAATTGTAGGTTGCTTCTCTCCTTGATTAGTTTCCATCCATTGCTTCTTGTTCAGCCTTTTGGTGCTTTGGTAAATAGGTTGACCCCCACTGCCTCTCCTTTGTGGCAGTCCCTCAAATATAGAACACTGCTATCATGTCACCCTTGGCTCTTCTTTTCACTAGGGTAGATGTACCCAATCCTGCAACCATTCTTCATATGTTTTAGCTAATCATCTTTGTTGCTCTTTTCTGCACTCTTTCTATAATCTCAACATCATTTTTATATTGTGGTGACCAAAACTTTCCACTCACTAATAAGTTTCTGTTTAGGGACATTGAATTTTATCCTCACTTTGTGACACCTTATATTTATATTATTGTTTATACTTATTTTTTAAAACTCAATAATAACTCTGCTCAGAGCTTTTGGGAATTGAACTAAAAGTGATTAGATGCAGTATTGCAGACTAATTCTGCCAATTGCCAGCAGTTCGATTGTGACCAGCTCAAGGTTGGCTCAGCCTTCCATCCTTCCAAAGTTAGTAAAATGAGGACCCAGATTGTTGGGGGCAATATGCTGATTCTGTAATCCACTTAGAAGGGACTGTAAAGCACTATGAAGTGATATATAAGAAGCCTAAGTGCTATTGCTAAATAGAAGCTGCAGTAGAAAGTAAATGAAACAAAATTTAATGGAGAAATCAATGGTTTAGAACAGGGGTGGGCAAATGTGGCCCTTTTACAACCTGTGGTCTTGAGAGCTTGACAGCTTGGCTGTCTCAGGAATTCTGGGAGTTGAAGTCCACAGGTTGTAAAAGGGCCACATTTGCCCACCCCTGGTTTAGAATGTTCTTCACATTCTAACCCAGGGGTGTCAAACTCGCGTCATCATGGCGTCGTCACATGATGTATGGGACTTTTTTCCCCTTCACTAAACTGGGGGGGGGGGACACAGCACGTGATGTATCTGGCCCGCAGGCTGCGAGTTTGACATCCTTGTTGTAGCCAATGACATTCTTTAAAAATCAAAATCACTGCTTTTAGAGGGTTTAACAAGGACGATAGTCCTCGACTGTTGTTTATTGACCGTTTGAAGTTATAATGACACTGAAAAAAATTACTTATGACCATTTTTCACATTTACAACAGTTGCACCATCATCATGGAACCTAATCAAAATTCAAATGTTTAGCAACTGGTTCAGATTTATGACAGTTACAGTGCCCCGGGGTCATGTGATCCATCTTTTGCGACTTTCTGACAAGCAAAGTCAATGGGGAAACCAGATTCCCTTAACAACTGTGTTACTAACTTAACAACTGCAGTGATTTACTTAACAGGAATGGCAACAAAGGTTATAAAATAGGGCAACATTCACTGAAATGTTTTGCTTAGCAACAGAAATTTTGGGCTCAATTATGGTCACAAATCGAGGACTACCTGTTGTACAGAAGTTTATTAAAATAAATTAATGAATTCACAGGATAGACTCTATCATCAGATAAATGTAGACCACTAGCTATAGTGATCATTTTAGGCTAGGCTGTCACCTTCCTTTCCCAAGTCAGAGTTGTTCCCTACCAGCCTCTGTTGCCATTATTTCACCAATACTTTAAATTCATCTTCATATGCAGCCAGAGAATTGGCTGTCTTCAAATCCCCAATACAGCCACGAGAAATGAAGAGCAGTTTTAGTCTACTTTGTATTAAATTTCTTTTTAGGCTCAACCTCCAGCCAGCTCAGGAACATTATATATTAAAAGTTGAGGAATCATTACTATGAATTTTTATTCATATCCCTATACAGTTCTGACAGTACACATACTGGAATACATTCATTCATAAAAAGTAATATTGTTAAACAGAATATAGTAACTACTGTGCATTCTAAAATGGATTTTGGATTTCAGAGAAAAATTAAAAAAAACATTCTGTGGTTTGTACCCTTTTTATTGTGAGTCTTTTTGTTGCTGCATTATATGCAAACCCAATCACACAGATTTCCTTTACTCATATCAATATGCTGTGACAAGCCTCACCTGATGAATTGCTAACTGTCAAGTTATAAGCAGAAGTACAGCAAATATGACCAAAAACAAAAGTGACAAGGTGCTATTTATCCTGTCTTCTTCAAGGGCTTCAAGGAGGGTTTTTTTCCTTCTTCTTCCATTCAATTATGTTTGATTCTTGGAGACTGCCTCGAAATGTCCCTACAGTTTAATTGGCAAGACTTTTCAGAAGTGATTTGCCATTGCTTGCTTGCTAGGGCTGAGAGAAAGTCACTGGCCTAAAATCACCCAGCCGGTTTTATTCCTAAAGTAGGAGCAGAACTCCCATTTTCCCAGTTTCTAGCCTGACGCCTTAACCACTATACCAAACTAGGCTCTCTTTTAAAAAATTAAGGATTTTTTTTTCCCTTTTAGTCTAAACGATATTATAACCTAAACAAACCATTTCAGGAGATGCATATGTTCAGCTTTCTTCTCAGACACAAATTTTTAACAGAGAGCGCAGGAAATGCCTACAGCCAAATGACATTGACAAATTTCAGTATATACAAAAGGGCTCCCTGGGCAAGTAATACCAGCCAAGCTTACAAGCAAAGCCAAATTTCTGAACCAGCACTCCTCTGTTGCACCCTGCCTTTCAGATATCCTATTGAAGAATAACAAACAAACAAAAATGCATCCTTCTGGGTAACAGCAGCCACAACAATCCTGACATTAGCAGCCCCTGACCTGTCACATCAGTAACTTTCAAGTGGGAGTCAACTACAGCCCTTTCCTTCAGCTGCTTTTTCAACTGGGAAAAGCTTTCTTTGATGAACAACGAGAACATGTATATTTGTCTGCTTTGAGTGCATCCAAGAACTTCTAAGCCCACATGAAAATAATTGCCATATTTTTAGTTTCTATTTGCTGTTCCCTTGAATGTAGCCACTAGGGCTAGCTCTGCTAATATACTGTAATAGTAGGGGATAACCATTTGAAATCTGTCCAGTCCCACAGATCATTGCGTACCTCCAATGCTTACCCATTTCAATCCAAGGCAATGGATTATTTTTAGATATTCTACACAACCCACCCATTTATAGTGAACTGTTAAATATCTGAATAGTAGCCAAAACACTCTAGGATGGTAATGGCAAATCTGTGGCACAGGTGGCACACGGAGCCATATCTGTGGGCATGTGAACGTTGCCCTAGCTCAGCTCCAGCTGATTTTCGGGCCTTCCGGGCCCACCAGAAGTCGGGAAACAGGCTGTTTCTGGCCTCCAGAAGGTCTCTAGGGGGGTGGGAAGCAGGGGTGGGTTCTAAAATTTTTTACTACTGGTTCTGTAGGCGTGGCTTATTTTGTGGGTGTGGCTTGATGGTCATATGACAATTCTTTAGGATTTAGCAGAGGTAGTGGTCTACCACGCTTTTAACTGCTTGCAGAGCTGTACCGGTCTACCCATTTATTTTTGCAGGCACTGGTCTACTCATTTGTTTTTGGAGGCACTGGTCTACCACCAAACTGCCTTTTACCACTGATCAGCTGTAGGGTGGCCCTTTGAAGCCTCATGGCAAGAGTTTAAACAGTTTTTTTCCTTCTAACCCAGTGGTCGGCAAACCACGGCTCGCGAGCCACATGCAGCTCTTTGGCCCCTTGAGTGTGGCTCTTCCACAAAATACCAAAAAGTCCACAAAGTGCTGAAAAGTCCTTCAGCCGGTGAGAATAAAGCTGCGCATGCACAAAGATGGCGGCAGTCACCGGACTGTGACTGGAGCTCCAAGCGGAAGAAGTCCTTGGCTGTTGCAAAGAAGCGGCAGCTCTGGGTGAGCCATGCCCGCTTCTTTCTCTTTGAGAGCTACTTTGAAACAAGGGCAAAGCAGCTCTCAAAAAGAACAAAGCGGGCGTGGCGCACCCAGAGCTGCTGCTTCTTTGCAACAGCCGAGGACAGAAGAGTTCGCTCAGGAGCGACGCCAGCAAGGAAGGCGGCTGGGTCAGAGGGAGGTGTAGCCCGAGCTCTCTGGGATGGGTAAACAAGTGTGGGGAGGTGAACGGGAGCGGACTTGGCCCTTCGCGTGTTGCATCCCCCTCCCCCTACTTTTTAATTGTAGTTAAAAAGAACTAATTAAGTTAATAACAATGTACCTACCTATATAGTTTAAGTTTAAAACATTTGGCTCTCAAAAGAAATTTCAATCATTGTACTGTTGATATTTGGCTCTCTTGACTAATGAGTTTGCCGACCACTGTTCTAGCCGATCAGCTGGGACTCAGGAGGCAGCAATAGATTGGGGGTGGGGCCAAATAAAAGGTAAGAATAACGTGGGGGGCGGGGGGGGAAGAACCGGTTCGGTGACATCATATCGTCACTGCTACCAGCTCGGCAGAACCAGGTGGAACCCACCATTGGTGGGAAGGCTGTTTTCACCCTCCCCAGGCTCCTAGAAAGACTCTGGAGCCTGGGGAGGGCGAAAAATGGGCTTACCAGGCCCACTGTGCCATTGCATGGCAAAAGCGGGGGAGTGCGGGGGGGTCACACATCTATGCGTGGGGAGATGGGGCATGGGGACGCATTGAATTATGTTGGCACGCATGTACATGACCCCACCCCATGCTCCCCCCGCTTTTGGCACATGATGGCAAAAAGGTTAGCCATCACTGCTCTAGGAAGAACCTAAAAGACAGCGTCCTGCAGTTTTCCGCTGTGGACATGACAAGCACTTTCAAGCACAATGGTGGACTTGCTTTTTTCATGCCATATTATATTTTGTGGCAGTGCTTACAGCACTTCAAAACAAATGGGTATTCTCTGTTTATCACTTTGATGTGTCATTTCATTTTCTACTGCAACTATATCAGAGGTGGGTGGCTCCCGGTTCGCACCGGTTCGCAAGTAGTAAAAATATTTAGTAGTTTGGAGAACCGGTAATAAGATTGGCTGGCCACACCCCCGAACCGGTTCCCGGCCCGGTCGCTGCTTGCTTACCCTGTCCACTGTCATTGCCCGCATGCAGCCCCGGGACTCCGCCCTTTGCCAGCCAGGAGTGCTGCCGCCAGTCGCTCCCATGCACCTGGCTGCCTGCCTGCCTGCCTCATCACCGCCACCATGAGGGAAGGCCCTGAAGTTGTGCTGCCTGGGATCCACGCCACAGGGAGAAGCCAGGTATGGCTGGGGGACGCTGCCCGGAGCTGAGCTTGAGGCTGGCAGGAGGAGGAATGTTGCCTCTTAGCTAGCTCAAACTGTCTGCTGCCAAAGCCTGCCGCCATCCTTTCTCCCCTGCCAGCTGCTCCTGTGGTGAGAACCACTGCCGCCAAGGGCAAGGGGGCGATGGTGGCAAGGATGGGCCACCGGGGTTTCCTTGTCTCCCTGCCCGAGCAGACTTCTGGCATAGCCCCAGGCCTCTGGAGGGAGGGAGAGAAGCCCTGGCCTGCTGCTCCTGCCACCGCCACCCCTTTGCCTCCAGCAAGACTGGTTCTCATGCTGCCGCTTCTCTGGCAACACCAGGTCAGAGAGGGCGGGGCAGGCTGTAGTGGCAGGCTGTTCTTGCCGGGTAAGAGATAGGCTGCTCCTGGAGCAGCCAGGAGAAGGAGAAGCTGCCAGCGGAGAGACGAGCTGCCCCAGGAGGACCGGAGGAGAGCGCAGCTTCTCACTCATGGAGATCTACCGATGGGGAAGTAGGCGCGGTAAGAAATGCGTGAGCCAGGAAGTGGTTATGCTCCCTGGCCAGAGAGGGTTGCACGTTCACTCCAGCAAAGGTTTGTGCAACCCTCTCCAGCCAGGGAGCATAACCGCTTCCTGGCTCACGCATTTCTTACCGTGCCTACTTCCCCACTGGTAGATCTCCATGAGTGAGAAGTTGCGCTCTCCTCCGGTCCTCCTGGGGCAGCTCGTCTCTCTGCTGGCAGCTTCTCCTTCTCCTGGCTGCTCCAGGAGCAGCCTGTCTGTTACCCGGCAAGAACGGCCTGCCACCCCAGCCTGCCCCGCCCTCTCTGACCTGGCAGTTGCTCCTGGTGCTGCCGGAGAAGCGGCAGCATGAGAACCACTCTTGCTGGGGGCAAGGGGATGGCAGCGGCAGGAGCAGCAGGCCAGGGCTTCCCTCTCTCCCTCCAGAGGGCTGGGGCTATCTTTAGCTTCACTCAGCTGGCATGGGAGGCACGGGGCCCGGCAGATCCCCGAGTGAGGGATGGAAGGAAGGAGGCCTGATTGGCTGACAAAAGTGTCCACGGAGGAGTGGAGGACGCACCTATCCCCGACCCTGCTTAGTGCCTTTTTTCTTCCTAAAACCAGGGACCGCTCTGCTCTCACAAGGCGCAGGGACTTCCCATCCCGTTCCCTCCGTCGGGACTGAGGAAGACGCACCAAGCTTCTCTTCGAGGGGTTGTTAAGGGGGGGAGAAGGGCGGCTGACAGAAAGAGCGCCTTGGGGGGGGCATAGGATGTGGGGGTTTGCCTCAGCGCCTCAACACCCCTCGGCTTCAGTGGGCACCACTGGCAGCCCCAGACAAGCGCCTCCATCTTTGCAGCTGCAGAGCTTGGGAGGGAAGGCCGGCTGGGGTTTCCATTCAATGCTCACCAGAGGCTGAGTGAGCCTCCTTTCAGTGCACAAACTCGGGGCACCAGATAAAAGCGGGCTGGCAGCTCCGGCACTGCTTTGATGGAACCAGGTAAACCGAGAGGAGGAAGGAGAAGGAACTGATGGGCAGGCTAGAGTAGCTCGCTTTCCCCTCAGCGGGGCTTCCCTGTCAGAGCAGCAGCAGCAGCAGGAGGAGGAAGTGTCGGGAGAGGCTTTGCTGGCTGCCCGGCCGGGACCCAGAGGCGGCTGCTGTAATAGGGCGTTGGGTACGCAGAGTGGGGAGAAAGAAGGGCGGGTGATTAAATGTCTTCTGAGTGTATCTATGGATGTTTTTTTTGCATTTTTTTCTGCAACCTCTTAAGGTTGTAGAAAAAATGCTTTTAAAGGTAAAAAAAAAAGTTGACCACGCCCTCCATCACATTACCCCCACAAACCATGCCCACAAAATAACCACACCCACAGAACCGGTAGTAAAACATTTTAGAACCCACCCCTGAACTATATATTTAATTATGACACCTCTCTATCATATGACAGCCTGCAGCAGCAGCCTCTTTTTTTAGCACTAGAAGCCTACAGCAGCCACCTCTTTGCCAGCTGGAACCGAAGCGGCAGCGGGGGCTGGAGGCTTTTCGCATGGGCAAAGACAGGCTTCTCGCACGGGCAAAGAGCAGAGATTGCAGGCTTCTCACGCCTGCAAAGAGCGGTGGCTGCAGGCTTCTCATGCCTGCAAAGAGTGGCGGCTGCAGGCTTCTCGCGCAGAAAAAGAGGTGGTGGTTGCAGGCTGTGAGAACAGTGTGAGTCCCATGGACTAGAAGGTAAGGTTGATGGCGGGGAAGGAAGTTCCACTCCGGGCTGCCTGTGCTCAGCTGAAGGACCACCTTGGTGGGGCGGAGACACGTGGCGAGGCTCAGCCGCCTTTCGGGCCCTGCTCTGGGCTGCTGCCTGCTCAATCTCTGCTCTGCCCCGGATCCCGCATCCAGCCTGCAACAAGGGGACATACGCTTCCAGGCCAACCTAGCCAGTGGATGGACAAGCAGACAGCCCTCGGGTAGGCATTTTCTCTCAGGCCTCCCTGAGAGAAGGTGAGGTGAGATAGGGTAAGGTGGGGCAGAGCAGGGCGGGGTGGGTGGGACCAGCCAGTACTGGGATTTGCCAGTTTACTGAATTATGCAGAATCATAACAATCGGTTGCCCGAACCTGTCTGAACTGGCAGCAGCCCATCTCTGATTCCATTCTTCTTATATCTATTTGTAGCTCACATATACATTGTACTGTATTGAGTTTTCTCTCTCTCTCTCTCTTTTCTTTTTCCATTATTCTTTCAGTCATTACTGTTTCTCTGTAACTGAGAAGTTTATCTCAAACCACACAGTTATATCAATTTTCCATAAAAAAACCTCATGGGAACAAAACCAATATGACATTTATATTTTCTGTTATATTTGAAATCTCACACGAATTATTTACCTAATAGGAAGCAACATATTATACTGATTTATTCATGCCTTATAAAATACACAAACAAAATAATTTGGTATCACATATGTACTTCCATGAAGGAGAGATTTTGAGAATATATGAACCTCTGCAAACCAAATATACATCTCGTAATAAGTTTATTTTACAAAAAATATTGTCTTCTTTGTAATGCTGAGTAACATACCCATAAATCTTGTTTATTTATTTTGTAAATAAGTAAATTTTTCATACCAGCTCTGCTTAATAGAACTAAGTACTTTTTAAAAATACATTTAGGCTGGTAAGAAAAGCCTATTATACACATACATGACCATTATCGTTTTAAGAGTAAACGGAATTATGCAGAGAACAGAAAATCAGTAAGAAATACTAAGTAAAAGAAATTAAAGGGCAGAGATAAGAAAAATGAAATGACCAAACGGTCTATTTTATATTGGTTGCTTACTTTATTATTTAATCTAAAATCATTCATAACTCAGATCATTCTTAACACTACCTCTTGTTGTTTTACTACATAAACTTCTTAAATAAACCACTTCCATATATTTAAATTTACCCGTATGATTTTTTTGATTTATCTAACTCTCATTTCCATGTAATAAACTGAGCAGAATCTTTCTTTAATACACAGCTATTTTTACTATGTTACACAATCTAGCTAAACTGAGATCTATAAAACCACCCAATGAAAAATCGAGAAAAACACTAACTCATTAAAGACATGACCTTCATTGTCTATAAATCATCTTCAGAGTAATGGAAATATAAAAGATGTGGAAATTTTATTTAAAAAATATATAACTAAATAGAACAATAGCAACAGAAAAAGAAGAGGAATTGCACTACAAGTTTAAAATATGCATATTTTCAAAGAAACTTGAGGAAATGGAGTTGATGACATTTTGTAGGTCTGGTCTACTGTGCGGCGGGGGGGGGGGGGCGAGGGGGACTCCAAATTTGGAAACTTTTTGACTTGTGGTCTTCAACTAAAAGAATTTCCCAGCCAGTATGGTAGGTGAATTGAAGTCCAAAAGTCTTAAATTTGCCAAGTTTGGAGACCTGTAGTTTACTGTAAAACTCTAAAGCCAAGCTATGAAGTTTTAAAGTAGCAGATCTACATGTGTCAGGCTCTTTGGCAATTGTTTAAACTGAAAGTGATTCCTTTCTGAGCAGGATTTTCACAGAGAAATATTTAGCAAACTTTGAGATGGATGGTATGGGGTAGAAGAATTCCAGCAAACTATTTTTAAATTTAGAACCAGCATATCTCCATGTAATCAAGACAAATAGTTTCTGACTTTCCAACATCCTTCCAATGAACTGGAAAGGAGATAGGTCCCTTCTAATAGGAAAGTTTACTGTGGTTGTTTCACTTAATTACTTCCTTAAGGTCTATCAAACAGTTTTTCCCCTCCAAAAAAATGTATTAGATGAGGCAATTCTAAACAGAGAAGGTAGTCCTGCGTGCTTCCATATAGTCACTGGATATCTTTAAGTACTTTATTACCTCATGTCTTAAGTATACAATATAAACATTAGCGAGCTAACCAAATAAGAATCTTAAAATTATAAACAGTGATATCAAACTGAAGATCAGTCTAGCTGTGAGGTCAGGAAACACCATTGTAGAAAGCTTCAAGTGAACAACTTGTTCTTAAGAAAGCCCTGAAACTTCCTCAGTTCAACTGCTCCACCTATTCCTGTCTAAGGACTATAGTTACTAGGTGCAATACATCTAAAATTCTGAGTGATAAATCATTTTGTCTGGCATTAAAGTATAAAAAAATGTTTGGCACTGGGCAGATATTATAGAGCCCATGTTCTCGGATTTGCAAATTCACTTGTTTTGTTTTCTGGTTGTTCATTTCTTTCTTTCAGCACTGGAATTGCAACTCATTGGTTCTTCCATCTCAGAGCCTTAGCGTTTTCAGGGAATTCAGATCATGCCTGACAGATCCATGACCACAATCACACCAACAAGAGGGGAAGGGTAGTCTTTTGTAAATGGCATTTGAGAGTTTATCCAAACTACTATATACAATTTCTACATTCCAAGTTCTTCTCAACCAGCAGATCTTAAAGATAAGATTGTGTTCCTTGTTAGAGTAAATGAAATTGGTTTGCATTAGCATATCATCTAACAATTGACTTAATGAGCAGAAAAAAGAAAAAGAAAAAATATTATGTTCTTTTTCCCAGACTGCAGAATGCTCACTAAAGGAACTATTCAGCTAGAGTTTAATTTCTCTCTGAAGAAAATAAGTGGTTATAAACAATCAGGAAAAATGGTTATAATTACTGGCATTAATTTAAACAGTTGTCTACTAATGTTTCTGCCCAGGAATGTACCTCAGATTTACATGATAAGAGAGAAGAAATTACCTTTTTTATTTCCCAGTTGTTTTTATATATGAAATTGTGCAGAAAATTCATATGAATAATTAGTCTACTCCAGACAAAAAGGACCTGATTCCACAATAGACTCTTTTTACAAGGAATATGTATCAAAGATTGCTTTCCCACTTAACCTCTCACAATTTCTGCATGCTGAAAACTTTTGTGTGCCACACAGACCTCACTTGAAATTATTGAGTGCACAAACATTAACTAGCTTTAGGTATGAATCAAAGTGTATTATGTTCCTGCTATTATTTAGAAAAAGGTACTGCTGTTGTTATGGAAGAAGAGAAACTAAATTCAAATTTAAGCCAATATTTAGTACAAGTGGAAATCGCTATAAGTGTGGGAAGGAATTAAAGTGACAATTGTAGACTCTTCCCTGAGGGACAAGTCAATCACATCACCCCAATATCCTGGCAAACACCTTAGGCAGCAATGGAAAGTGCCTGAGTTTAAGTCCAGGCACTTCATAAATCTATGCCTGCTTATTCTGAAGAATGAAAAACTATGCACAAAATATAAGTAGCAATGGGGATGTGCTTCAGTCTCACAACCATCTGGGAGGACTAGACTATTGGCAAAGCACATTCAGGAGATCCTGATCCAGAGAATACAGGTATTTGGTTATGGGCAGTAACTGCAAAAACAGCCCTGATGTTTGGGAGCACAATATCTTGATATGAAAAGCCTTATGAGTTAGAATCTTCATGAGGCATTAGCTCAACTTGTGGTTGGTTAAGCACCTATACTGTTTGGTATAAATCCTCCTATTAATGATTGTGAAATAACATTTTCCTAAAATTATTACATTCTGTTTCCTATTATCCTACTCATTCCCAGTTATAGAACACTTATTCTTCCCTTCTCTAGAAATGCTCACATATATTAGAATTGCAACTGTCAAAATTGTCAGTTACCGTAACTATTGACCATCACGGAATTCTAAGAATTGCAGTCTCGATACTTTTGAAAGGCACCAAATTTAGTCTGAGGCTACACTGGGAAAATAAATGTTTTTATATAATTATTAAAATGCATTACTATTTCATGCCAGTATTACTATTATTTCTTGTTTTATTGTGGAAAAAACTCTAATAATTTCCTGAGGGTAAAATATGGAACAAAATAATATGCTTTTATTACTTTGAAATTCAAAAATTTGTTCCCATCAAACTATTGCGACATATGAAATAGTTTTTTAGCTTCCACTTTTTGTATTCTGCATTATCAATCAGTAATCACAGTTGCACCCGGAAATGCAACAAATTAACAGACAAATTAATCTCTGGCAATATAAACTGGGATGGACTTAATGTCATATCTACAAAAGAAGAACTAAGTTTTAGAGTAGATATAATGCTATTAAGGAAAGAATTGTGCTTGTAAACTGCTGCAGAAAATATATTGTAAACAAATTTCTAGCACACTAATATTTAATGTAAGAGTTAAATGTATAATGTATTCCAGTACTTCATTATTACTGGAGAAAATACATCCTACAGTTCAAAGAACTTAAGGCAGCTTCAATTGGAGCACCAGAAATGCTGAATCCTCTATAGAAATATCCTAGGCATATACTGAGAATATGATTCAAGAGTAGACAATTTCTATAAGGTTTATGGGACTATCCCAAAAAATGTCTATTAGTAGAAAAGGTAGCAGAAATTTGTGATATTTATAATAAAGGTCTTCTGTATGATACACCTGTTCAAACATTGCCTTCAATGCCTATTTCTGACCAAAGGAATCAATTAAAGGTCAAATGAAATAGCTACTGTTTTAATTAAATGAGTATAGAAAACATTATTTTTACACTGTGATCACGTATCATCTTTGCTATTGTAAACATTTTTAAAAAATATAGTTGGAATGTTTCATCTAATAAACCAAAAGATGCCACGGAGATATCCTTGCATTTTTCATTTTGCTTCCAAAAATCCTACTAGGAAAATTGCTTCCAAAAATCCTAGAGGAAAATTTGCTTCCAAAAATCCTAGAGGAAAATTGTTCTGTTGGGTCAATTAAAGCTACAACTTTATGCAGATTTACTTGGATGTATCTCCCACAGAATTCCACAGAACCAATGTTAGACATAAACATATAGGATATACTATTGAGCTGCATGCCTCTATTAATGAGGGGAATTCTCAGGACTATCAACAGATCTTTTAATTTCCTTCTTGAAATTGAATGGATATATGGTTTTCATGAAAGTCCTCTCTGAAAGCAGCAGTTTTAACTCAGTCACAGCTAGGAATGAAAGAACAGCAAGAACATTGCACAATAAATGATGTTCTGGAGAAAATATGGGAGGCCTAACCATTTTCAGAAAGCAGTAAAGGAGAATTCTAATTTTAGAATAAAACTCAGAACTGATGCCAAGATCCTGTCACTGAGGAAACTGCATGCATGTCTCAGAACAAAACATTAATACATAGAAGTGTGGGATGTTCCCAAATGTACATTATTTCAGAAGTCAAATCACTGTAGAAGTGAATTAATACTTTAATGCACAGACTTACAAGGTTGTCTGAAAAACTGAGTACAGAGGAGAAAAGGTTTGTTCCATTTACAGAAGCAAATGTATATTGGGGTCAGTGGCGATTATCTGGAATGGCTGTAATGTCATTTATCCTTTTCAATCCTTGACCTCACTTTTCATTCTTTATAAAATCCTATTTCTTTTAAAATGTACCATATTTTTTAGAGTATAAGATGCACTCCCCCCCCCCAAAAAAAGTGAGTGGAAATGTCTATGCGTCTTATACAGCAAATATTGTGGCGGGGGGTTGGTGCAGCACTGATCAGCTGTTCTAGAATGGCCCATGGCAGCAGCAATGAACGGGCCACCGTGGCAGTGAAAGGCCACGAAGGCAGTGGTGAAAGGGCCACGGCGGCAAATGGGCGACAAACAGGCCGCAGCAAATGAGCCATGGTGAATGGGCCATGGCGAACAGACCAGATGGATGCTGGGAGGCAGAGGCAGATTTTTTTTTCTTGTTTTCCTCCACAAAAGCTAGGTGGGTCTTATAATCTGGAGCGTCTTATAGTCTGAAAAATACAGTACATTAATTCTATAACTAAAACTGAAGTGCACATGTAGGATTTTTGCTGTCAATTTAGGGACAAAATTTGTTTGAAATACTAATTTGTATGAGACGTGGACTCAGTAGTCCTGTCTTAATGGCCAAACTACATCTTGTTACACTCTTGATTCAAAACATTAATACTATATTCTATATCATAGTTATCAATTCTTTTACTTAGGCACATCAGGAAACAACAGTTCAAGGATTACAGGGATGTACTTTATATTGTAGGATAAAAGAACCTTGAAAGCCTACTGAAGTTCTCTTTGGGCCCGCCCTCCCCTTTTATACCAAACAAAATCAAGGCAGAGTCTGACAAGGGATACTGTTGGAAAACACAGGCTGAGACTGATACTTTGCTTTTGCCCCATGCTAGAGCCCTGTTATATTTTCAACAGAATATCTAAGGGAAAGGTAAGGGAAAGGTTCCCCTTGCACATACGTGCTAGTCATTCCCAACTCTAGAGGGTGGTGCTCATTTCCGTTTCTAAGCTGAAGAGCCAGCGCTGTTTTTGGTGACAATTCCGTGGTCATGTAGCTGGCATGACTAAACGCTGAAGGTGCATGGAACGCTGTTACCTTGCCACCAAGGTGGTCCCTATTTTTCTACTTGCATTTTTACATGCTTTTGAACTGCTAGGTTGGCAAAAGCTGGGGCAAGAAATGGGAGCTCACTCCATTACACAGTGCTAGGGATTCGAACCACCAAACTGGCAATCTTTCTGACTGACAAGCTCAGCATCTTAGCCACTGAGCCACCGCGTCCCCAAAAAGAATATCTATGTGCCTATTAAATAGAGCAAGTTTGGAAATTGTCAAGGAACATGTTTTTAGGCACTAGGAGACAATCAGCCACTCATCCACATTTAAAACCTAAATGTGAAAAATCACCCCTTAAATTTTGCTTGAAAAACAATTGGCAACAGGTGCAGGTTTACTCATATGAATCACTTAGCAACCTGTCTGTCACATTTGCATCAGTTGAAGCAGCATCAGTAACTACTTAGTGAGTCTTATTGCCCTCACTGTCTGTTTATTATTTTTCCTGGAGACAAATAATATTTGCTGAAATCCTGAAAACTCAAGTAGAAATATTTTGCTCTCCACATGGCAAAATAGATAACACCTTACTAAGTGGCTAGAGGCATAACATGCTTAATTAACTAATTATAAAAGAAGCTTCTCCAGACAGTCAAACTTGTGCCTGTGTTTATGCATAGGTGCTCACACATGGGAAAGTTAACAATTTAAGGATCTAGGGAGATAAAGGAAAAAGCAAGGATATGGGGTGTTGGTCCTACCTAAACGCTGATTCTTTTTAACTGCAGGATGGTTCAGGAATGGGTTGATACAGACTGATCTGCCTGGAGACTGAGTCATAATTTTTTGGCCATGCTTCCACGTCTCTCCGTCAGGTCCCAGTTTTCGGCGATGAAAGACTTGAAAGAGAATCTAGGCCAGAGCATTAGTAAGTCCGGCTCCAGGCCCATGCAATTATGAGTGGGGCCGAACCATCCCACAGCTAAAGAGAATCGGCATTTAGGTAGGACCAACGCCCCTTCTCCTAATAGGCTGCAGGATGGTTAAGGAATGGGACATACCGAAGCCTGCCTCTCCTAAGGGCGGGAAGCCAAAAGGCCTGGAGTATCCCTGGCTAAATGAACCTGTTGAAGGACCCTCCTCCCAAAGGATGCGTCCGCAAAGGCGAAGACGTCCAATTTATAATTCCTGATGAAAGGCGAAGGAGTGGCCCAGGTAGCCGCCCTGCAAATTTCCTCAAGGGAGGCTTGTGTGGCCCAAGCAGCGGTGGTTGCTGCGCTATGAGTAGAATGTGCAGTGATGCGCCTAGGTAGTAGCAATGTGTTTGTCTCATATGCACGGGTGATACACGCCCTCATCCAGCGACCTACGGTTGACAAGGACACCTTGGTGCCAAGTGAAGTAAATTAGAATAAAACGAATAGAGCCTCGGTCTTCCTGGAGGGCGCAGTATGGGAGATGTACACCTTAAGGGTTTGCCCCACATCCAAGGCATGCCATTTCTTTTCCAAGGCATGAGAAGGCCGAGGACAAAAGTTAGGCAAGATGACCTCCTGGGCACGGTGAAACCAGGAGTTAACCTTGGGAATGAATGAGGAGTCTAGCCGTAAAATTACCTTATCCAGATGGAATATACAGAGGTCAGCCCTCACTGAGAAGGCTGCCAGTTCGGATATGCACCGTGCGGATGTGATAGCCACCAGGAAGACACTTTAAGGGTGAGATAGCGGAGACTCACCATTTTCAGAGGCTCAAAGGGAGGCTCCATCAGGGCCTGCAATATTATAGAATTTCCTGTCAGAGCCACTGGGAGTTGGGAGGGAGGCGGGATTGATCCACTGGTTCTGGACAATGTCCAAGAAAAGTTTGGGGACTGGAATGAAGAATTGCTTTAAAACCAGCTCTGAAAATATCCCATGTCCCTTCCCAGGGGTAGGAACCTGTACTATAGGCCCTTCTTCTTGTAGATCAGCCGTGACCGTTGCCTTGTGTAGCAAGGACTTAAACAGCCCAGAAGGGAAGAGCCCTGTGAAAGCCAGGGTATCCGGAAGAACATCTTCCTCATCATCAGAGAGGTCAGGGTCTCTCTGAGCCTCCTCCCCCGACCCCAGATCAATGCTGCCCTCTGAGTGGGAGGGTGAGTGATGAGAGGGTTCAGTTAAAGTGGCCTGAGGTGATGTATGGGCCTGTCGGCTAAGGTATTCTGAGACCAGGGAGGTAGAGCGGTGACTACAAATGCCTGCAGCAATGCCTGTGGAAATGGCCCTGGAAACTAATAATTGAATGTTGTCTGGTAAATCACCCAGGTGAAGGTCAGCAGACTCTGGAACCGTGCCAGCCTTGGGGTTCTCACGGTGGAGAGAGAAGAAGGGGTGGTGCTTCTTAGAGTGGTCCAGGTCGGGAGCCTGCTCCTGTGGAGTTGAAATAGCAGGGCTTGGTGAAAGGCCACCTGTGCCCTCCTGGAGAGAAGCCTGGGGCAAGGGTTGGTTCAACTCCTGATGTGCTTGATGGGAAACAGACTGGTCACTGGACCATGACAGGGTTTCCAATTGATCTTGTCTTTTTTCTGCAACAAAAAACTGCTTTTCTAAAGCCCTCTGTCTCCACTCCATGTCTTTTAGTTCTGCACTGGAGTGCTGAGAGGTCTTGCAGCCATACTTGGACTTGCGAGAGGCTTTTTTAGCAGGTGGATGCCTTTGCAGTGGCCTGAGACCTAGGTGTGTCTGCCATTTGAATGCTCAATAGTTAGAGTGGCCTTGGAAACAGGAAAAGTGGCAGTCACTTTGGAGAACCAAATTGACCAGCTCACACAAGACAGAAGCAAGATCTGTCACAGGGTGCCTTGCTCAGGGCAAACCTGAGTGGTGCCACCTCCTAGCCCCCCCCCCCTTGTACTGGCCTATTCAAATTGGCAATACTTGCCAAGGTGGAGCCAGAGGCTGATTGGTGCTCCAAAGGAGTAAGCCGCCCTGGAGGTTACAGAGGCTATTTGGAAACTTCTGGATCTGATCCACTTCACTGCCAGCTTGGGACTGCTGCAGCGGTGTCTGATGGAAGGCCATTTCGCCTCAAAATGGCGGTGGTAGATTATGGAACAGTAAAATGGCCGCCTGGAATCCGAACACGCCGTGAAGAAGCTGTAGAAAGTGGCAGCAGTGGCGGCAGCTAGCCGCCTCTCAGCTGAGAGCCTCACCGGGACTAAAGCAATGGTGGCGGCGCGGTAGCAAGCCGCCGTTCCACTGGGAGCCTCGTCTGTTAAGAAATGGCAGCAGTGGCAGCATCAATAGCAAGCTACCTCTCAGCTGTAAAGTCTCATTACAAAGCTAAGACCGATGGCAGTGGCAGCGCCTGGGATGAGCCACCTCGCAGCTGAGGGCTTCACCACGTGACTCGATAGAGCAGCGGCTGCGGTGGTAGGAGTGGCTGTGTTGGTGGTATAAGGTCTTCCCTGGAGGTGGGGGGGGGTTATGTCTGCTGCTAAGGCAAGAATGCTAGGGTCTGGGGAAGGCCAGAGGCCAAAGGGGCACCGCTCTCAAAGGTAGCGGCGGCGTTATCAGCCAAGACTGATCTGACCAGCATGCAAACCTGTTAAAATGTAAAGAAAAAACTGTTTGAATGGTCCAGAAATGGATTGAATGGAGAGCAACTGCCAAAGATGTCTCTGTCAGACAACCGAGTCAAAAACTGGGACCTGACAGAGAGATGTGGAAGCGTGGCCATAAAATTATGACTCAGTCTCCAGGCAGATCAGACTGTATCAACCCATTCCTGAACCATCCCACAGCCTATTAGGAGAACTATTAGTTTTCATGATTTAGAAATGAGACGGGAGGAATATCACTAGCATCACCATTCTCTACAAATTCAATCATTTTTAAAGCTAGAGCAGGGGTGTCAAGCCCACAGGCCAGAGGCATCACGCATTGGCCACACCCACCCCCATTTTAGCAAAGGGGGAAAAGTTGCAATAATTCATGTGACGACAATGCGTCATTGCGAGTTTGACACCCCTGAGCTAGAGAAACATAAATAGGACATCCTTTAATCAAGTGGTCCTAGCTCAACATTCAAACCATATGCTTAAGGAAGGCATGCAGCAAGCTAATCTTTTGCATAGAAGGGGGAAATAGAAAGTAAATCAGAACGTAACACCTGTCAAAAACATGACAAATGAGAAGAATCAAACTAATATACATAAGCATCCTTAACAGAAGGATCCCAAGACATTCTGAACAAACATTTGCCTTAGAGGAATTATTTTTAAATTCTATTTTAATAACCAAATTAATTTCTCTAGGTACCTGGGCTGAATAACCTGTAATCTTTTAAGCTATTCCCTAGAAGCAATATTTGTCAGAAAAATCACACAAATCCTTACTTTAAAGTTGCCTTCCCCCCAACCTACCCTACTTTGGAGGAAAGACAAGTGAATTCAGAATTTTCTCTTTCAAATATGTCTGCCTTGCTTTTCCTAGAATATACTTTAAAAATTCTTGGAGTAATGGGATTGGATGAGAAAGTAGAGGAAATAGGCTCAAATATAGTTTTTTATTGTATGGAAAAATATGGATAGGGATTCTACAGGTTAGGAGAAGACATGGTTTCAAAACGTAGTCTCAAAAACTCTGTCTTAGAGGAAAGGATGGTTTACACTGAATTCAGAAATCACAATTAGGACAGAGTGTAGATTAAAAAGAAAGAACAAAACAGAATACAAAAACAAAGGTTTGTAGAATTGAGTAGTCTAGAAGATCTTGTTAGTCAGATAAAACCTAAATTATTCCTTTCAGTTAAATAGGTATTAATGAGCAATCTATTAAGCAAGTTGAAGATACTAACTTTCATGGATCAAGGCAGATTCTGAAAACTTTAGTGTTTTGTCACACAAGGCAATGTATATAGATCAAAAGCTATTTGAGCATCACTTGGAAGCACAATAAATAAATGTGACAGGTTAGGAGCTATTTTTAGGATAGAAATAAATGGACATGGTTTTTATGAGTAATTTTCTGTTCAAAAAGTTGCTGCAAAAAGCTCAGAAGTGTTTACCACTTTTGGAATGTTTATTTCATCCTCTGCTGGATTTGATTTTCTGTGGTATTATTCTATAGTGCAATAGTTTTCATTTTTTAAAAAATTCAGAATCCTTTTGTAGTCTTAAAAAGTATTATGAAGTTTTGTATAAATGGAATTATGTTTATATGGGATTGATATTTATTTTTAAATTTTAACTTGGAGATTAAAACTATTTTTAAATTAGGAATTTTAAAATTTAAAATTTAATTTAAAAAAAATTAATTCAGCTTTTTAAGCTTTTTTAAGCTTAATGAAAAAGTTATATTTTCTAAAACAAGCAAAATAGCAAGAAGGGTGGTATTGTTTTACATTTTTGCAAATCTCTTTAATGTCTGGTTTACATGAAGACATCTACATTCTTATATCTGCTTCTGCATATATTTTAGTATATGTTGTTTTAGTTGAAGTATACAAAGAAAATCAAGCCACATACAAATATGTTGTTAGAAAAGGGTTATTTTAACAATCTTCAATTGTTAAACGATTATTGTAAATATTCGTATTTGATACTACAGTAAAACTTGACAAGTGATAGCTTCTTAAAGATTAGTTGCATTGTGAGATTTCAAATCATATCAATGAGATTTCATATTCTGTAAATCCATTGGAATTAATGCATTTTTGAATGACTCTTTTACTCACGCAAGCTTTTTTTTTTAAATCATGCACTGGTCATATGGAACCTACTGAATGATAGAATCATATGGCTGGAAAGGACCTTGAAGATCTTCTGGTTCAACTCCCTACCCAAAGCAAGAGATTTTATACCATTCCAGACAAATAGTGGTCCTTGAAAACCTCCAGCAATGGAGTACCCACAACTCTGGGAGGCAAGCTGTCAAAGGGTCACATTTTAATAAAATCAATCATTCTCACTGTTTTATCAAGGACATTCTTAAATGAAATTTCACCTCCTTTTGTATGTGTATGTGTGTGTGTGTGTGAATGCATGGCAGTGAAGAATGCAATGATTACCAGTATAATTTGGTGGCACTGGCTTGATTTGTGCTAAGGTGCCCTCAGTTCCACCCACCATTACTTTTGCAGATCCAGAATAACCATGAAATTCAAAAACATTTTCCTAATGCCTTGAATATTTCAACACCACTTATTTTTACTCCCAAGCATTCACGTAAAAAATCTTTAATAATTAATTGGTGCTGTTATCAATGAAACACAAGCAAAACAGAAAGTCCAGCTATGTCTGGCAATTGGTGCTTTTGTAAGGCAAAAGTACATTTCTGCAGATGAGATATTAACTCAGTCATGTTTGCAGCTAAATCTTTAATTCATTGAGCTAATGAATCATTGGAAAGTGGCGCTGACATGACTTCTTTTACTGACTTCATCCAGCAGGCACTGAGGAATGTCAAGGGTATCAGGTTTTATTAGTCTGTCAACTATTGTGCAGCTTCTCCAGCCAATGCTATATAATAACTTATTCTATAAGATGCTTCAGTGGCTTTTCATGTCCAGTTTCAAAAGCTGTAACAAATGGTCTTTAGCTTTTAAAGGGCAAATCATGTCTACATTTAAAATATTCTTCATTTTTCTTTAAATTCTGATCTCAAAATGACACCTCAACTTAACTAGCACCATTATATTTGTTGAAAATGTTTTGTTGGGCATAAGACATAATAAAGTAAATTATTAAAATCAATAAAACCATGGGAAAAATAGCTTTCATGATATTTTTGTGTCTTGTTTATAAGTTTCTCCCAGTTTCTTAACAGTAGATTTCTTCTTTCCATGAGTCGGAGAACTCTCTGATATATTAGTTTCGTTTTTGTCAGTATTGTGAGACATAGATAGTACAGCTGTGGGTAAGAAAGTGAATCTTCTAATCTCTCTTTTCTATACCAACAATCTATCCTTAAATATAAGAAAAAGATAAATACATTTCTTTCATTTTGGTATTATTTAGTCAATTAAATTATTTATTTATTTTAATATTAGTAAATAATATTTGTATAGTTGCTTTGGATAAGTAAGATGGTCGCCATATCAGTTCAATAAATGAATGTTTATATAATATGTTTTAGAAAAATATTTTTTGAAAACAATGGAATTTTTTCTTATGCTATTCAAAATAAGGCAACAAAGTATACATATTTTGTTATGTTTCTATCAACCCCATCAGGTAGACCACACCAAGGATCAACTCCAGACAAAATTTAGACTATATTTATCAAGAATGGCTATAATATCAAAATGTTGTAATTGTGATTGTGCTGGGAATCATCCCCTTCATGTATCCATGTAACAAGGGAGGTATCTGTCTGATTTTATACTTGTTTTGGTCTTAAGCTATGTTTTTCTAATTGTTGCTCTTGTAACAGATCTGGCCTCTTTCAAGATCATCTTCCTTAGTTTCAACAGTTTTTGTGTGGATACAAAGAAAAAATTGGGATGTCAAAATGAGGATATATATACTATGATAATACATTTATTGAGATTACACCAGCAATAATAGAAGCTAGCTAGTAAGAGCACAGTAGAAGTATTGATAACAAACTTAATGAATCCTGAAAATGTGCATATTTAGATCCTAAAATAATACCTTAGGGAAATTCTAAAAAACTTAAAAGATACGAACAAGTATTTCATTAACTGCACGCCCGCAGAATTAGACTCAGTTGAACATGGGCTGCTTCAGGCACTCACTTGCCCTCCTGGCAATTCCTCCAGAAATCTCTGCACTCTGTTAAAGCAAATGATTCATGAGCAAGATGCTAAACTAACTTAAGGAAAGATTGGCAACAGCTGTGCACGTTAAGCAGGAAGCCAATGTAAGCCTCACAGAAACAGCTTTCTGTTGGTAAAAGCAACTTAGGTATCAAGCTCTGGGTATTGTGATGCTTTTTGGAATCCAGTTATTTACTATTACTATCCAGTTATTACTGTCATTCTGGTGCCCAAGAAACTCTCCATCAAGGAGTTGAATGACTACAGACCAGTCCCCTTTGTATGTGTAGTTATGAAAATCTTCAAAAGATTAGTGTTGGCCCACCTAAAAACCATCACAGATTTGCTGCTAGGCCCCTTGCAATTTGTCTACCATGCAAATAGATCGGTAGATGATGCTGTCAACATGGCATTGCACTATATCTTACAACATCTTGAATCCCCAAAAAACTATGTAAGGGTCCTTTTTGTACACTTCATTCTACATGGGCATTCAACACATCATTCCTGAAATCCTCCTCTTTAACTGACTCACCTAGTTGTGCCTGACCACACTTGTAGATGGATTATGTGCTTTCTAACCAATAGGAAGCAGCAGTGAAGCTAGAGAAAATCACACTGAACACACTCAATTAGCACAGGAACCCCCCAATGCTGTGTGCTATCTTCATTACTTTTCTCTATATATACCAATGACTGCATCTTGAAGGATCCCTCTGTTAAAATTCTGAAGTTTTCAGTTGATAGAACTGTCATTGGTTTCATTCGAGATGATGAGTCTGCATATAGACAAGAGGTAAATCAACTGGCTCTGAATCTGGAGTTGAACACTCTTAAAACAGTAGAGATGATGGTAGATTTTAGAAGAAGCTCTCCTATTCTATCACCTCTTACAATATTAGGCAACACAGTATCAACAGTAGAGACCTTTAAGTTTCTAGGTTCTATTCTCTCCAAGGACTTGAAATGGACACCTTAGAACCATTATTAAAAAGGCACAACAAAGAATGTTCTTCCTGTGTCAACTCGGAAAGCTCAGATTGTCCAAGTATCTGCTGATACAGTTCTACAGAGGAATTATTGAGTCTGTCATTTGTACCTCAGTAACTGTCTGGTTTGGCACAGCAACCAAACAGGACAGGTACAGACTTCAACAGATAGGACTGCAGAAAAAACAATTGCAACCAGGCTGCCTTCCATTGAGGATCTATGTATTGCATGAACCAGAAAGAAGCTGAGAAAATATCTTCAGACCCCTCACATCCTGCACATAATCTATTTCAATTTTCCCCCTCAGGACACCGCTATAGAGCATTGCATACCAAAACAACTAGACAGAAAGATCATTTTGTTCCCTCGTGCCATCACTCTGGTTAACACTTAATTCCCACAGCATGGCTTATTTCTCATCTTCTCATCTTTCCTACTATATTCTTTGATTGGTTTCTTATGATTATCAATTGTTGTTTGTAATTAATGATTAATGATTGTAATTATGATTTATGACCTATGACATACTACTTGCTGTTTATAAGTACACTGTGAGCTTATCTACTGGAGACAAATTCCTTGTGTGTCCAATGACACTTGGCCAATAAGGAATCTATCCTAACCTATCCATGACCCTGACTTGTTAACTGACTTAAGACTTTGTCCCTCTCTTTTTGGCATTGTAAATTTTTGGCTTGACTTGGACTGCCTGATTTGGAATTTGCCTTTGCTTAGCTAAGTTCTTATTTGTAGTTATTTGCTGCTTCCCTGCTTTTGCATTTTACTCTGTTAACTGTTGCTGCCTTGCTTTCAGTACTTGTAGAAAAAAGTCTTCCCTTTAACACTCTGTGTGCCTTGGAACCGGGTTTGGCTCTGAAGAGGTGCTAAGAAAACTAGGGTGTGAAATTAGATGTCAGAGGGATAATTTCACTGCATGTCATATAGCCTCTGGAAAACTCCACTGTACACATGTGAGAGAATGAGAGTGAAAAACTCAGATATGTTAATATAATTATGAAAACAGTTTTAAGATTGCAGACCTCTTAAGGATCTCGGGGCCCCTCAAGGGTGTGCAGACTGTACTTTAAGAACTGCTACTATAGCTCAATCCAACAGCTTTATGATTTTGTCCCATTGACATATGACTCTTGAGAGTCAAGTATATTATTGTTACTGTTTTGGTCTTAGCAGGCATTGTTGCTCTTTTCAAAAATAGTTTTAACCTCCAAGTTAAAATTTAAAAATAAATATCAATCCCATATAAACATAATTCCATTTATACAAAACTTAGCCTCACTCTGCTATATATTTATGACAGTGTATGAGATTTCAATGGAATGTAAGTCATTAATGTTGGCTAGGATAACTATGCAACATTTGCTATGAAAAATAAAAATAAGGGAACTAAAGCCTTTATAAGGGAATATTAACCTTTTATAATAATGTAACAGGAAGCAGAGTTGGGGGGGAATGAACATTTACATGATTTATTTTTTTAACAAGATAAATCAGTTTTTAGAAATATTTTTAATCTGAAACAGAATAACAGAGTTGGAAAGGACTTTGGAGGTCTTCTAGTCCACCCCCTGCTTAGGCAGATAAGCCTACACCACTTCAGACAAATGGTTATCCAACATCTTCTTAAAAACTTCCAGTGTTGGAGCATTCACAACTTCTGCAGGCAACTTGTTCCACTGATTAATTGTTCTGTTAGAAAATGTCTCCTTAGTTCTAGGTTACTTCTTTCCTTGATTAGTTTTCACCCATTGCTTCTTGTCCTGCCTTCAGGTGCTTTGGAGAATAGCTTAACTCCCTCTTCTTTGTAGCAGCCCCTGAGATATTGGAACACTACTATCATGTCACCTCAGTCATTCTTTTCATTAAACTAGACATACCCAGTTCCTGCAGCAGTTCTTCATGTTTTAGCTTCCAGTCCCAACCATCTTTGTTGCTCTTCTCTGCACCCTTTCTAGAGTCTCCACAACTTTTTTACATCATGGTGACCAAAACTGGATGCAGTATTCAAAGTGTGGCCTTACCAAGGCATTATAGGCCGCGAGGCGCCCCGTGAGGAGGATTAGGGAAATTGGCTGCAGCGATGCCGGCTTCTTCCCCGCTCGCTGGTCGGCGGCTGTCAGAACAGCGGCGACGACGTGGCAGGACCAATGGTGCCGATGGTGGACTGAGGGCGTTCTGGCACTGGCGGTGGAGTTGCAGAGTTGCAGCGGCAATGGCAGCCGCTGCGCAGCGATTGGGAGGGGATGTTTAGCTGGATAAAAATGGCTGCGAAAAAGGGTGAGGTGGAGGTTGTTGGACATTCGATGCTGGCGGAGAGGCGAAGCGGAGGTCGCCAACGGAGGCATGATATGGCTCAAATGACGAGGGGATGGAAAGATCTGGGGTTGGAGAGTCCGGTGGATGGCTCTGGGATGGGGCCTCCATGGGTGGCCTCTCCTCCCCCTCCTCCCCCCCCCTTTCTGGCCCTGTTATCGGCCTGGGAGTCAGCCTTCCTCCCCCCCCCACCCTCTCCTCTCCCTTGTGTATACATCTATCCTCCTACGGAATTACTGGGCAACTACTGGGCAGCTTTATTTGTACCCCGCTTCAAATCAAATCATATTAATTACTTCCATCGAAACTCCCGGCAGATGGGGACTTGGACAGTATTTTGTGGACCCTGAGGGAAGTTGGCTGTTTGAACCATCTTTTATCAGAAGGGATGATACCATCAAATTCCTTGCCTTTGGACATCTGGCCAACCACTGTGAGAGGGTGGCTGGGAAAAACTTTTCTCCCGCTGACTGTATAAACCAACTCCTTCCGCTGCTGTGAGAGAGCAGGGGATTCCGGGTTGCTGCTTATAAAAAGACCTTCTGTCCTAGGACTCTGTGGACCCTACCAAACTGCCTTCCCATTCTGATTTTACTTGATGTACTCGGCGGCGGAGCTATGTGCACTGCGAGACTCCCCCCTCTCGCAGGTTTGGCCCTCCACTCTATCGAGGGCCTACCTTAATGACGGGCTTTGGAACCCCGAGAGGTGGCATGGTGCGAGAAGGGGGTTGAGGGGTTTTTTAGCTAAATTTTTAACCAAAATTTTAAGGGGACCCGGGAGGAAGGGAGGGGGTTGTAAAAGTGGACCCGGGGGGGTTCAGATAGCAACTGAGCAGGGTGATGGGTCGATTGGCTGCAACAGAGGGGTCGTGAAAGGAAATTTAACCGGGGAGCAGGGGGACGATAGGAAGGGCTGTGTAATTGAAACAATGAGTGGGAGGGGCAGGTATGACGGGCGCAGGGGGCCATATCATGTGCTGGGGGTGCGCACACGCTGTTTACAAGTAATTACGCACCCCGGCCCCCAATGCGCGACTCGTGTCCTGGGTTGTGCAGAGTCTCAGGCCCAGGGTCCGCGGCTGATGTTGTGTAATGCCAGGTCGGTTGTTAATAAAGCCCCCCTCATTTGTGATCTTATTTTAGAGGGGGGTGCGGACCTGGCAGGTATTACGGAGACCTGGTTGGGCCAAGAGGGGGGGTCCCCCTCGTTGAAATGTGCCCACCAGGTTTCTGTGCATTTCATCAGCCAAGGGCCCAGGGGAGGGGTGGGGGAGTGGCGGTGATTATTAGGGAGAGTCTTTGTCCGAGGGAGACCACTGTTCCTCAGATAGCCGGATGTGAGTCCCTCTTTGTGAAGTGGGGCCGTGGGGTGCAGATGGGTTTGCTGACTGCGTACCTGGCTCCCTGCCACGTGGCAGCGACCCTGCCCGAGCTACTCGACGTCATTGCCGGGGTGGCGGTTGACACCCCCAGACTTATTGTCATGGGGGATTTCAACCTTCCGTCTGCGGGTGAGGCGTCAGAGGCGGCTCGGGAGTTCATGGCTTCCATGACGGCCATGGACCTGACCCAGTTAGTTCAAGGCCCGACTCACATAGGGGGACACACTCTGGACCTGATTTTTGTCTCTGGTCAGTGGTTGAATGATCTTGGTAGAGGGGACCTAGACATCAAACCCTTGTCATGGACAGATCATTCGCTCCTTCACTTGGACTTTCCTACCGCTTTCCCCCGCCGCAGGGAGACGGAACCGACCAAATGGTTCCGTCCCAGGCGCCTGATGGACCCCGAAAGGTTCCTGACGGAGCTTGGGCCGTTTCCTGAGACTCTGGCACACGACTCGACTGAAGAGCTGGTGGCCGCCTGCGAGAGTGCGGCCACCGGAGCTTTGGACCGCGTCGTGCCTTTGCGGCCTCTGACCCGATGCCGATCTCAATTGGCTCCTTGGTTCTCTGAGGAGCTGAGAGAGATGAAGCGTCGGAAAAGACGCCTAGAGAGCATTTGGAGGACTAGTCAATCTGATTCCGACCGGACACGGGTGAGGTCTTATATCAAGACCTACCTAGTGGCGATAAAAGCGGCGAAATCTAACCATTTTTCCGCTCTTATCGCATCTGCAGAGAACCGCCCAGCCGCCCTGTTTAGGGTGACCCACTCCCTTCTTCGGGGGGGAGTGCGGGAAGATCCCTTGCAAGGCCGCGCTGAGGATTTTGTGCAATTCCTGCATGATAAAGTCGCTCGGATTCGGGATGGCTTGGACTCCGATTGGATGAGTCCAGGGGAGGAGACAGGGGCAGGCCTTGAGAATATTATCTGGGAGGAGTTTGATCCTGTGGCTCCCGAGGATGTGGACAGGGTTCTGGGTAGGATTAGTGCCGCCACATGTTTATTGGACCCGTGTCCCTCTTGGTTGGTACTGGCCTCCCGGGAGGTTACACGAGGCTGGCTCCAGGGGATTATAACTGCTTCTCTGAGTGAGGGTGCCTTTCCCGCCGCCTTGAAAGAGGCGGTGGTGAGGCCCCTCCTCAAGAAGCCTTCCCTGGACCCGGCTGAATTAGCTAACTACCGTCCGGTCTCCAACCTTCGTTTTGTGGCGAAGGTTGTTGAGAGTGTGGTGGCACGACAACTGCCCAGGCACCTGGATGAAGCTATCTATCTAGACCCGTGCCAGTCGGGCTTCAGGCAGGGGCACAGCACAGAAACGGCATTGGTCGCGTTGGTGGATGATCTCTGGAGGGCTCGGGACAGGGGTTGCTCCTCTGTCCTAGTCCTATTAGATCTCTCAGCGGCTTTTGATACCATCGACCATGGTATCATGCTGCGGTGGTTAAGAGGGTTAGGAATAGGGGGCACCGTTCTGCGGTGGTTCTCCTCCTTCCTCTCCGACCGCTCGCAGTTCGTGTTGGCAGGGGGGCAGAGGTCGACCTCGAGGCATCTCGCATGGGGAGTGCCACAAGGGTCGGTCCTCTCGCCCCTTCTGTTCAACATTTATGTGAAGCCACTGGGTGAGATCATCCGTGGTTTTGGGGTGAAGTGTCATCTGTACGCTGATGATACTCAGCTGTACATCTCCACCCCAGACCACCCCAACGATGCCCTTGATGTGATGTCTCGCTGCCTGGAGGCCGTGCGGGTCTGGATGGGGAGGAACAGGCTCAGACTCAACCCGTCCAAGACCGAGTGGCTGTGGCTGCCGGCGTCCCGATATAGTCAGCAGGTGCCATCGCTGACTATTGGGGGTGAATCTTTGCCCCTCACAGAGAGGGCTCGCAATCTGGGTGTCCTCCTGGACGCACGGCTGTCTTTAGAAGAGCATATGACGGCCGTGGCCAGGGGGGCCTTTTATCAGGTTCGCCTGATCCGCCAGTTGCAGCCCTTTCTGGACTGGGACGCCTTGCGCACGGTCACTCATGCCCTTGTCACCTCCCGGCTGGACTATTGTAATGCTCTCTACATGGGGCTCCCCTTGAAGAGCACTCGGAGGCTCCAACTGGTCCAGAATGCGGCCGCGCGGGTGGTTATGGGCGCAACTCGTTGTGCCCGCGTGACACCCCTCCTGCGCGAGCTGCACTGGCTCCCAGTGGTCTTCCGGGTGCGATTCAAGGTGTTGGTTACCACCTTTAAAGCGCTCCATGGCATAGGACCCGGGTACCTTCGAGACCGTCTTCTGCCACCAATAGCCTCCCACCGACCAGTCCGCTCCCACAGAGAGGGTCTCCTCAGGGTGCCATCAGCCAAGTTATGTCGGCTGGCGACACCCAGGGGGAGGGCCTTTTCTGTGGGAGCCCCAGCCCTGTGGAATGAACTGCCCCCGGAAATACGCAAGATCTCCGACCTCCGAGTGTTTCGTTGCGCACTGAAGACCCTGTTGTTCCGCCAGGCAGGGCTATCAACTTAATAATTTTAATTGGGGTATTTTAAATGTTTGGGGTTTTAAATCGGCCAAATCTATGTAATTATTTTAATTTTTAATTATTGTTGTGTGTTGTGTTTTTAAATTGGCTGTACACCGCCCTGAGTCCTTCGGGAGAAGGGCGGTATAGAAATAAAATTATTTATTTATTTATTTATTTATTTATAAAGTGGTATTAACACTTCACGTGATCTTGATTTTGTTTATGCAGCCTAGAACTGTGTTGGCTTTTTTGTCAGCTGTGTTGGCTTTTTTGACAGCTGTTGCACACTGCTGGCTCATATTTAAATGGTTGTCCACTAGGATTCCAAGATCCCTCTCACAGTTACTACTATTGAGTGAGGTACCACATATACTTTATCTGTGCATTTTGTTTTTCTTGCCTAAATGTAGAACCTTACTTTTTTCACCATTGAATTTCATTTTGTTAGATAGTGCCCAATATTCAAGTCTGTCAAGATCCTTCTGTATCTTAAGCCTATCTTCCGGAGTGTTGACTATTCATGCTAGTTGGTGTCGTCTGCAAATTTGATAAGTTCCCCATCTATCCCCACGGACAAATCATTGATGAAAATGTTGAAGAGTACTGGGCTAAAAACTTGGGGTACCCTACTGCGTACTTCCCTCCATATAAATGCTGTTCCATTGAGGACTACATGTTGAGTGCGGCTGATCAGCCAGTTACAAATCCATCTGGTGGTGATGCTGTTTAACCCACATTTTTCTATTTTAGCTCGTAGTAGGTTATGGTCTACTTTATCAAATGCCTTACTGAAGTCCAAGTAAATTATATTGACAGCATTCCTCTGGTCCACTAATTTTGACACTTTTTCAAAGAATGCAATACGATTAGTCTGGCATGATCTGTTTTGACAAACCCCTGTTGGCTTTTGGTTATTACTTTGTTTGCTTCTAGTCATTGCTTGATTATCTTTTCCAGAATCTTCTCTGGTATTGAGGTCAGGCTGATAGGTCTGTAGTTTCCTGGATCTATTTTTTTTTCTTTTTTGAAGATGGGAACTACATCAGCTCTTTTCCAGTTCCCCAGTACTCCAGGAACTTTGAAAGATATAGTTCAATGGTTCCAAGATCTCATCTGCCAGTTCTTTCAGAACCTTGGGGTATAATCCATCTGGTCCTGGTGATTTGAACTCGTCTAGGGTAGACAGGTGCTCACTTACCATTTTCTTCCTTATCTGAAAAATGAATTGGGAGAACATTTGGCATAGAGTGGGAAGTATCTTATTATTTTATCATTTCCATATGCCTTGGATATACTTGCAAAGTATTTGTTAAGAGATGCTTCCAAGATGAAGTAATTAAAAAGAAAATACTATTATTTTTCTTATTTATTTTGAAGGCAATAGTAATTAAATAAACATACCTTTTACAACAATCTGTTCTGGGTAAACCTTTTTTTTTTAACCTCCAAATAGGAAAAAAATGTAAAACTTCTTTCATGTTAGTTAAATAAGAACATATGTTCAAAACTAATGTAGAAAGTCTGTTTGGTGACATAGAGATTCAGGGCATTTGTGCAGGAACACATATTCATGATGGAAGGTTACTTGGCTATAAATATTAAATACAAAAGAAGTAATTTCAGAAGAAATGTCATTAATCAAAATACACAATAAGCAAACAGAAGTTTACTGACACCAATAACTTTGTTAACTGGTTTGAATTTTTTTCATACAACAGCCACAGCAATTACATGATAGCATCTAATTGACATTCTTTCTAAAATCCTATCTGCAAGAAGATGCCTCCTCTGACCTCAATCCCACTTTCACAGGATAAATTTGTAATGATAATTCTAGCCTACTTCTTTGCATTTCTCTATATGTCCCCTTCTAAATACTACTCTTGGTGTCCTTTCCACTAAAGCCCTTCAGGAGAGCAAGCAGGGTTAGGGTTTCAGGGGGAAAAACAGGCAGAAAGATATGGTAATAATGCCAGGGCAGTGATATTATTATTACATAGCCTTACTATTAGGCAACAAGAAGTTTCAGGTCACTTATTAACTGGCAAATTTTGTCATCTAGCTTCAAGAATATAACAGATGATGCATCCTGCAGGCTAAATTCCTCTTGTATTAATCACTTGCATGCCTCTGTATTTGTTTGCTTTTTTCTGGCCTTTGACCATAAGCAGTTTTAAATTTTGCTTTGGCAGAAATATTGTTGTGTCGTATCATTAACTAAAGCAAGGATATTGTATCAATGGAGACTTGATCTTGAGTAAAATTAGTGATTTGGGTCTTCTCTGTCTCTTTCATCTCAATCTAAGTTACTTTGTGTCAGGATAAAATGTGGAAAGAACTTGTTTGGACTTCTTTGTGTTCTTAGCATAAGGATGGGATACAGTGTGATAAACAAGCTGCACCATTACTACCCTCTGTGCCCCAATCTTGGCACATACTGGCACAAATCTCTTTCAACTCATGCTGCAGAAAATAAAGACATATGCAGTTAGATTGGTTACAATTTATACAAAGGCAAGTTTTTTTGTATACACAGCGCCCTAAAGACTGCTAGGCCAACAATTTGCTACTTAAAGCATCCCTTATTGTATAATATTAAGAACAATTAAATTCAAGACTCTTTGTAACATTTTAATTAGAATTCTAAGTCCTCCCCCCCACCCCCGCCCCACAACTTATTAGATTTCTTACTCAGCAGTATGCTAAATTGGTCAATGCAACTTGGTATGATTATGTGCTCTTGACTGCACAGGCTGTTTACAGTCAGCAGACTTTTATGCTGTATTTATCATTAAGCACAATTTTTGTTTTTATCTTTGATAAAGTTTTTGCACGAATAAATACCAGCTAAATGATTTATTTTGTCACCTTTACATGTTATCTTCCATAGCCAGGTACATTATAAAGTATGTCTCTTAAGTAATCCATTTGCTTCCTCCATATTATAATTCAAAAGAAATTTGACTGATTGCTATTTGCTTTTTCAGCTTTGTAAACAATGCTTGTATTTCTTTCTGGCAGTGAAGAGTCCACTATTTCTTGGTGGCCAGTCAGTGTTGTCCAACTGACTCTGAGGGGGACAACTTTTTTCTTTCAAAGATCTAGAAATGTTTTTTTCTAGGGAAATGTGTATTCATATGGCCTTGCTGAGAGAGATCTCTCTTCACACATTTAATGATAATCATGACTTTTACACATTGGTTGGAGTCAGGCAGCATCCAAATTAAAAAATTAATCTGTTTTATATGTTCATTTAATAAAAAAAAACTTTCCACTACCACTGACTCTATGATCCAATGAAAATTAGTGGTATATAAGTATCACTTATAGCATCTTCTAGATTCATCAAACCAATGTTTGCCAGAGTAACAGGAATAGTATAGGCTTTATACTACTTCAACAAGGGCTGGATGATTTTATAAAGAACCTATCACATTAAACATGATTTCTGTAATAGAATTTCCAGTGTTTAAAGCAGGGATTCCTAAACTTTTTGCCATCATACTTCCCTTTAGTGTATGGGACACATCCCATACATCCTTTCCCTTGGATGAAACACATCCCTTCCCTTAATGAATACATCTCTCCTCAAAATCTAAAAATGAACAATTAAAACACAACTATGAAACTTTATGAAAGGTGGATTTATGTGGACAACATAATTAATGGATTCTGTTAAGAGAGGTACACCTCAGTTTAGGAAACCCTGGCTTAAAGGAATGAGAGGAGCAACACTGATGAATGGGGTAGTTTTACGAAAGAAGAGTATGAAACTCTTTTGTCTATGCTGCATTTCTAATTTAAAATCTCCCAACCCCTCTCTGAAATTACTCAAAGCCTCCCAAGGTTTCAGGTCACTCCTTTCCACTGTAGTTTCAGAGAATGAGTCTGGGGAAATCAAGTCCTTTGCTTGAGTGTATAAACCTCACTTCTGATTGAAAGAACAAGAGAAAACCTCAGCAATTCCATTATGAGTCTTGTTCATGTTTCAGTCCAACATAAGCCTTGATCACAACTTATGTTTTGCCTATAGCATATCCAGAGTAATGGCTCTTGGCAACATTACATCAAGTCATCTCCCTTTATGCCTACCAGACTCTTTATTCCAACTTGTTCTAATTAAACTGGGGGATAGCCTGCCGTAAAATGAAGCTTTGGTATTCAGATTCATTCTCTGTCTGTATGTATGTATGCCTCTCTCCCTCCCTCCCTCCCTCTCTCTCTCTCTCTCCTTTCTTTTTCTTTCTTTCATGTCTATGGGCTACAAAAACATTCTTGAAAGATAAAATGACATCCAGTGCTTTGTTTGGAAAATATTAAGTTGGGCGATTGAGGAAGCAGAAGCAAGGTAGTGCGTGACAACAGCTCTTTAATGTAGTGTGAACTTCAGCAAAAGTTATAGGCAAACAGCTCCCTTTATATACCTTGCCGGCCAGGGAGCTGACCAATCAAAAATGACCTATTGTTGTTTAAATCTCCCGCCAAAACTATATGTATAACACCCTGCCCCTCCCAGAAAGCACTTAGGGTGTACATCTGCATACATAATCACACAGATGACCAGGGCGTTCCCTACGCCTGGTTGACCTGCGCAATTCAGTCGGAGGTGTGCCGTCGAGCTGGTCAGAGGGACCTTTTGTTTCTCCCAGCTCCGCCCATGGAACCTCCTGAATTACTTCGGGGGCGTTGCTTTCCTCGGCTGGGAGAGACGTCTCACTGGGGCGGCACTGGACATCAAAGTTACCAGATAAGTTCCTGGATCTCATCGGGCTTGAGCTAGCTGTTGTGGGAAGAGTTTGGAAGTTAGGGCTTGGTTCTGGTTTGATGGCCAACCTTCTCCGGAGTTGATCAATGTTCCTTCACCAAATCCTCCCATCTCCTATGTCTACGGTGTATGACTTGGGGCCTGTGCTGTCTGAAATAGTCCCAGCTATCCATAGAGGCCTATTAGCGTAGTTCCTGACGAACACTGGTGTCCCTATCTGGTGTCCCTATTCCCTCAACTTCTTGTCCCCCCTCTTGTATCCGTCTGGAGAATAGTTGGAGTATAATTGGTCCAGGATGCACCGCAGCTTCCTGCCCATCAGGAGCTCGGCCGGATTGTGCCCTGTCACTGTGCATGGTGTGGCATGCTGGACAGCTAGGAACTTATCTACCCTGGCCTGCCAAACCCCAGCGTCTAGCCGTGAGAGTGCCTCTTTGGCCGTTCTCACAAATCTTTCAGCCAGTCCGGCTGAAGTGCATGCCTGATGCCCAGCCCTGCCAAGTACCCCTCGAACTGGGTGGTGGTGAATTGGGGCTCGTTATCCAATACGAGTGTATCGGGCAATCCGTAGGTGGCAAAGAGTTTCCGAAGCACCTTTATGACTGCTTCGGAAGTCGTGGATTGCATTAGGATGATCTCGTGCCATTTTGAATAGGCATTGACTATCACTAGGAATGTTTGGCCGTGAAATGGGCCAGCGAAATCTATGTGTATCGTAGACCAGGGACCAGGGGACATTCCCATTTCCTGACCGGTGCTGTGGGGGTATCTGGCCTGAATTCTTGGCAGGGCTGGCACTTCCCCACCCACTCGGTGATGTCATCGTCCATTCATGGCCACCACACATAACTCCCAGCTATCCCCTTCATCCTTACGATTCTGGGGTGCCCATCATGTAACATGTGCAAAACCTTTTCCCTTAAGCATAAGGGAACAACAACTCAATCGCCCCACAGTAAACACCCTCCTTGCATAGACAATTCGTTCCTCTTGGATGTGAACAATTTGAATTCTCCACCTTCAGTCCTTCCTGGCCATTCCCTCGTCACCCAACTCATGACAGTCTTTAGAATAGAGTCCCGAGCAGACACTCTTGCCACTTCGGCAGAAGTGAGAGGTCCTGAGTCCAAAGCGTCAATGAGTAGGACGGGTGCCCCTGGAGTGGGTTCGTCTAGGATGTCTGGTAGCGGGCATCGGCTGAGGGCATCGGCATGCCCCAAACTCAGTCCAGGCCGGTAGACAAGACGGTAGGAATATGCAGCTAGGAAGATAGTCCAATGAGTCATCAGTGGAGACAAGGCAGTGGGGGTGGGCCGATCCCCCACCAGTAGGCCCAAAAGTGGCCGGTGGTCCATGACAAGTTCAAAATTCCATCCAAACAGGTATTTGTGGAATTTCTTGACTCCCGAGATGGTACCAGGGCCTCCCTGTCCAACTGGCTGTAGTTCCGCTCAGCGCTGGACACGGTGCAGGAATAGAAAGCGATGGGCGCCTCTAGTCCATTCAGTAGTCTGTGGCTCAGGACAGCCCCTACTCCAAAAGGGGACGCGTCACAGACTAGTACAAGTGAAAGCATTGCATTGTACTGGATGAGGAAACTGTCTGCGGTCAAAAATTTCTTTACGGTGGCAAAAGCGGCAGCCTCAGCCTTTCCCCAAACCCAGAGTGCATTTTTAGTTAATAGTCAGTGTAGGGGTTCAGCTACCATTGCCTTGTCTCTCAGGAAAATGGTGTAAAAGTTAAGGAGACCCAGAAAGGCTTGTAGGTCCGACTTGTTCTTGAGGGTTGGCACATTTTTGATGGCCCTAATCTTACTTTCCGTGGGGTGAATGCCTGTTCCGTCCACCCAGTACCCCAGGAACTCGACTGAGGGTACTGCTATCATGCATTTTGTCCATTTGACCCATAAGCCAGCACTTCTGAATTTCTCCAACACTAGTCTCAGTCGGTTCCCTAGTTGCTTTTCGTCAGTGGTGTGATAAGGACATCGTCAAAATAGGGGACTACCCCTGGAAGTCCTTGTAGTAGGCATTCCATCATACTTTGGAACAGGCCGGGGGCTACGCTAACTCTGAATTGTAGCCTAGTGCATTTGAAGGCACCTCTGTGAGTTACGATGGTCTGTACCTCCGTGGTAGTGCCATCTACTGGCAGTTGCTGATATGCCTGCGCAAGATCAAGTTTTGTGAAGATCTTGCCAGGACCCAGCAAATGGAGCATGATTGGGACAGGGTAAATGCTCTGCTGGAGAGCCTTATTAATCGTATATTTGTAGTCTGCACAGATGCGCACAGACCCGTCAGGCTTGATGGGTGTCACGATGGGGGTCTCCCGTTTGGCGTGGTCTACTGGGACTAACACCCCCTGTTTAATTAGCTTGTTCAGTTCCAAGTCTATCTTAGGCTTTAGTGCGAAGGGCACTCGTCTAGCCTTAAGTCGGATTGGGGCTACATTGGGGTCAAGATTAAAAGAGATAAGGGTCCCCACGTACTTGCCCAGCCGGTCGTCAAACACGTCCTGGAACTCCTTCATTAGGTCATCCCTCAGTCTGCTGTCGCTCCTGGCTGGCTCGCCGCTTGCGCTGTGGACTCCGGTGAATCCCATTCCAAGGGCCTTGAACCAGTCCAGCCCCAGGAGGCTTGGTAGTCGTTCACTGACCACAGTGAGGGGAACCTTCTTCCGGTGCTCTCCATAATGGACCTGGAACATGCCAACTCCTTCCACGGGGATGGAGTTCCCTTGGTAGTCCCGAAGCCGTATCCGCTGGTGCTGTAGTTGGCTCCTCTTTAAGCTTGGTATCGCCACTTTCAGGGTGGCCCAGGACATGATGGATAGAGATGATCCGGTATCAATCTCCATCTCACATGTGCTTACTTCGAGCTTGACTGTGGTATGGATCTTTTTCTCGATGGTCGTGCTGGCCTGGCCGATCCTGGTGCTGCAGGTCTCATGGTTTTGAAATCCATGCCTTTTCCTCTGGTTGCTATCTTTACTAGTCTGCTTGTGTCGTGCTGGCTCTGATTGGCTGTAGCCATCTCTTGGTTTGTGGCTGACTGGTAGGCTTGCCTGGCAGACTCTCACCAAATGCCCTTTCTTCTCCCAGCGTCTGGAGATGGAGTCCCTGAACTTACAGGTCTGCCTCTGATGTGACTCTCCGCAGCTTGAGCAGCTCCTGCGACACTCTCTCTGCTCGCATTTCTGCCTATCGGTCTGGAAGATGTCTTCATCTGACTCTTCCTCACTGTCGGTCTGGGTCGTCTCACGATGTACCGGTGTTGACCTCGGGGTAGTTTGTGAGGTGGCTGGACGTTGTAGGGTCTCCGCAGCCTTGGTAGATGACTCGTGTGCCCTTACTTCATCGAGGGCGCTGGGTAGAGTCAGGTTAGGTTTTGTGAGCAACCTTTTCTGTAGGCGAATATCTCTCACGCCACAGATTAGTTGCTCCAGGAGCACATCATCGAGGTCTCGGTACTCGCAGTGCGTTGCAGCCTTACGCAGGGCAGCCATATAAGCGCTGATCGGCTCTCCTTCTCGCTGTACTCGCTGCCGGAACTTGTACCACTGGACAAACTTGGATGGTACCGTGGCGTAGTGTGCTTTAAGTGAGGTGTGTAGCACTTTCCACGATACGGTTTGGACTGGGGTTGGCTCGGAAAGTGGCTCAGCCATATCAAAATCGTCTGGCCCGCAGGGGCTCAGGAAGAGTGCCCTTTTTCTGTTGCCTGGAAGATTGTGCATGTCGCTGGCTTCCAGGGAACTCTCGAACCGGATCATGTACGACCCCCACTTCTCTCTCTCGGGGTCAAAAGGCTTTGGCGGGACATATGCAGACATCGTGGCAGTCTTGCTATGTACGAAACTCATCAGCCTGACTGAATCCGCTGCTGGTAGCTCTTTTTCAGCTTGCTTCTCGTTGCCTCAATCCCACCTTCGTCACCAGTGTTAAGTTGGGCAATTGAGGAGGCAGAAGCAAAGTAGTGCGTGACAACAGCTCTTTAATGTAGTGTGAACTTCAGCAAAAGTTACAGGCAAACAGCTCCCTTTATATACCTTGCCGGCCAGGGAGCTGACCAATCACAAATGACCCATTGTTGTTTAAATCTCCCACCAAAACTATATACATAACAGAAAAGCACCTGGATGTCCAGAAATAAAAAGAAAGGAACTGAGG
Organism: Pantherophis guttatus; assembly: GCF_059756535.1. Classification (NCBI taxonomy): domain Eukaryota; kingdom Metazoa; phylum Chordata; class Lepidosauria; order Squamata; family Colubridae; genus Pantherophis; species Pantherophis guttatus. The sequence goes on from NC_142070.1 coordinate 36,666,695, forward strand.
TGAAGCAGGGACTGGAGGGAACATGGTGAAATGATGTGGTTGGAGGTCGAGTCATATTTTAGCTATTGGGAGAAACTTGGTGTCGGCATTTAACAACAATAGCTGTGTTAAGCTCATCAGTAGTGAGAGAACACAATTATTTCCTTTACTTTTTTGCTAGAAAGTTGCTGAAATTCAGTGACCTGCTGTGAAAGTATGATGGTATGATTTGGGATGGGTGTCAAAGAACTCCAAAAGGGAGTGTGGCTTACAGGCTCCTTGATTTTTCTGCAGCCCTAGTTCAGTGAAATCCCAATCCACTAGTTTCTAGGCTTTTTTTCCAGCAGCCAGCAAGCTCCCTGCTGCCCATTGGGAGACTAAGGAGACTAAGATAGATCTATTTCAGTCTTATAAGGCCTCATCAGTTAGTTACTCTCTGATAAATGCAGGGCAACAGGCTGCTTTTCCCAATCTGCATGGAGTGGTAAGGCTGACCCTAGAGGGAGTATAGGGTCCTACAGATATGAGGGATCTCTGTCCTATATCTGGCCTGAACCATAACTGATATGGGTCCAGTCAAACTATTTCAGCTAAGGTGGTCAGTATCTGATCTCAGTAACCTTCACTACAGAAGAAAGGCTAGAAACCAGCTGATAGTTATCTAACATTACTGAATTCGAAAACGTTTTGTTAGGTCGCTATGGAACAAAGCTTCCTATAGCCCTTTTGGCATTGACTCCTTTTGTGAAGAGATGTTCACAATCTTCCTGTCTGCCCAGTTATCCAGGAAGCTAGAATGGTAAAGATCCAATCTGTTGGTGGTTAAAGACATCTTACACGTCCCTGTCTACTTTCTCAGACATAGCAGTCTGAAAAGAAACCAGATAACCTGGCAAGGCAATCCTTCAGTCACCCCACAAGGCGCTGCCTAAGTGGACCTCAGACTACAACAAATCTAGTAACTTTGGTGATAAAATATTCCCTCAACACCTCAAGTACTAAAGAGGAAGAGATATTGAGCAAATTGGTCCTGCGGCAGATGGTATTTCTAGGAATTCCGAAGGGCAGCAGGTAATCAGTACACAAGAAGGACATTTAGACACAAAGACACTCAGATCCAACCTTCTCTAGGACAGTGACTCTGGATGCAGATAAGGTGTCCCAATAGATCAAAGCCACAGCCCCAGCATTGAAAGACCTGAGGACATTACAAGACCTGAAATTCATGTAAACAAATTTCCAAAAGAACCACATCACCATACTTTCTCAGCTAAGTTAGTTTACTTTATTGTCATTGCACATGGTACAACGAAATTAAATGCCGTCTTCAATGTACATTATAACTATAAACATAAAAACACAAACATACATCCTTTACATTCTATATAATTGAAATTGAAAACCCGATATTGCACTATACAGAATTCAATATGGTTATTGCCCTGGGATAGAAGCTGTTTTTCAGCCTATTTGTTCTTGTTTTTATTATCCTGTACCATCTGCCAGATGGTAATAATTCAAAAAAAGGGTGCCCAGGATGAGATGGATCTTTAAGAATGTTTTGAATTTTCTTAAGGCAGCGGGAGCTATAAAGCTCTTCCAAAGAGGGAAGAGGACAACCAATGATCCTCTGGGCAATGACATTGACCCTCTGGAGTGCTGTCCTATTTGCCACTGTGCAATTGGCAAACCATACACAGATGCAGTAAGTTAAAATACTCTCTATGGTGCAGCAGTAGAAGGCCACCAACAGTTTTTCATTCAGTTGTTGTTTCCTGAGAAGTCTCAGGTAGTATAATCTCTGCTGGACCCTTTTGACCAGTGCTGCAATGTGGGTGCCCCATTGCAGCACTGGTCCTCTTTTATGATAACACCCAGAAACTTAAAACTGTTCACTTGCTCCACTTGGTCTCCATTGATAAGCAAGGGCTGGATGTCTGATCTATTCGTTCTATAGTCCACTATAAGCTCCTTGGTCTTATTTCTGTGATCCATGTGAGCTCTGCCTCCTCCCATCAATGGCCAGAAAAAAGAAAGGGAAAATAGAGAACGCTACATCACCACACCCCAGACATGAGTGCCACTGACATCCACTGCAGGCAAAAGCCTACCTCCCACCCAAATAATTGGGCCCCTATTTGATTACCACAGGCTGATGCATTAAGCTACAGACATATAACAAGCCATCCCTGGAAAGAAGCAGCTAACCCTGTGAGGCAGTAACATCATCCCATATATTGAGCTCTGTTTCCTTCCTCTTACAATCTGCATCTTGTCTCTTAAATGTTTGTAATCATAGTTACTGATACCATGTTATCCAAACATTTGATAAGTTTACCTCTAGGGATTCTTTAGGTGAACATATCCCACAATACTTACTTATTTCTCTTTGCTAGAGTCAATATTTTATTTGCAAACATATGATCAGTTGAGCCACTATTATCCCTAGTTGATCTTTAAGTGGGCAGAACAAGCATATTAAAAATGTGCAGGTGTGCGATTATAGTCTTGCAGTTGTATTTGTTTTCTGATGTATTTTTTCTTACATGCATTCCACACATTTATATTGACACACACAGCGTGTAAAACACACACAAAACAGAAACAGAAACTTTGGTATTAATGTAGACGAAAAGTATACTGGTTTACATATATATTCATTTCTTTTGATTAAATGTGCTATTTAAAATCTAAATATATACAGTAGGGAGGATGCTATTGGCTAACTGTGTTTCAATGTGCAATAGAGGAAAGAAATATTGTTATTGAGATCAACTACTACATTGCAACAGTGCTGCATAAATCATTGCAACAGGGTCCTTGAGAATCTGCAGGATAATATACTAAGCATCTCTTTCTGAATTGTTAAAACAAATATACTTTTTTCAGATGCATGAATACGTTACAGAAGCTTTTTTCTTTCCAATAAGTCCTTTGAAGGAGCTCCTTCTAAATCTCCAGGAGGAGATTACAGGAAGAAATACAGCTATTTTGAAAGAGATGCTTCATATGCGTGGTACTATATGCAAATCGATTGTCATTGCAAAGAAATGTTCTGCTCCTTCTCAAACGCATTTGCCAATATAAAATGTATAATTTATTTATTTTAAGTGTTTTATTATATTTTTTGTATGGCCACCCATCTCATGGCAGTGATTCAAGGCACCACACAAGTTTAAAAACAATTCAACAATCCAAACCATAAAATCTGAGATCACAAAAAAAAAAAAAAACAACCAACCCATCTTAAAACACAACAATTTTAACTAGTAGAGCTATAACATGCCATACCCCGATGCACTGTTGGGAAATTTATTAAAAGGAGGAGATCAACAGATTTTTTTTTCACATGAACTAAACAATCTCAGTGGCTAGAAAACAGCATATTCAAAATATTCCCAATGCAAAAATGCTAGTTAAAGTTCACAGATTTTGGAACATTTTAGATTAACTCAATTTGCTAAACTAAAGCCAAATAAATTACAGGTAATCTTCAATTTACGACAACTGAGCCCAAAATTTCTGTTGTTAAGTGAGATATTTATAAAGTGAATTTTGCCCCATTTTACGACTTTTCTTGCCACAGTTATTAAGTGAATCACTGCAGTTGTTACGTTAGTAATACGGTTGTTAAATGAATCTGGCTTCCCCGTTGACTTTGCTCGTCAGAACGTTGCAAAAGGGGAGCACAAGACTCTGGGGCATTATCATAAGCATAAATCATAAGCCAAGCACCTGAATTTTGATCACATGATCATGGGAATGCTGCTGGGGAAAATGGTCATGTCACTTTTTTCAGTGCTGTTGTAACTTTGAACGGTCACTAAATGAACTGTTGTAAGTCAAGGACTACCTGTACGTGGTTTTGCATGAAGTAGGAATTCAGTCATGCTATGGTGGTGTTTTCAGATAAAAATCATCAACAAGATTTGGTTTTCATTGTCGCTTTATAACTCTTGTTTGACAACTATCACATTTACCTAGAAAGTAGATAAAAAACGATCCTGCAGCCCTGAAAATGAAACATTAAAGCAGATTAACAAACCACTCTTTTTCTGACTCTGCTACATTAGTGTAAATTAATCAAAACTTTTTATTTTAAAGATAATTTGGGGAAAAGTAACATTCAATACAGTGCCACATTCAGTAATAACTACCAGGCTACTTTGTGACCAATAACAGAATAATCATAATTGGTAAATATTCCTATTAGCTATATATACAAATAGCTCCTATTTATATTACTTACCGTTATATAAGACAACATAGTGGGACTAATTTATTCATTTATTTATTCATTCAATGTATGCCAGCCAGAAAAGTGAAATTCTTGGCAGTTTTCAATACAGTAGTAAACAATACAATATCCATAGTTCAATAAATAAAAATAAAGTGAATATATGAGTAACACAGTAAAAATGTTAGCAGAGAAAACAAAATGAATATAAGCAGCAGTAAACATATAAACATGGTGAAAAATTGAGAGAATTACCAACATTAGTTCATAATGCAAATATTCTCTACATTAATCTTTTTAGTAGCTTACAGAAAACTATTAAAGAAACTGGAAACTTGTTGAATTACTCGGCAAAGGAAATTACATATTTTAAATTTAAATTTAGTGATTAAGAGGATATTATAACCATACAATACATTCCAGTTTACAGAACATGCAATAATTCAATATAACTTTATAAAAATTAGTATTTCACATTTCAGTGGTGTGGCAAAACATTATGGAGAAAATCAAAGCCTTTAGGGCATCTCAAATATAAATATAATTATATACAAAATAAGTTTGTATGTTGTATGAAAATTAAGTCATGGCAACTTGACTTATTTTTGTAACAAAATTAAAAGTAATGATTAATTAAAGATAATTCCAGTTGCCATGACTTAATTTTCAGACAAGTCTACTTAGATGATTGAGAATGTTCATCAACATGCAACATACAACAAAAAATACAACAAATGTATTTTTTCCATTTAAAATAATTCATAATTCATGTTACATGATAAATAATGGCAAGTCAATGAACTTATGGTAAATTTTGTTAGATAAATTTGAACACATGAAGTATATCCAAAAAATATTCATAGAGTTGGTGTTTACTTCAGACACTAGACTGTATTTTAAATTTGTCCACTCAAATTAGGTAGATACAGACTTCTGCCTAATACAACAATGTATAACACAGAAGCTATACATCTTTTAATGATTCCATAATTATGATAGTTATTTGGGTCAAACTAGCTGTCTTCCTTCCATCTGCAACAATTCCACAGAAGGTAAATTTCCCATTCACCATTGCCAAAGGATTTATTTCATATCATAAGTTTATTTGTCAAGCATATATAAGATAACAGGTAAAAGTATAAACATAATTTGAATACATGAAAAGAGTAAGTAAAAAGGAATATTAGGACAGGGATGGTAGGCACGCTGGTGCACTTATGCATGCCACTTACAGACCTCTTAGGAATGGGGTAAGGTCAATGGTAGACAGTTTAAGATTAAAGTTTTAGGGGTTTGAGGAAGAAACTACAGAGTCAGGTAGTGCATTCCAGGCACTGACCACTCTGTTACTGAAGTCATATTTTTTAATTTATATAATATATTAAGTCATATATTTCTTGCTTGATTCTCCTTTCTACATTAGTTACAAGAAAACAAACATTTTATCTTTCCTTATTTGAGCTTCTAGAGCGTTGATATTCTTAAGTTGATTCACATTCCAAAGTGAAAGGGTGGACATTTTGAAATTATCACTTGAACTGCTCACAATTTCCAAAAGATATAAGAGCCAAATCAATTATTCTTAAATAGTTGGCTTGAAACATTTCCTTTTTCAAATACATTCTGTTCATTCAATGTACAGTATTCACTGCATCCCAAGAATTTTTTTTATGAGCAGATAAGGCACTTAAAAAGGGATGGTGCTGGTTCATCTTTGGGTTTGCCTTTTCATAGAAACATGCACTTTCTCAGTAAACATATATATTAAATATTAGGGTTCTATCATAATATGTGCATAGGATTTATCACATAAGATAGATTTCAATGATAGCTTGAAATAACTGATAAGAGTAATGCTTCTAAAACTTAGAATTTACCTGAAGTAGCGTTTCCTATGAAGATTGCTATATCTATACCCATATCCATATCTACAGCATTTCTCTTATATCCAATAGAAACAAAATAATAACTATACCATTAAAAAAATAGCTTAGTGATTACATTACTGTATTATTGCTTCTGTTTTAAATATTCTTCAGTGATCAACATGCATCTATTCCACATGGAAAGGATTATTTGTATCAAATCAATTCAATATAATTTTATCCAATACCTGCACAGATGATTAATACAAAACTACACACACACAGAGAGACATATTTTCAGCTGGGATGCAATTTTGTCTAAAATTCTCTAGTTTAAATTCATCACCAGTTAAGTAGTCAGCTAACAAAAACAATTGGATTCAAAGGATGCAGTTTCTCTGAGAAAAATGCCTCTCATTACTCCAGGAATTTACAGCCTGAGTTTTTAAGAAGATAATTTGCTTTCCCGATAAATCAGTTTCCATGAACAGGATTAAAATATAGTATAGCAATTCAGAAAGCCGATTTTAATCTATCAAAATGCTTAATTAATACAGATTCAAAGTTGACATTAGTCCATAGAGATTGGCTTTTATTATGTATGGTATAACTTTATTGATACACTTCAAAGACAAGTTTAACATAAGTGATACCTCCAGTCTTTTTTTAAAAAAACAATCCAATTATCCACAGCTTTGTCTAGGTTAATCAGTCTGTCAGATGTAAAGCCATGTGAAATTACAAACAAGGTAAACTGCTCAATGATAGGGCAAATCTTTATCATAGATACTTAAGAAAGAAAAATGACAGCATTAGAGGACAAATTCTGGCTCCAAATATTAATTATCTACTTTCTACATCTCTTCTTGAAAGTCTCAAGTGATGAAGCTCTCACAACTTCTGAAGGCAAGCTGTTCCATTGGTTGATTGTATTCACTGTCAGAATATTTCTCCTTATTTCCAGGTTGAATTTCTCCTTGTTCAGGTTCCATCCATTAGTTTCCACACATTCAGTTTTCATCAATCTAATAGGAACTTCTGTTTGTTTGTTTGTTTGTTTGTTTGTTTGTTTGTTAAATTTGCATGCTATCATAATCATAAGACTCTTAGTGGCTAACAAGATACAAAAATACAATAAAATATAAAAAAACTTAAGATAAATCCAGCCCAAAACAAATCATTGACATCAGGCCTAAAACACTGGGAAAAAATCACTTTTAGTCTTTTCTGAAAGGCTGCCAACATTGGATACAAATGGATATCCATTTGGTCATTCCAGAAGATCAGCACCATCACAGAAAAAACAGTCTTTCGAGAATTTGGCTGTCCTAACATCTCAAAAATGGGGAGAAAACTGGCTGTTTTCCTGTCATGAATGCAATAGTTGAGCTGACTCTAGTGAGACTATTAGTCCTGCAGATACTAGGCACCAGTCATAAAGGCTTTATAGATTCATACCAGCACTTTAAATTTAATTTGGAAGCCAGTAGGAAGCTACTGCAGGGTCCATAAATCAGGTATAAAATATACTGAACTATCAAGTCCTTGAACACTATGGCCACTGCATTTTCCACCAGCTTGCAGTGTGTTGCACTAGTCTAAGTGAGTGGCAATTAGAGTGTCAGTTGTTTAAAGAGTGGATCAGATCAGGCTTGATATCCTTGTCCGGTTCTTGATATGTCATCAACCAAAGCAACCAATGGCATCTATGTTCTCCATTCAAACCTGAACTCTGATATGAGTGCCAATAAACTGCATCATCTAAGACATGTCAAACTCACATCATCACGGTGATGTCACGTAACATATCGGGATTTTTTTCCCTTTTGCTAAACCGGGTGGGGGCGGAGCCAGTATGTGATGCATCCAGCCCGTGGGCTGCAAATTTGACACCCTTGATTGAAGGTGTTCATTCATTGGCTCTGCACCACCACCACCACCTTACCACAAAGAGTAAATTGAAGATCAGGCAGTAGCTGTCTAATCCCTGTGGATCCAGAGACAGCTTTTTAAGGAAAGGGAAGACCAATTTTTCCTTAAGGCTGCCAGCATCAACCCTTCCTGCAATGAGGCATCTAAATAATAACTAGGAAACTCAATCCACTCTTAGTGAATTGAAAGCTACACTCTTGTATAGATCTTTATTTAGTGAGGATTATTATTATTATTAGTGAGGTAGGTGGATTGATTCTTTTTTATGAATTCCTTTTATGTTTCCTACTCATTTTCTGATCTTTTCCTGCTTAATTTACCCTGGAACTATTTTCAATTGTCTATTTTGTGTATGTAACCTTTCCTCCCTCTTATCCTTGACTATTCAAAATCAGAATAATGGAAAGAGAAGCATCTAATTATTCTGAACATGGAGGCAGCATTCATAACTCACAATGTTTTCTCTGTCTTCAGGAAATGCTTTTAATAAACCATTCTAAAGGGATTAATATTGTTTACTCTTCAGCACAGCTTGAAGTTGATCTTATGATATATCCTCCAGGCTTTTCCTAGTTCCTGAAGAAATTTCAGCCATGTCAGCTTCATATAACTTAGAAAATCAACTCAGGTATAACTTGTGAAGTACATAAGTGGCTAGAAGTGCCCAGAGGAGAAAATTTTACCAAGCATATAAAATGGACTTTAATATCGCATCACAACTTTTGGGATGCATTTGTCTAATTTGTTTAAAAGCTGATAAACTACTTTTTTTGGTAGAAGTATTATAATCAAAGGACAGAGATGTAAGTACAAGAATTAAACAAATATAATCATTTTACATCTTGATTTTTTTATCATCCCTTCCTAGACATATTACTAGCTTTTAGTTTTTCTTCATTTGGATGTCTTACTCACTGATAATGAACATTCTCTTTTGCAACATCTCTCTTGTAAATTGTTTGTGACAAACATCTATAAAGCCTGGAGAATTATAGAAATAGCCATTGCCATTGTTAGATTGGCTTTTCAGAAAAAGAGCATCAAGCATATACTATGAATTTTAAGAAAAAGCCAAATATACAAGAAACAGTGAAAACATAGCTCTTTCATTTCTGACACAAGATGAGATGAAACAAGTAAAAGCATTATTTTAGACACATTTTACTGAAATATCAATCTGTTCTAATCTTATTTGGAAAGGCCAAGTACTTAGATAAATGAACTGAACTAACTAACTACTTTCTAAATAACATTTTGGGTTAATATTGGAGGAATTATATATCCAGTTTTTCCTATTAACTCCCCCATTCATTGGCTGGAAACTTAGCTTATGAAATAAGTGCTGTATATCTTCTGCTGAACCTTGATATAGCCAACAAGACACATGCATATGACAGTATTAGTGATTAACTTTATGATTACTAAGTTGCAAGTATAAATACATATCTTAAAAATAAAAATTATTCTTATCCTACAAAATTAAAGGATACTTAATGAGTCATAAAGCACTTCCTGCTGTTGTAAAGCACCCCCCCCATGGTCATGTGATTGCAATTTGGATGCTTGGCACACTTATGCCCGGTGATCAAGCAAGCTAAACATGTGATCGCCATTTGCAATTTTCTCTGCCAGCTTCTTCAAAAAGTCAATGGGGAAACAGGCAGGAAAGGCTGCAAGCTATTGCTATTTGCTAAGAAGATTCCCTCTCATCTCTAGGGTCTGACTGAGGTGGGGAATATTTACTCTAGGTGGGGAATCCTTCATTGGGCTGCAGGAATGGAGTTAAAGTCCTGAAAGTCCCCGTCCCAGTGGCTAGAGGGGACAGGAAATTTCACTGGGCTGCAGGAATAGAGCTATAAAATCTTCAGGATTTTAACTCCTTATCTGTAGCCAGCAAAGGATTTCCCCTCAGTGGACAGAATGGAAGGGAAATCTTTTGTTGACCTGCAGGATTGAAGATTTTAGCTTCTAGAATCTAAAATCCTGAAGTCGTTTCCCTTCTGTGGGTCTTCCCAGCCCCCATTCTACCCCCAAGGCACCCCTTACACCTTACCTGGCACTCCATCCACTCAACAACCTGGAAGATTGTTTAATGACCATAAACAGGAGTGCTGGGATTCCAGTCATTGAGCAAAGTAGTCACATGGTCATCTCACTTAATAACTGCTTCACTCAATGACTGAGATCCCAGCTTTAATTGTGGTCATAAGTTGAATACTTCTATTCACCTTTGATACCAAAACACATATAGACAACCATATGCCTTGACTAGAAGTTGACTAGAAGCAACTTAGTCTGAAGAAGCTACTAGGATAAGCAGTGAAATGTTTCAAAGCAAACAAGAAAAGAAGTCCTGTTGCCATGACTCAACTTCCAAACAATACCTGAATGACTGAGAATTTTCATCAACAGTATAATGAGTATAATTGATGAGTATAATTCCTCAAGCTAAAATGCCAAAATCCAAGGAATGAAAGAGTCATGCTCTGAATCATAAAGAAATGCTGATGTATAGTTGATCCAAAATACATTATCTAACAACACATGTCTCATTGGCATCCTTCAGTCTCAAGAGACTATGGTATCGTGCTCTGGAAAGAGGTCCTAAAACAGCATCTAGTGTGACTAAAAAGGCCAATTCAAGAGTGGCAATCCCTTCCACACCGAGGGCAGATACATTCTGTCCCCTGCCCAGCCCCCAGATTTCGCTGGTTCTGGGACTGCCTCTTTGCCTCAACAACACATGTCTACAGAGTCTATATTAATAAAGACATGTCTGAGTGGCAGTTTTCTTCCTTTTGTTATGTATAATCAATGGCAATAGTTGTGATCTATTAAAATTGTTATGATTAACACTGAACAATCAGAAGAAGAAGAAGAAGAATCCCTGAATACTTAAAGATTCTATTTTTCCATCTAAATAACATTTTTCCACCCAACATTTTACAATAGGTATAATTCCAAAAGCACAAATTAGTAGAAAATATGAATAAAGAAGCAAATGAGATACTTAATAAAATTAAAAACAAAAAGAGAAATACCTAAAATTGGTTAAGATGTAATCAAATAAGTGAAAAGTGAGATAAGACTAGTGGTGGGCTGCTGCCGGTTTGGACCGGTTCGAGCAAATTGGTAGTTCCGACCAGCGGCTGGCCCCACCCACCCGCCCTGGCGCTATCACGTCCTATATAATTGCCAGTTTTTCGATGTCACATGCATACGCCACTCACATTTTTGGTTCCAGGTGAACCGGTTGTTACAACCAGCAGCAGCCCACCACTGGATAAGACTATGTACTAAGTTTCAGAGCCTGAGGCTTGAAGGTGACTTTTAGTATTTATTTAGTATTATTTATTATTATTTTTTAGTATTTTAGTATTTTAGGTCTATGTAGTCACTGTCCTTTCAATGAGAGGCAGTACAGTGGGATTAGACTAGGGGAGACTCAGATGAATTTTTTTGCCAGTCAGTGTTGACTCCAGGTCCACAGTCAATCTTGTGGGGTTCCCTGGTTTTCAGAAAAGCTCTGGGAGGCAAAATGACAGGTGAGATGTGTAGACCACTGTTGGGCAATCCAATCAAACATGTAAAAGGTATGTATTAAGGATTAGATTGTGGTAATAAGTGGAAGAATGGAACAAAATAAACACCAACGGAGTCAATTTAAGGAATTTTCTGATAGATAAAATTATTCAGATTAGCTTGAGTTGCACTTCAAAAGGCGAGGCCCAGTTGAGATGACTGAGCTAGATATATAAAACTCTAATCCCATTATTAAGAAAGCTCCCATTAAAAAAAGAGTAGCCTAGTTTAGTCAACACTCATTTTTAGGTAGCCAATAAAATTCTATTTAGGAAAGCCTTTGGAGCAGGGGTGTCAAACGCACGTTGTCACGGCAGTGTTATGTGACGTAGTGGGACTTTTCCCCCCTTCAATAAATCGGACGGGGTGTGATGCATCTGGCCCATGGGCCAGGAGTTTGACAGCTCTGCTTTGGAGTCATGTTGCTAGATAATGGTTATGGGTGGTTGCACAGGGAGAAAAGAGTAAATGATACCATGTATGTCTTAGCTTCATCGCTCAAATGATGTGGGCAATGTGATTTGCATCATTTGTGCAATGACACAAAGGTATAATGGGTGTATACAACTTCACCAACTTCTATCAGACACCAGTGATAGTGGTTGTATTCACACTTTCTGTATGTTGAGACATGTTATTTGTTAGGTTAGACTTAGTTTTCAACATTGTGCTGTCATGGTTTTATTTAATTAGGGTTTGTAAAATTGACCAGAATACCTTATTTCATATGATATAAAAAGGAACCACAATGTGCAACTCCATCATAGCTGAATGCTTTCCAGCAAGAACATGTCTCTTACCTGCATATACCAAGGAATCCTAACCCTAAATCTATGGCTTTTAGATAATGCTAAAAAGCTTTTAGCTCTAGCTACAGCTATGTCAGGAGCACAAGTGACTGAAACAATGGGAGCAAAAAACAGTCAGCAATTACAGTCCAGCTTCCAAGGCTTTTGCCATCAATTACTTGGAGATGTACAAACACTGCCAATATTTTTAAAGACTATTTTGCACCATATCTCTCTCTCGCTCTCCCCATCTCCCTCTCCCCCCTCCCCCCTCTCTTTCTTTTACTGGCAAGAATGTAAGATCTGAAGAAAAATATACATGACATTCCAGGAGTTTCTGTGGTATGTGACTCAGGAATTAAGCAAAGATTAAAGTTTATGCATGCTAGCATGTGGTATTAATGCAGATTTAAGATCACTCTTAAAAATCAAGTAATTTTACATGACACTGGACTCTGCTCCAGTTAGAAGCTATAAACATTAGAAGCCAAACATTTTAGAATAGAAAATACCTTTGAAAATCTTTGCAATGCTTAGTGCTGCCACCTTTTGGTCATTTTCAGAAACATCTTGTTTGACAAGATTCCAAATGTTATCTTAATAACCTACAGAGTTATTTTGTTGTAGACATTGTTTTTCACCTGATTTTGTTAGACTTAGATATTTAAAGACAGAGGTTCTATTTGCATTACATGCTTGCCCATGTTAATCTTGAGTATGATATACTCAGGTTACCAGATTGTCTGAATTTGCATGATGAGCTGAATCATAAAGTGATCACATTAACTCCAATCACTTAGAACACTTAAATTAAAATGCAGTTGGTTAACTTGTGATTCAATGGGTCATGCTAACAGAGGCACAGTTAATATTAGCAAAGAAATGAAAACAGCCTTTGCGTAATAAGGGATTGTATGAATAGAAACCAAGAACAAAATATAAGTACTGAATGACAGATAAGGAAATGGGGAAAATTTATACAGTATACTACCAAAACTCTCAGTCCCATAACTTTTAAACTAGGAAACAGTGCATCATAGAGCAACAATTACCTCAAATGGGCTAATTTTCAAAATGTGTCTAAAATCTGGGACCCATGACTCCTAAGGGAATGAAATTTGGGGAAGTTGTGGCTGCTTCAATGCTGCTGAGCTGTTGCTAATTCAGCTCTGCTGGTTACTGCTGTGATTATGTTAAATGACCACATCAACTTGAGGTTCAAGACACTACAGTAAAAGAAACTGGAGCACAGTCCTAAATGTACAAATTTCAACAAACATAGAGATTCCATGGACAGAAATTCTCATATCAAAGGAACACAAGTGGATGGGAGCTGCTCGAAAATAAAATACTGGCAGTGCAATTGTATATGATTCCTATCGAAAAAAAGAAGATTAAGATTTATTTTAAGTGTTTAACTGAGCTAGGGACTAAAAGGGATATGAATAGGAAATGGAAAATGGGTGCAATTACCAAGGAAATATATAACCAAGTGACTAATATATCTGAAGATTCACAAAGGAAATTGAAAGCAACAAAGACTTTTTTTCAGCTATGTCGCTAATTAATTTTTTTAAAAAAAAAGAACAAAGGGCTTGACCCACTGCTAGGAGATAGCAGGACAGCAACAGGTAATGTGTGGCAGAGTAAGGGTAGAGCCCTTCAATACCTATTTTGTTTCAGTCTTCTCCCTGAAGAGGTTCTATGTTCAAATATATGTTGGATAAATAACCGATACAAGGAAAGAATACCAACCTAAGGTAAGTATAAAGTAGTTAGGGAAAATCTGCTAAATGATCAGATTTAAACTACCAGAAACAGACCAATTAAAGCTAAGGATTTTGAAGGAGCTTATAAGTTTTCTGATATTTTTGAAAAAAACATGGAATATAGGCATATTGCCAGAGGATTCAAGAAGAGCAAAAGGTTTCTCTCTCATAAAAGGAGGGAGAGAAGCCAGGTAACTGCAAACTAGCCAGCTTGATGTTGGCATGGGAATAAATTATTAAAAAGTCAGAAATAAATTATTTAAAAGTTAGTTTAAGGGTCTTAAAATAATACATTGCTTGGAAAGAACCAGCTGAATGCAACAAAAAATAAGTTGTGTTAAACCAATCTGATCTTCCTTTTTTGTTAGAATACCATAGTCGACCATAGGAATATGAAGAACATGGTGTACCTTCAGCAAAACATTCAACACAATTTCCTGTTAAGTTTTAGTATAGACATTGGCAAAATGGGGGTGGGACTAGGTTACCTTTAGATAAATATAGAACCAGTTGAATGTTTGAACCCAATGAATGGGTACATCAATAGGTTGGCATCAATCTGAAAAGAAACACTGAGTGGCCTATTTCAGGGCTCTCTTTTAGTGACTAATTGACTGATTTCTACTGACATAATTATATGCTGAAAACCAAATTTTTCTGAGCAGAGTCAATAATTACACATGGTACATTTCAGTCCTGGCATATTAGATTTTTAAGTGCTATTTTTATGTTGTATTAAATTTATGCCCCCACCAATCATGAGGTGTCAAACTATAAAAAATAAAATCCTGTAAAAAACTATTTCTGTAGAAGAGGCAAAGCCTCAGGGCTGAGTAAAGAGAGGAATCAGCCTGGAGTCATTGAGTTCCCACAAGCAATCCAAATCCAGTCCCTTTGAATTCCATTAACTCTTATTTAGCATCAATTTAGTGCTGACCATTACTTCACTAGATTCTTGTGTATAGACATGAGCAATAAGTCAAATTAATCGAAATTTAACCTGTGCTCCTTATTCTTTATACCTGACAATTTCATAGCATTATGTTGCCACATAAAGTGTATCCCTAAAAATTCTCAGTAATTTTATACTTGTATTTTTTCCAAAAAAAAGAGCTTTTTTAGTTTGTCTCCTGCTTTATTTTGTATACATGAAAATTTTCCTGTTATTCCAAATGCTATTTTATTTCCAACTTCAGCATTTCTGTCTCAGATGATTAGTATAGTTTATTTGGTATTGAATTGATAGGGGGCTACAAATTTCCAGAATACTGTTCAACTTCTGCTTCTTCTGCATTTGATTTGGTTCAGTTTATTTCTAGAAATATCTGAGCGGTTTTCAACCAGCAGTAACTTTGTGAATATTCATTTGCATTTGTTTTAACTTGGCAGTCAAATTTATCTATGTTCCAAGTTGTTCTCATCATATGATGTGGCATAATGAACAGTAGATAATAAAATTCTTTTTTTTTCTACAAAGGCCTGACTGAACAAGATAAGAATGAGCATAAAGGTTGGACTACTAAATCTGACTAACCAAGAGATGGCACCAAAGAGTTTCAACATTTGAATTTCTCTAATGTGAAGAAGAAGGAGAAGGAGTCGGAGAAAGAGGAAAGAATCAAGAATATAATGCATAAAAAGCTTCATTTTTAAATGTTATACTAAATCTTGATTGTAAGATGAATATTGATTACATTGCTAAAGAGACGACCATGACCTGGATGACTGAGAATCTCCATAGACTTTTTGCAAAAGAGAGAGTTTCTAAGCAGAGAACAAACAGATGTCATCAGTTTAAATCTATAAATCCAGGATGGTGCTTATTTTTTGGTTGCACCTCAATTCAGTTTTTCATATATAAAAGCATTCAAATTATTGGTATTTAAATAAAAAACACATTAATGGACAATAATGGAGCAAACCAAGTATCATATGGATAAGATCTTCCTCCCTCAATTTATACTTCCAGCATAATGAAATTGGTGACCAACTATTTTTAGATAGATCAATGTTTCATTTTCATTTCCTAATTTATCATATATTATTACATCCCTTAAAATGTGACTTTTTAAATTGTAGCCTATCTGCACATTTACCTTTAACCTGCATATAATTTTAGGAATCTCACATATTTACCATGGTGCAAAATAATTTTATGAACTATTTTTAAAATATAGGCATCTAGGATACATTACTGTTTGTAAATTTGGGGTTTTATTGACATTATGAGAAGTTCACTGATATACAGACCAAATAAAAGTTAATTCTAAAGTAATTATAGAGAATAAAGAAAATTACCTTGTCAAAGAGAGGAGAGATTTGTTACCAAAGCAACAAAGATCAAAACATGGCTTGAGTCCAAAACTCAAGAAAGAATACATTCCTCCCCCCTTCTCTCCCTCTCTCTCACACACACAAGCCCATAAGCAAAACAAAAACAAGCAAAAATAGAGAATTCATTATGAGTAATCAAAACAATTAACTTTGTTGACATTTGCTTTCTATCTTATTTTTCAGTCAATATATAGTTATGGATGAATGTTTAGAGTTTCTCTTCGGAAATCATGGAACAAGAGTAATGAGGTTTGGATATGTTACACTGTTGGTACATTTTTAGTCTCCTATATTTGTACCTGAAAAAATTTGCTTTTCTAAACTGTATCCATAACATACGTAATCTATTCACATATATTCACCACCTGGAGTGATTTGTCACCTGGAGTGACACAGTGAAATCCAAAGTAGTTCAATCCTTTATTTGCTTACACCTAATGAATACAATCTTGCCAACTAAATCTATAACCTTCTAGATATATCCTGATTCCTGAGAGATTCTACAGTATGACTACCCTGAACCTCTCCCCCCACCCCCAATCTTGCTTGGGACTGCAGAATGTCTTAATTTGGGCTTCTCTCTGGGAAAACTCTGTGTTGCCAAAACTCTTCCTCCACTGCTCCTCCAGATGGATATATCACGTAGATCGGGGAACAAGAAAAGGATTATCATGAGAACACCGTAGGAAAAATAGGTTGCCAGGTTATGTTTGTGCCATTACTAGGTGTAAATGGAAAGAGCCCCAAAGTCAGACAAGATACTTTGAGGACAGAAAAATATGGCTCATCTTCAAAATATTTTTTGCTTCAGTTAATATTCTTGATGCAGAGAAAAAATGCTGTAGACATGCAAAATAGATCTTATCAGTATATAATAATATAGGTTGAACTATAAGTGCTATTCCAAAGCTTGTTTGGAGACAGATAAAAATGCATCAGATAGTAATATACTGCATTGATTCTAGAGAATGTACAATCAGATTGTGGAAATCAAAATGGTGTATTGCATATACAAAATAATAAGACACATTGTGAACTTTTGTTTTCAAATATATACCAACAGGCTGTTGTTATATATTGTGGGGGGAAAAACTTGTACAGGTAGTCTTCGATTTATGTCAGTAACAGTAACAGAGTTGGAATTGAGCCCAAAATTTCTATTGCTAAGCAAGACAGTTGTTAAGTGAATTTGCCCCATTTTACAACCCTTCTTGCCACAATTTTTAAATGAATTACTGCAGTTGTTAAGTTAATGACACAACTGTTAAATGAATCTGGCTTTGCTTGTCAGTTTTATAAAAAGTGATCACATAACCTCAGGATATTGAAACCATCTATTGAATCAGTTGCCAAGGGTCTTAATTTTGATCATGTGGGGATGCTACAACAGTTGTGTGAAAAACGGTCATAAGTCACTTTTTTCAGTTCTGTTGTAACTTTGAACGGTCACTAAACAAACTGTCATAAATCAAGGACCACCTGTATAACATTTCCAAATGATTTCTTGAGAATCTGGAAAAGGTCATATCTATTTAGGCGGCTTCAAAAATGAGAATGGCAGGAAAAATTCTACATTATCACCCTGATAAAGCATTTTGGTGCACACATTTATATAACAAGAGATACTAATAATGCACTTTTTTTGCCCATATATTTTAGTTGTCACCATAGGAATGAATGGAAAATCCTCAACAGCACAAAGAATTTTTCATTAGTAAATCTTACTGAAAAAATGTCCTATGTGCTTCTTCGTTTTTTATTTCTCCAACGTGGATAGTTAAGGAAAGTTCAAGAGAAAGGATTTATTGAACTGCTAATAAGGAACTTATCTTTTAACTTCTTATTGATGAAACATTACAGTTAGAGTCACTTTCTTCTCACAAAGAAAGCCTGCAGGTTTACTGTATCATTTGCTATGTACATTTTATTGTTTACTCTTCAGCATTTTTTTGCATTTAGAAAAAACATTTATTGTTTTACTTTAAGCTACAATTGATTTATATTGATAATGAGCCATCAAGCTGATGTCAGTTCTTAACCACATAGATTTTTCCAAGATGATTTATCCTCAAATTAGTCCTTCAGATTTTCCAAAGGTGTACCCTTCAGAAATGTAACCAACATGCACTCTGATGCTAGTCGTCCTCTTTTCTCTTCCCCCCTCCCCCACCTTTCACAGCATTACAGACTTCTTCAGAGAGCTAGGTACTGTATAACAAGCTTTAATGGATTGCATGATTGATTGACTCGAGATTTGACAGAGCTACTTTAATACTCGATTTCTGAAGGAGGTTCGAATAAAAGATCTCCAAGGTATCTTGCGTTCTTTGTTACTAAGATTTTAGATCGTAGGTTAATTATTCCTGTATAGCATCTTATAAGGTCATCCTGCTGTTAATTTGCTGATATATCAATAATGAAAAAACAGCTCCATATTAGTTAACATTAAATGTTTTTAATCGCTATTGTGAAAATGAATTTAAACTAGTATGTAGCACAACAGCTCCTACCCTGTTTCCCTGAAAATAAGACATCCCCTGATAATAAGCCCAATCGGGCTTTTGAGTGCATGCACTAAAATACCCCCCCCAGAAAATAAGCCCTTCTCCTGAAAATAAGCCCTCCCCGAAAATATTTAAACGTATGTGCAGCCGGTCCCCGCCATTTCCTCTGGTTAGGGTTGGGGAGACAGAGCTGGAAATCAGGTAAGATGGCAAGAGGAGCTCCGTCTTGCTCCACGTGCCCCAAAATAATAAGACCTCCCCGAAAATAAGGCCAAGCGCTTATTTTGGGGTTCAAAAAAATATAAGACAGGGTCTTATTTTCGGGGAAACATGGTATTACATTATTATATAAAAGTGAACCAAATATAAATGTACATTTTAATCATCAAATTATATGAAAAGTTCTTCTCAGTAGAATATATAGCTTTAGCCATCAAAATCAATTGCAATAGAAAAATAATTTGGGTAGGCTTTGAAAACTGAATTAGTCAAGATATGAAGAGTAAGAAATAAACTAGATAAGAGGCAGGGTGAAATCTAAAATTTGTTACTACCGGTTCTGTGGGTATGGCTTGGTGTGGGGGGGTAATGTGACTGGGTGGGCGTGGCCAACTTTTTTTTTTTTAACAACTTTTAAAAGCATTTTTTTTTCTACAACCTCTTCGGCCAAAGAGGTTGTAGAAAAAATGCTTTTAAAAGCCTCTGACGATCCCAGCTGAGCCGCACTATCATCAGAGGCTTTTTTTTTTTCTTTTAAAAGCATTTTTTCGGCTGAAGAGGTTGTAAAAAAAATGCTTTTAAAAGTAAAAAAACAGCCTCTGATGATCACGCGGCTCAGGTGGACATGGGGGGGGGGCACGCAGGGATTTTTGCTACTGGTTCTCCGAACCACCCACCACCATCGCTACCGGATCAGCCGATCTGGTCCGAACTGGGAGCATTTCACCCCTGGATAATAATAATAATAATAATAATAATAATAATAATAATAATAATAATAATAATAATAATAATTTTATTTCTATACCGCCCTTCTCCCGAAGGACTCAGGGTGGTGTACAGCCTGTTTAAAAACACAAACAAAACAACAATATAAAATTTAAAATAATTAAATAAAGTGGCTCAGATTTAAAACCCCAATCAATTTAAATATCCCATTTTAAAAACTATTGTGTTGTTAGTCCGGCCTGGCGGAATAATAGGGTCTTCAGTGCGCAGCGAAACGCCCGGAGGTCGGAGATCTTACGAATTTCCGGGGGCAGTTCGTTCCACAGGGATGGGGCTCCCACAGATAGAGGGAGATAATTCTCTTCAAGTGCAGGACGGAAAGCAGAACATATATCTGCTTCGCCCAGGTATTGGTGATGAGAAGAATTTATTTTTAAAATATCCTAATGACATGAGCATTCAGAACTGGGTATATTTATAGACTGAAAACTGGACAGAAAAAAATGAACAAATTCAGGGACAACAGAAGCTCACATCTATTGTAAAGCTATTGGCCCACAACAAGCAGTATTGCTTCTAACACCTCTTTTTCCAACCGTTATGATATGCATACCATGTCATATTGTAAACATAAATATTATGCTACACTGTTATTGATATGTTTGATGAGTTATGATTCCTCTTTGGAATTCTGTTGTACTGCTGTTCTAATGCTTGCACGCAGAAGAGCCTATGCTGGAGATACTGCCTTTGCATGCAGTATTCTGATCCAGTTCTCCAGATAGCATAGGCTTCCCATTTCTCATTGTTCTGTTACCAGTAGTTTACAAGCTGGGGTAGGAATGTGTGTTTGGCTTTCACAGCAAATTATTGCAAACATGTGAATAATATTAAGTATAGCCATATTATTTTGAATATAACTTGTGCACCATATGCATTATATTTGAATAGATTTGAACATAAGTTGTACACCATGTGCATTAGATTTGTACCACGTGCATTTGATATTTAGAGAAATTCACAATACTATCTATTTGAGGTAAGAATTGTAGGATTATGAACAATATCTGCTTGGTGAATCATTGTTTCTCCCAGTAATTGGGAATAGCAGGGACAATGTTTGATGAGAATCAAGTATATCTATTAGTGCAGCAGTAAAACACTCAGCAATATTAAATAAGATAAGACAGGTGTGTCCTGATGTATGTTGTTTGATTGTTTGAGTTAACCATTAACTTGGAAAGAGCTATTACTATTAGGGTAAGGAGGGTGACCCTGAAAAAAAGTAAAGCTCTAAGACTTCTTGCAATGTAAAGGGACAATTTAATGAAATCCCTGGAACATTTTTGTATGTCTTTCATCTGGGTGTTAAACAAATGTTTGGGAATGTCTAAATAGACTTTCAAAGTGAAGGTGTCAGTTTATTTACACAGGAAGCATCCTTTGTTTGAGCTACGTCCTAATTTACAAAATGCATTAATACCATGCATTGGCAATTATGGAAGAAATTCCAGATTTCCACACCCAGATAATTAACATGTTTTTACAACAATTGAAAAACTAGTTCCTAAATGAAATGTAAGGCAGCCTTACCAAGTTTTATGCTTGCATGTCTTCAGCCAACTCTACATTAGAAATTGTTGAATATATATCAAGTTTCTTTACATCATTTAATAGTGGTCAAGGTTTTTAATTGTATGCATTGTTTTACTGGGAACAAAACAATTCTTTAACACATTTCCTTTACTTTTAAAATACATTAACAATTACTGGTAGCCACTAAGTGCCAAACTTTTCATAAATTATTGCCTATAATGATGCTGCAGCAATACTGCAATATTGTTATTGATTCTACGTGACACTAACTCTAAACAACAAGTAATAGCTGCAACATAGTTATTGCATTAAACATGATATCCAAATCCTGACTTGTACTACTGACAGACCCACCCAATCTCAGTTTGCACTCATGAGACTAAGCCAGGAGCAAGTAGTTCTCAGGCAGAAAAATCATTTCTATCAAGAACTATCAAACGGGGGCTTCAAGGCCATAAAGCATAGAGCCAAGAATTCACTGCAACCTGGAATGTGAGGAAAGAAAAAGTAAGAGACATGTGAGCATAAAAAGGGACTGCACTATCTTATGTAAAGTGGTTTCAATCTAAGTTGTAATAGATATTCGTATTTAGCTGCAATGTCTGAGAGACTTCTGCTAAATTCAAGCATTAAGTTAAGGCATGTACAGTTGGGGGGATTGGGTGAGATTTACATCTAGTTTGGAGAGCCTAATAGTACCCTTTATTTACCTAATCTTTATATCACTTGTCATTAGCAGCATGAGAAATATTAATTTATGGTTAACTCCCCTTATAGGACTTTGTCTGTTAACTTTAAAAAAATCACGTTTCAAAATCTTGTTTCATCTTCTTTTCCCAACCAGGCACAGTGTCTTTGATTCAAATCAGACTGCTGTTCAAAACAGTAAACCGCTACATAGTGGTTGAGATATAGCCAGCCAAATTTGCAATCAATAAATCATGGCTTTATGGTTTGCTATATCACTTGATGAAATACTCATGCAGTACTTGCATCTTGAACTGCCAACCTTCCAGTAGACAAGCCCAGTGTCTTACCCGCTTAGCCATTGCACTCCTGGAGTCATCCTATTCTTATGCTAATAAGAGTTATTAATTTTATGGCTACCTATCTTATACATAATTATACAGAATTATCCTAGGTGGCTCACAACAACATGCAATAAAACCCAAAAAATAATCCACAAAACCCTTATTCAAAAACATCATTATAGTGCACAATGAGGACAGGCTTATATCACCTAATTGATGGCTAAGTGAATCTAGAAAACTCTCATAGTTACCAGTAGAAAAATCAGCACAATCCCAATTCAGTTTAGGTATTTGTAATGCCGAATCTAACATATTTTCTTCACATCAAACGTTTTTGTGTATACATGACTTGCTTTTTATTTTTATCTTCTGGTATTTCAGACTATTGCTTAGAAATCATACTACTTTTAAATTCTAAAATATCTCTGTATTCGTATTGATTATATTTAGAGATTTATGAACATGTTTTGTTGAAACTAGACCTCAAGTCATGACCATAGTGGAAACAATCAAATACAATTGAAATGATAGCTGTTAAGTGAAGCACTGTAACTGCCTCACTTATGCACCTCCATCCCTGCTCTTTCCAATGTGGTCATTAAACTAACTCATGGCTTGTTAAGTGGACCACAGTGTGGTCACAGGAGTCCTGGGAAAAGGCTTTGGGAAGGCTCTAGAAGGCCTAGCGCAGGCCCTGCACTAGGCCTCCCGCACCCCGAGGCACTCATTTTTCATTCCTTGGGTCTGCTTCCCATCCCACTGGCTCCACACTCTCTTCCTCACCTGCATCACCCATTTATCTTTCAAAGATCTTCAGGTCTCAGGTTAGGGAAGGAAAGCATGCCTCTTTGTTCCTGGACTGCATGGTGCAATCGAGGAAGAAGCCATTATTTTCTGGATGGCTGCATTGAATTGTGGGCACGCCAAAAATGGCAGGCTCTTCTAAGATCATGCCACATAGCCCTGGAATGGAGTGGCTTGTTCTGCTTTCTTAAAGCGAGTTCCAGACAATTTCAGATCACTGTGGAGCTTTCTGGAGCTTGTATTAGAGAAGCAGAGCATCATGCTGTATTCCTGGGCTGCATGACATGATCCTAGAAGCAGTTGCCATTTTCTGGTGGCCACTTCCAGGATCACACCATGTGGCCCAGGAACGGAGCAGCATGCCCCACCCTTCCCTAATCCAAAGGTCTCTCCAGAGACCTTTGAAAGATGAAGAGGAGAGTGTGGGACCTGGTGGAGTGGAAAGTAGGCCCAAGCCTTATGGAGACCCATGAGGGGAATGGGGGAGATAGGCAGGGAGGTGCTGCAAAATACCAGCAGTCTATCATAAAGGCGAACGACCGCAGGAGTACTGCAGCAGCCATAACTGGTCATAAATAACTTTTGAGGAGTCCATCATAACTTATTATGATGCTAAGTGACTGGTCTTAAGTGGAGGACCTGTTAAACAATTACAATAATAAACAATATACAACAATAAATAACTTATCAGTATTCATTTATTTAAGGAAATAATTTACCTGCCACCTGAGTTTGAAATGTCTGAAACCAAGCAGTGTAAACTAACCCATGTCCAAAAAAAATGTGAAACCATTTGAAATTGCCAGGTCAGCAGATAACTCTGCTAATTCCACATTACATCTCCTAAAAGCCAGGTGGCACACAAGATGTTGTTGATTTGTAGAATCTGGTCTCATCCTCAATGTCTATACATATAGTGTATATGACATAAATCCTTTATCTCAAGCTGTAGCTTCCTAGAAATCCGGCAGCAAACTTGTACTATATAAATTAGTCATCCATTAATTCATTGAAAATTACATATGAGCCTATCTAAGGCTATAACTCTTTTCCTGTAAACTACTCACTAAATTTTTAAATATAGCTTTGTTTTAAAGCAATTTTAAAATATTTTGATACATTATAAAAAGACGCTTTTGTAAAAAAAGCACTATAGTTATCCATTTAGCATGAGATCATGTGTCAAGTAATCCTCTAACATTACTGGGAATATCTTTGAATTCTCTTTGAGAGTTGCTTTTATGCCGGAGCAGATACATCTTTTAGCAAGTGTTAAAAAGTCTCTGGAAATTGTGGCTGAGTGAATTCAGGATATTAAGCATTATTAGTGCTTTGTGTGTTCTGTGGCTGATGCAGACAAGACCTGCTAATCGGTATTTATGTCCTCATACAGCAATTGTAGCTCATTTATTAATAAATGAGATCACCAGTCACAACCTCTAGCCAATTCCACCGAAAATGATAGGTGTCGAGGTCGTCCAAAACAACCCGGAGGGCATCTGATTGGATAAGGCTGAGACTTAGGAAATTGTACATCTTCTCCACTGGAGAAAGGACGCTGAAACTCCGCCCCGAAAATCCTTCTCCAAATAAGCAACTACAGTATGCACCGTCTGCTTTATGCTGCAGGGCGGGACCCTAGAAGCGTATTTATAGTAATGATGATAAACTAAAAGCATTCGAGGTATACGAACTCAGCCCGCAGCAACGTCAGAGCCCATCAAAGCACGCCTACATTTCAACAGCTCCAACCACCCGCCAAACTCCAAACCGACGGCGACCGAAGAGCGAAGGTTTTTGTGAATATAAGGGGGGGGCGGGGCGGGGAAGGGGAGGACGGACGCAGGCGCGTTTTTCTGCTTCATGATTTCTCCCGCCCTCTCCAGCGAAGCTTTTCATAAGGTGGAATTCAACCGTTGGGTAGCCGCGTGCACCTGTTTTTTATTCGTTTCTGCTGGGCGCGAGCTAGTATGGGTGACGTGTCTTTAATCGCAACCAATCGGAGCGAGGAATGAAAAAACACAGAAGGTGCCCCGCCTCCGCCTTTCCCCCTCCTCCCCGACTGGGGCGGAGCGGTTCGTTTCAGGCAGGCGCTGGCTGGGCAGTGATGGCGGACGATGGGATTGGGAAGCTAAGGACGGAACAAGGCGACGGCGACAGCGGCGGCACTCCGCCGGAGACGGCGGCTGCCTCGTCCGGAAGCTGGCTGTGGGGAAGCTGGTTCGACATGCTATTTATCTTGACGCTGGTGATCGTGACGCTTTTGGCCTATCAGGTCTACAAGCGCTGGGGCAAAAGGATCGGAGCGGGGGGCGCGGCGCAACAAAGTCAGGCCCACTCCTTGCCCCGCATGAAGCGGCGGGACTTCACTCTGGAGCAGCTGCGCGAGTACGACGGCGCGCGGTTGCCGCGCATCCTTCTGGCCGTCAACGGCAAAGTCTTCGATGTAACCAAAGGCAGCAAGTTCTACGGGCCCGGTGAGGGGAGAAAAGAGGCTTCCCGGCAGTTTGGGGGCATAAGGGGTCTTGAGTGTCGCTGTGGTTAGGAAGGCCTTTGGGGGAGAGAAGGTTGGATGGTCTTTTCAACTAGTTCCCACATTAAGCCAGTCTGTGGTTAACCGAACCCAGGATTTACGACATTGTTTGGGTTCACCTAATTCATTACTAATTTCAGGCTAATGTCTTGTGTGAGCCCAATAATAGCAGATACTTATTAGATAAAAAAAGCATCTTTATTTTATTGGATAAAAAAGGTAGCGACATTCTTTTAAGCCTTCAGTATGAGTAGATGGAAACAGATGTTCTTTCAGACAGAAGTCTACATCTGGTCAAAGTTCTGGGTTGTGTTGCCATTTCTTTTAAGGCTGCCTTGTCATCTTAATTGAAGATATTTCAACAGTTGGAATTGAATATGGGCCATAGTCCAGCTTATTACATTGTGTTGAATATGAGTAGGCAGTTTTGATCTTATCATAGTTTTTTTTAGTAATAGCTACCCATAGTTACCTTGAAAAAAATCCCTAGCTTTCAATTAAAATGAACTGAATGTATTTTTAAGTTAGTGTGGAGTTGTAGTGATATTTTTGCATTGCAATTTGTAAGAAATATGAAAATTAGTCTCTTATACAGATTTCAATGAACTTAATAGTTTAAATCTATTTTATTGTGAATGAATAGTACGGAATTGTAATAAAAATTGCAGACATCTGTAAAGAAGCATGTAGTGTATAGTAAAAGAAAACATGGCATAAGTCAAGGCATTTCTAATTTAGGTAAGCGTTGTAGTTGTAAGTAAAATAAGTAGGTTCAACAAATTCTACTGCTGTTTTAAAATACTTAGGATAATAAAGAACTTAATTATGTTATTTTAAAAGCTATCATATTTTATATAGCATGCATAGGGACACCATTGAAATTCCTATATTGTTAAATAATGAAAAGTGAGTTGTAGTGGCTGCTATATTTAAAAAAAGTTTGTGAAAAAAATTCTGAATGCTGTTTAAAAATTGGTGGCCTCTAATAGCTATTTGTTTATATTGTAAATAAAGTTTGAAAGCCAGCAAAGTAGTTGAGACATCAGTTTAACCTATCAGCATTATTTTAAATATATTTCATGTAGTTTATGTGTAACTTGTACTACAGGATTCAAGTAGCTAACATACTTGGACCATTAGATCTTGCTAATCTAGATATTTGAGTTAATTTAGGACATAATTGAAGCAAATTAATGTATCAAGGTGAATGTTTACACAATACAAACCACAGTACAGGTTTGTTTATCAGTATTGTAAATATTGAGTATATAACAATACTTTTACAACTGTAAATAACTTAATCTAAATAACAACTGTAAAACTTCTATATCAATCCTTATAGTTAAGACAGTTACTCAAAAATATAAACATTACATTTTTATTATTAGACCCACCCATGCTAGGTAGCATATTGGGCAGCAAGGGGTTTCCTGCATTTTTGGTCTTGAGCAAGTACTTCAGTATCTTCTCATGTGATGTTTACAGTCTTTTAAGTCTTCCATGAATGTTCACCATGTATTTAGAGATAATTCAAAATAATTTGCCCCAAACATATTGTCTTTCTTAAAAGCCCTTTTGAAATAAAATGATTTCTAATTCTTCAGGAATATAAATAGTGGCAAAGATTCTGGCTGGGAGAGAGGGTCCTGCAAATACATAGGTGACAGGTTATATAAGGCTTTAAAGGTAAAAACTAGCACTTTGAATTAGAATTGAAGGCCTACTGGCAATCAGTGTAGTGACCTCAGCGTAGGTGTCCTACTACTGAATGTTATGTTCTGAACTAATTGCTGCTATTGAATCATCTTCATGAGCAGTGCCATGAAAAAGGCAATATACTAGCCTGGTAGTGATGAGGATATGAATCACTGTTTCAAGGGATCCCTACTCCACATATCTGTCACATCAGCCGAACTGGGAAAATGCCTTCCTGGCCACAGCTTCCAATTATTGTTTAAGCAGTACCCAAAATTCCAGGACGACTCCCAAGATGCAGTTCTGCTCTTTTAGAGGGAATGCAGCAATCCTTAGAGCCAAAATAATTATTGAGATTAAAATAGCTTGATTACACAGAGATAATTCTCTCCTGCATGAAGACGTCTGATCTTGTTTTGGCCATCTAAATTCTTACAGCTTCGAAACACCAAGTTAGAACTTCTTTAACATATCTGGCTCAGTTGGAGTTGCAATGTGTAGTAATCAATATATTGCTGGTATGTCACGCTACCTGCAGTTGTGTGTAATTAGTGAAAAGCATGGGAGAGAACACTAAGTCCTATGACATCCCTCAGTGAAGGAGCCAAGGACTTGACCCACTCTTCTTCCAGACATTTGGAACGATCCATTCAGGTAGGAGAAACACCATAAATAGTGCCCATTCCTCATAGAATGTCCAGCAGAATATCATTTCCAATAGATTCAGGAGTGCACTCTCCCCATCCAAGTCCTAGTAGAGGTTATCAACCAAGACAGCCAAATGTTGGTCCTGTCCCATGGTTGGGCTGAACTTTGAATAGAAAGGGTCTACGTACTATGTTTCCTGTAGGATCTTCTGAAGCTGAATTCTCACTACCACCTTTAAAATCTCCCAAAGGAGGAAATTGCATAAAGTTGTCCAGTGTGGTTTATTAAATTTATATGTTAACTTGTTAGGCAACTATAGATGGCTATAGGTTTGAAAACTTCAATGCAGGAAAATAATAAATAAATAATAAAATTTAATATAAAATGTAAAATATATTGTGCTGGGAGCCAAATGCCTCCTATAATTCCAACAGAGTTATATAAGTCCCTGGCCTAACACCTGCGGGAAGAACCAGATTTAGGACTTTCTTAAAGCCTGTTAAATTTGGGCATGGGTGCTGTAAAATAGAAGGATTATCTGGGTTCCATTAGGTGCCAGTATTTAGTAGATGGATTAGGTTTAAAAAAAGTCCTTTCAAGGAGGAGTTACACTACTGCCTCTTTCAAGATTGGCTACACTTTCTTGATTCAAAGAGTTATTTATCTCCTCCCAAATCCAGCTTCACTTTTCCAACCACCTGAAAAAGCCAGGTAGGCATGGTTTTAGTGAAAAGTTGAATAGCTGCAGAAATCAGATTTGACCAGAAACAATATGTGGTAATTATCAATGGCTCATTAAGAAAAGACTTAAAGAATTCCTCCCTCCTCAAGAATAACATGCCTGTTGTGATTCAGAATGTACTATAGTAGGCCCTTTAGAATGTACCATAAACACAATATCTTTATTTAGTGACTGCCTCTGACAACAATCATTTGCAATTGTGACATTGGTGAAAAAGTAACTTTGCAACAAATGCCTGTATTTATCTTTGCAGTGTCCCTCTCTGTAATACGTTCACTATTACCATTAGGTAGTATGCATTGTCTTGTGTTGTTGTTTTTTCTTCTCCTCCTCACAGAGCAGAGACTACTTAAACAAGGTATCTCTTCAGCTACTTTTTTGGGCAATGTATTGTATCCCTAAAAAATACCAACACAAGTTAATAAATTCAGCTCTGTGATCTTAATTAGTAGATTAGAATCTTGGACTGACAGTTGCAGCATGTAACTGACTAGACCATAATCAGTTTCAGATTAAAAGCTTCCCTTTGCCTCCTAAATTAACACTAGGCAAACTGCTGTTGTTAGTGCATTTGTTTCAATGTCTGTTCCCATTGTGTGTTTGGTTACTCTTTAAATTCTTTCCTCTCCAATGAATGTAAATACAAACATTCTCTTGTTAATAATCTCGCTGCTGGGGAGATGATTTTAAAGACGGGGTGGTGGGGTGGGGAAAAGGGCTGTGAGATTTGCCCCTTTACCTGGCTTCCTTGTGACAAAGTTCCAGAAGCCTTCCCTATTGCTTGGGCTAACCCTGCTGTTTCAGATCATGGCCTTCTGATGCTGTAAAGCAAAGGAAAGCTGAATTAAAATCCTAAACACAGTTCATTTAATGACTACATTGCTGGTCCCAAATTTGGTTGTTAAATGAGGATTACCTATGCCTATTCAAGGTTATCTATCATTGATGGGAAACTACGTGTATTTGTAATGTATTCTGGGGGCTTCAAACAAAACTACCATGTTAAAATATAATATGAGTACATCTGTGATTCTTCTTTGGACATGGCATGCATTTAACAATATGCTTTTTGATCCGAGATTGAAATAAATGCTAGAAATATAAATTCTGAACTACTAAATCCAAGAACAAAATAACATTGGCAAGCACAATATCATTCATCCCATATTGGATATGGAATGTTAAATGGGTACAGTTTCCAGTTCTATTGATTTCAGCTATACAGTGGTACCTTGGTACTTGTCTGTTTCAAAACTCGTTGAATTTTGCATTTTGATACAAAAATGTCCCAGTACTTGTTCGTTTGGTACTCAACCTGTTGTGGTAGGAAAAGGGGGACAGCCGCAGGGAACAGACAGGAAGTTGGCCATGCTGGGAAGATTGCTGCAAAAAGAAAAGAGGCAGACAGGAAGCCCTTCCCAATGGAACAAAGGGTCACGTGGTAAGTCACGTGATCTTTTTGGTATCTGTTGCACCTCCCGGAACCAATTAACGACAAGTACTGAGGTACCACTGTATTCACATTCATACTTTGAGCTACTAAATTCCTAGGGACTGAAAAATGCTTAGGTGTGGCTGGACTGGAACTCTTCCTGAACTAGCAAAACTAGACAACCCATGATCCCATTGGATCGTTCTTTCAGAGATACTTCCTAAACAGAAAAATCAAATGATTAAGGGCTGGCAAAAAAGCAGTGGGAGCAGGAGTCACTTCTGATTCCTGCCAGCTTCCCCATTTGTTTTTGCTTGTAGGAAGCTAGCAGGGTGCATCAGAAATCACAATCGTGACCACAACTTTATGAAAACAACTGATGTGTAGATCCTTGAAATACCATTACATGGTGTAATGGGTCCTTGGTATTTATATACTTTCTTATAAATTAGTGGATTTGAGGCACCTTGATTAAAAAAAATGTTTTTCTATAAATGCATTGTTTGGGCTAATTGAAGGAGACAGACAGCAGAAATTTAGTAGCATAGATAGGACAAGAAAAGTTATTAAATGAGAAAAATTAAAATTTCTGAGTAGGTATCAGGTTCACTAGATGGGTTTTTTAAATCTTTTGATACATCATACATAAGAATCTGCTTTTGAAGTGGAATTGGCTTGTAAACAATCTGCTGAGATATAAATATAGGTGAATGAAGGGGAAAAGGAGGACTAATTTAGTGCTTAAGATTTCATATTAGTTTTATTCATATATTTTCTTCAGTAATAGAAATTTATAATGGAGTAATTAGATATATGATGAGAAGAAAAATAAAGACCTGACTGAGAAATATATGCAAAAAAAGGAAGCATATCTAGTATTATATTTGTAAACTCTATATCAAATTAATCAAGAGAGCGTTTCCTGTTTACCTATCAGTTTTTCTGTAGATTGTTTGGGATTATAGCTAAATTGCATTTGACGCATAAAGATTTTGTTTGTTCTCCTTTTAACTTAATTATTTCTTACATATGTCAATCAACAAATGTTTTGATGAATCACTGGAAGTACCTACCCCAATCTAGTATAGTGTAGAGCAGTGGTCCCCAACCCCCGGTCCGCGGACCGGTCCCGGGCCATGGAGTACCTGGCACCGGGCCGCACAGCGGCCGGGGGACATGAACGCTGCAGCGCAAAGGCTCCTGGGCCGTGCGCAATGGGCCGTGCGCAAAAGCTCCTGGGCCATGCCCCCACCCCTGCGCGCACTCAGCGGGCCGCGGCGATAAAAAGGTTGGGGACCACTGGTGTAGAGCACGCAACACTGGGATAAATAGGCACATTTGTAATTTTGAGAGTACATGCCATGGGTTTAGTTGACAATCAAAAAATCTCTCTAAGAAGGCATGATGGTAAACAACTGCTTTTACTTTTCAGGATTTCAGAATTTTACTTTCAGTTTTGTCTTTTTCTCAGAATGTGTCTCTCCCATCCCCCAAAGCACCAGATAGCAACACTTATTTTTTATTTTATTTTTTAATTTAAGAAGAATGCCTATTAAGAGAGATACTTGAGACTAGTGTTTTATAGCATATCAGGTTCCATTTAATTTTGTTAAATTAAAATTCTAAAAATGTACAGGAAATCTAGCAGATATGATAAAGCTGTTTGTGAGTCATAGTATACATTAGCTTAATATTTATCTTTTAAGTACTGGTCTAGCCATATAAAAAACAAATATTGTATTATATTTGCAGAAAGTGCTTAATGTCAGACAATGTGTCAAACAATCTTCCTTTCATTATATTCACAAAGTATGCAATGCATTATTGTAAGAATGTTTGAAACTGTAGTTTGGTTTTGATACCTTCAGATTAAGTTATTTATAACGGTAGAGATTCTGTATGTTTCTCTTCCTCAGCATTTTAATAGACACGTTGTTTTTCCTACTTTTTGTAATATGTGCAGAATTTTTTTAAAAGAAGATTTTTTTTCTGATGTCACATTAGGAGACAGGTCTAAAGAATAAAATTTTTGAGAAAAGATTGAAGATGCACCTTTAAAATCTCTTTCACTGGTGCCAAAAGAATGAATTAATGGTTCCAAAAGAGGAGGTTGTAAAAAAAAGAGCATACTTCAGAATAGAAGTGCAAGGCCTACGAGCTGCACATATAACACCATTCATGTTATGGTCTTCAGAAAATTTCTGGATTATACTGATTTTTCATTTTTTTCAACTGCAGTAAGGGTCAGAATAACTATATCAAGCGTCTGTGTGTTAATGTATTGATCTTGTTCCTTGAAGTGTCATGAGATGACAACTCTGAAAATTCCATTATTGTATTGGTTTGCTGGCCAACCAATACAATACTCTATAAATTCCCTCAGAAGCCAATTTTTTAAAATGAAAATTTAGAATCAGCTGAAGAAAATTGACTAGCTTTGTTATAGGTTGCCTATTTCTTTCATAAGTGGAATTGCAAGGGGAGTGAATTTTTCATAGTTAGTTTTTTGAAGAGTTTATATTACCATGGTGCCTGTCTTTCTTAAATCTAAACTTGTTTTTACTTAATGTTCTAAAATACAACATGGATAGCATTCCCTTCAAAATCTTGTGAACTTTGCCATGACAATTTCAAGGCCAGGAATTACATTTGTTTCTGCAATGACACATGTGCAGATTTCAATTGGATACTAAAACCTATGGGATTTTAGCTTTATAAAAGCTAAATTTATTGGGCCAATATATTCTGATACTTTTATTGAAAAATGGTTTACATTCTTATGTTTTGTCAATATATTCCAAAACTTGTTAAACTATAAATCCTTATGAGTTGTTATAATCAGAATTTTGATCTTCTACAGCTTTACATCAGAATAATAAATCATCTGTCACTGAAAATAACATAATTGGAGACTATTAAATTCATTGCAAAGAGACATATGGTTCAACCAAAGGTAGATTTTTCTCAGTTCCATTGATAATAGTAGGAAAGAGAATCCTTCACATCGACTGAGCTGAAAGAGCTATTTTAAGAAATTTATATTTTTTTCTGATTATCATTTAATATACCTTAGAATTCATTTTTTTTACAATAAACTAATCACTTGGGAAGTTTCTCATGTTCCTTTTAATTTTTGTGAGTTTGTTTAAAATGAGGTCCAAATGTTGAGGGTTAGGTTTAGGTTTAGGATTGAAGAGAGTGCAAAATCTAGATTTCATCCTGGGGAAAGATTTATTTTATGAATACTGAACATCTAAGATTCTGTGATGCAAGATTTTTTTTAAAAAAAATCACAGTGACAGATTTGTATGAATTTCAGCATGCTTCATTCCCTTCTGATGCAAATGGATGGTGGGGGTCTTTTTTGTGTGTGTGTTTATTTCAAAAGCAAAGAGAGTATGGGTAATCTGGCAGTTTGGGGAATTTCTCCTTCACCTGGGATTATTTTCTTAATGAGGGGCTTTGTAGTTATGGGAAGGGGTTTTTCAGGGAAAAAAGAAAGGAAACTTCTTAGCTCAGCAATATTGAACTAAATTGGGCCAATTTAAGATTACTATTTACCTACAATTAAAGAAATAGGATATTGTTATATTACCTACCTTTTCTACAGTAGTGTAAAATTTGGGGCATTGGTTATTTTCCTTTGTGTATTGATGTCTAACCATCCTACTGTGATGGGTTCTATAAGGAACTTGCCCTAAGCCGTGAAAAATTTAGCAGTTTCAGAAAATGGCAATATGATAAACAATAAACAATTTGAATAAATGCATTTGCTCTTTTAGATTATAGCAGGGCTTTAAAACTTTGCAGTATGGTGGATACCTTAAAATGTACATATTACCACCTTCATATATAAAACTAAATATATACATATAAAGTACTAAATAAGCAAAATAAATAAATTTGATCTGCCAGGCAGATGGTTGTTGTAGATGCCTATACCCACAGGTTTAACCAACTTTCAAAATGTGCTTCAGTTTTGATCAGTTATTGTTTTGCTGCTTAGGTTTTTTAATCATTTTTAAAAATTGTGCTCCCATGGATGTTTGAAAATGTCTAGAATAGATTATCAACTTAAAATGAAATAGTCTACAATAATATTATGGCTTTTAGCAAGGCAATAACAACTTTTGCTAGATGATTAGAAAGCAAGAACCAAATATACAACTGACTTTTTAAAAAATGATACGCAGGGATAAGAGTCTCATCTCCCCCCCCCCAAGAAATTTGAATTCTTTGTCAGAATGAAGTTTAATAAAATGTGGGAATGAAATATGCAAAACTAAAGCTAACATTGATGTGTTGTGTTCTTAAAAAATATTACTATAGTACTTGGTCATAATACAAAAACTATGCCAGAAGGGAAAAAAATACCCAGTTATACCTCAAGATATGAATTTCTCTGAAGTCCTAGCATTTAATATGGGCAAATGTTTCAGAGATTCAT
The DNA here is from genome assembly GCF_059756535.1 of Pantherophis guttatus. Lineage (NCBI taxonomy): Eukaryota > Metazoa > Chordata > Lepidosauria > Squamata > Colubridae > Pantherophis > Pantherophis guttatus. Next base: position 36,701,561 of record NC_142070.1, read on the forward strand.
TTTTCAAAACTTGGTTATGTATTGCAAATATATATTTACAGGTTGGATATGGTTCTACTTTCTGTACATGAGTGAACTTATAATTCCCGAAGCAATTGCTCGATAATAAGATTATCTCAAACTTTATGCTTGTGTAAAATCATTGGGAATTGCAAGAGATTTCTTATTTGCCTTACCAACTGACAGCATCCATTGAAAAATTTTATGATCTCTATGTGCAACGTTGAGCATCTTACACCTGGGGTCTGTATCTTAATTTTATATTTGTCCAAAGTTATGCTTTTTTTTAAGACAGAGTTAAATGTTAGCTTCCTTATTGTTAGATAAATCCTAACATCATTTGTTCTATAAATGTTTAGCACACAATTACCATTAAATTTGCAGAAACACCTCTTCATTATAAAACAAACTTTGTACAATATTAGAAACAAGCGATTTGGAAAACAGTTATACATTTTTGCATTTCACATTTTAGCACAAATTTGTGTGCATCTGTGTATACACCCAAACACACAATGATCCAATTTAGCTCAGTGATTAAGGAACTAGGTTAGAAATTGTGGGACCATTTTAGTTGTGAAGCCAATAGGGTCACCTTCTGCCAGTCACCCTCTACCAGCCTAGAAAGAAGGCAATGGCAAACCATTTCCAAAAACTTGCTAAGAAAACTGCAGAGATTAGTCCAAAGAGTGATCACTGTCTTGAAGCTGCAAATAAATATACATTTATATATGCATATATTATTTAGTCAGCCTAGTATCCAAGTGCGTTCCATACTACTGTATACTAAAATCCAGTGATACATTAATAATTCGATGTAGCCTGTTTAATATAAGTACATAATAGAGGTAGTCCTTGATTTACAACCACATTTGAGCCCAAAATTTCCATTGCTAAATGAAACAATCCCTTAAGTGAGTTGTACCCCATTTTATGACTTTTATTGCTACAGTTGTTAAGTGAATCACTGCAGTTAAGTTAGTAAAACAGTTATTAAGTGAATCTGGCTTCTCCACTGACTTTGCTTGTCAGAAGCTCACAAAAGATAATCACGTGACAGCATGACACTGCAACTGTACAAATATGAGCCAGTTGCCAAGTATCCAAATTTTGATCATGTGACCAGAGATATGCTGGAACAGTTGTAAATGTGAAAAACAGTCGTAAGTCACTTTTGTAAGTGCTGTTGTAACTGGTCACGAAATAAATTGAAGGCTCAACACAATTTGTGCAATAAAAACATAAAGCTTGTTTCTAATGTGAAATTCTTTGTATTATTTTTAATAGGCATTTACAGATTCCATATTATATAACCTTCAAATTACAGATAAGCTATTTCCAAAGATAATTTGATAAATATTGGTTAGACTGCTAAGTTCCATTAGTTTCTTTAAAAACAGTGAAACACCCCAATTTTTCAAAGAACATGAGCCTTCTTTTGAATTTTGTACCTAAATGAAAATGTTCTATGCCTTCATATACTTTTCAACATCCTTTAGTACAGTTTTGGTGCAAAATCTGTCTGGGATATTGCTTTATATAATCAGTGTAATAATTCTACTTTGTTCGTATGGATACTCTGTTATTTTGACAGTTTTGTAGAGGAAGAATTATGTTTTTGGGGCATAATACTCCTTAGGTTGTATTAGATCCAGGTAAAATAGAATAATTTTATATTTAGAAGTCTGAAATAGAAATGTATAGCTGACAGCATCTCAATTGATTGCAATAAATTATTTTTGTTTAGCATTTGTCAATCTTTCTCAACATATTTTCTGGAATTAAAAGAAAGTAGGTAATTGAAAGTGAGTATTCAAGTACATTATATTTTAGATGTAATGGATTGATTGTTCAAATTTAATTATTTTAAAGAAAGTTTTAGTCATTAGGTATAGACAAGAATGAACAATATACCATTAAATACATGTAGTCTTATAAATATATTTTTTCTGTTTTCAGAAGGTCCTTATGGAATATTTGCTGGCAGAGATGCCTCTAGAGGACTAGCAACTTTCTGTCTAGATAAAGATGCACTCAGAGACGAATATGATGATTTATCGGACTTAAATGCTGTGCAAATGGAAAGTGTTAGGGAATGGGAAATGCAGTTTAAAGGTAATTATTTTAATTGAAAGATTTCTTTTCATCAAATGGAAAACAAACCATTGAAATACAGCTCAATATTTTTCAAATCGCATATACACATCTTGCTACAATAGTGGTGATTTCTCTTTTACAGTAGAATAGTTCAAGAACGTGTGTGTGTGTGTATACACATACATATATATATGGAAACTTTACTAGATTTCTATTATCAGGTACAAAATAAGCCCAAAACCCAACATCAAGAGATGAAATGGGATGTAGAATTATATAATCTCCCCATAACTTCTGGAGGCGCAAGTAAGACGGGTTTTTTTGTAGTCATTTTTTACTGGTAGGAGCTTTGCCCATCATTCTCATGATGGAGGTTTCTACAGGGGGGCTCAAAAGTTGGGCAATAAGCTGACTTTGTATAAAATATACAAAAGTATGAAGGCTATTGCTTAACGCATTGTAAGCCGCCCTGAGTCTTCGGAGAAGGGCGGCATATAAACCAAATTTTTTTTAAAAAAGTAATCTTTTGAGAATGATACTAGAGAAGTGGGACATGTCCTATATTTTCCATTCTCCAGCGCGCTGCTTGGAGAATCCAAATGATGGGGAATTCCTCAGCTTGATTGCCAGACTGGGTGAATGTTTCTTTAAGAAACATCCTTGGCCATTCCTCCCTTGCTTGGCTAAGCTCCAGTTCATTCACTCAGTCACAAAGATGTGCTTTAAAAGCTTTCAGAGATAGCAGTATGTTCTTATCCTTATCTGAGTCAATTAACTCAGAGGTCTGTGCAATCTCAATTTATTCCTTTAGAGAAGCTGGAAGCTTCTGTACCCTCTGAGTTAATATGAGCCCACTAGCTCATCTAAATCCCTGTATTGCATCTCGTGTGGAATTACTAAAGGAGAGCAGAGCATGTAATATTTTCTTTACAGTGACAAAAGCTATGATGGTCAAATGTCTTTGGAACATAGTGCCCTTCATTTTGTATTGCAAAAAGTGACTTGCAATACAAAAAGAGATGCATTACTTGAAGAAAATAGACTGTAATAAGACAGTCATGAAATTTATACATTTATGATGGCTTTGTAACAACAAATGTAATAAGTAAGATGATATCAACTGATTTTTAAACATATGTATTATAATATTCTTTATTTCTTTTCCAGAAAAATATGACTATGTAGGTAGACTCCTAAAGCCAGGAGAGGAACCATCAGAATATACAGATGAAGAAGATACCAAGGATCACACTAAACAAGAATGAACTTTGTAAATCACCAAAGTCAGGGGCCTTTGGAACTGTAATCTTTTATTCGCCATCAAAGAATGCCCTACAACTTGGGTACACTTCATCTACTACAGAAAATGATTTGTTTTATATATGATCCTTTCCTGATGAAGATTTGATTTGATTAGTAGGCATTCTTTGTGCTGCCAAACATTTATTTTTCCTTTATTCCTTTTTTTTTTTTTTTTTTGCAATTTATCTGTGTCTGGAAAGGCTTCATTAATGGGGGCCAGGGATATAAAATGCAAAGAAAGCAATTTCTTGCAGCATGTTGAAGCCTTTGAACAGTTTGTTATTTACAGGCTTATGTGTTTCATGTGTAATTTCTACTTTTTGAGCTCTAAATGGAAAATGTAGTTCTTTTAAGGAATCCAGTTAACATAGCAGCTGAAACATAATAAATGGGACTACTCAGACAGAAAACTACTTCAGAGCTCTGCAGATTATATAGTTTCAAATAAAATTCTCCTAAACGATAGAAGAGAATTTATTTGCAGACATTATCATCTGAAATCTGCCTTCTATGCTTCTCTTTCCCTTGAATCAAAACAAAATATTTGTGCCTTATTTCACTTAGACTTGAATTGTTTTAGAGGAAAACCCAAAACATAACATGCGTTACTAAAAGCAGCATTGAAGATTGGCTAGAACAGTCAGTTTACTGGAACAGTTGATGTCATTCTGTATATAGAATATAAAGAAATACACAGTGTTATATATATAGGTATATATATATATATATAAATAATGTGTGTGTGCGTCTATATACATACACACGCAAACTTTAAAGAGTATAATGGCCAAATGCATTCTCCCTTTGCTTTTTACATAAGCTCAATTAGTGCTTTTTCCATCCCCAGGGAGCTCCTTAAAGGTGAGGAGCCTAACCTCATCATTGTGAAATGAGGGTATGCATGGATGTGGGTGCTTGAGTGCAAAAAGTGGGAGGATGGTTCCTACAGATATTGTAAATATGAATACAATTTTAATAAAGCATGTAAAATACCAAATGTGCTGTCAGACTTTATGTAGATGCTGAAAAGCTAGTGTTGGTGGCTAGGACTTTGTGTTTCAGGACAAAAAGAAAACGACTTAATATTTTTGCACTGTATTAAATAAACCATTGGCCAGATATTTTTAATAATTTCATCATTAATTGTAATACATAAAATGCAACAGTTTCAGTGAATAAATACAGTGGCATATATCTGCATAGAACATATATCTGGAAATGCTTTGTTGAATATGTCATTCTCCTTTCCTAGCCTATTAACTGCATCACTTCTTTATTTTTTGATATAGCAAGTACTTTCTGAAATGGAACTTAAATTTTCTTCCAGGTTTTGCAAACTAGTCAGAACACTAACACAGTTGTGGCATCCAAGATTAAAAAGAAAAAGCATGTAATAAAACATCAATGAGTCTGGCAAGAGGGAAATGTGATCTTCAGTATATCTGTTATCATTTCCACAAAAATGTGTGAAAAGTATCTGGTCCCAAATGACCAAATAGTTCTGGCCTTTGCTCAGGTTGGATTGTAAATGGTGATAATTGATAGTGTCTATAGAAAAATACTGTTCCCCCTTTTTTTGATGAGAACTTTTGTTGCATTTATTTTTAATGTCAGCCTCCATTGATGAGCCAGTTATAATTTCACTCCAAAATTTTATTCTATAATTGAAATTATGCGGTCTGTTTTGAGAAATGAACAATTTGTGTTCTTTTATAAAAAAAAATAAAGTGTTCTGTAGATATATTGTTAGTGTGTTGTACTTCTCATTTCCTCATAGGAAAACTATTGTAAGGAAATCTTGGCCTCATTTGAGGTAGACATTGTCAGTATTTTTTTCTATTAATGATTTTTGAGGTGTTTTGTAATTGTTCATGCTGTTTCACCCATTTTAATGTGTGCATTTGTGCATACAAATAAGAATGTTGTGCTTTTAAAATGTATTGACAGTAATTTTGTTAGCCTTCACTTTGCTTAGTATCTCTGAAGACCCTCAAGGCTCCAGCCATTATGCATATTTCTTCACATATGTCACATCACCACATAATGAATTAAAAATAGATGTCTAAAATGTGTAAGCATACTGCTGAATTTCCTTTAGAGAAGTTTACGTAGTTTTAAGAGCAAAGGGAGTCATAACTGGAAACCTGGAAGTTGAACTATTGAACTATTTCATATTTCTAAGCTGCCCAATTTCTCAATTATTCTTGGTGGTGTACAAATTTAAAACCAAAGAAATGCAACATCAAGCTAATGAAAAAACCAATATGTTCATCCCAGAAATAAAAACGTCCACAGCCCATCTTAAAGACTGAGGAAAAAGCCAGGTTTCCAGGACTTATTTATATAGAACGGTAAGGAACATTCAAATTCCCAAAGCAATGCTGTGACAGAAAAGACATGCATGTACTGTACCTCTTGGGTCTTGGCTATATTGTTCAAAAGATGGGATGCAGAACATGTCAAGTGAAATCTTACAGGGTGGGTAGAGAAAGCAAGATATGGTTTATACCATATGCTATAAGAACCGGGTTTGTAGGTAATAACCAGCATTTTGAATTACACCTGTAATCCTAACCAATGTGGTTTGCAAAGTAGAGTAATGCAGACTTTTCACTACTAAATTGAGCAATTTTATCGGTTTGTTTCATGCTGCCTATATAAAGTTCATACCAGCTCTGAAGTCCCTCCCAGTTTTAGTGCTATAAGGGTGGGGTGATATATGACCATAATCTGGCATGAATATAACTGCTGTCATTGCTACTTCTTGATCAGCTTAATTTTCCAATTGGTCTTCATGGACAGCCCCACATAAAGCACATTATAGTAGTACCTTTCTAAGGTAACTAAGGCAAGAATGAACATGAGAAAGGTTCAGGAATGAGTGCAACTGACAGGTAAGGTAAATTGAGCAAAGACCTTCCTAGCTACAGCTGCCATTTGAGCAGATGCTAGACTTCCACATTACATAGCTGTATAATGCAACATTCACAACGAGAGATGGAAAAATGTGTCCAGAATGGCTGGGGAATTTTTCCAAGGGGCTGTTGTGGAGGGATGCTGCCACCCTACTCCACTGCTGATGCTGCACTGCAGTCTTGCCCTCCACCGCTGCCCTGCCCCTTGTGCCGCCACAGATCCTCCACCCCATGGGCCAGATTAAGACCACCCGCAGGCCAGATGTGACCTGTGGGCCATAACATGTCCAGGTCTGATCCAGAAGGTCCATGCATCCCAGCCATGGTTACTATCTTTAATAAATTTATATGATCCTTGGACCCCAATTTCTTCAAAAACTGTCGAGTTTATGCACTGCCTTTTAAAGAAAAAAGGTCTAAACAAATGATTGTATATTTTTACAAAAAATCTTGAGTATGATTTATTATAGTTTGTATGTTGCTTCAATCCTGGAAACTGAGTGGCTCAGATGTGTTGATTATCATGAGCAAAAATATTTGAATTAGTTTTCTTTGTTGTTAGTTGCGAAGTCATGTCAGACCCATCGCGACCACATGGACAACATTCCTCCAAGCCTTCCTGTCCTCTACCATCCTCTGGAATCCATTTAAGCTCATGCCTACTGCTTCAGCGACTCCATCCAGCCACCTTATTCTCTGTCGTCCCATTCTTTTGCCCTCAATCTTTCCCAGCATTAGGCTCTTCTCCAGTGAGTCCTTCATTATTAGGTGGCCTAATGAGTTTTCTTACAATCACTAAAAAAACTGTTTACTTCTTTCTTTAAGGCAGTTCTTTTGTATAATTCTACAGTTTTCAACAGTGTAGATCCAAATGATTTAAAAATCTGGCTATTCCAATTTCCTAGGACAAATGGCACCACAAATAGATTTTTCAGGAGACACCATAGTCACTTCCAATAGAAGTTGACAAGAAGCATTTCTAGAATTTGCCTATGTGCAATTTTTCTATGAAAAATTACCCAGCTATTACTCATTTTATGAAACTTTTGCCTATCAAAAGGTATGAGGAAACCTAGGCCATTTGCTTAGGTACAACTGCCAAATGATTTATTTTCAGCAACAAAAAATCCAGATACTTCTATGATCTTTTATTGCTAATCTTTTTTTATGGAATAAATGTTTATGTATTTAAAACAAATTGTATTTAAGCATATACCTAATGTTCAGGAATATTAACTGAATATCTGTCACATGAACATTTTGCTAGAAAATTTGAGCACTTTAACCCTTCCTACCCAATATAGAAATAAAAACTGATTTCAAATAATGTTGCCTCTTTGATGAGCCCATTAAAAAGGAGGCAATCATTTTTAACCAGGTGTGGGGTTTTTTTTTTTGAGGGATTGTTTTTCTTTTTGTGACCAAGGGTTTGTAAGGGAAATTACTGGTAACATGGTACTAGAGTAGGTGGGGGCAAATATTTTCAGTCAGATTTTTTTGTGATTTGGGAGATGAGCTAAACTGCAAAATCAGTTTAGTCCTCCATGTAACTTTTTAATTCCTTTTACAACCTGGAAACTGGGAAGGGGGTATATAGGATCTTTTGAGTTTCAAGTAATGTTAAAATATCCATTTATACCTTAGAATCCCTAACTTGTCCATATTTATAAACTACAGTCTGATCTTACTTGTAGGGGCTTTTGGGGATCATGGATTGCTCAGAGGCTGTTCACATCAATGCCAGTTTAAAAAACAGGGTGAATCCCATTTTTTCCAGGGTTTTTTTTTATCGTCAAGCACATAATTGATAAGAAGCTAGACAGCTGTACAACTATAATCCACTCTAATGTTAGCTAACTAAACTACCAAAGGGAAAGAGAGAGATCAGGATCATCATCTTGTGATTGTTATACACTTTCTTGCTGAATATGAACAAAATACTGTAATAGATAACGGCAGAGGAAGTTAAAGTAAAACTATTTCTATGTCATACTTTATTAAAAAAGATAATTATGTGTAAAATTGTCTTATACTGACAGCATCCATGTATTATATTTCTTCAATATTAGAATTTTAATTTTAATTAGATATATAGAGCAATATATAGCAAAAAGAGAGAAAGTAGTGTCATGGCTATGTGAACTTGAAAGGTAAGGGATTAGAAGTCTATTTAAATATCCCCTGTTTATTGGATTTAATGACAGCCAATACATTTCTGTTTTTCCCACAAAAGATTAATAGTGTCTTGTCTGGACAGGTGAATAGTATTCATAACATTTTGGAACCAAGCTATGTAAAGATTGTCATCCACATAGTTTTCATCTTAGAGAAATATAGTAAAAAAGAGTGTTTGCAATGGTATTCTAATTTTGGAATACCACGCTCTTAACCTTTTATTTCATTTTACCTTGTAAATTCCATTTGACTTGTTTTGTATTTGTATGCTTTCAGGTAATACAATCTCCCTCTTGTTATACAGTATTACATTTTTATAAAGCATCACTAGAATTTTGATTCAAAAGTAAGATAGACATTCTTATTTTTTAAAAAATCAACAAGATGATGTAGTCTGGATGTTGGGAAAGAGTATCTACACACATCTCTTATGCACAGAGCAACTGTCTGCATCCAAGCCATAGTGAAGGATACAGCAGAGGGAGGAAAAGTAATTCTAGAACCTTGGTAACATCTGAATACGGTAAGAGCTGTGCATTTTCAAAATTTATAATATTCAATGTAAGAATATACTTAGAAAAGTCTCTTCTATCCCATTTCACTCCTGTTATCATTTGGATAATAAAACAGTTTTGTTACTCAGAGTGAAGCTAATATTTTGGCTTTTCATGTGATTCTAAAAATATAATTAAGAACAAAGTTCAACTTCAGAGTTTCATTTCTATAATTGAACTTTTTGGAGAAACATATATGAACAATTCTACCAACAGGATATATAACTGACTTGGACAACGGGCAATTCATCTAGTGCAGTGATGGAAGAATTTAGCCTACAAGATGTTGCTGAACTATCAGTAGTCCTTACCTTGAATCTATAAGAATTGTAGCTCAAAAGCTTCTGGAAAGTCATAGGTTCTCTTTCATGATCTTTCATGATCGTGATCATGATAATCAACATTATTTTAATTTATTGCTAGAAACAGTCCTAGGTATTTTAATTCAGAATAGTAAAAAATTATCATACTGAGTTAAACAAAATTGCTTAAGAACACATACAACACCATAGCGAGTTTTTTTTTGTATTTTTATAAAATCTGCAAATATACCACAAAGAATGCATACTAAAAGCTAATATTCACACATTTGATTTAAAGAAATGAATGTAAATATAATTCTTTTATATACAGCTTAAATCCAAATTTACAACTGCATCATTTTCATGGAGGAGGTGGCATAGATTGAACAGAGATTTGAGTTGTAGAACTTCAGCAAACTGAAAAGATGCTATATAAAACTGGTATCATGAATTCCTAGTGTCTTCAAAAAAATAGAGCAGTTCTTAAATGCTAATTTCCATTAGAAATAGCTGGGAAATCCACTTATTTTCATGTTAAATATGCACATATATTCATAATTGTTAAATTCAGAATCTCAAGCAATATTTCAGGAATATATAATGGACTTCATAAAGTTTCCAGCACAGAAATCCAATCTACATGTTGGATCACTTAGGGTATTTCCCAGCAATAAGGCATCAACAATAGTAGGCTTTATTTGTGAAAGTAACCTGAAGACTGCTAAATATATGTTTTGCTGTATCTAATAAAAATGCACCTATTTCTACCACTTTCTTCCATTTTATGGAAGAATGATTTCCATTCCCTTATTTTAAGTATTTAAATCACAATAACTACAATTAGTTATTTCATGGATGCTTCCTATTAATTTTCACCTCCTGACATAAATAATGTGTATTCAATGAATCATTTACATTTAAAGAAAGTGACACTTTGGCCAATTACAGTACAGTTGGTCTTAGGTAAAACAAGGGATTTTAACCATATTTAAAGCGATTTTGACATTAATTATTTTAGTCTAAGTACATTTTCTTCTAAATCCCTTTTAAATTAAAACTGTGTCAAATATTAAAATATAATTAAATTGTTTAAATAATCTCTCCTAGAAATGCAAGTCACTTATACAATAGAGAAATTAAACAGAAAAATACAAGTATTTCTTCAAACTGGAGGATGATTAGAGACCTATTTATTTTTTTATCCTTTTTCTCAAACATATATATATATATATATATAAAATTTACTAAATTTATGACAAGACAGTCATAATTCATCCTCTTTGCAAACTACTTTGCTTAAGTAGAAATAAGAATCGGCATTAAAAAAAATCTTTAAAACTAAACAACCTGTTCCTAAATTAAAAACTCCATACTCAACTCAAAACCCTGAAACAAAAGAAACAGAAAGCAAAACAGATTTCAGAACTAGGTGTTGGAAGAGCATGTGTTATTATTGAAAAAATGCATTTATCAATTTAAATGCATGTATTCTCTATGTCTCTCAAAACTATTTTCTTTTTGGCTTTTATAAGTAGAACTAATGATAGATAACCTGATGGTAAAACATTCCTACACTACAAAAAGAATATAACTTCCTCAAAAAAATATGAGCTGGATTGTAAGGCATTCCAAAGTATTTATATATATACTATTGGAATGCTGCTGCTGCTGTAAACAGTAACTTGGGATAGCAACACAGAGTAATAGGTATTTCCCAAGGATCTCTCATGATGCTTGAACTCAATATAATTGAACAAAGGGAATTTACTTGGAATTTAATCTTGTCAGAAAGCAGATGCAATTCTTTTTTTTCCTATACATTTGTTTTTAATCAAGCTTTAAAATAGCTTTCCCTGAAGATCCTTGAGCTAAAATACTGGCATTAGGAGTTGATCTTAAGGTTCAAGCTTACTGAAAGTCTACTGCTCAGTTATATCACATCTTGATTTTGTGGCAGTACTATTCTGGTGTATGCTGTTATTCAACTCCTGTACAGTATTTGTAGTGGGAAAATTTATTGGGACCCACGTCTGAGAAACAGCTGTGGAATTACCAGCAAGGATCTTGGAAGCAGTGTTGGATTGATGTCTGCGATGATCACTTTCCTCACCAGGTAAATGCCTTTTTCTCCCAGATTCTTCATTAATCGGAGGCTAAAACAGAGAAGGGCATCTTATTACCATTTACCAGAATGCTCTGATAATTAAATATATAATCAATATATTATTTTTAAGTTCTCGATATTTTGAATATTATATATTCAAAAACAGTTGAAGGGTTAGCCTAGTGCCACAATGAGAATATGTTAAGAATTTAATCTTTGTACATACTAAGTCAGTGATGGCTAACCTTTCCTGGCCCGAGTGCCCGAAGTGTCCGCATGCGCGAGTGAATGTGCACACAAGCCCAAACCCAAATGCAATGTGCATGCAGCCGCCACATGCACCCCATGCCCACATGTGTGCACGCCCTGCATGTGCCCTGCCCCGTGCATGCAGCCCCCTGCATGCATCCCAACCCCGTGCATGCATCCTGCCCCCTGCACATGGGTGTGCGGCCCCCCTGCATGCACCCCACCCCCTGCACATGTACGGCAGAGACCTGAAGACCAGATGGCCAGCGGGAGGTGTGCATGTATGCGCGGCGGAGCTGAGCTGGGGTGACAGAGAGGGCGCTGCGTGCACCTCTGGCATACATGCCATAGGTTCACCATCACAGTACTAAGTCATTCTTTGTTCTTGTACAACAGTCTCCATCTGGTATTTCAGCCATGCACATTTGTTCTGGATGGATTATAGATACATCTAATGATGATGTTACTGGCCCTTCTCCTTTTTGTTCTTTTAAACAAATCGTGCTCACAGTTTATTTAAAATAATTTGTTTGAGAGAATGTCAATACTCACATCAACTCTGAAATCTTCCAATCTTTTAAAATTGCATAGGTATTCCTGAAGTTTGGGATCAATAGGTGGAGTTTTAGACTGTGAATACTTCAGATAAGCCCAAAATTTTTCTAGCCCATAAAGTTGGCCTAAAAAAAAAGATTAGCATATAAAAAATATGAAGCAAGAAGTTTAAACAATATCATGCAAAAAATATAAAAACGCACCAGATTCATAATCTCTTTTTGTTTCTTCTTGGAAATCTTTGAAGATCTCTTGCCTGAACTTCTTTTCCAGCCCATAACTATAAAAACGGAACAAGCATTCCAGGCCATACCTAAAAAACAAGAAATAAATAGATAAGTAGTCTATTTGACTCCATGTGACTTTTTTTCTTGCTTTCTTATAATGTAGACAAGCAGAAAAGCATTCAGTTCTTTTTATTTGTGTTGTTTCATTATCATCACTCTAGTCACTGTCTATTCCCTGCAGGATGAAGGCCTCTTCTGCATGTTTCCAACCAATACGGTCTTAAGCTTTCTTTTGCTTCTTGGCCTTTTGGCTAAGATCAAGTGTAGTATCTGCCAAAGGTGCTTCAACAAGTACAGAGTGAAGGGTCTGAATGCTTATGCCAACATCATATTTCAGTTTTTTCTTTTTAGTAAATATACAGACATTTCTCAAATTCTGTTTCCACTTTGTCATTATGGGGTACTGAGTGTAGATTAATGAGAAAAAAAAAATTCACCTGCAGCATAACACAATTGACAAAGGTGAAGGTGGTCTGAATACTTTCTGAATGCACTGTATATCCTGCTTAAGCTGTAGACCAACTACTGTTTTTAGTTATTTAAAAGAAAAAAGGCTTATTGAAGGGAAATTAACTTATTCCTCCAAAAAGTACGTCTCACAAACTGTCCTTTTAATTCATTCTTAGCTACAGTGTAAATACAGGTAACATATTTTATATTTGGGATTTGCACAAAGCCCTGAACAAAAGCTAAACACTCATGTAAAAGTTGATAAGTTTTAGAATAGAGCAAACTTGAAAATAATAAAGTTTTTCCAGTTTTGCTAAATAAATCAAACATTACAATCTGCTAAATTCTACTTGTCAAAAGGGACAAAAAAGAATACAAGGCAGCTATTAGAATAGTGGTCCCCAACCTTTCTGGTTCCACGAACCAGCAGCAGTGGCGGGTGCAGTGGAAGAATGATCTCCCACACATTCCCAAATGAATCTTTATGCTCTTATCCGCCACTTATATGACCCAATTTGCAGAGAAAAAAAAATGACAGAAATTCTGTATCAGTTCCTGGAAGATGGATTAATTAAAATCAGTTTGTTAGTAGATAATGTCATCATTTCTATGTGCCAAGACATCAGGTGAGCAACAATAACAAGTAAAACAGCTTGTTAAACAGCTGAAGAATTAAAGAAAAACACAATGGGAATTTTCAAAATAGAGTGAAAAAAGGACTGGGATTCTTAGAATCACCTTGGAATCTACTATTGCTCAGAGTCTGAATATATGGCTTATAGGAAATAATTATAAAATTAGCAGCAAATTAGATTTAAAATGTATGAAATTATGCATATTATGCATGATAATTTAGACATGAAGTATATTACTAGTAGAGTTCTGAACCCAGGAATTAAAAATTTGAATAATTTGTTGCAAACCTTAATTCAGTTACAATAGTAGCAAAAAACAGCTATTGTTACACATTGGGAACTTTATAAAAAATATATCAGCTCTAGAATGCCTTTATATAAAAGTATAATGTGAATACATTAGGAATACCATATACCATTCTATCAACCTATTTCTAAAAGTTATAACAGAAAAACAGAGTTGGAAGGGACCTTGGAGGTCTCCTTACCAACCGCTGTTCAACAGGAAACCATACCATTTTTCAGACAAATCTATAACATTTAAGAAAAATATAATTAATTATAATAATTATAGTTATAGAACTAGTGAATTCAAAATAAAAAAAAATATTCAAAAATTAAAAGAATCTTTGTTTAAAAAACATAAGTAGGAAAAGTAAAATTATAAATTATATATATATATATATATATGTAGGTCTTTGGTTATTCGGGTCTTCTCCCACGTAAAATTGGAAGTGTCTTGGCGACGTTTCGACGAAGTCTCATTCGTCATCTTCAGGCTGGTGTTCTCGGCCCGTGCTTCCAGCCTGAAGATGACGAATGAGACTTCGTCGAAACGTCGCCAAGACACTTCCAATTTTACGTGGGAGAAGACCCGAATAACCAAAGACCTACATACAAACACCCGTGAAAACCTGAGAAAACTATATATGTATGTATGTATGTATGTATGTATATATGTATGTATGTATGTATGTCTTTGGTTATTCGGGTTTTCTCCTAGAAGCACGAAGCCGAAAACACCAGCCTGAAGATGACGAATGAGACTTCGTTGAAACGTCACCAAGACACTTCCAATTTTACGCGGGAGAAAACCCGAATAACCAAAGACCTACATACAAACACCCGTGAAAACCTCAGAAAACATACATACATACATACATACATACATACATACATACATATATAGAGAGAAACAGCATTGAGCAACAAGGCAAGACAATAGGAATAATGTTCACATTGAGTACAATTAATATTTGAAATTTAAAGAATATTAAACAAAAATATGAATGATATATTTATAAACATTCTCAGCCATAGAAGCTAAATAGAAATATTCATATTGGGAAGCAATACATTTCCAATTTTCCATCATAAACAAGAGATGACTATTTCATTTCCTATATATCCGCTGCCCCCCAATACCTCAGTAATCTCTCTTAAAGAGAGAGAGAGAAGAGTTAGCATTTAGTCCAACTCTTAAGATTGATTAACACGACTAAACCTGAAGAGAAGAGTCAGAACCAGGAAATGTTTCATTTTGTTATTTTTTGCTTAAAGCAAGACAAATCCTTTAACATATTTTATACTTTGAGATTCAACTGTTTGTATTTTTTTAAAAAAATGCTAGTTATGAACAAAATGGAGCAGGGTGGGATCCAATTGTCTATCAGATTATTTTTATATTCATTTGTGATACCTAACAGCTTGTATCATGTGGAAAATAATTCCTGTTACTTTTCTCTGCTTGAAGAACTATTCTATTTTATAATACTAAAACTTCACACCAGTACTACTAATGTTATATATGTAATATTGAACTACGTATAATTTTACAAAACTACAAAACTTTTAGTATTACCTATAATGTTCTTTTGCATCATCTAGAGCTAGTTGCCTGAATTCTTCATACATTTTCTTATTAAAGTGGTCTCTGAGAAAAAAGGACCAAAAACGAAAGAGTGTATTCATTTCTTGAGACTGGCCAATTCCCAACCGTTTCCTTTCTAGAGACAAGAGGGGAACATAAGATAATAGTATGAAGCAACCTGCTTAGAATGACAGTATATTTCCTCTAATTAACAATTTATACTAAAATATATTATAAAGGTAGCAACCTAGCTAATAATTTGAAAATAATTATCTGAATATTAAAATCATGTATCACATTTATCTATGAGTGTGTTAAAATTAATATTCCAACAAGGTTCAAGCTTGTGATTTATTGACCAATGAACTTTTTTTCATTTCATTACCATGTGCTTAAAAAAACCCTCAGGAGTATTGTGAGAGAAATAGAAAAGAGAGCATTAGAATATAGTGAAGAAGCAGATATGAATGAATGTTTATTCACCTAGTGCATTTCACAACGTTTTGTTGAAATGAACTTTCCAATTTTTGGAAATAATACAACACTATTTAGTTTACATTATTTACTCATACAACACTCTATGAGAAGATGAGTACTTTCTAAATATGTTAAATAAATAAATTAATACATTAAAATATGTTTTTTCTTCCAATTAAAAATGACAAATATTAGATTTTTACCATTTAGGCATCTACGGCGGTATTTATGGTACACTTGCTGAGTAAAACCATTTTCCTTCAGAAGTTCATGAGAAGGATGTTGAAATTTAGGAAGTGAATGAGGGGTACATCCGTAACTTCCTGACAGCGGAGCACCTTCTAGTGGTGATGCGTTTGAACTGCTATGTGAAATGAAACAAACAAGTCTCAGATTTTTCCCAAAAATGCCTTTTGTAATGCTATAAAAAACATAATTCAGCAGACTGTTTCAATTTCTAACATTAACAGTAGTCATTTCACAAAATATGTTAAATTGAACTTTCAGAATGAGCATACAACTATGACATGAGTTTATATGAAAGTTTTTTTTTCCCATTCCATCGTGTACAGTTCTTGGAGACTGGCTGGACAAGGCCTTGTGGTTTTCTTGGCAAGGTCTTTCACAAGTGGTTTGCCATTGTCTCATCAGGGCTAAGGGCTAAGAGAAAGTGACTTGTCTAAGGTCATGGCTTTGTGTCTAAGGCAGGAGTAGAACTCATGGTCTCCCAGTTTCTAGTCTGATGTCTTACCCTCTACACCAGCATTTATCTGTGCCAAAAAATGGTAGAACATAGAAAGCCACTATCAGTAATATGGTTACATGAGAAATAATTTTCCTCTTTCCCAACATGTTTGCTTTCCACTCATAGGGTAAACTTACCACCATAATTTAGCCCCAAAATCATGACAATCATTAAACAGGTCACATGCCAAATTTTTAAACCATTTTTGTGAAAGTCATTAAGTAGAAACTAAGGTCATTAAGCGGATGTAGCCTTTAAATGAGTCAACTTTCTTCCATGGGTGTTTTTTTGCTGGAACCTGAAGTAAATGCTTGAAACCAGCAAAAGAAGCCAAAAATCATATTCATGTGGCCACGGGATGCTGCAAATGGATATGAGCTGGTTGCCAAGCTCCCAAAATGAGACCACGTGACCGCATCTGTCTCTCTCTCTCTCTGTCAGAACTTTGAAAACAGTTTACAACTTCTGACAGTCACTAAGCATTCCGTCATAAACATTCAGTGAAGACTATCTGTAATACTTTTAATATGGGAAAACTTTAGGACAAGGGTCCCCGATCCCCAGACAGTTGGGAACCAGCGAGTACATGAAGCTTCATTTGCACATAAGCAGGATCTAGACTGCATGCATGAAACCATCGACCCTGCCTCTGCTATCACCACTGCCCCCAGTCCGTGGACCCAGAAAGGTTGGGGACTATTGCTTTAGGACACAGGTGTAAAACTTGTGGCATCACGTTGCTGTCACATGATGTTTTGCAACCTTTTTCCCCTTCAGAGAGCTGGGGTGGGCGTGGCCTATGTATGAAGTGTCTGGCCCATGGGCCGCCAGTTTGACACCCCTGCTTTAGGACAGGCTATCAGTTGCCTGCATTCTATCACAGCACACTTCCCTAAGAAGTATGCTAACTTTTCTGAATCTATCCAAATCTATTGATTCTAAACATTTCAAAACATTAAGGTTTTAATTATACAATATGTAAACATACAATAAATACAATGAAAAACAATTCTAAGTAATAAACAAAGTACTTATAGCTCTGTATTTGACTGTGGGCAAGCATTTAATATATTGCTTTGTTAACTATATTTGTCAAGTAAGAAAAAAGAAAAAAGAACCAAAGCAACCTTATCTGTTTGTACACCTAATAGTGTAAACTTTCACTCTTTTAAGTACACTCCAAACGAAGGATGGAAAGGAAATTAAAAAATGTCACATCTCATTTTTACTAGTTTTATAACTGCCACAGATTCAACTGGGGAAATAACACCTAAAATCGTGAGTATATTTTTGAGTATATGTGGCTTTTAGGAAAGTCACATCTTCCACTTTTTCATATTTTGAAAGACCAAGTAATTAAATTAACTTCATCAGTGATTATAAGAACATGCACAAATTAAGACTATCAATACATAATAAATTATTTCTACCTTATGGAAGATGTTCTTGGTCTATGATCCTTGGAATCCATTACCCAGCCAACATGACTTTCTAATGGAGGGTTGGTACTATGCCGTGTTTTTCTTTTCCTTCGTGTCTGAAATAAAATATAGCATTATATTTCCCTGGTGTGACTGGAGCCACTTTTCTGAAGAATCAGAGTCTAATTAAAATCCAGTTTCATAAAATTTCACTTTACACATCATATGCATTATGAGGTCATAAAGTTGGTTATGGCTGACTACTCAACTATTAGTCTTAACCAATGCATTTCAAAAGAGATTTAACAGCTTTGACCTAGCAAGGAATACAACATGTTTCAAAAACTGCTCTCTGGAGGTAATAGCAATAATTTACTATGATCCAGAAATATATTTTAGTTTTGGTTACCCCAACATCAATAATTCTTGCTTCTTTAACCACAGGATAGAATCTTGGTGTTTTGTTAGGATCTTGCAGTCTTGGTGTACGAGGTGTTTTAGGTGTTCTGGTAGGGTGAACTCCAGGAGATTCAGGAACAGCTGTTGGCAGTGAGCGAGCCATTGTTGTTGGAGGTATTTCCTGGACACCAAACAGTTGACAAGCCAGTTCTTCAGTAACATCTAATTACAAAGACCATATGATTAATACGTATAGTATCTTTTTATCTTACTTGGTCTCAATAGCACTGTTCTATTTCACTGGGCCTATTTTTATTTATTCTTATCTTATTTTGCATATTTCTGTTATCCTTTATGTATTCAACTTTTTTTCCTCGTGTGTAATATATATCACCAGATATTAAAGTTTAAATTAAATTGAGATTAAATGTAAAAAGAACAAAATAGATAATGGAAATTATAAAAACCATACATTTATTACTTCACATTTATGTTCTCTAATTATGTACTACCATGAAATAATCTATGTATCTGATGAAGTGAAATGCAGCTGGTGAAAGTTTATGCCTTTTTATAAAAGTTACAATTGAAAAATATTAGAGTTCTGATTTTTTGCTACCATAGATTAACCTTTTACACTATCTCAAAATGAAACATTGTTTGGTCTAGTAGCAACAGTTTATGAAAAATTATAATTCTGTTTAACAGTTCAAAGTAATGAAAATCAAAACAATGCTAATTGTTTTGTAAGAAATTATGAAATATTCAACCAAGAACCATTCTACACATATGTTCTAAATACATATATACAGAAAGCTCTTGTAATTGAATGGGATAAAAATCAATTAGCAATAGCTCAAACACCATGTTAATATTGGAGAAAAGATTAAAATTTTACCCATATTTTATCATACTGAATTGTCATCTTGATAGTGTAACTTTTTTTTGTAATATCAGACATACATACCTTTTGAAGGACCAGGAGGATCATCCTGATTTGAATCCATTACATATTCAGGAGTAAGGCTGTCAAATTCTTCTTTGCTGATGAGATGTAACTTCTTAAAATTTTCAACTTCTTGCTAAAATGTGTAAAACTTTACTATAACAAGAATAATAGTCCACAGGAAAAATGCAAAATAAACAATACATTTAATGCTAATAATTTAAAGTGTTTTCTACAAAATAAATTTAAAATATGAAATAATTATTCTACCCGGTAACAGAGAACTAAAATATTATGGTGCTCATAATGATTGTTTTCAGTTTTCTCAAATTCATATCCTATGCCCTCAATATAAAATCATTCTCATCAAATAAATTACTCAAATTGTAGGATTAAGAGAACACTTAGACAAAGACCTGACCCTAATTATCCAAGAAAAAAGTAATAGTTCTTGTCTCCCATCTTATCCTCTGAAATAAATATATATTTGGTTAAACAATATCAATTACTGCTAATGATCTAGTAATACATCATTTACATTACTACGTGAAAAAAAAGCTTTACTGCAAATATTCAAAGCTGTGTTTTAGTTTTCCACTCAGTTTCAAGAGACAATTAATTATATGACTGAGTTTTTATTACTTTGATTTTAAAACAGCTTCCTTCCCAGTCTTTACTTATGAATAGAATTTGTTAGATTCTTCAAATATATTTTCATCCACTGTGCTGAAGGGTTATGGCAATAGTAGCCATATTCATTAAATTACAGTATATTCATTGCTCAAACTCATAATTACCTTCATAGCAATACAATCATTTTCACTTTGCTCCATCCACAAATCCTGTTCATAGTAGTATAATCCATCGTTAATAACTTTGGCAAGTTCTGATGTAATTTTTGCACGTGATACATGGTTGCCAGTTCTATCTCCTCCAGGATGTTTTCTCATATACGGTGGGGTCTGTGTCACAATCAAAATCTTATTTAAATCTTGATCATCAATTTCATAATCTGAATCACTTTCTGACCATTCTGTGAATGTATTCTTCCTGCCTTCTATTTGTTCCATCTCTTCGTCAAACAAAAAATCAAGTTCTTCCTGTTCTTCAGAACATGGTGGTGGCAGTTGTTGATTTGTCAATTCTTCACGTCCAGACCCAGATTCCTGAAAATGGCATAAAATTGTTTATTATTCTTGCAAAAATAAAAATATTTACATGGAGAAATAATAGTTCAATTATCAGCAGAAATAGCAATTTAAACATTCGTGCTTAATAAAATAAAACCGAACAGAATGTACACATTAATGAATTTAACGAATTTAAATATGTCAGTACTGTGGCCAATAGATTCTACATATTATTTTCTTCTTTTTTCAAAACTGCATTAACAAATGATTGCGTTTGCGATCTTAATATGCATTTCCTTTCCAAGAAGCAAACAGTTGACAGATCTAATCCTAACTGTTGTCCAGAGAAGCAATTAAATACAATTCTTTCTACAATCTATTCAAAGAATACCAGAAATCAGTTGAACATAAGTGGGTACATATGCATATAATTCATTATGTCATGCTGTGTTGTCAAAACGATCTTTGTTTGCTACTTTGTTTGAAACAACCATAATAAGTTAGATGTATAGACAAAATTTCATGGATATCTTCTCTGGGAATCATGTCTAAATATGATCTATTTTCCCTAGACTTGTTCTACATTTATAGGAGGGATTTTAAAAAAAATACAAGCATTAAAATTAACATTTTAAGCATTACCTTTGGCTTAACTAAGGAGGGACGATGTCTTTTTTTAACTTCTATCCAAGGTTCAGAATCCAAATCTGGGAGACTTGTAGATAATGCTTTGGATATTACTTCAAGATTGCTTGTTTCAATGCTTTTCTTAGTATTTAGACTTCCTATTCTTGGAGAACTTGGTGCAGATTCTAAAATGGAAAAATATTTTCTGTGCTTGGAAAGATCAGCCCATTTTTTGTTATCAATCAACCTATTGCTTAATAAAATTTATAAAATTTTTGCTCTTTCTGGTGATTATAAACAGTGTAAAAATATCTTAAAGCTTAAATAAATAAGTGATGATAGTATAGATTTAGTTTTAATTTTTTTATATACAACAAATAATGGCATCAAGGATAAAACAAAATGAATATTGAAGTTTTCTCCTACTTTATATCTCATAACAGATACAATCCAAACTGACACGCTGATTAAACTCATGCAGATTATATTGTAGCTTGGAGTATGTTTCATATAGTGTGCTATGGAAATATAAAACAACTAGCCAAATAAATCAGTACTTAGTATATGATATTTGTTCCAGCTAGCTGCAAAAGACACACGACAATCTTGAACTTTGTACCTCCATCAAACAACCAAGAATATAAACTATATTTTTTATTTTTTTAAAATTCACATTTAAAAAGTCCTGTCCATGCTGGTATTCCTCCTTACCCTATAAGGATCTCGTAAACCATTAATATCCCATCCTGGACTATGTGGACAGAGCCAAACATATGCCCTCTTCAATAGGAAGGATGGAGGTGGGTGGTATTATGGACAGAATTGTAGGCATAATTAATTAATTAATTTCAATTCTTAAAATTAATCCCACTTTTGGTGCTAGTAATACCCATATTTTGTGTCTTGTGACAATTGTATATTCCTGACTTAAACCAAACATTTTGAAATATAATATGTTGCTATTAAGAACTGCAGCATTAGCTCGTTTGAAAATATTCTTTCTCTCAATTGTCTATTTTTCTAGCACATAAGACAAGCCACCTATTGCATTATTCTCAAGCTATACAACACATTATTTCAAAAATAGTGTATGGTCAGCAAACGTCTAGCGTTCAAATATCTATAAAGCTTCCTCTTTTCACTATTAAATGATTGGAATCTAATATTTTGTAATTTTAATCTATATGAGATTTTAAACATCAGATTAAAAGGGTAGGATATAAATCATATTTTCATAAACAATAGACAAAGCAAGGCAGTACCTTGCAGTACATCAATGATCTTATCTGAAATATGAAGTTAAATAGGGTCAGGCCGTGTAATACTTGGCTGAGAGACCACCAGGAAATCTGAAAACTATAGGTTAAACTTCAAAGTTGAAGAATATCCTCAAATATTGCAATGGCAAACCATTTCATTATTGTTGTCAATACAACGGATGGATGTGCCCTTATAGTCACTGGGAGCATAATTTGAGATAAGGTGTTTATCTTATAGAAACTAGACAGAACAGGATTCAGCAATTTTTTGTCAGTCAGAAACAGGGACATTTGGGAATTATTATTTTTTTCTGCTAGCCTAGGGAGCTTTGGGAGAATGAAGTCTGGAACAGAAGTGGGAAATTCTGAAAGGCAATCCATTTCAAATTCATCCCTAATAATTCATCCCTGGCCATCCATCTGATGAACCCCTAATTCTTACAGTACTGTTTAATGTCTATGTCTATTGACCCATGTAGTGTAATTGTGGTATTATTATTTATCATTATCTTCTTCACTCCCCCCTTTTATTGGTATTATGATGATGATGATTCTGTTGTGTTGCATGTACACTGAATGCTTCTGTATTGGAGACAAATTCTTTGTGTGTCAAATCACTCTTGGCCAAAGTTCAGTTCAGTTCAGTTCAATTCAATACCCCTCTCTGAATCTTTGCCTAAGCTGCTGTTATTCTTTGATTCAACTTAATGCAAAACAGAAACTATGCAATATTACTGGGAAAACAGCTAAGAAAGAATATAAGGCAGATATTCAAAATTTTCTAATAATAATCTTTTCCGGGTGAGCTCCTGTCCTCATCCCAACTCCTGTCAACCTAGCAGTTTGAAAGCATACAAATGCAAGTAGACAAATAGATATCACTTTGTTGGGAAGGTAACAGCACTCCGTGATGTCAGGCTGGCCACATCACTGGAAATGTCTTCAGATAGCACTGGCTCAATGGCCTTGAAATAGAGATGAGGACCAATCCCTATGGTTGCCAATGACTAGCAGAGTAAAATCCACAGGGATACCTTTACAAAGACGAGGAGACTGAAAACACTGAGACGCCATTATTAAAATGACAAGATGAGATTACTCTGTTTTGTTGAGACCTTAATGCCCAATACAATTTAGCTTTTCCTACTTGAGCTGTTGCTAAAAACCAACGGTCCATCCCAAAAGAAGAGTGCTGGGAGGAGTAAATTTCATACATTAGAATCTAGGAATGCATCATGAAAACAGCATCTCTGCTCCTGATCCCTTCTCATTTTACTTCATTCCTTATATCATTAGGATTTTTTGTTATTCTTTCTGGATGAGTTTGTTTTTTATTGAAGGAGTCATTTTTTATTATGTGTCTGATTGCTAACTACTCAGCATCTTTAAAAGTGGGTGGCATACAAACAAATGATTAAGTTTATAGTTATGCTCAGAAACTAACATGTGGAAAGAATTGCTCTAGCTGGAGCAATTCCTTTAGTCTGATCTATGAAGAAGAAATCCAGTGTTTTCTTCCTTTTTTGCTATCCTAACTCTGCACAAAAGCTTATACAATAACTGGCTGTATATCACCAAATACTTAAAAAGGCCTTAAAGCAGTGGTGGGATTCAGTCAGTTCGCACCACTTCGGGATAACCGGTTGTTAACTTTCTGAGCAGTTTGGCAAACTGGTTGTTGGAAGAAATCATTAGGGCAAAGAACCGGTTGTTAAATTACTTGAATCCCACCACTGCCTTAAGGGTCATCAATCAAAACTCTGTGGAGACAATGTACAATTTGAAAGTATGTTTATTTTTCTCTTAAAGTCAATGATAATTGCATAGAGGAACTTTTGAGGAAAACTGGAAACTTTGATTGTTCTGACTGATACCATGACCTCTTTTATACAGACACTGCCTCTTAAAGGCAAGAAAATATAGCTTACAAGTCTAGTTATATTTTCCATTTTCTATTTTTTCAAGAATAGAAGTAGGGAAAAAATTAATGGAAGTAAATTGAAAATTGAAGCAGTAATGGCCAATGGTAGTTTATAAATTGCCATTTGGATAAAATGGGATATCTGGGTCTTTATATATACAGAGCCTTAAAATACAATTTGAAGTAAAAACATCTTACCCGTATGTGAACCAAAAATCTGCCCTGGTATGAACTCTGGACAGTTAATAAGCTGAGAAAAGTCCGTGTGTGGAAGACTACGTGGAGAGGGACCTGGAATTGGCCATTTTTCTGGTTCTATCCTTTTCCTCATCTTCTGTTCTACTATTTCTATTTCAGTACTGTCCTTTAAGGCCTGTATTATACAAATAAACATATTAATTAACCTGCATGTAAATAAAATGCAATTATGCTTAACACTAGGACCTTAACTTTGATACATAAAGATTATAAAATACAAGTTATTTCTGTTTTGATAAATATTTACGAAGCCAACAATGACCTTTGCATGGTGGTTTGTTTTGTTTTCACTTCTCAAGATGGCCTGATTTTCTAAATTTTGCAAAAATCTGTTAAACAAATTTCCATTTAGAAACAGCTAACTTTTCCCTGAACTATAAGCAATATTTGATGTATACTTTGGGAAATTCCTTTTTAAATGAAATATGTAATTGTAATCTTTGATATTATCTGTGTATATGAGTTATGACAGCTAGTCCATCTTTCTTCTTTCCAGGTTTTCTACACTAAAATAATACTTGCTAAAAACAGTTAAAATGTTTAGCTTTAGCTTAGCACAAAATATAAGTTATATGAGTAATATATGAGTTATGACAGCAATTGGGACTGAGATTGCCATCACTAAGTTAGATGATTGTAAAGCGTGTCACATGAATACATTGCTTAGCAATAGCAATTTAAGGCAGTCCTGGTTGCTGTCATTACCCAAGATGTGCAGGTTGTTAAATGGGAAGCCCAAACAACAACTTGGGTGCATGCATGTGAGCACGGGGAGGCCCAGAGGAGAAGTGTATGTATATGTGTATGTGAGTGCAGGAAAGAAGCAATTGGGTGCACACATATAAACACAAGGAAATAAATAGAAGAATGACTTAGGTATGGTGTGAGAGCACAGGGAAGGAGGGATGGCATAGTGCATGGGAAGATCAGAATAGGGACTTAATTGAGTGACTTGTGATCTTTCCTGCTGGCTTCCCCACTGACTTTGCTTCAGGGAAGTTGGCAGACAAGATCATCAATGGTGATCAAGTAACTGTGGAATTTTGCAATCATCATAAGTGGGACTTGGTTGCCAAATGCCTAAATTGCAATCATGTAATTGTAGGAGCACTGCAAAGGTTAGAACTTTGAGGACCAGTTGTTAAGCAGCCCTTGTTCAGCACCATTACAACTTTGAATGGATGCTGAATGAGTAGTCAGTAAAAGAGTTACCTGGACAATGAAAATAATGATAGTCTATAATAAGCAATCAATATATTTTAATAGTTTTCAATTTCTTTTTTTTATTTTACTTTATATATTGGACAAGCTAGGCTTGAATTTTCTTTACTTAGGCCAGATTTTATTTTTATTTTTTTAATTTATTTTTAAATTTATATGCCATCCATCTCACTCATATAATTTTTATAAAAATATAAAGTGTAAATTCATTGTTCATTACAAAATAATTGTTTTAATCATTAATTCAATGGATCTATTTTAAATGCAAATTGAAATTACAGATAGTAGCGTCCAAATAAAAAAAAAATGTTTTGTTAAAATGTTTTTTAAAGGTGAAAATGTAATATACATTTGTTATTACTTAGAAATAATGATTTACCTCTAATATTAAGTTTACATTTGTAGTGAGAGCTTGCACACGATGGAAGCTTGCAATCAAAGATATAGGCAAGAATCCTTGCTGGTCCATCTTCCTTCTCAAGAAGAAGTCTCTTTCCAGGTTTTCTACACTAAAATAATACTCGCTAAAAAACAATTAAAAATGTTTAGGTTAGCACAAATATAAGTATGGGGAGCCCTTGTCCTCTGAAAGCTGATTAATAGGACTTTCTTCCTTTGATATGGCCTATAGCAGTGATGGCTAACCTTTCCGCCATCGCGTGCCAAAAGCGGGAGGAGCACAGTGGGGGTCACATTCACGCGTGCCCACATCCATAATTCTATGCATCCTCACCCCCCATGCTCCCCCCGCTTTTGGCATGTGATGGCACGGTGGGCCTGGTAGGCCCATTTTTTGCTCTCCCCACCCCAAAAACGGCCTTCCCCACCCCCCCAGAGGCCCTCCGGAGGTCGGAAACAGTGTGTTTCTTGATTTCTGTTGGGCCCAGAAGGCCCGAAAATCAGTTGGCTGGCGCATGCATGCGTGCCGGAGCTGAGCTCGCGTGCCCACTCATATGGCTCCATGTGCCACCTGTGCCATAGTTTCGCCATCGCAGGCCTATAGGCTAATCAATAAAACTAACTAACTAACTAGGACTTCCTTCAGTATTAGTTTTTGATATAATTGAGCATTTAGATTTTTATTCTAATTTTATTTGTATATTATTGAATTATAACTATCCATGCGTAAAAATTTTTACAATTCAAATACAATATAGTAACTAACCATCAAAACCTCTTTAGAAAATTGTCTTATATAATGATAATTTCATAATTACAGTGTTGTAGACATGTGAATTTGTCACACTGTAATACATAAGGTAAAACATACTAAAAAAATTTTTGTAGCAAGAAGAGTGTCAGTGAAATTCAGTGAAAATGCTTAATGTGAGTAAAAGAATAAACATCCATTTCCAATCAATGCTGATACTGATACATTAAAAAGCTAAGGTTTTCAAAAGCAGTTTATTTAAAGTTTGGCTTCCTCACTCCTCTGTAGCACATACATTACGCAATCTACTTACATTTGGCGTTTAATGTATTCTTTAAGCAATGTTTCATCCACAGAATACATCTGCACTCCTGTCCCATCATCATAATAATACATCATATTAGTGCTAAGATCTGGCTGAAATGGCTGATCAGTCCTTTCACTATACTGTTCTCGGTAGCCACACGAATAGTCATGGTTCACTTCAAAATTAGCAGAAGAAAAAAGTAGATTAAATAAATGTACCCTTGAAAGCTTTCACTGATTGATTCGATACGAGAAAGGAATCACAGAATATTTATAAAGGAATCACAGAATGTATCACAGATTTCGCAACTAACAACAATAAAATATATTATTTCTTTTTCTGTTACTAAGCATTAACAATGACATAATGTCATTGTCAACATAATCAATACATACATACATATTCATCTATTCCTCTTATTCTCAGAGGGTAAGGATTAGTGGCTTAGATTCTTTTACTAGCTTCCTTAAATGTACATGACTCAATTCAGTTTCATGGCTTGGCTTATAGTAGAAAAAAGTTCATATGGCTATTTAACTGGG
Source organism: Pantherophis guttatus (assembly GCF_059756535.1). NCBI lineage: Eukaryota > Metazoa > Chordata > Lepidosauria > Squamata > Colubridae > Pantherophis > Pantherophis guttatus. The sequence goes on from NC_142070.1 coordinate 36,729,459, forward strand.
GGGGGGGATCAAGATTTCTGAACATAGAAAAAGTGGGACATTGAATACTTTTGTATATCAATAATCATTCCTATTTTTGTTTTATTATAATATTTAAGTCTGAATCTCTTTACAAAAGAGATCAGGATAGGGGGAATCTCTGGGGGATATCATTTTATACCCAACTCTTCATTCTTAGAGAAGTTTTTCATACTATTATTAGTCTAGTATCCAATATGTTTTAATTGATTTATTGTTGATGTGTTCTTGGCTTTTATATCTCTTTCCTAAAATGAAATGTTACAAAGTCTTCTTCAGATTCTATATCAGAGTCTGGGCAAAAGTACAATGTTACAATGTTAGACATTCTGAAGGAAAAAATAGATTCTTAAGATGAGATATTAGAGTCAACTCTCTGAAATCACACTTGCAAATTTTGAATTTCCTATGATGTCCTATTAAGCAACAGATTATAATTGCTTGTTACATGAGCCAGGCACTCTCTGTCTGTTCACAAATGAAAACCTAAGCCCATTTCAAATTGTTATTTATTATTAGTTTATAAAACTAATTCATATAACAGGCCATGAGTTGGCATTATGTTATAAGCAACCCATGTAACTATGGCTAGTTTTGCAATTTAGTATGTTCAATACCATTTTTTCTTAATAATTTTCTATTTCCATACTTCGAGGATTTCCTCTTCCACGTCCTCTTCCTCTTCCCCTGCCTCTCCCTCGTCCTCTGTAAAATCCTCTAACGCTGCCACCTTCACTTCTCACACTCGAAACTTCATCATGATCTTCTCGCTTTTCCCGATCCCTTCGCCAGCCTTTTGGAAACAGAAGAATAAAGTTCTGCAGTTACACAACTGAAGTTCCCATAGTCAGACATCAACGACATATGCAAGATAAACCACCAGAATTTTAAGTGACATACTAGTTCTTGCCTCATTGCGTCTGTTGTTGTGAGGCACAAGCTTGCTGGTTTCTGGCTGGGATCTTGAACTGTTCTGAGATCCTGGCCTTTCTTGGTTATCTGGCTTCATATCATCTAAATGAAGTGGTACCCATTTATGCTTATTACCTTCAAATATAAAATATAAAAGTATAATGTTAAGAATATAGATCTAATACAATCATTTCTAAAATATTAGTTGCAATTAAATTCTAATATATACACAGAGGAAAACAGGTAGCAATATTTTCAAAAATTCACATTTACTATACTTAAAACTATAGATAAAATTTAGTTCAGACTAACCTTTTTTCTTTTGATTGTTAATCGGACCCTCATCTTCACTAACATTTTCTCCATGAATATCTGGATTTATCTCTACATTTTCCTTTATTTTATTGGCATTTTTCTTTTCATTTTTTTCTTCTTTCTCTTTTTTTATTGGAGCTTTTTTATTCTGATTACTTACATTTTTACACTGTAACAAAATATTAACGGATGTAAGAATTAAATTTTAAGCATATTCATATAATTGAGGCCTTTTAAAATTAATCATATATTTTTTAAAAATCCTATTTTCTTCCATCTTTACTTCTGTCTCTTATTAATCAAATAACCTTAATTCCCTTATTCATCAAATGACCTTATTTCCCTTATTTACCAAAGGTAATTTGCACAAAGTCCCAATTATTATTTCTTCAAATCTGCTTCAGGTATAAACTTTCTATGAGCAGTGTATTAATTTTCTTTGCAGATAATAGTGGGAACAAGATCCATTTTTTTCTTTACATATCATGATGGGAACAAGATCCAAAGAGACACTTGTAGGGTCTTGCATTTTTTAAACTAATAACTTCTTACCCATTCATTTTGACTTCTAAAACAGGTGCTTGATCTCTCTTGCTAGTGACCAAGGTCAGCAATAGAGACTAGCTGCAAAATGATTACAGAAAGGTCTAATTTTTTGTAATTTCTAAATGTCCTTGTTAAGCACAGTCGAAGCTTTTTCAACTATCTTCAAGCATGCCAGCTCTTTTATTTTTATTTATTTATTTTGAAAAATTATATATACCCCATCTTATAACCAACTCTGGGCGGCTCCCAATCAAAAGTAAATATGACTTTTTATTTCAAATATGCTTTTAAAATAAATACCGTATTTTCCGGCGTATAAGACGATTTTTTAACACATGAAAATCTTCTCAAAAGTCGAGGGTCATCTTATACGCCGGGTGTCGTTCTCCTGTAACCAGGCAGACCAGCCCGAAAGGCTCTGACGAGCCTTAAATGGCTCTGACGATCCAAGCCCTGCGATCTGCTAATCAGGCAACTAAGTTGGGATCGCCAGAGCCATGGAGAAGGAAAAAACTTTTCTCCTTTCACATAGCTCTGACAATCCAAGCCCTGGCGATCTGCTAATCAGGCAACTCAGTTGGGATCGCCAGAGTCATGGAGAAGGAAAAAACTTTTCTCCTTTCACATGGCTCTGACAATCCAAGCCCTGGCAATCTGCTAATCAGGCAACTCAGTTGGGATCGCCAGAGTCATGGAGAAGGAAAAAACTTTTCTCCTTTCACATAGCTCTGACAATCCAAGCCCTGGCGATCTGCTAATCAGGCAACTCAGTTGGGATCGCCAGAGTCATGGAGAAGGAAAAAACTTTTCTCCTTTCACATGGCTCTGACGATCCAAGCCCTGACGATCTGCTAATCAGGCAACTCAGTTGGGATCGTCAGAGTCATGGAGAAGGAAAAAACTTTTCTCCTTTCACATAGCTCTGACAATCCAAGCCCTGACGATCTGCTAATCAGGCAACTCAGTTGGGATCGCCAGAGTCATGGAGAAGGAAAAAACTTTTCTCCTTTCACATGGCTCTGACGATCCAAGCCCTGACGATCTGCTAATCAGGCAACTCAGCTGGGATCGCCAGAGCCATGGAGAAGGAAAAAAGTTTTCCCCCTCCAGCTTGCTTACCTTAGCTGCTTGTCTTGCTTTACTTGCCTTGCTTCGCTTGCCTGAATCCATTCCATCAGCAAGCAACTCCCTGCCTGCAATCAAGCAGGCAGGGAGTTGTGGACTTCAACTCCCAGAATTCCTCAGCCAGCAAAGCAAAGCTGTCTGAGGAATTCTGGGAGTTGAAGTCTACAAGTCTTAAAGTTGCCAAGGTTGGAGACCCCTGTTCTGTTGGGTAAGTTTTTTTCCCCTTTGGGATCTTTAAAAAAAAATAGTTAATTGGGGTTTTTTTTAGTTGTTCTTTTTTAGACCTAGCCATTTAAAGTTTAGGAAGCTTTCATATAAAAATAAAAATAAAATAAAATAAAATAATATTTGTGCAGCTTTCTGAGATTTAGTATGTTTTTGTAGTGTTTCACTCTAACTACACAAACACACAAAATCTCACAAAGCTGTATGTGGAATTTTATGTGTGTAAAGTGTGAAAGTTGGGTTTTTGGGCTTTTTGTGGCTGTGTGAGGTTCCTGCTTGTTTCAAGGGCCATTTTGGGTCTAGCACAGCTGCTTTTACATTGTGGGTGAGCCTGTTGTGTTGTTGTGTTGTGTTGTGTTGTGTTGTGTGTGTGTAAAGTGTGAAAGTTGTTTTTTTGGGCTTTTTGTGGCTGTGTGAGGTTCCTGCTTGTTTCAGGGGCCATTTTGGGTCTAGCACAGCTGCTTTTACATTGTGGGTGAGCCAGTTGATGTTTTTTAATTTTTATTTGGTGTGCGTTGGAAGAGGGGTAGTCTTATACGGCGAGTATAGCCCAAACCCTATATTTTAACAGGAAAATTCGGGGGTCGTCTTATACGCCCAGTCTTATACGCCGGAAAATACGGTACATCATATGGCTAATGACAACAAACTTTACTATAGAGGGGGAAAAAGCTATCAGTGTGTAAGTATTACTGTTGCTATTTAAGATTTTAAAAAATAAATAGTACAGTTTTCCACAAAGTGAAAGAACCAAAGGTTCTGTGATTAACTAAAGAAATAAAACTATGAATATTCTAGACAGGAAAGACCACCAGTAGAATGTTATGAGCAGCAAAAAGTATATATTCACACTCTCTTCTAGAGAAGTGTAGAACAAACAACTCCTTCTATAATAACATAGAAAACTAAAGCTGTGGTGAATTTCCCCCCCAAAAATGAACTTACCTCAGAGCTTGCAATTTCACTTGGTGTTGGCCAATTTGTTGCATCATTGAAATAATCTGCCTGCAGCAATAAAAAAACAACTTAATGTTCATTCAATATTTATTCAAAAACAAGCAGGAAAATATTCATAATTGTCAATGTACTCATATATAGCAACTAGATTACAGATAATATTATTAATAACTGTCTTCACTATTACAACAGGATGACAAGATGTACAGAGCAAATACAGGTACTACTCACCCTAACAACCACAATTGGGACTGGCAACTCCATTGCTAAATGGTGAGTCACTAAATGAGACATTACAGTCCATGACGGATTTACAACCTCATTCTGCCACAATGGTTAAGCAAATCACCCATGGTCATTAATTGAGACATCAAATTACCAAAATTTGTGATTTTACTGCTGGCTTCTCATTGACTTTACTTCATGGAAGCCACCTATGAAGCATGCAAATGAGAATCACATGACTGCAGGGCTCTGTAATAGTCATAAACACGCACTGGTTGCTAAACCACTGGCCCCCCCCTGAGATTTTGACACTGTGACTGCAGAAATGCTGCAATAGTCCTAAGTATAATGGTAGCCTTACTGTATAAGGTTATATATCTTTAAAAACATGTATATCCGGAAAGTGGTGAAGACCTGGCTCTTCCGGCAGGCCTGGGGCCGTTGATCTCGCTATGGTGATCCTGCGAGACCCGGCGACGAATTGGAGCGTATGGGTTTTATTGTTTTCTTTTTAAACTTTTGTATGGGATATTGTTCGCATTGTTTTATTCTTTGTTGTTAGCCGCCCAGAGTCCCTCGGAAGTTGGGCGGCATAAAAATGCGACTAATAAATAAATATCTATGAAGGAAAAGAGACAATATGGAATTTAAGAACAGAATAGTAGCAATACTTAAAACCTGAAACAGCTTTTGAAAAAGGTATGAATTCACGTATTTTCTACATAGATTTTGGGGGTGGGCAGAATTGAATTAATTTTTTTGAATTTATCAGTACTGCCATAGTAATTTGGAAAACAATGCCATGGTAGATGTGACAGTCAAGTCCCTTAAAAACATATGCAATTGTGAATCACAAAAAATTATACTAAGTAATTACAGCTTTTTTATTACTTGACAAGAAAAAAGCCTATTAAATCAGAATCAAATACCCTGAAACCAAGTGTAGCCATTCTGAATGGTGTCATTTTGAGTTTTCTGACTGTTCTGAATGTAGCTGATGAGGCATTTGTTTTCTATTTTATTTGGTTATCTTTTTTTTCAAAATGTTTTCTATATTAAATAATGCAGCATTAGTGACCAGACACAACCTTGTTATTAATTTAGACTGGAAGGAATAAATGATAATGAAGCATTGTGATTGAACAGCATTTAAACACACCAGAGAAGAAAAAACAGTTTATCACCTGCTAGTCTGCCTAAAAAATTACTGGGTTTATTCTTCTTGTTTTTCATTTGTTGCAACAAATATGTGTTGGAGGAAAAAAAAGATTTGAAACATTGAATACACACAGCTTCAGATGAAGGCAGTTTACCTAGGTAAACTATCAGGAATAAGAACATTTCTTTCTTATTTAAAATAGCCCAGAGGTGATTTATGTATATGTCTTGGACAGTTGTAATTTAATCATAATCATAAAATGGGAAGCTATGATTACATTTTGAAGTAGTAAATAAAATAAATTATGAGTACATTTTTCAAAGCAGAGAGGAAAGAGCTTTAAAGGATTAGGATGTCCTCCTCTTTCAGCAGTAGAGATACTAATAGGTTCAGAACTCTGGAAGCCTTCAGTCAGAAAAAGTCAAACCCACTAACTCCATCAGCACCAAAGTTTACTGTCACCAGGAAAGTGTAGTTATAAAGAATACTTTCTCACGAGGAATTGACATGGAATATGGAAAGGAAGCACATCTTTTAGGAAAGAAAAGAAATGAGAACATTTTAAAATTCTAACACAGAAATCAGAATTCACAAGAATAATCTGAATATGAATGTGAAGACGGAGAGCCATACCTGCATTAAAAAAACAGATAAAGTCAAAAATGCTACTGTTTGCTGCAAAAAATATTTCTAAAATTGCTGAGATTTGTTTTAATCATTTATTGATTGGTATTTTTAGAAAAGTATTACATCCAGGAGTTAGTTTGATTAGGAGTCTGTTTAAACAAAATAGAGACTTGTTGGAATAATCTTTGCATAGTTAGATATATTCAGAAAATATGGTACAGGCAGTTAAATTGAAGAAGTCATTCATTACATTAAGTGCTTCTTTAAAAGTTTGAGAATGTTTGTTCAAATTATTTTCTTGAAATTGGCTCAAACTACATTTGTATAATTGTTGCCTTGGTAGTGACTCTTTCTCCTGCCCTTTAAGAAAATTATCTGTGTTGCTATAGTCTTTCTTTTGAACCCCTGAGGTACAAGGGCATTAGTAGAGAACAAGCATACAACAAATCTCAACAAACCAGCCCAAAGGAATTTATACTTTGATTTTAAGTGAACTTTAAAGATTCTGCAGAATACAATAGGCTTTGTATTTAATTTATATTCTAATGCTTAGCTATAATAAAAATACTCACTAATACTAGCCATTTTCCTAAGCGTTAAACTTGTGTTATACCCTTAAGCCATTTTACATTATTTTGTAATTAAAAACAGTCAACCAAGTATTTAGGATAGTTATATACATTTTATAATCAAAGTCAGAATATAAATATACACACAACTGAATTTTTAATAATAGAATATTGAACTTAAATTGTATCGATACATGCCTTACTGGGTTTCTTTATCTTCAACTTTCCTGCTTTTATGACTTTAGTAGAACACTGCAGTTCTAAAATAAAGGAAAAATAGTTAAAGCTTGATTTAAACTGATTCAGTTGAATAGTACTATATATTTAGCAGGTACATGTATAGCATCAACTTATCTGTACATAATTTATTTGTGAAATAGTTTACCAATGTATTTCAAGATTAATGGTTTCTTAGAAAATCTGAAATACAATACTTATAAATACTTAACAATAGTTTTATAAATTATTTACCCATATCAGCATGCATTTTATTAAACTTTAAACATAAAGCTGCAAGCTTATATATCTGTTTCCCCATCATGTCCCTATATTAAGTGAACATTTCAACATCCAACATACTTAGCAGGCATCAAATTGAGGAAGACTGTTCTACATACTTAACTAAAAATACATGCACCAACCATGATTTGTGTCTACATAAAGACACATAGGTCTGCATTGCAAAAAAGGTTAATTATCATCTCAGTCTTTGAATTGAATTATGAAAGTATTTCAAAAGGGAACAAACAAATATATTACAAAGTATAACTATCCAGCAATCTTATTTAATGAAAGCACTAAAATGAGGCTGTTGGGAACAATAGGTAAAACTAATGGATAATCTCCAGAGAAATGCATAGATAGAATGTAATTATCATTTATTTCTTTGTCTCATTTATTGTTTAGCAATCACATTGCATTCAAAAGAGAAAGAGAGAGAGAGGTAGACACACAGAAAAGATCACTGCTCACTACGGTCTCATTCAAATAAAGTTATTTAACAACTATGCCAGCAATATTCTCACTCTGGCATGTGTTACTGTCAGGCATACATAATTTAGTCATAAATAAGGACATTGGTCTTTATTACTGACATATTTGTGAATGATCACTAACTGAAGTAGTTGCTAAATGAGGAGTGCTTCTCAAAGTCATGTTCTAAAGATGAAAGTTTCTGCACATCATGATATAAAGAAAATGGGGGGGGACCCTAAAAAATCATAGAAGAGCTTGTTCCTCCCACTGCCATTCAGTGCCACTACAACTACCAGTATCAGGGCTCTCACTAACAGTTTCAGATGTCTTGGAAGCATTTGAAAGAGGAGGAACTGAGAAAATAAAAAAAAAAATTCTAATTTTTATTTTTTTTAAAATCTGTTTCATATGTTAATAAATAATATTGAAAATACAATTGCAAGTATAGTTATAAATGTATTTTTTCAAATGATACTAGGAAACATTCATTTTTTTTTGTTATTGATCAAAAAACTTTTGAAACAAAATAAAAATTTCCCTATCTAAATTTCCTATCTAAATTACTTTCACTAGTAAGTAAGTAAATGAGTAAGTAATTAAGTAAGTACTCACTTACCTGAGTAAGTTAATGGTGAGAAGAGAAAAGGAATCAAAGCCAGCAAAGATAAAAACCTCAAAAAGAATCTTTACAAAGAGTTTGAGACAGCTGTTAGAAGAGACATGCCAACCTTCAATCTGACACTGATTGACAGATAATAAATAACTCAAAGGAGATCTACCGAAATTGGAAATAATGTATAGTAGAGATGCCAACATTCAGAATATCTTAAAAGATATTCCTTAATTACAAGAACCCCTAATACTAGAAGATAAAATTAGATCAGCATTCTGGTCATTAAGGAACAGGAAGCTACAGGAACTGACAGAATATCCAATGAATTATGGCAAGCAATAAAAGAAGAATCCGTAAAGTTCTAAATAAGCTATACAGTATTAGCAAGTCTGTAGAATGACACATAAGCTATACAGTATTAGCAAGTCTGTAGAAAGTCTGTAGAATGGTCAACAAATTGGAAGAGGTCAATTGACATTCCAATCCCCCACACCCATAGATAGAAACTTAACATAGTGTGCAAACTATCTTACTGTATCCTTAATATCACATGCTAGTAAAATACATAGAAAGTGATATTAAAGATCATCCACAATGTCGATTAGAAACTTAACATGGAAAAAAGATACCAGATGTTCAAACTTTAGAAAAGGCAGAAGAATATAAGACATTATTGCAGATGAGAATATGGAAAGAATATCATGAAACAGAGGGGCTCCAGGTTGTCAAAGGAGTGCAACAAGACTGTATACTCCAGTGGTGAAATGTAAACTTTGTTACTACCGGTTCTGTGGGTGTGGCTTGGTGGTGGTGGGGTAATGTGACTGGGTGGGCGTGGCCAACTTTTTTTTTTTTTTTTTACTTTTAAAAGCATTTTTTCTATAACCTTTTCAGCTGAAGAGGTTGCAGAAAAAAAATGCTTTTAAAAGTAAAAAAAAAAGCCTCTGATGATCGCGCTGCTCAGCTGGGCATGGGGGGGGTGCGTAGGGATTTTTGCTACTGGTTCTCTGAACCACCCGCTGCCATTGCTACCGGATCAGGCGGTCCGGTCCGAACTGGGAGCAATTCACCTGTGGTATACACCTTTGTTTATTCAACCTATGCACCAAATGGCTATTAAGGGAAGCTGGATTGGAAGAAAATAAGTGTGATTTTAAAATCGAAGGGAGAAACTTCAGTGACATGAATTACGCTGATGATACTACTGTGATAGCTGAAAATGCAAAAGATATTCAAGCTCTAAGTAACAAAAGACAGTGAAAAAATGGACTAAAATAAAATATAAAGAAAACCATATTAATGATATCAGGCAGAAGCAATAGTCTTAAAATAACAATGAAGGTAACAAAATAGTGGATAACATATGTCTTTTATTTAGAGTGATTTTACTTATCACTTATACCGTGTTTCCTCGAAAATAAGACCAGGTCTTTTTTTTTTTTTTTTAACCAAAAGACCCATTAGGTCTTATTTCTGGGGATGTCTTATTTTGCAGGCACCTGCCCACTTCCTCCCACTATTTACTTGCCCACAGCTTTAATGCCACAGGGCTTCCCAGGCAGACACACTTTTCATCTGGATGGAGAAATGACGGAGACTCGAAGCTTTGTCTACTTGCAAATGGGATGCTTTGAAACAGAGCTATCAGCATTGGGATCGCCCACATTTCTTCCCTCCCCCCCCCCCCGTGCCTCTGCCTTTTCCTGGCTCTACCGTGCACTTTTCACCCAGAGGGAGATGAAGCTTTGTTGGCTTACAAATGGGACGTTTTGAAACCAAGCTAATCTCTCCATTTCAAAGTATCCCATTTGCAAGCAGACGAAGCTTACAGTCTCCATCATTTCTCCGTCCTGGTCAAAAGTGTTTGGGTGCCTATGAGGTGCTTGAGAATGGAGTGATTTGCTCCATCCAAAGCAAATGATAATTTGAGTAGCACAGACATAACAAACATAACAGGGGAAGATACAGACTTGTAAGGATGTAGTAAAAGATCTTACAGTAATTTCAATGCCATCAAGACATGGGTCACATTAAATACATGCTAGTACACTAAAAGAAGAGGTGATTGAAGAGCTGTTAGGATCTTTGATATTTTCTCTGAGGACTCCTAGAATAGTAGAGATACCGATACCAGAAAACTGAAGAACGATAAATATAGTCCATCTCTGAAAGAAGGGGAAAAAGAGGATCCCAATAATTATAGTGAGCCTAATGTCAATTCCTGGAAATATGTCAGAATAGGTAATAGAGCAAGCCATTATAAGCATCTCAAAGACAATATTGCTACCAAAAACATGGCACTGTCAAAAATAGATAATGTGAGACAAAATTCTTCTGACGGGCTAAGTGTTCCATAAATAAGAGGAATGCTGTGGATATACATTACATTGATTTCATAAAGTTTTGGACCCTCTCACCTAACCTATTAGGTAATTTGAGCAACACTTCAGAAAGATAGATTCACAACTGGCTGACTAATTGCACATAAAGTCAGCATCAACTTGGATAGCAGCCACCAGTGGGAGCCCACAGGAGTCTTGTTAGATTCTTAGTCTTATTTTATTAATGACCTGGATAACAGGATTGGTGACCTGTTCATCAAACTTGTGGATATTACATTGAGACATTTGGGCAATAGCCAGGATGATAGAATGAGATTATAATTTAACTTGACAGATTGGAAGACTAGGTTGAGAAGAATACAATGTTTTTCAATAGGGAAAAATGTAAAGTATTACATTTGGGGAGAGAAAACATAGAACCACAAAAAAATAAAGGATTCATGGCTTGGAAGTAAAAAACCATATCAGCAAAAAAAAATTGGGTGCAGTCATTCACAGGAAGCTGAACATGAATTAGCAGAGTGAAACAAACACTAGGAAATATAATGCAATTCTGGACGGTAATAATACTGTATTAAAGATACATGAAATCTTATTTCCCTTTACTCTGCATCAGCAAGACCACACTTGGGGTACTGAATACCTCATTTCCAGAATGATATTGTCAGGTCAGAATAGACTCAGAAGAAGGTGATGAAGATGATACAGATTTGAGAATATACTCTATAAAGAGACAGAAGGAAGTTGGGATATTCAATGTAAAGGAAAAAACGAAAGGAAGACATGTCAGTAGTAAGGGAAATAAAAAAGTGTCGTAGGGAAAATGATCAGAAGCTACTTTACATGGGCATACTTTATATAAACTGGACCTACTTAGATTTTATTTAAACGTCAAGAAAAATTTCCTAACTCTTAGATCTTCACAACAGTAGAGACTGTGAGCTTTCTGTCTCTGGAAAACCACCTCTGGAGCATGGTTTAATTGATTTTTTTCTGTGCAGTGCAGAAGTTGAACTAAATTCCTAATGGTTCTTCCAGAATTCTAGGTTTCCATAAAAATGTGTAGCTTCATAATACAAGGAAGGAATTAGAAACATTCTACTGTTAATACCAAATAAATCAAGAAACATATACCACCCCAAAATGAAATACAGGTAGTCCTCAATTTATTCCACAATTTTTTTAATTTATTTTTATTTTTATTTAAAAAGTTTTAACAGTCATTACAACAATTTTCCCCCACCATATTTTTTATCTAAAATGCCTTAATTTTTTTACATGTCCACCATATATGATAATACGTGGCATCATCACATTCACATCTCCAACACTTAGGTTGCACACTTGGATACATACAGGCTAGCTTTTTAGGATCCAGATGCCATCTATAAAACATTTTATAAAAATTCTCTCTTAAGTTTTGGGCTTGCGTGAACTTCACATTTCTAACCCATATTTTTTCCCATGTTCCATCATTATTGGTTCTTCAATATTTTGTGCCCACTTTATCATACAGTCCTTAACTAACTCCGTTTCTGAATCTATTTCTAGCAACGAATTATACAACCTTTTTATATGCATTTGACTTTGATCTCTAATCTGTTTTACCAAGTTCTCCTCATTTTGCAGAAAACCAATTTTCTGATCTTCTCTCCATCTAGCTTGCAACTGTACATGTTGAAACCATGTTCAAATTGTCCTTTCTTCTCTTAGTTGATTCAAAGATTTTAATTGTAGTATACCTCTTTCCTTGTTAAGAAGCTCTTTACATGTAATCACATCCTGCCTTTGCTCTACACTTATATTCTCTATCGCGTGTCTGAGTATTGCCCCTAATGGTAACTTCTCGTTTAGTTTATACTTGTACTTTTTCCAGACACGCAATAGAGCATTCCTTAATATATGACTTTAAAAGTCTTGTCCACTTTCTTATCATATAATAAATAAGCATGCCACCCGTAAACCAAATCATATCCCTCAATATTCAAAATTCTTTCTTCTGTTAAATTCATCCAATCACTCATTGCTGATAGAACAGCTGCCTCATAATAAAGTCTTAAATTAGGCATTTTGAGACCTCCTTTTTCACGTGTATCCTGCATTATTTTTTGTTTTATTCTCGGTCTCTTCCCTGCCCAAACAAATTATTAATACCCTTCTGCCATATCTTCAAATTCTCATCTTTTTTAAGTATTGGTATCATCTGAAAAAGAAACAAAAACTTACACAAAACATTCATTTTTACTGCTGCTATTCTTCCTAGCAAGGATAATTGTAATTTTTTCCAGCTTTCCATCTCTCTCTGTATTTTTTGCCACAATGGATCATAATTATACTTAAATAATTTCGCATTTGATGTCATAATATAAACTCCTAAATACTTAACTTTTTTTACAATTTCAAATCCTGTTAGTCTTTCTAATTCTTCTTTTTGATTTGTAGTCATATTTTTAGTTATTATCTTCGTTTTCCCTGTATTTATTTTAAATCCAGATACTTGTCCATATTGATTAATTATATCCATTAGACCTACAACAGACTGTAATGGTTGGGTTAAGGTAACAACCAAGTCATCTGTGAATGCTCGTAATCTATAGTCATACTGCCTAATCTTAATTCCACTTATTTTGTGCGACCCACGTATCTTACTTAATAAAAATTCCGAAGTCAAAATAAACAATAATGGAGACAAAGGGCATCCTTTGTCTTGTTCCTTTTTCTATATTAAAAGTATCTGTTAAACTACCATTAATTATTATTTGCGCTGTTTGTTTCTGATATATTGCCTTAATAGATTTTTTTTATTGAAAAGTTTTACAGAAAGTTCCCCCCCCAATATTCCCCCCACCCTTTCCCTCCCCTCATCCCACCCTCCCCCCCAGACTTCCCAGAGCAAAATACAAGGTATTTCAGTTAACAATCATAAGCTAAATTAACCTACCTATCCTCAGACTACTAATTCCCCCCCTGAAACCTTAACTCCACTATAGATAACATAATACTTAATACTTAACGTTCATTCATAAGCTATTTGATATTTTCTTGTCTGATACTTATTTTGAATATAATCAATCCATCTTCTCCATTCCAATACGTATCTTTCTTGTGTATAGTCCTTCAAATACGCTGAGATTTTCGCCATTTCTGCTAAGTTCGTTACTTTCAGTATCCACTCTTCAATAGTAGGCAAAGAGTCCTTCTTCCAGTATTGCGCTACCAACAGCCTAGCTGCTGATATTAAGTTCAAAATCAATTTAGTCTCTAATACTGTACAATCCGTCGTTATACCCAGTAGAAACAATTGAGAAGTAAATTTCAACCTTCTTTTCAAAATGTTCTGCATCACCCACCAAATTTTTATCCAAAATGCCTTGATTTTGTTACAGGTCCACCATATATGATATTGCCTTAATAGATTTTGTGAACAGAAGCAGTGGGAGGAGCAAGACCAAAAAGTAAAATGCATGGAGATTTCCAGCAGATGCTCCAAGTGCTTCAGAGGGCCAAGAATGGCAACTAGATTTTTGACCTGGAATGTTAATGGCCTAAATTCACCACAAAAGAGGAGAAAAATATTTCATTATTTGAAACAGTTTAAAAGTGATGTAATTTGTTTACAAGAGACTCATATCAGAAGTAAAGATCAAAAATACTTAATAAATGCAAGGTTAGGTATACATTTTGTTGCATCTGCTCCTGAAAAGAAGAATGGTATAGTTATATACCTAAAAAAAGACTTAATTGCTAAATTAATTGAAGCAGATGATCAAGGAAGATTTATAGCAATTGAACTTTTAATAAAAGGAGAAAAAATACTTTTAATTGGAGTCTACGCACCGAACCAACAACAGGAAAAATTTTATAAGCTTTTACATTCCAAGTTATTACAATGGGACTATAAATCATGTATTTTATTGGGTGATTGGAATGGAGTTTTGGACACTAAAAAGATAAGAAGGGGCTCTTGCAGAACATTTCAACGCGTGCCAGATTGCCAAAATTGTTTTTTGAAATGATGAAGGATATGGAACTGAGAGATATCTGGCGAGAGAGCAACCCCGAAGAAAAAGACTTTACCTTTTTTTCTGATAGACATCAATCTTTCTCAAGGATTAATTTTATACTAATTACAAATGATTTCTTTTCCAGAGTGAAGAAGATGAAGATTTGTCCAAGAGTTTTAACGGATCATAGTCCAGTCTGGATGGAATCAGAGTATGGAAGGGGACCTAAGAGGTCTTGGAGGTTAAATGAAAATCTGTTTAGATATGAGGAAAATGTAAAAGAATGTAAAAAATTTATGAAAGAATTTTTTATTATAAATATGCATAACGGTACATCTATGGAAATGGTTTGGGATGCAAGCAAAGCATATATGAGAGGCATTTTGATATATTTGAATAATAAATATAGATGCAAACAGGAAAAAAAAGGAAGGATTTAGAAGAGGAAATTAGAAAAAAAGAACAAGCTTTGATATTGAATCTAGCAGATAAGAAAATAAAAAAGGCAATTAATTTATTGCGAGGGCAATTTAATATGTTAATGGCTGATCAGGTCGCAACTAATTTGCAATATGCTAAACATAATACTTTTTGTAATGCTAATAAACCAGGGAGGTGGTTAGCATATTTGTTAAGGAAAAAACAAAAGTCACGGACCATAGAGAAAATAGAATATAAAGGTAAAGAGGTTTATCAGCAAAATGATTAAAAAAGCATTTTTAGAATTTTATACGAGGTTATATGCTGGTGATAAAATTCAAGGTACAGATATAGATAGATATCTACAGAAAGAGAATATTCCTACAATTACAAAAGAGCAAAGGGAGGGTTTAAATCAACCAATAACCACTGAGGAGATTATGTCTGCAATTAAGCAGTTGAAAGTGGGTAAAGCTCCTGGGACGGATGGATTGACAGCTGCTTATTATAAACATTTGCAGTTAGAAATGGTGGGTCCACTTAAAGAATTATTTACTAATATACAATCTGGAGGAGATGTACCCCCATCTTGGAGGACAGCTTATATTTCTTTGATTCCAAAGGAGGAGCAAGACCACACCCAGCCAAAAAATTATAGGCCCATATCACTTTTGAATACAGATTACAAGATTTTTGCTAAAATATTAGCAAATAGGTTAATGACAGTCATGCAACAAATGATTCATAATGATCAAATTGGTTTTATAAATGGTAGACAAATGAAGAGTAATGTAAGGCAAGTTGTTAACCTATTGAAGTATTTGGGGAAGAACAACCAAATCCCTGCGGTGCTGATATTTCCTGATGCAGAGAAAGCATTTGATCGATTGAATTGGCAATTTTTATTGAAAATAATAGAAAAGATGCAGTTTGGGGAATTTATTCCACAATTGAGCCCAAAATTTCTGTTGTTAAGTGAGACATTCGTTAAGTGAGTTTTACCCCATTTTACAACATGTCTTGCCACTTAAGTGAATCACTGCAATTGATAAGTTAGTAACCCTTCATGACTTGACCAGGTTATCTGAGGTACTGTCTCTTGCTGGTCACATTTACCCAACCCATCAGAGTGGGGAGGCAGGGTATGTTGCGGGTCCCATCTCCTAGGGAGATACACCTGGTGGGATCCAGAAGAATGGCCTTCTCTGTGGTGGTACCCTCTCTCTGGAACATCATTCCCCCAGAGATTAGAACGTTGCTTTAAATGAGGTTTTATATTCTGTAAGCCGCCTTGAGTAGCCATGTGCGAATAGGCAGCAATATAAATTTAATAAATAAATAAATAAATAAACCCAGTTGTTAAGTGAATCTGGCTTCCCCATTTACTTTGCTTGTCAGAAGGTCGCAAAAGGGGATCACATGGCCTTGGAACACAGTAACGGTCATAAATATGAACCAGTTGCCAAGCATCTGAATTTTGATCACATGGGGATCACAGGGATGCTATAAAGGTTGTGTGAAAAATGTTCATAAGTCACTTTTTTCAGTGCTGTTGTAACTCTGAACAGTCACTAAGTGAACTCTTCTAAGTCAAGGACTACCTGTATAGAATCTATTGGGCTGAGACAATGGCTACCTCAAAATCACTCAACAAGCTTCCATGACTCAGGGTGACTAGAACCTAGTCTTCCCTATTACTCCAAAACCTTACCCATACTTTATTATAACTACTGGATTCAGTCATCATCTAAAATCTAGTTATTTGTAGTTTAAAATATTTTTAAGAACATCAATATTCTTCTTAAAAAAGTGTTTTGCATGCTGATCCACTCTGTTGCCATGAATATATTCAGTAAATATGATTAAAGTTTGAAATAAAGTTCAGACAGGGTATTTTCAATGGAAAGCATTCCATTTCCCTATCTGTCCCCTATTGAAATGGGATGAAATTAGTGTGACTGTAATAATGAACGTTAACATACATCGCCCCCTGCCAGCAAGCTCAGATATCATTTAAGATTTATAACATATTAAATGTCAGAATAAATATCCGATGTTGTTAAACCGCGTTTTAGAGCAATACTTTCTTTTTTAAAAAAAAAAAGAAAGAA
The DNA here is from genome assembly GCF_059756535.1 of Pantherophis guttatus. Lineage (NCBI taxonomy): Eukaryota > Metazoa > Chordata > Lepidosauria > Squamata > Colubridae > Pantherophis > Pantherophis guttatus. Next base: position 36,746,602 of record NC_142070.1, read on the forward strand.
AGAAAGAGTCGCAGGTTGTTCCACATTAAAAATGTGCGGTGTTCGGTTCTCTGGAAATATTTTAAAAAAAAACACTCAAACCAGACGACGACGTACTTCATTCCCAACTCCACGATCGCTCTCCAAAGACCTCCAAACACCAACTATCAATTCTAGCGGTTTTTGTTTCCAGTTAGCAGCTTTCCAATCTTCTCCGGTCTCGCCTAACTCCCCAAACCCGCCACATCCCTCCCTTCACGCTCAACTTTCCTAACCCGACCGCGTGCCTAAACTTCGAACGGCGACACTTCTTAATTTAAAGGTCGGCTTGATAAACACCCCGACGGCCTTTTTTCCACAGCTCGTGTTACTCGGGGTCAATACGAAAGAGGGGGGAAGGGAGGGGGGAGCTTTCAAGAAACTCGAGCGCGAAACGCCGTCATTCCCACACACGCCACACACACACACACACACACACGTAGCGCTGCTACTCAATTTGACAACTTCTCCCACCTAACGCCGCCCTTCCCCACCCCCCCACTCCCCGCCACCTGCAGCGGCCTTTCTCACCCGGATCCTGCGAAGTTAACTCGCCGCCCGACGAAGCGTTGGGAGGAGATAAACTACTACCGGAGTTGGGGGGAGGCTTTCGACGCGTCCAGGGATTCTCTTTAGGCGGGGGTGCCTCGACCACATGACACGGCTGCGGCCTCCCCCGTTGCCACTTGTCGTTGTCCTCGTCGTCCTCTTGCTGTCGTTGCGACTGCAAACCCTCGGCGGAGCCACTTTCCCGGGAAGCTTCAGTTACTTGGCCGGAAGGAAGCAGGAACGGTTCCCGATGGTTCTCTTCCAGTAACCAGGCCCCACCATTCCTCTTCTCCGCACCCCGAGATGGTGGCTGCGGGGCAGCCGCTGACATGCCGAGAAGGAGCCGCCGCACCGCCCGGCACGCTCCTCTCCCTCCGTTCCCGGCTGGGCAGCAGTAGGGAGAGAAGCGGGGCGCCGAAAGATCGGAGCGAAACTGAGAGAAGCTCCGTGCTGCGAGCCTGGGCCGCCCCACGGGGGCTGAGGCTGGAGGGGAAGCGCCCCCCCGCCCGAACAGCGGCCTCCGGGGGCGGCGTTGTTCATACACCTCAAGGGGTGGTTCAACCGCCACCGCCCTACGGCGGGGAGGAAGGGAGAGAGAGAGAGACGGTGCGTGGCGCGCGGGAAAAAAAAAAAAAAAAACTAGGGGTCCCGACGAGGCGGGGGTGGGGGGGTTTAAGAGAGTCAGTTTTCGAGGGCCTGGTGAACACCGTCACAGCTGTCGCGTGCGTGCTATCTCGCGCCGGGGGAGGGGCGGGGTGGGTGGGAAAGGGGCGGGGATAAACGCACAAGGAGGGAATAAAAGGAAGAAGAAGGGAAGGCGAAGAACTAGTAAGCGAGGCGATCGCGATGAAGAGGGTGGAGTCTTCAAACTCTTCGATCCGTTGTGACATCACAACGGCCAGCAGCGCAGAGTGGAGCGGATTCTTATTTTTCTTCTTTTTGGGTTTTGTTTTCTCTTCCCCCGCCACACACACCCCACCCCCGCTTAGGTGGTGGAGAATTTTAATCGAAAGGGATGAAACCTATTCTTCGGCCGAGGACTTCTGAATGGGAGACCAGGAGGAAACTAATTTGTCCTGCCAAACTGCCTGGGGGGGGGGAGGGGGGGATCAATCTAGGACTTAACGTTTTTAATGCCTCTCTAGTGTGAGAAGAACTATCGACAAATAGTCACTACGATTTGTGAACCACTCCGGTATCCGTTCGTGCGATTTTTGCCAGGCTTAACTGCTTTCGAATTAGAAAAGTACAGGGTGCTTTGTCAAGTAATTTTTAATTGGAATAAAGAGGAGATGAGAAAATGAAATATTGGATTTCTGGGAATTGCACTGTTTTCAAGGCACTTACACATACTTTTTTAAAAGGATCTGCGCTAGAATGTCTGATTGGCTGGATCATTGAATGCTACATTTTCTTTTTCCCACTTTTCAAACACAAGACAGTTGTTCTCTCTTCCCATCTCTTCAGGATCACGGTGGTCCCGTCAGAAGATAATCTTTCAGTACCTTAGGGGCGGGCGCAATTCATCAGGTCTTGGTGATTTAAAGTCAAAGTTAAAAAAAAAAAATCCTGGCCATGTTTTATCACTTTCAAGATCAGTCCTACTCTTTCGTTATGCTCCTTGCTTTTTTTGAGGAACAGGAATTGTTTTTGAGAAGACTGGAGTTGAGTAGTTCCACCTTTTTGGTTTCTGATTTTTTTTTTTCTGTAGTGTTATATATCTAAAGCAGTCCTTTTGTTGTTATTAGGATATCTTACTAATATTAAGCTTAGTTTGAACTTTTGTTTCCTTGATACGAGTTCTATAGTTCTAGCTATTTGTCTGTACTATTGCTTTCTAATCTAATCCTTTTTCCATTTATTGTATGCTGATCAAATTATGATGAACTGAAGTGGGAAATAAAAATGCAGCTTCAGCTTCCTTGTCACCTCTTTCTCCATAGGATTTTAACCAGTTTTGCAAATTTACTTCAACACAATTTAGATGTATTCCTATATGATTAGAAACTTTAAAACATTTTAATAAATACCATAATCCAGGGGTGAAATCCAGCAGGTTCTGACAGGTTCTAGAAAACCGGTAGCGGAAATTTTGAGCAATTCGGACAACCAGTAGCAGAAATTTTGAGTAGTTTGGAGAACTGGCAAATACTACCTCTGGCTGGACCCAGAGTGGTGTGGGAATGGAGATTTTGCAGTATCCTTCCCCTGCCACACCCACCAAGCCATGCCCACAGAACCAGTAATAAAAAAAATTGGATTTCACCACTGCCGTAATCCATTTTATGGACTCTACAAAATAAGTCAGATGTTACTTATAATTGTTTGAAAATATACCCATCCTGTATTTATACTAAGGATATAGTATAGTCCACAAACAGGACTATAATCCTGTAAAATCAAACATTTTAATATAAAATAATACCATCTCAGTATTTACTGAAACCAATAAATTCATAAAATTACTTTGATAATCTAATCCAGATACTGTAATTATACCAAATGGTTAGATAAATATATGAAGACATTTTTATAGTATACCAAACATTTTGTAAGATGTTCATTGGAAAATATAAAATACAATTCAAACAAAATGTATATTGTATCTGTGTATTAACATTCTTAAATCTATATACTACTGAAAAATATGACTCTTGTCATGACTTTTAACTGGACTGAATGGTGCATCATAGGTAAGAATTTTTAAACCAATATTTCAAATGGGCTAATTTATAAAATGTGTCTGAAATTTGGGACTAATTACTTTTGAGAGAATGAAGGTTGGTTGCTGCTTCAGTACTACTGGCTATTTCTGGGATCATGTCATCTTCATTTTCAATCTTCTGTGACAGTTTCCCAGATAATCTCACAACCCACTGCTACCTCATCCACCCAGCTGCATACTGTTACCTGTCTGCTAGAAAGGGGAAGAGAGGGATGAAGGAAAGGGAAGAAGGAACCCCTGACATCCCTTCCAGCTCATGCTATCTCCCTGTGCATTCCTTGACCTCTGCTGCCCCCTCATGTGCCTTCCCGGACCAACACAGCATCTCTTGGGTCCACCCACATACCCTTCCTGATCCACACTGCCCACCCATATGTCCCTAACTTCCAAGGCACCTCTTGCACATTCCCAAGCACTCCCAGGTACTGTTCCATGCCAACCCCACCCAATGCCATCCCCAACTTGATACTTCTCACATATTCATGACCCTCCCTGTGCATTCTTCTTGACCCATGCAGTTGTCAGTTTTGGAAGACAGTCCCCACGTCTTACTTGACCCACATGGTAACTTTTTAAACACCCCTGGGACGGCTACACAACTTCTTCAGCCCGGCTATTGTCCCAATTTGCGCAGCATCTATACTGCACTCCAGGGCTCCCTTCGCTCAGTGCTCGGATTCAATTTTTTTAACAACCGGTTCTGTGGGCGTGGCTTAGTTGGGGTGTGTGGCTTGGTGGTCATGTGACCGGGTGGGCATGGCTAGCTGGTCATGTGACTGTGTGGATGTGGCTATGTGCATAGAGACTACTCAGAGGGCTGAAAAAAGTCATTTCTGACTGGTCCTCGCACTTATGACCATCCTCACATTTATGCCCGTTGCGGCATTCTTAACAACCGTGTCAGTCATTTCACCACTACTTCTCTTCACCATGGTGACAAGATAGGGCGCAAAATGTAAAATGTGAGGACAGTTGTAAGTGCGAGGACTGGTCAAAAGTGCGAGGACCGGTCAAAAATAACTTTTTCAGCCTTCTGACTAGTCCATATGCACATAGGAACTATTCAGAGGGCTGAAAAAAGTCATTTCTGACTGGTCCTCACATTTTTGACCGGTCCTCACCCTTATGACTGGTCATCATTTATGCTCATTGTAGCATTCTTAACAACTGTGTCACTCATTTCACAACTGCTTTTCTTCACCATGGTGACAAGATAGGGCGAAAAACGTAAAATGTGAAGACAGTCGTAAGTTTGAGGAGTGGTCAAAAGTGCGAGGACCAGTCAAAAATGACTTTTTCAGCCCTCTGAGTATGCACAAAAGGATACAGCAATATGCACAAAAGGATACAGCAATAGAGAGGGATGAAGGAAGGAGAAGAGAGATGGAAGAAAGAAGGAGAGAGAGGGAAGGAAGAGAAGAGAGGAAGGAAGGGAAGGGAAATTAGAGTAGGCCTGAGGGTAAGAGAGGGAGGAAGAGAGGAGGAGAAGGAGAAAGGAAGAGGAAGTAGGGAGGAGAAGAAGCAGAGGAGGAGAAAATAAGGAAAGAAAAGAGAGAGGTGGTAGGTTTGAGGAAAAAGATTGCTGTACAGTAAAAGGATGAAAGGGAAGAAAGGCAACCCCAAACAAATATAAAGATATTAAGATAAAGAATGAATTGTTAAACTTTAAAGAATAAAAGAGAACAAATATGAATAAATAGCAGTAATTAGAATCACACATACAAACATACAATTTATTTTCTTTGAACAGAGTATTTGGCCGGTTCACAAATTTAAACAGTGTTTAGTCATTTCAATTAAATTTACAATTTCTAAATTTCCTTTTTGCCATATTTATTCCTTATCTATTTTTTAAAAAAACCAATATTACCCTTCATCTTCATCTCTAATGTTAATCAAATTCAATTTTTCCCTTCTATATTATACCCCTTCCCATTGTCATCTATTTTTATATCCATCCTCACATTGGTTAATTATGTAATATTACAGTTGTTTAATATAAATTCAACATTTTAATATAAATCAGTTATATAACTATCTTTTTTGTATATTAATCAATATGAACATGAATATTCCAATTATTTCCATGCAATCCAATTTCTTATAAATTAATTAATTATATTTACCAATAATAATAAACCAAATAATTTCCCCCATATATTCCTCCAAACCACAACTTAACCATTTCTGCTTTCAACACAATATACAATTAATACTATCTCAATTATTACAATTCCCTAGTTAAATAGAGCTTTTTTTCTTTTGTGTTTTAAAATCTTGAACTCTCCTATTTTCCCTAAAGAGGAACTACCTCTTTAGAGAAAATTACCTTTTCAGTAAAGGTAGTTTGCACCTACCTTTTTTGGTGAGGAAAAAGAAAAATCTGCCTGCCTAATTTTCCAACGTTGCAGCAACAGCAAAGCCAACAGCCTGCTTTACTTTCAGTTTCATTTTTCAGCATAGCTAGGGAAAAAAACCCTGCTCCAACAAGCAAACAAGCAGCAGAGCCCTGAACAAAACAGCTGAGAGCAAATCAGCTGAGAGTGGGAGGCCGATCTAATCAACCGCTAATTAGCCTATGCTGAAGCTCCGCGGGCCAATAAAATTACAAAAAAACACCGAACCATTTGTTAAATTGCTGGCTCGCCCGCCACTATTTATTGGCAATAAATAGTGGTGCGGAGGGGCGGGGCAAGCCAGCAATTTAACAAACGGTTCAGCCGAACCGCCTAGAACCGGCAGAATCCCACCACTGCCTTTGCTACTTACGCTGCCCATTCATTTACTACTCTGACCTGCACATCTCTGGCACACAATCAATATGTGCGCTCTTTCTGACCTGCAACTCTATGGGCTATCTTGCTCCCTCCCTCGACAGCAACCATTAACCTGCCTGCTGGTCTTTGACTTACAACTTCCTTCTGACTTTGCATTGACTTTCTTTATAAGCTTCCCAGAAACGTAAATGAAGCTGGCAGGAATTCTAGATAGAAGACAGAGAGGCAAATAAGGAAGTCTGTGACAGAATAGCAGGGAATGAGGGAGCAAAAAAAAAGTTGGAAAGAAGGAAAAGGGAGAAAGGGAAGGAAGGAAGGAAAGGATTTTTGATGCTTCCTGCTAGATTCCCACAAAAAAACTCAATGGAAAAGCCAACAGGAAGTCACTCCAAATCTCACTGCTTTTTTGTCCAAACATGGTGTTTCTTCTGTTTAGCTAATGAATTATTTCTGAAACAATGACTGAATAAGGTATGGGTTGTCTACTATGGCATAAAGGCATGCTTCTGCTTCTATCAAAATATTTGTTAAGTGTTACAGAAATAATGTTTTATTACAATGAAGAGTTTTGGTGGCTTACTTTCTGTGGCATGTAACCATGTAAACACTTTTAGTCTAATCAGAATGCACTGGTACTAGTGCTCTGGATGAGTGAAAGTAATACTTTTAAAAGAGGCAATAACCAGAATATTTGGCAAGATTTCCACAACTAATCAAGAATAGGTTTCTCAGCCCCCTCTCCCTCAATGCTTTCTAAAAGCAACAGTAGTATATAGTTTTACTTGAAGCTGAAAACATAGGAAAACTTAATTTTTATCTTAGTCCCTTTTTTATTTAATGTTCCACCTTTTAATTTTGTGTGTGTGTGGGGGGGGGAGTGTTTTCAAGTCAGTGTTGACACTTGGCAACTGACTGGAGTCCCTGCAGTTATGCTCTACAATCTAATAACTCTCAGCAACTTCCATTTTATATAACAAAACATGTAAAACAACAGTATGTTGGTATCATTAGAGATGTGCATCTTCTAGCCTTGATTTATCTCTTCTCTTGGAAATATGGGACCAAAAGTCATTTACAATTAAAGGATGTAAGGAATTTGAGTGATTCCAGTTGGAACATGAAGTATTATAAAGGTGAACACACCTTAAATTCTACCCAATGCAGGACCCACAAAATTGGACTTATATGTTCCTGGTGTTGACAGCCAGCAAGCATGCATGGTACATTCTGGAATAGTTGCAATTTTCTGGTCATCTTTTAAGGTCAGCTTTATATAAAGCCAAAGTAGTCTAAGTGATAAAGGAAGTGAGGTACAATAGCTAGATCCTCTTGCTTAAGGTAAGGTTGCAATGGTTATCGATACACTTAACATTAAAGTCCAATTATAAAAAGTACTTAAGATTTTGCAGAAGCAATATTATGCAATGAAAGAATTTTGAATTTTTGTAAGAAAACTACTGCAAAATTATATAGAGCAATAGAAACAAGGAACTGTAGCATAATCTCTTTTATTAGTGCAACATGTAGTTTTAAAAAATATATTCAAGAAAGTATTTATTAAAACATTCATACATGCAACATTTACAGAAACTCCAATCTTTATTCCAATTCTTGTGGTTCAAGAAGGTGTATATCTTTTCTTTGTCTTTTTTAAGGCACGGATTATGGCTATCATTTATGTTAAATGAACATAGTAATAAAACGAGAAATAGTCTACAGAAAAATTAGTTAAGTATACTAAATTTACTCATCAAGCTAAAGTAGAAAAAAAATAACTCTTGCACGTGATCATAATTCAAACTACAATATAGAATATTTTAAGAGATTGGGAAGGGAATTTTTAATATATTAAGCCTAATTATAATTATTATTATTTTTCCTCTAGGAGCTAGTATTAAATTGCTGTAACGCAATACTCCTAATTCTTTGGCTCTTTATAATATAGTGAAATAATTATTATAATGAAATAATAATGAATATAATGAAACAAAAAGTATGAAAGTTGAAATTTAAAGAGTTGTCAATACTGAATTGGTCTCTCTTCTATGGGTGTATAAACTTTCCAAATCATATTTATTTTTAATCAAAGCATATTTTGCAGATGTAAGACACCAATATTAACAAATTTTGCTAAAATCACTTTAGCACCACAAATCTAACTTTAAAAAGTTACATTTGATTACAATCTTGTTAGGTTTGTTCTATTCAAGACGTTAATATCAGGATCCACACAAGAAAGTGAAAGTACAATTCAACAGAAGAGGACTAGGCCAAATATTTCTGAACAAAACGTTCAAATGCATCATATATGGCTTGCCTAAAGGAAAAAAAAGAAAATTAATTGTATTAATATTTAGATATTTTTCAATAAAGCTTTATTTAAAAAAATCAACTTGAATGCTGTCACTATAACTATAACTTCATGATTCATTATCAGATTTTCATGTACAAATTATAATTCTATTTGCAAAATGGTTTATGCACGTTAATATTAAGTAGCAAAGTGAGCCTTACCCCGAAATTAACTGTAGAATGTCATAAAACATTTTCTATGGTCAATTGATGATGCTTGACTGTGCTATTTGACATTTTGACATGGTCTGTTTTCAAGCAGATACATCTTTGAATGTCTCCCCCTGAGTTTTTAAGAACCTTTCCAAATACATTAGGAGTTCTGCCATTGTTGAAACCATTGAGAAATCTGATATGGAAATATCTCTGAAGTGATGACCCCACGGTCATGTATTATCTAGTAGAAACTAAAACCTTAAAAGTCCATTTTCAATTACCATCTCTTTTTAGATCCTATTGATCCTTGGGGATATCCTACTTTCTGCATAATAACTTACAGAGTGGGGATGGAAGGAGGCTTTCTTGGTTATGGCATGTACTTTGTACTATCAAAAGTCTGTACACAGATGCATATAAAGTATTTTAAAAAGTATAGTAATGTTATTACTACACGATTAGAGCCATTACTGCTCTGTTGAGTTTATTTTGTAATGAATTGTTAAACTGATTTTGAATGTTTAAATAAGCAGTATACAAATAATTAAAATGATTTAAGCAGCAGTTACACTTGATTTTCAGTGCTTACTCTGAATGACTAACCTGAACAATCCTTGTTTGAAGAGATAAGCACTAACATGACCTCCATTCAAGTATCTGATTTCACATCCTGGCCAAATTTCTTGAAGGCTACGCACTCCAGTTCTTGGAATATAGGCATCTTCCTTAGCTTGGACAACTATGATCAGTGTGGGGTCAACTGGAACTGAGAACAACAATTTATTTGAAGATAAATTTATTAACTTTAGATTTAATATGTTAGAAATGTTTGTTGCATTACAAAATAATTCAATGAACAGTCATAAGTACACCAACAGGTGGCAATATAACCTTAATAACTGGATAAATAAAGCTGCCAACAGCTTAGATTTGCATATAGCAGTATTAGAAATGAGTGTGAATCAGAAAGGATTCTAACACTAAAATTTCTGAAATTAAACCAGTTTTCTTGCTACTGCCGAAATAAGTCTTTATATTCCATGAAGTATTAGAATAGGGCCAATGGTGAAGTTGAATAAGCAGAGAACCTACAAACTGACCTAATTTATTTAATTATAATTTCACATGCAATATTAATTACATTACATTTATGTAAAAATTAAATATAATTAAGCATAAATCAAATTTAGTTTTGAGGTTGTCCTATCACTTGTTTTTGGAGTATGGTACACATGCCATTCAAATGACATGTTGCAGAAAAAATGTGTTCCATCATTACAATACACTGTAAAATCAGTTGCACAGCTCTGTTATCTTTTTGCTACTTAAATTTGAAAGCAAAACATTGGTGATCTCAGCTTTGCATCAGCAGAACTAATAGGCCCTAACTTTACTTCCAGGGATATTATCCACTCAGTATTGTCTTTCCCCAAGCTCTGCCTTTGTGTTTTCAAACCTTCCAAATTGCTTAATTATTTAATAAAATTGCAAAGCTGAAATTCATCCTGCATTTAATCTTATTTAGAAGAAATCTTAATTGTGGTCAAAGCCCAGTATATATAAAAACTAAGTACTGTATTTTTCAGACTATAAGATGCACCAGTCCATTTTTTGCAAAAATGGGGGTGTTTTCGCAAAAAACAGGGTACACAGAGGGTTTGGGAGGCCTGCAGAGTGCTCCTGGGGGCTGGGAGAGGGCAAAAACCCCAATTTTTGTGAAAAATGGGGGCAGTTTTGCCCTCCCCAGCCTCCAGGAGCACTCTGCAGGCCTCCCAAATCCTCTGTGCATCCTGTTTTTGTGAAAAACGGGCCCATTTTTTGCAAAAATGGAACAGGCGAGGCCAAAAATGGCTGTATTCAGTGTATAAGACGCACCAACATTTCCACCCTCTTTTAGGAGGGGAAAAAAGTGTGTCATATATTCCGAAAAATACGGTACTATGCTCTGGTTTTTTCTTCAGACTATATCAATGTAAATTAATATACAGTATTAATATACAGTAATTAAATATAATTACTGTATATTTTGCATTATACTGCAGATTACTATATTATATAGTTAGCAATTAGCAGTTCAAAGAAACTCAATTTTTATATATATTAAAAATGTCTAATGTCACGTATATTGGTGTGTAGAAAGATGTCTACATTTGCTAGAAATAAATATGAAGAACATAAGAGCAAATTCAAATGTAGGAGGTGTGTACATATGGAAAAGACAACAGAAAAAAGTGTAATAAAAATTATGAACAGTGCTGAGAGATGGAGAATTATTAAATAGGATTATAAATTAATAACATAGAAAATCTAAAATACTCTAAAATTAGCATGTACCTGAAAAGTTAGCAACATGGGTACATTCATCCATTACTCCTTTCATAAATCGTAATGATTCCCTTTGTAAACTGTCATTTTTTCCATTTCTCAGATGATTTTGTTCACTGGAAGAGTTAGCAGTATTGGTGCTGGTTGAAAATGTCTGATTTATGTACTGCATTTTGGGTGTATCTTGCACCAACAATCCTTCTGTTGAGGAGCTTAGATTGTTTCTATTAGGAATAAGGCAGTGACCCACTTCTGAAGAATGAACTTTGTTTCCGATATCCAGGTGCAGAATACCAGAGTTGAGATCCAGACAACTCAAGCTGTCCACACTGCTTGGAGAATTTTTAACAAAGTCTTGTCCCATCTTGAATGAATCTGTCTGAATAGAAATATTTATTAAATTGAAACACTTTGAAAAGAGGACATTGAAAAATATGCCAATCAAATCTACATTTTGATGTTTTAAAATATGTAAAAACAGATTGATCTTTTGAATTAGAGTCTTCTTGTATTTTAAATGAACACATGTCTAAAATATGTACTAGATGGATATTTATTTATTAAATTTGTATCTTACATTTTTATTTTCAAACAAAACTCAGATTTAAAAAAAGAAATGAGCATTAATGTTGTATTTTTTCTAGTCTTCCTACTTTTATTAAAAACAATTTACTTTCTATTATGAATGACCTATCAAAATATATAAACACAAAATACCATAAAATTATTGATAAATTGCTACCATTCTAATATATTCAGAAATGTCCCCATACTGCCAATTCTGTTTGATTACCTCTTAAAATAAACTGAGGAAAAAGAAGTCATCAGAAACTTTGCTACAGATTAATGAATTCGAGAGACAACCCTGAAGTATTCTCCCAGCCATATATTATGAGAAATGTTGGTAACTCATATCAGTCAGTTTTTTCTAAATGTATTGAGAATATGTGCTGATAAATTTTCAAATACACATCTGCCTACTGAAAGGGATTCATGTGTTGATAACTTTGTAACTGGATTAACTATCATGCTCTGAGTGTGGGGTTGGCTTGCAGATGTTTTGATAACTGGCTGGCACAGAAAGCAGCAATCAGACTAGTAGCCAAAAAATTTCGCCCACCCCATCCCACCCCCAGTGCAAAGGGCAAGGGGAGAGGAAAATCCTTCAGGCTGCAAAAACAAAGCTTGAATCTTCAGGATCTCGGCTTTGTTTAGACTTAATTTCTTCAGTGCAGCACAGGAGTCCATTATTCTCCACATGCAGAAGGGAGCTCCTGCGTTGGGCTGGAGAAACAAAAATTGTATTTTCGGGACCTTTGTGCATGTCACACGGATCTTGGATGTTCACATATAGAAGAGACAGGAACTCCTGTAGTGAGGAGGAAAAAAGAATCTCAGATCTTTGAGATCCCAGCTTTGTTTCTTTCAACCCAGCACAGGGGTTCCCTCCTCCTTTGGCAGGCAGCTTTTTTGCTTCTTCCCATTTAATAACCACAACTGGGACTGCAGTTGTTGAGTGATCACATGGATATCTCACTTAGCCTCTCTGCTTAACTATCGAGATTCCGGTCCCAATTGTGATTGTTAAGTTGAGAATTATCTAGCCTTTGGTTCTACCATGTTCAATTAAGTTTTTAAAAAAAAGATATACAAAGGGTAAGATGCATAATAATACACTAATGATACCAAAGTGTAAAGTGAACAATTTTGCTTAGTGTGGATTATGTGATCCCATGATAATAGCCAAAATAATTAGTAACTTCTAGTAGCTAAGTATTTTCATATAAGATGGATTCCATATAGCATTTTTTAATAGAAATAAATGAAAATGGAAACGTCACTGATTTAGCAAAATCCTTTTTTAACTGCAACTAACTAGTCTGACTAGCACCTGGCACTATGGATTTAAGGCTGATGTTAAGCTATTTCTTCAAGCACTGTAATTTGTAATATCTCTCATCCTCCTTATAATTCTACATAGCAATATTTATTGATTTAAAATTATTTATATGCAACTTCTTGCAATACTAGATAGCTTACAATAAAACACCTTTGAAATACCCATGAAATAATAAGCAATGGAAAATATCAGAACGTGTTACATGTAGTTCTTGTCTTACAACCGTTCAGTGACTGTTTGATATTACAATGGCACTGAAAAAAAATGATTCATGACTGTTTTTCACACTTAAAACCGTTGCAGGTCATGTGATCAAAATTTGGGCATTTGACAACTGGCATGTATTTATGACAGTTGCATTGTCCTCAGGTCATGTGATCATCATCTGTAACTTTCCCAGCCGATTTCCGACAAGCAGAGTCCATGGGGGAAGCCACATTAACAATTGCAGTAATTTGCGGCAGAGAAGGTTTTAAAATGGGGCACAATTCACCTAATAACTATCTTGCTTAGCAAAGGAAATTTTTGGTTCCATTGCAGTTGTAAGTTGAGGACCACCTGTATTAATAAAAACTGCAACACAAACTGTTGCTAACATTGAGCAAATCAATCTACACAAATACCACCTAAAGAGCACTGTCTTCATCATTTTATGGAAAGAAATCTGAGATTCCAGGGAGCAAAAAATTGCAGAAGACAGTATTGCTGAAAATGTCATTCTCAAATCTCAAACATCCTAATCATCCTCTCTAATACTTCATGTAGTATGGGGCCAATTCTGCCTAAAGAAACCTTTATCAGAAAAGAACTGAGAATTTTCAAGTGGTTTTCTCCAACACCATTTTAATGTGCAAATTACTCACTTTAGTATTTATTTTACTAAAGAGATCTCAAAGGTTTAACAATTTCAATAATGCATATAGAAATTGTATTTGTTATGATAATTCAAATTCTGTTTCCTAAATAGTTATTCTATAAAAATATATAGTCCTTCTTTTTTGACTTTAAAAATTGTAGCTAAACATCTCAGAGATTTTCAAGGTTTAAGAAAGACTATTTGGATGGTTGCCTAATGCTGGGAAAGATTGAGGGCAAAAGAAGAAGAGGACGACAGAGAACGCTGTGGCTGGATAGAGTCATTGAAGCAGTAGGCATGAGCTTAAATGGACTCCACAGGATGGTAGAGGACAGGAAGGCCTGGAGGAACATTGTTCATGGGGTCACGATGGGTCGGACACAACTTCACAACTAACAACAACTGCAACAAAAATTTGAATGGTTGTTACACATAACTGAAAAAGAATTTCTCAGAAGATTAATACAAAAATTGTGCTATAATAAAGTTTTGTTAAAACTTTTATCTACTACTGCATTAAAATAGGTCCCAGAAATTGGAGTGGAGTTACAGTTACAAAATTAAACCGCTCTCAGAAATTGTATAGGAGTTATAATTTAAAAAATAATTTATACTCACTCCACAATATTCAAGCATTTGAATTATTTCTTCTTCATAAACACTCTGAGTATAATATTGTTTGTCTAGTTCCCTCCAATTCACTGCCTTGCTCAATACACCCTGAAATTAAAGAGAAAGTACAAAGGATTATACATTATATGCACTATTTAAGAACCAGTTTTAATTACATCAGGGTTTTACTTGTTAAATTCTATCACTCTGCAAATATTTTTCTGGATTCAATAACAAAGGTTAATAGTTCATGTGATTTCCAAGCAACAAATCCATTTTGAAATGAAGGATTTGGGCAGGAATTTTAAACATTTAAAAGAGATCAAAGCTTTTATGAAATGGTGTCATAAGCACAAGAAAAAGGAACTTATTTCTATGTTACAATTAAAAGCATGTTTTTAAAAGATTAGGTTTTTGTCACAACAAAGCACTCTGATAATATTCAACGTTTAAACACATGGACCTTATACATTAGGGATGTAAGCATTTGAAAAATGCTTTTGAAAAAAGACTTAGCAACACATTGTAATATATATCATATATCTCTAAAACAACCTAATTAAACAAATTGGCTGGGTGGACATGCAATGGAGTCAACTTGTAGCAATTATGAAGTATCCATTGATTCTTAAAAAAGATAGGGTTGCTTTAATATTTCAAGGTGAAATGCTTTCAAAAGATTTACATAATTATATACCAACTAAGAATGTAATACCGTAGTAAAAACACCAGAGGCTGTAGACCAGGACAAACAAGGAACTAATGGTAATGGCTTAGGCCAATTAGATACTGCTAATGATGCCATCTGTAAAAAAAACAGGGTAATTTTTTTCCATGAGTACAAATCAAAACATGAAATTTTTTCATAAATTGATATGAAAAAATTGCCATATAATACATTTTTCAATTTCAGCTAACAATATGTCATATAAAGTCAAGCAATAGGATTTGAACAGCATTGGTATTAATGGATACAGCAATGGATATAGCAGATACTATCTGAAAGTATATGAATTATAGTACATATTATAAAACTATTGAAGAAGTTTGTATTCCTCAAATGTATAAAGGTTTACATTTGCTTTCCAAATATCCTTACTAAATGAGTTCCATATGAAAGTTTATGTAAAATCACACATGAACAGAATATCATTTAAATTTAGAACATTGTATAATGCATTTATTCTAGGGATAGTTAGACAATCTGAGTAAAGCTATCCTATGTAATGTTCACATCACAGCTAGACAGTTATCACTGGCCAATTTTAATTTGTGTTTCCTTTGTGAAACACAATTTGTGAAATTTTAATTTGTGTTTCCTTGACAAAGTCTAATTTGTGTAAATTACATTCATTTTAATTTGAAGAAAGATATTAAAAGATACTAATTATGAATCTATCCTTCCCATGTCAAACTCTTTTTATTTCTTGATTTTACATAAAACAATAGCCCTTACAAGCTCTGGCAGTATAACTGGAAATGAGCCATAAAAATAGGTTTTTTAAAAAATATATATAATTCTCTTTACCTCTTAAACTGCTTTGATTAGAATTAATCTACAAAACCACCCCAGTCCTCACACATTTCTCAATATGAAGTATTACAATCAGGTTTTGGGCATTATGCTGGATATTTCCCATTTAGTGTAATATGACACAAAAGAACCTAAGTACAATTAGGAATTAAGTGCCCCCCAACTTGTGAAGATCAGCTTCTGGTGATAATATAAATAAATTTTATTTTATTTCTATTTATTTCTATTATTTTTATTATTTTATTTTATTTTATTTATATAATATATAAACATATCAGTATATGTTACCCTTCCACTTCTTTTGTTACAATACAAAAGTGATTTTAAATAGTCTTCTTTTTTTGCAATTTTCCAATCTAGTCTATAGTCTGGAATTTCCATGTAATCTCCATTCTAGTACCAATTTGTATGGGGTGGGGGGGGGTTGGTTTTTTTTGTGATCAGACAAGTTCAGCTGGGTGCTATCATCTATTTCAATTAAATTATTATCAATTAAACACTGAAGCTTACGTGTCCTCCCATTGATATGCCAGTCATCCCTAGAGGTCCATATCCTTCTTTTTCCAGCCAATGCAAAAGAGTTGCTGATTCTAGAACAAGAGCTCCTCCCATCACAAATAGGTCAGACACATTTTTTAGACAGGATCTTCTTTCCTCCCAAGGAAAGAAAAGTAAGGTTACTTGTTTGAGGAAATATATTAACAGCAAATTCAAGTGTATTAATTTATTTTATTAAAACATGTTAAAAGACAATGTGCTAAAAATGCTTGTAGAAAGCTAACAGACTATGGTTTATTCAAGTGAAATGACCTTGCTATCTATTATTTAGTTGCAAATAACCCAAGAACTTTTAAATTCTGCTGTGAAATACCCATTATTATGTTTTTATTCACATATGGTAAAAGGGGATCAGTTAAAGCAATAATTTAGACCATTCAACACAAGAAAGCCACTTAAACTAGATCTCAAAATAATATAATTGCTGTTGATGGATAAAAAAATTGTGTTTTCTTCATTTAGATAAAGAAAGAACATACTGTATTGACATAGTATTTGTACATGCCAAAAGAAAACACTGTGTACTTTAACCACATATAAGATATATAGTATTAATGTACTACAATTTTGAACAACTTTTGTCATGTTTTCACAGGTAAATTACTATCTTTTCTAAGCAACAGTATAGCATGTTTGTTTTCTATAGGAACAATAAGTTTAACTGTACCTCTTCTAGGTTCTAACAGTGGATAGATCTGGTGTCTGAACAAAATCCAGCATTGTAGAGGAAAGCACAGAAATAATAATTCTTGCAGGTCTGTTTAGAAACTGATTATTTTTGAATTTCTCTTTTTATTCAGTAGGAACAGAAATCACATCAAGAACAATAATTTTTAATATTTACTGTGCAATATAGTACCCTCACATTTGAATCTTATCATATTTAGTTGCTGAGAATAAGTAAATTTAGGACAATATATCAAAGCAGAATCAGTGTCTGTGATACTGGAGCACTGGTAGGATTTGAAGAATCACAGATTAAACATTCTGGCAAAAAATACTCAAAGTTAAAATGTTTCCCCAAATCATTTCATAGTCAAGCTTCAATAATGTGTGGTCACTGAATGATGAATTGCAATATTTGCATTATCTATTACAATGTCTTGAAATGCTTTTCCGTGACATGATCACATTTTATGCATTAGAATAAAATACAATAGAATTAAAGTTATTTCTACACATTAATAAAAGCTATTATTATGATTATGTAATCATAATACTTACAACTGATCCTTAGGTTTTCTGTACCCATGTATAGACAGATGCAAGTTAAAGGAAATATTGTAAAATATTTTGAAAAGTTCAACATTTCTACTTATTTACTTTAAATCAAATAAACCTCGTTAAAATAGTTACTTTAAGTACATTTAGTTAATGCAGTGATTGCTAACTCACTAGGATAGAACATTTAATTTCCTAAATTTACAACTTTAAAAAATGAAGTGTGGAGATTTGCCATAAGGGTGAGCTGCAAAATGTCAAGACAAGACTCCCCAACTCCAGGTGATTTCTACAGCCTGTGGTAATTCAGTGAATTTACAAACTGCTTATCTATCTCAAAATCAAACAGATTTTTGTTTTACACATTTTGATGCAATTCTCCTATTTACTATATTGATACCTGAATTCAATAAGTCACTGGATAACACTTTCTCTTCCCTCTGTATTCAAAGGTATAAGAAGTACTCAAATAAAAAGGATATAATAGGGGTTTTCTAACAATAATGAA
This sequence comes from Pantherophis guttatus, assembly GCF_059756535.1. Classification (NCBI taxonomy): domain Eukaryota; kingdom Metazoa; phylum Chordata; class Lepidosauria; order Squamata; family Colubridae; genus Pantherophis; species Pantherophis guttatus. The sequence continues at coordinate 36,764,693 of NC_142070.1, forward strand.
GCCATGCAGGCCTCTTTGATCATTGGACGGGCCATTAAAGTTCGTCGTCTCCAAAAGTACTAAAAATACACAGTTAAATACAGGTAAATTATATAATTCCACTATAGCAATACTGAGAAATCATTATTGAACAACATTGAAGCTTACATGGTCTCCAGTGCCTGCTAAATGAATACAAACAGGTTTGTACTTGCTGTTCCATCTCTTTGGTACTATAAATTGAAACCTATCAAAAGAAAGAAAATAATGAAAAATGATTTAAATGAATTAGATAATTCTCATATACATTCCACAATATCACTATATTTAGTCCATAACTTATTTAGTTCTATAATATTTTAACTTACAGTATATGTTTATTCTTACCTTGCAGTAATTGACTCTGATGGCATGATATCAGGAACATAATGTGCCAAAGGAGAAATGAAGTGTCCATCAAGGATCTTGCAGTCTGATTGTTCTTCAACCTATACACAGCATTATATTTTTAGTCACTATCAAAGTTTTCATGTAAAAATGAAAGTTTTGCTAAACAGAAGTAAACTGTTCACAAAAGCTATGCTAGTTAATAATTGGAGCTAAGCAGGCTCACAAAAACAGTGTTTTCCCAAAAATAAGACCTCCCCTGATAATAAGCCCAATTGGGCTTTTGAGCGCATGCGCTAAAATAAGCTCCCCCAAAAATAAGCCCTTCCCGAAAATATTTAACCACATGGGCAGCCGGTCCCCGCCATGTCCTCCGGTTAGTGTTAGGGAGACAGAGTTGGAAATCAGGTAAGATGGCAAGAGGAGCCCCGTCTTGCTCCACATGCCCCAAAATAATAAGACTTCCCCGAAAATAAGGCCAAACACTTATTTCGAGGTTCAAAAAAAATATAAGACAGGGTCTTATTTTCGGAGAAACATGGGTATTAAAATATATTATAACACATTAAGGTACTGTAAACCAACTAAACCACATTTTGATCATATACTACTTTAATTCAAGATCTGAAACTCAAGATCCAATCAGTGCTATTTTCTGCCAATTTTTCTCACCCTTTCATAAGCAAATTCCATCTCCACCAATTTAGAAGCAGGAAAAATCTTTCTTGCTTTAGTGGTGATTGAGCTCAAGTTGATACAACATTTTTTTAGTTTGGGTAGGGGAAAGAGATATTCGGAGGGAAAGAAAATGATTGTGCTTTCAAAATGAATTTGGGAAAATTTTGTAAGTAGAAACATTTAATAAGGTGTACAGCCATAATCATCCTAACTAATGAATAAAGGAGGTTTATAACAATGGAATAATTTCGTGGTAATATCTAGACTAGTAAATTCAGAGTATCTGTTGAATAGCTACATGGTAATAGAAAGACAGCAGTTATAAAGACTACTGGTTTGGGAGGAATCATACTTTGTAGAAAAGCATGGACTGCTGCTGGTAACTTCATCAAATCACTGAGGTAAGCAAATATAAATAAAAGCTTTTTTATCATAGTTGGCTTTAAAATAGTTTAACCACTGTTTCATAATAAAAACAATAGCTATAGTGAGTGAAGAAACTCATAATCACATTTTCACTTATATTCAGCTGTTTCTTAAAATTATATAACCTCAGAACTACTCTAGCATATTTTATTTTCCAAAATTTGTCAACTTTGCAAAGATTTGCTAAGCCTAAAGAATGAATTTTGCGTAGAAGATTAACACTTCTCCAAGTTTCTACTAGAGAATTTCCATAGCAGTGTAAACTTCCATATTACTAGACACCAGGTTCTTTAAATTATTTTTTATAAGCCATTGTTTCTTCTCAATAACCTAATGAGAAATTTATGTTAACATTGTTTGTGTGCCCACAAGTCACAGTTGACTCTAGTGATGACTGATTTGCCTGCGAGCTTGCCTGTGTCTTGCAATTATTACTGACTTCCCCAATGACTTTGCCTGTTGGAAACTGGCAAGAAGTTGCAAGAAGGTCCTCGCTTAATAACTTACCTATTGCCTTAACATTGGCAACAGGTACTGATAGGATTGCTGTTGCTAAACAATAAAGTCATGTGACATGGTACCTTAACCATATCACCTAGTGACAAGAAATTTTGCTCCCAATTACCACTGTTAAGTAAGAACTACCTGTCCCAATATCTATCTGTACACACAGCAAATATTTTATGTTAAACTGATACCATTTTAAAATTAATTTCCAGCAAAGTTTAAGATCAATGCAAATTAATTTGCTTTCTAGTATCCAGCAAGTGTCCATCAAGGGCAACTTCCCATGAGATGGAAGAAACGTAAGATAGGATAAACTACAGATGATTGTAATGAAATTGATACACCTAGATTGATAACAATGTATACCTTATCAAATACAAGGTTTCTTTTTATCAACCCTCAATAGTTCTGTTTTGAATAGGTGGTTATGAATAATCAAAATCAATCCATGCATATTGATTCATTTTAGTACCTTATTAATGTGCACAGGATAGTCCCTTGGAACAAGGTTCTGACATTTTTCCCTGTTTCCAATAATCTTTCTGAATTCAAATAGTCTGTTAAAATAAGTATTAGTTGCAGATATTAAGAACAAAAAAAGACTCCATATGATAAAACATTTAATTAAAACAGTAATTGTAATTGTCTGTAACAGGTCTAGTATTACTTTTATTTCACACACACATTCTGTTACTGTTACTTTTAATGAACTCTACTATAGGAACTTCGTCAATTTTCACATTTTTGCTCAACTATAAGTTATTGTTCTTACAAATAGTATAATTGTACTGTTTGCCTTAACTAAGAATAATAAAAATGATTTAGATGGAAAGATCATATATTTACCTTTAAAAAACTGTTTATAACCTACCTTTTTAAGTCTTCTGGTCTTCCCCATCCTTGAATGAAAAGTTTAGTGAGAAGTAGACGCCTATATAAGACATCTAGCTTGCTCACACCCATTAGCAAAACACATCTAGGAAAAATATATAAATATTTATATATAAGTATATTGATTTGTTTACGTGAACTGAAACTGTATACTTCGTCAACAAAAAAAAAGTTAATAGTAAATAGGTGAACACTGAAAGAAAATTATATATACAGGAAAGGGTTGCATCAGTTTTGGGGAGCTGTCAAAGAGGCTAACCCCTCATGGGGTGCCATTAGTTCTAAAACTGCTTTAGGCAAGGGAGCCACCTGGGTAACTGACCAATCACACCTTTTCAATCTTAGAAAGAAGGGATTGGCAAACCATTTCCACAAATGTTGCCAAAATAGAAGGGACTTGACCCTGTATTTACAAGAGTTAGTCATGAAGTGTGGTAACAATAACAGTAAAGAAATGAATTAGGAAGAATTTAAAAGCATTTATATTTTGTAACTTTTTGACAACACACTTTTTCTGCACTTACACGTAAAAACAAATTTTCAGTTAAAAATGAATTGCCATAAACCAATATATGGAACTACCTGTTCAGCAAATGGGAATAAATTTTAATTCACATAGTGGTTTAATCATGCAGAGTAGGATTACATAAACAAACATCAACCTCTGAATATTGAAAAACTGTAAGCAGCAACATCTTTTTCATAATTCTCTCCAGTAATAGTGTCAGTTCAAAAATTTTGTATGGAGATGTAAGATATATAATTATTCAACCTGTAGAAAGACAGAATGCCAGCCTTCCCCTTAGTTATAGTATAGATTTGTTTACTTTTATTGTTACTTCTGTAATATATATATATACATACATACATACACACACACAAACACACACACACACACACTTTGCAGGATGTTAGGAACATAAATAAATGCTGGTTGCCCAAGTGCCAAAATTCTGATTGTGTGATTGTAGGGATGCTGTGCTGGTCATAAATGTGAGGATCTATTGCAAGTTATTTTTTTCCCCACACTATTGTAATTAATATGGTTGTTAAAGGAATAGTCATAAATTGAGGACTACCTGTACAAACTTCCTACCAGTTTTAATTGTCTGACCAATTAGGACCAGTTCTTCCTAAATTTATTTCTCTGACCTTTAAGTCCTTGAAGGCTCTTCCTTTGTCAGATTGCTTCCTCTTTCCCTTAGCCACATATTCTATTATACTGAAACCCTCAACTTCTAATAAGTAAATGAAGAAAAAAATTTTTATTTAATTTTGGAATAGTATCTAAAGTATAAGTTATTAAATTTTAAGAATTTACAGTTCTTAAACTACAGAGTTAATAATAGTTTCATTTCTTTGTTATAGTTAGTTCTCGACTTATGACAACAATCGACCCAACATTTCTGTTGCTAATTGAGACAGGTGAATTTTGTCCCATTTTATGACCTTTCCTGCCAGTTATTAAGTGAATCATTGCAGTTGTTAACTTAGTAACACAATTGTTAAGTGAATCTGGCTTCCCCATTGACTTTGCTTGTCAGAAGACTGCAAAAGATGATCACATGATCATGGGACCCTACAGTCGTCATACATGTGAACCAGTTGCCAAGAATCCGAATTTTGATCCTGTAAGCATGGGGATGCTGCAGCAGTCGTAAGTGTAAAAAAACAGTCATGAGACACTTTTGTCAGTGCTATTGTAACTTTGAAAAGTCACTAAACAAATGGTTGTAAGTCAAAGACTATCTATACAACTAAAGTGCACTATTTTAATGAGTGGGAGGAACTCTTGACTAAAATTAAATACCAGTATAATGTTCATCTACATTTATCAGGCAAAGCAAACAATAACAAGCTATTTTATCCTTTGGTATGCTGTCAATGCTTGGTTAATATTTCACTAGTGCAATTGCTTTCTTGCAACCATTTCTTGTAAACTGAAATGGTTTACTCTTCACTGAATTTAAACAACCTTTCCCTGCTTCCAACGGAAAACTTCAGAAATCTGACGTAAAAATTAAACTTGTAACTTAATTATTTGTTTTATCACATATATAACAACAAATTAAGATTTAGTAATAAAAGTAATCCTCAATTTACAATGGCAATTGAGACAGAATTTCCATTGCAAAGTGGTGTGGTCAAAAAGCTGACATCACTTAACAATAGTAATCTTGGCAGTCTTGATTGCTGCTGTTAACCAAATCCCACGGTCAGTCATTAGGCAATGCAACTTCTTGCTGGCTTCCACCGAACAGATAAGTGGGTAAACCAGCAGGAAGTTGCAAGTCCCAGGAAAGTAGTTGCTGCTGGATGGCAGTGAGTGCAAGGGAAGTGCAGCAAGGGTTGGGGAGATTGTGTGAGGGTGCCTTGGCTAGGCTCGGGAAAGATGTCCAGGAAGGGAGTATGTGAGGGAGGGATGGTAGGGGTCAGCAAGAGTGGGTGAGAGCGAGGCTCAGGGACAGCGCACAGGGGATGAGGAAGGCATAGGATTGGGACAATGTGTAGAATATGCAGCGAGGCGAGGGAGGGAGAATACCTATGTATCAGGGTAAGCAAACGTCCAATATAAATGAATAGCTTTGCCCAAATTCCAGTGCATGCATTCTTATGTGACCACAACACTAAGACCAAGACACTACTAAACATACACTCTATTGTGCAGCAAATGCTGTGGATATAGTATATTTAGATTTCAGTAAGGCAAACCTACTTCTTGGTAAGCTAGAAAACTGTGACATAGACAGCATCACCACCAAATGCATTATTATTAAGGCTGACCAACTGCATTCAACATGTAGCCCTTAATGAAACTACAGCTAAAGGAGGGAAGGAAGCAATGGATACCCCAAGGTTCTGTTTTAGGCCCAGTTCTCTTCAATATCTTTATAAACAATTTAGATGAGGGGGGGAAAATAATCAAATTTGCAGATGACACCAAGCTGGCAGAAGCAGCCAGTCCTCCAGAAGATAGGCTCAAGATCCAGATAGATCTCGACAGAATTGAACAATGGTCCTATCTAACAAAATGAAATTCAATGGAGAGAAAAGTAAGTGAGGAATACATTGTAACAACCTTGAAAACAATGTGATAAATAATGTTATTTAACACAGGGAGAAATCAAGATCCTCATTTTTCTACAGAAAAAAAATACATATCCAAACATTTGTATTACAAGGTTCTCAGATAGCCAATAGTTGTAAATGCTCCTACCTGTCAATCTTGGTAGTTCAATCCTGTCAAGTATCTTCATTGTATCTGTTGATTCAAATAATGAGACAAAATCCAAATGCTGTTCAGTGTATAACTCAGTAAACGAGACACTATGCTATCTACTAATATCAATTAGACATTCTTGGAGTAAATCTCGCAATTTTTTTAGATTTATATGCGATATTAGAACTATTAAGTTACTTTTTTAAATGATTTCAAGCAAATTTAGGTAGCTTGTTTGAGTAGCATTACAATTACTTTAGCTAATTCATTTATGGTAGTACTGCCATAAAAGATATAAAAGATATAAATGTACCATGCATAAGAGCACCAGCGTGCCTACCGTCCCTGTCTTAATGTTCCCTTTAATTGTATTCATTTTATGTATTCAATTCATGCTTATACTTATATATATTATCTAATATGTACTCGACAAATAAATAAATAAATAAAATAAAATAAATTACTTTGTTCCAATGGGGAAAATTAAAACAGTATAAAAAGAAGGGCCAACCTGCCCTGTCCGTATATCAACCAAATCACCCTCACACTTTGGCTGGCGCTACGCAAGGGTTCAAAATCCATGAAGCACCACATTCCTAGCGCACAATCCCCCCCCCGACTCCCTCCCCACAATTTCACGGCACGTGATAAGCCCATTCACAAGTCAAGAGTACAAAAGACTGCAATCTACTTCACGAAAATGGGCACAGCAGAAATGTAACGTGAAATTCGACAACCGCCTAAAAATGATACTTCGGCCTGTTTTACAGTCCATTCTTTTCCTCAGGAAGTCTTGGGCAAGAGAATACCATGCTGGAAATAGCCTCCCTTCTATGTAAAACCCGCCCCTGTCGTTTTATTCGCCGTTTAGTTTTTGGACATCAGAGAGGTCACCTCAACTAATTTCTCACAATCACGACTTTAAGGGACCCCACAACCTCAGGACAGGCGGCGTCAGACGGGGCATGCCTGTCCCCTTCGGAAGAAAGAGCGAACCTACGGGAACACCGGGAGAATTGCCGCGGAGCACCTTTCCGTAATGCCCTTGCTCTTCCCACCCCACTTCTCGCCGCCTAGCTCCACCATCCACAACGCCGAACCACCCAGCTCAACGTCGCTCCCGACTGAATGAAAAGGGGGTGGAGAAACAGGCAGAAGGTCGCCGCTTCTCGTTTCCCTCCCCTCTCCCCCCCCCTACTCTCGCGAGAGCCTCAACGACGGTTTTTAAAAAGCGAGGAGCGGGAGGGTGGTGGCCGACTCTACCAATGGCTCCCCCGGCACGTGATCAGAGTTGCCCCCTCCCCCTTTCTCGCTTTGTAGTCCAAGTACTGCTTGTCATATGCAGTTGCCTTGACTCGCTTTATTGTGCTTGCTGTTTGGCCACGTGACAGTCAGCCGAGGAAGAAAGCCGAGGCGAGGGTTCGGGTGCTCCCTCGCCAGAGGGAGTATGTAGGAGGGTTGGCTCTGCGTATGTGAGAGGTTGAAACTCGGAGGTTTCGAAGTCGGCCATGGCTGCTGCTGTTCTGGAGCCCGCAAGCGAGGACTGGGAGCAGCCTCTTTTGAACGGAGACGGAGACGAAAGGTGCATAGGGGCCACCGCTCTCGGGTCTTATTTGCCAGGGGATCCACTTGGACTCCAGAAGCGATGGAGTCCAAGGCAAAATCCTCTGCACCTCAAGTTGTCTCACGCTGAAGATGCGGAGAATTGTAGTATAAATAAATTAACCTTCCTCGCAAGCTGCTCGCCTTGGTGCGTAAGAAGGAGAGGTCTACAGTAATGTGTAGTGTAGTGCTAGTGAAATTAGCTTTGAAGCTCAGATGACAATACGCGTTGCAAAATAGCTACATGAATATAAGAAACCAAAACAACTGATGGTGATATGCTATCGGCGTTAAAATCGGTGATGTCTGTTTAATATAAATGATACATGGTATTTGTATTTATGTATAATGTGTTTTATTAGTGTTGTATATCAGATTGCGTGACATCTAGGCTAAATAAATACATCTGGGTTATATAATCTTAATAGATTTTTGACCTACTGTCTGTTGCATTGTTAATAAAATATGTAGGAAGGTCAAGGCTGTTTATTGATAAGGTACAGTAGGTGTTTTTGCATATTTTTAAATGGAGTGTGTGTGTACTTGAAACAGACATTTTAATTGTTTTTTTAAATATAAATTTCAGGTCTCTCAGAGTTTTCAGAATATTGTATGACAGGTGTCTCCAACCTTGACAACTTGAAGACTTGTGGACTTCAACTCCCAGAATGGCTGGCTGAGGAATTCTAGGAACTCAAGTCTACAAGTCTTAAAGTTGTATGGTTGGAGACCTCTGCCATATGGTAATATTGAATAGTGCTTTTTATGGTGTTTATTGCATAACATTGAGTGTATTAAGGTGTACGTATATATGTGTGTGTGTCATCTATCTATCTATCTATTTCCCTAGAGGGAAACCTGATTAATCTTAGGGAGTAAGACTAGTGTGGCACCTTAAATTCCTGACAGTCCAAGCCCTCCTGTGACCCTTACCTTCTTAAAGCACAGTACTGTAGATGCTTCCTGTCCAATGCAAATTAGAGAGGAGCTATACTCCTGCTCTTGCAAATACTTTTGTCAGGGGTGAAATGTTCCCGGTTTGGACCCGCTCGGGTGAGTAGGTAGCAATGGCGGCGGGCAGTTCGGAGAACCAGTAGCAAAAATCCCTGCCCCCGCCCCCCCATGCCCAGCTGAGCCACGCAATCATCAGAGCCTTTTTTTCCCCTTTTAAATGGCTCTGAGGATCCAAGCTCTGACGATCCCAGCTGAGTTGCCTGTTAATCAGGCAACTCAGCTTGGATCGCCAGAGCCATTTAAAAGAAAAAAACTTTTAGAGCCTTTGAAAGCATTTTTTTACATGGTTTTACATGTAAAAAATGGTTTTAAAAGTTTTTTAAAAATTGGCCACACTCACCCAATCACATTACCCCACCACCACCAAGCCACGCCCACAGAACCGGTAGTAACAAATTTTAGATTTCACCCCTGACTTGTGTATACAGCCTAGGATTGTATTTATGTATTTATCTTTCATAAGTTTATATGGCCACCCAGCTTACAAATAGTGATTGGGTCATCATCTTGTTTCATACAGGGTATTCTTGCAAATTGCATGCCAATATTTCTTGCCCTGGCCTATATCAAAGGGGTTGACATCAATGTTAAAAGTCTCTTCAATTTCTTTGTTTCCTCCTGACAAAGTTATTGCCTGCTTCCTCCTTAACACCCCAGAACCTCGACACCCACATTCTTCCTCCAGGTCAAAGGACTCCATATCACCTCCAGATAATGTAACCATTTTTATGTAATGCATTTGCCCAGCATTCAGTGCCCTCATCCCATATGCCCAGGTGCTTCCCCTCTCCAAATCATACAAACATCATACAAACCTGTCAGCTCACTTTGTTCTCAGCTGGGATAGCTGGAGGTCTAAATATGACTAGGGATTGGAACTGACATCTATATATTCCAATCAGCACTATCCTCTAAACATTTGCTGTATCAACTTTAAACCTCTTTATGCATAAACTGCTCTCCGGTGTGATCCTCCACATCTTATTCTCATGTCTTTGTTATTTTCTACCCAAATTTAAGATTTAGCATTTGTCTGTATTGAAATTCATTCTGATATCAGATTTGTGTCCATTTCATGCTTTGTATAGCAGTTGTTGAATTTGATTGTTGTAAAACCAGAACGGGACATTGCCAATATATGATGACATGCATCAGAGAATGATTTCAATCATACAAAGGTAGGAATAAATGACTAAATGTAAATATAACAACATATAGTCCTAACACTTGAATAAAGAATTTGTTGAAGAATGCTGAATATTTGACATGTTAATATTAATCTCATTAATATTACAATATTGTTTATTACAGATCTAAAGATGTTACGGAAACATTGCAACAATACAAGAGCCGGTGGAGATCCATTCGAATAATGTATCTTACAATGTTCTTCAGCAGTGTTGGTTTGTAAAATTTGCTAACCAGTCATCAGTGTTTTAATATAATACTGTTTCTTGTTACTTCATTGGATATTAATTAAAATATTGTATAGAAATTCCTTATAGAGCGAACTGTGTTTTATTTAATTTTGGGGGGCTCATTTGTAAGTTAAATATACTCAGTATGTAGGATTTAACAAAAACAAAGTAATATTAGACAATAGCATTATAAACTAGCACCAAAGGAAGAACAACTGTCGCAATAAGCAAATTCAGGAACTTGTTCATAAACTTGTAGGACCAGGTGGAATTAAGCCTGGCTGAAGTAAATGCTCACCAGCAGAATCAATAGCATGGTTCTATTTCCAATATGTCCTGTGGCCATAGTTAGGGAGGTAATGCAACAAAGTATCTGTTGTAACATGTAGACTATGTAGTTCTTAGTATATTGGAATTTGATTGGGGTTAGATATTCCACTGTGTTCCTCACTGTTTTAAAAAAAAGTCAGTGTTCATAAACTGTCCTATGTAGTTATCTTGACTTTGTCTTAATATTGTGGTTTGTGGTAAAATGGTATGAATTCTAGTTTTCTGGATCATCTTGTATAATGGATGATAAATAATGAAGTCTTTTGTCTTTCATTAAAAGAAACTGAATAATGTATACAATACATTAAAGAGTTTTCATAGTGATATAGTTCCATGTAAGCAGTTCCACATATGCACCTACTACTGACTGAATTCCTCTTTCTTGAAGGTAGATATTTTAGGAAGATACATACATACTTTTTCCAAAATAATTTCCTGGTTTTTGTATGGAATTCCATAATTTTATTTCTCTGAATATGATCAGTAGATGGCAAAAAAGTACTAGAGAAAAATAACTAAAGTACTTTATGTTGCAGGTTTCTCTATTGTCATTATGTCAATATGGCCCTATCTTCAACAGGTTTGTGAATCACCTAAATTTTTATTTACATGATGTTAACTTAGGCATCTGACAGCTGCAGTGGTATGGTGTCATGATTAAAGCAGCAAGCTACAGTAGAAACTATGATACTATTGAGTTCTAGTCCTGCTCTCAGCACTAAGCAGCTGATTGACCTTGGGCCACTTCCTCTCTTTCAACTGTAGGAAGAAGGCATTGGTAAATCATTTCAAAAAACATTACCAAGAAAACTGCAGAGACTTGTCCAGGCAGTTGCCAGGGATCAACAGTAATTTGAAGTACTAAATAATAAAGTAATGCTATGAGTTTATTCAGCCAAATGAAAAGATAATTATTTATAGTGCTTAAAATACATATGATCATTATATTTAACTTTGGTTTTTTTGTGGGGAACATGGGCAAATAATTTGCCGTGTCCAAATTGCTGTTTTCTATTTCAAATTTTGAAGAAGAAAGTCTGGAACAGACAATGATTGTAAGTCTTGGCTTCTGGGTTGGTGGAGACTTAGAAGAGACTTTTATGAGTTTTTGCCCATGGAGTGTAGAAAGCAATCCTTATTAATATCATGGTTCCATATTTACAGGCCTTCAAATTCATATAAAGATTCACTATTTTAGTCTGGCTTTCATGATAGTTGTTTTAGCGTACGTTATGTCTTAATCTGTTTTGTTTTAGTGTATGTAAAATTAAATTTCCATGAGCTGGGAAGGGTAGTATAGAAATAAAGTAGTATTTTAAGGATGGAATTGTATATCCCCCCATCTTTCTCCTCTACTAATGAAATAATTTTAATTGAGGGGAATGAATTGAAATTATTTCCTGGTTTTACATTGAGATTTATGGTTCTGATTTGATTTTTTAAAAATCCAGATTATGGAGGGAGAATTGCATAGTTATTACAATGGCCTATAGGCCTTATCAATAAAATAAATCTTTTTGTTCAAATATTATTTTACATAATGTACAGATAATCCTTGATTTAAGACCACAATTGAGCCGAAAACGTCAGTTGCTAAGCAGGACAGCTATGTGAGTTTTGCCCCATTTTATGATCTTTCTTAGCACAGTGGTTAAGTGAATCACTGCAATTGTTAAGTTAGTAACACGGTTGTTAAGTGAATCTGTCTTCCCAATGATTTTGCTTGTCAGAAGATTGCAAAAGGTGGTCATATGGCCCCAGGACACAGCAACCATTGTAATTATTTTCTGGAGAAATATAAAATGGTAAGATATAGGAGAGTTTAGATTTTAGTGTAATGGTGGAATCAGTTGAGTTACAACACAATTAAAGAGGACCAACATCATAATTTTCAGAGAATCATCTTATGGAAAAGAGGAACAGCTATAATAGAATCATACTGAAGTGCAACAGTTTAGGTCAGGGGTCAGCAACCTATGGCTCTGGAGCCACATGTGGCTCTTTCACCCCTATGCTGTGGCTCCCTGGCACTCAAAATATATGTCACAACCGCCAATGTGCAACACTGCCGGCACGCGATTTATTGAGCTTTTCAACTCCCGGTTTCAGAAGAAAACAGAACGTTTAATTCAACTACATATGCTAGTTTTGTGGCCAGTCAAGAAATAGTCAGTCATGGGAAGGTTTTGTGGCTCCCGGTGTTTTTTTCCTGTGGGAAACGGGTCCAAATGGCTCTTTGAGTGTTTAAGTTTGCAGACCCATGGTTTAGGTGTTGAACTAGGATATGGAGGACCAGGCTGAAGTCCATTGTCAGTTATGGAAGCTGATTGGGTGACTTTGAGCAAATCAATATCTTCACCCTAACCTATTCTAGAGCATTGATGTTTTGATTGCCATTTTTAAGTTCTGGAGCAAAAGATGTTTATAAATCTAAGTAATAAAGAAAAAGAGGAAAATGCATGACACCAACCCTTCAAAATATTTTTTGCCATTGATTCTTTTCAAACTGTACCAGCCACCCAATGATATATAAATTATTCAGTAACCATTCATTTACAATTTGGAATGTGTATTCTTATCTACTTATAGTGATGCTGCTAAAAACACTATTTTTGTAATTATTATAATGTGGGAAGGTAGTCTTGATAGACTAGTTTTAAATTTAAACTTAAGTCAGTTTCCATACTAGTTTACTGTTATTCTATAAGTTATTAATAAGCTTAATTTACCAACTAATAGTCTGCAAGATTTAATATATAAATGCGATTCTCTAATTTAACCTTGTAATTAAAAATGTTCTCTTCGTTAACATTTACCTATATTTTAGTAGCATAATATCTCTTAGACTTGAATATTTTTAATTACGGTATCCTATTGATTAATAAAATATTGTTGAAATTGTGTTTATGATTTCCATAGATAGATAAAACTGCAAATCCAAGTTTTTTGGGCTGGATTATTGCTTCATATAGCATTGGTCAGATGATAGCTTCTCCATTCTTTGGAACGTGGTCTAATTGCAGGCCAAGAAGAGAACCTCTTGTGGTTTCAACTGCTATTTCAATAGCTGCCAATTTCCTCTATGCTTATGTCCATTTGCCCCCTTCACACAACAAATACTACATGCTAGCTGCTCGAGCATTGGTGGGATTTGGCGCAGGTAATTTTATAAATATTTAAAGTTTGCTAGATTCGTAGCTACATGTATTTAAGGCAATTCAACTATTCGTTAGAGAAATCAAAATCTCAGGCCCTTGAGATCCCTTCTACCCCAACAAGTTGGCACTGAGAACCTCTTGAGTAAAAGTATAATCCTACTGATTGTCTCAACATATAGATTGAAAGGTTTTTCCAGAATCCTGTTTTCCCCAAAATAAGATAATAAGCCCAATTGGGCTTTTGAGTGCATGGCAATAAGCCAAGTGCTTATTTCAGGGTTCAAAAAAATTCAGGGTCTTATTTTTGGGGAAACACGGTACTTGTGCCATGGCTTTCTGTAGGATTAGAGAGTCTCCTAAATTGAGGTACCACAAAGTACAGTATTCTAAGTAATAGACTCATCAGCGTAATAAAGATTCCCTAAGATATCAGTCTAAAAGTACTACCGGTAGTCATATTAAGTTTAGGGATTTTTCTCATCTGAAAAAAATTGCAAGGAACTTACTACAGTTGCTCAAAGGTAATTTACTCAGATTTCACACCTGAGTGATGCTATGAAATAATTATTTCTGATTAATTACAAGTTTCTAAAAGATTTTCTCAAGCTCATTGATATTTCTGACTAATTGTTTTCACGATAAAGGTTCTTTTGCATCTTTTTAGTTATTAATTTCTGTAATAACGAGACCTATTAAAAATAGATTTGGTGAGCAGACAAAAGACCAAGATTTTGCATACTATACTGTTGGGCTTTTAGCTACGTTATGCATATGATTAAAAATAGATATGTGCCGTAGGTTTTCCAGATAAACATTGTTTTGTTTTGTTTTAGGAAATGTAGCAGTAGTTCGCTCATATATTGCTGGTGCCACCTCTCTTACTGAAAGAACTAATGCCATGGCAAACACTAGTGCTTGCCAGGCAGTGGGATTCATACTGGGACCAGGTACAAACCTACATTGTATTCTCATTTTCTTCAAGTGATTCATTAATCAGTTGCAGGATAAAAATTTTTTAATCTATGTGTACATATTTAAACTTTAATTTGTTATATAAAACCATAGTAATAGTACAGGACTATTTATAAATAGGGCTTGAGTTTAAGGAACAGAATGTGGTTCCAATTTGATTTCAGACTCCAATTTTCATTTAGTTTTTTTTACAGTTTATTGATAAATAAAATTTGAAGCAGTGCATGTCAAGGAAAAATATTAATATAAACTACTAAAAGAACTACGGGTATGTAACTTATTATTTAGGATTTTTTTTATCAGAAGTTGAACACTTTACTAATTGATTTTTTTTCATTTAGTTAATACATTCGATTTTTAGCTGCTGCATTAAAATTTATATATATAAATATAACATATATATATATACACACACACACATATATACACTTATATACAAAATATATACATTTATATATATATGTGTGTGTGTGTAGTTAATATTTTGGGTTTCTTCCCGTGTAATTGTGAACATATCCCCTTACACGGGAAGAAACCCGAAATATTAACTATACACACATATATACCCATGAAAACTTACATAGACAAATATATATATATATATATATATAAATAAAAACTTCAGGCATACTTACTGTTAAAATCCAGTTGTATAAACTTATATTTTCTATTAGTTTTTCAGACTCTCTTTTCACTTATTGGGGAAAATGGAATCTCATGGAAAACAATTTATCTTCAGTTGAACATGTACACAGCTCCAGTTTTATTTGGAAGTCTTCTAGGAATTATTAATATTGTTCTGATAATTGCTATATTTAGGTAATTGAAAATTTAAAAAGTTCTGAATGTTTAAAAGAAAGGTCTTTCAATTTGTATATAAAATCTCTGTTCTTCTTAGTCCATGTATTTTCTTTAGTTCTTATTATGAACCAAGAAAAAAATGAAGAGTAATTTGTGGATTTTGTTAGTTGTTTTTAGTATTTCTTGATCAATAATATTGCAGTAGATCTTAGTTTGATAAATTTATTAAATCTTATCAATGAGTATAAATTTCTAAAATAACATACAAGTGTTTCTATTCTGTTCTCAAGTTATTTATGCAGAGTGTTTATAAGACTTGATCCATAAACAAGATAAGTTGCATAATTGAATTAACAAAGAATTGTGCCAGATAACATTGTTTCAACACAAAACTGTCAATTATATTGAAAGTTTCTTTGGCATATTTAATTATTGTTTCACACAATCTCTTAATTTTTAGAGAACATCAGGTAGATGACATGGGACGACCACAAAATAGTATTAATACTGAAACTGAAGGTAATTTTAAATATGTTTTGATATACTTGCTGATATAGGTAGGAATAGTGTCAAATGATAATGTGTGAAGGATGTAGGCGATAGCTTTTGGGATATATGTCTCAAGTATGAGCAATTAACTGCAATTTCAGATCAAATTTATTAGATTTGGTGGTTCATAAGCACGCACTAATGATTGCAATTTGTCGTGGATAGGAATATATCTGCAGCCCTATATAGAGCACATTGCAGTAGTTCAAACATGAGATGACCAGGGCTTGAGAGACTGAGCGCAGGGACTCCTGATCCAGGAAAGGGTGCAACTAATGCACAACACAAAGTTGTGTAAATGCATAGCTTGAATTTTATTTGTCATGTTAAGGTGACTAACAACATTCACAAACTCTAGTATTTTGCTCTTTTTTCATGCAATAAATTGGAAAGGTGCAGTTAATTATAATTCATCAGCTGTAATACCATGTTCTAATGAAATGGGAAATTATACTTAGCTAGAGCTTTCTGTCTTGTTCTGCCATTAAAGAGGGCTAACGGAGCTGCATCTCCTTTATGTCCATAAAACTCATACATATTGCATGAACTAAGATTTTCTCAAAATAAAATAATTGCATCTGTATCAATGCTATGGAGGTCTTTATTTTATTGATTAACTTTTTTTAAAATACAGAAAATAATGAAGTGGTTCAAGATAATCAGCGATACATTGATCATGTGGCTGTGGTATCAACAAACATTCTTTTCTTTGTTATTCTATTTATTTTTGCAGTTTTTGAAACGTAAGTATTTGGTGTTTTTTTTTTTAAAATAATCTTTCTTACATTTCTTCATAATTTTGTGAATAAAGTCTGCTGCAACATTTCCTACAATAGCTTTTTCTTACTACCATAACAGATTTAATACATCCAGACATACATGAATTATCACTTATCAGCCATCCAACTTGGGGTCTTATTTATTTATTTATATCTCACCTTTATTACTTATTATGTTTTACATATAACTCAAACACATATCCCACACATCTTTCTCCTATTTTCCCCCACAACAATCCTGTCAGGTGGGTCACCCAACTGGCTGTCTTGGCTAAAATGGAACTGAACTCATGGTTTCCTGATTTCTAGCCTGTATGTGTATGTGTAATGAAATTAATTTTATGTTCAGAATTCAGAATAAATCACAAGTTGAGTTTTTAATTTGTATTTTATTGTTGAATTTTTTTTTTGAAGGACCAGTATCTTTCTTTAAATGATTTTGAATTTGAAACATTTCTATTCATAGCACTTGATTTTTGTATTATGCTATTAGTATAAATGCTTCATGCAGTTTTTGTTCAGTTTCAGAGTTGTTAGTTACAATTAGATAGTTGGTGAACACTGAAGTTCAGAAAGTTCTTTACTATATTTAATTTAATACATCTTTTATTGTATTTTTAGCATAGCTACACCATTAACAATGGATATGTATGCATGGACCAGAAAAAAAGCAGTGTTTGTCAATGGCTTAATTCTTGGTGCTGTTGGCATCGAATCAGTGGTTGTGTTTTTAGCAGTTAAAGAACTTTCTAAAAGGTAATATTTCAAGTTATACTGTTTCAGTATATTTTCACAAAAATCTGGTTTCAAAAAAAGGGATAAGTCCTAGAATCCAAATGGCTGTATGTAAATGCATTCTCTAATAGTGATAAATTTATGTAATATCACTGATTCTTAAATCATTACGAACAAAGGACTCAGGGTTTCAATATGGAAAATTTTCCTTGGATAAAATATAGGTACTGTAATTTTAGTTTTCATTATTCAACAGGATTGGTGAACGTGCAATCCTCTATGGAGGTCTAGTCATTATCTTGGTTGGATTCTTTGTTCTGTTGCCTTGGGGGAATCAGTTACCTAATATCCAATGGGCAGGTATAAATTTAAATGTTTGAATTATTTTAAGATATTTGACGAATATATGTGGCCATATATAGTATTTATTTGTATGTTTTCAGACATAAGGAATAATTCTACTCCAGGAAAGATCTTTGGTGAAACCTTTGCATTTTTGTGGATGTCACAAATTGAATTTTCATCCAATAATACAGCTGAAGCAACAGGATGTCCTAGTATACAATCTTGGTGCAGTTATACTCCAGTAATTCATCTGGGCCAGTATATCACTTCTGACATTCTAATAGGATTGGGATATCCAGCCTGTAATGTGATGTCATATACTCTATATTCAAAAATTTTAGGACCAACACCTCAGGTAAGATTTAAATTTAGGCGGATACGTTTTTAAACAAGTTTAACAGTTTTGGCAAACAAGTTGCTAAGTGGTAGATTACTGAGCTTGGAATTGTTTTTTTTTTTTTTGTCATGCTTTGGTTAAGCGATAAAACTACATAGTATCAGTATATTTTATCATCTAGCTCACATGATTTGGTGGAGTACAGCTATAAATTGCTTCCTGTAATAGTCTTATTTCAAGAGTGTCAAACTCAAGGCTTAGATATGGGCTGCCTTGGAAACAGTGAAGGACTGGCCCGCAGTGCCTCTGCCAGCGAAAATGGAGCTTGGGATGGCTGCATGCTCCTGAGCTCTGTTTTCGCTGGCAGAGGGTTGCAGGAGGCCATTGCAGCCAAAAATGGAGATCGGGAGTCCGTTTTGCTGGTAGAGTGCTTGGGTCGCCACAGGCGGCCCCAACAAGAGTGATGTTGAGCTGGCCATGCCTCCCTGCCCCGCCAGGTCAAACACAACCCTGATGGAGAACCTTGTGGAGAAATCGAGTTTGACACCCCTGTCTTATTTCATTAAATAATTTTTTTATCCCTTCAGATTATCAAACTTTTTAGTAAAGCTGAGCTACTGAATGTTTTGTGTATGAGGGACAGTGAGATTTTTTTGGAGCAGCAACCAATTTTACTAAAAGCTATTATTGTTATCCTATAGAGATCTAGATCTTCCATCAGGCCTTGGGCAGAGGAGTTTCATTAATTTTTGAATATGCTACAATCTGTTTTAAATTTTGTATTTCCTTATAGGTTGTTTGATAATTTGTTCTTTTAATATTATATTATTTTTAATTTAGTTTATATGCCACCTCGAGTTGCTTGACAATCAGGCCATCTCATAAATCCTAATACTGCTATTGCTATTATTACTAATGATGACGATGATGGTAGTAGTTTGCTATTTCAAAATTGGGAGAAAAATAAGATTTTGTTTGAATATTTCAGGGCTAACACCTGTCATTAACATTGAACGCAATCTGATCTATTTTAGGGCATTTATATGGGATGGCTAACTGCTTGTGGAAGTGGTGCACGCATTCTGGGCCCGGTATTTGTCAGTCAACTCTACAGTTCCTTAGGACCCCGCTGGGCATTTGGTTTCATCTGTGGAATTGTCGTACTTTCTCTCTTACTACTTGAAGTGGTGTACAAGAGACTTATAGCATTTTCAGTCAGATACGAGAACCTACAAGAACAGCTCTCCTAACTACCTCTCTCTGCTCAGTCTTGTTTTACTTTAATCATTATTTGCTCTTTTCACTATTTTGCATTTTTGGCAGATAGTTCATAGAATTATCATTCACCTGGACTGACAGTATTTCTACCACCAGATTTATATCAGTTTAATAGTGGAAATGACAGACTGTGATATAGTAAATGTTATTATTTTGGAGCAGTTTTAAGAAATGGCACTAGTTCTAATTATATACATTGGATATATTTAAAATACATTGATTCTGTGAATCATGTCTTAAATGAAACTTTTTAAACTGAATTTAAAAAGGCTATTTATTCTAATGAAGTTTATGAGAATGATTGTTTATGCATTTTTATAACTGGTTGGCTTTTTTAAATTGAATTTATTTTAAGTAAAACATAGCAGAAACTAATGCTGATATTTTGCTACACATAATTTATTTTGGGATTTCTCACTCATTCAGTGTATATTTTATATTTTTTAAAAAATGGTTCAAATAAGATCAAGATTAAAAGTAAAAAATAAGAAATGTTGATGCAGCACTTAGAGATAAACACTAAAACTGATAGTAGAATCCTCAAATTTAATACCATGTTTTCCCGAAAATAAGACTTCCCCGGATAATAAACCCAATCTTGAGCACTAAAATAAGCCCCCCCCCCCCAAATAAGCCCTCCCTGAAAATATTTAAACACATGAGCAGCCGGTCCCCGCCATTTCCTCTGGTTAGGGTTAGGTAGACAGAGCTGGAAATCAGGTAAGATGGCAAGAGGAGCCCCGTCTTGCTCCACGCACCCCAAAATAATAAGATCACCTTGAAAATAAGGCCTAGCGCTTATTTCTGGGTTCAAAAATATAAGACAGGGTCTTATTTTCAAGGAAACACGGTAATTGGAGGTTACTGAGGTAGTTATCTGAGGTTTCCACTATTACACCAAGAATCTTAAGTCACTGTTTTCTTGAATAGTAAAACTTTAACCTATTATGAAATGCCTTCATCTTATTAAACTGGAAAAAAAACTTTAAATGCTGATTGCCCAGTCTTGAAGTTTTTTCCTGATTGTGCAACAGTATAACCAAATTGATTTTAGATTTGGTTTTCTTAACAATTCAACATTTTTCTTCTTAAAGCTATCTTGCACAGTTCCATGTCTCATAAGCAGGACTTCCAGATCACAAATCAGAAAACTGGTGATGTCAGATGTTGCTGAAACTCAGGAGGAGAAATGGATATAGTAGACCCCTTGTGATGTCACAGAGGTGGGATTCTGGTTGCACAGCATGCCCTTTCATTTATCTGTAGATCACTTACTTATCTTCGGCTTTGAATTGGAGATGAGCACCGCCCCCTAGAGTTAGGAACGACTAGCACATATGTGCGAGGGGAACCTTTACCTTTACCTTATATGACATGTTTGATAACAAGATTTTGAATAGGGGTATAGAAAATGGTGAATTCATACACTGATAGAGCTGGTATCAGTTGATTGTTTTCTTAAATGAAATGAGTTTCATTCTGAAACAAAATGAAATATTATAGGGCTATGTTGTTCCAACAAAATACTAAAGTGCGGATATCTGGGCTGAACTGTTTGGTGGGAAGGTAATGAGAATGGGGAAAAGTCAAATATAGCAATGACAGATCAGGAAAGTAGTAGGAAGGGAAGGAAAATATTAGGAAGACTGCAAAGTGTGATGGGATATCCCATGTAGACACATCGCTATCTATGGTCAAACAGGGAAGGGAATGCATTGGAAGATGGTGAGGCAGGCCATTATTCAGGTGTGTGGGGCTATATTACAAATGGAAACTGTGAAAGGGAAACACGTAGCAGTCTTGGCTGCTTTATAAAAATCACGTTAAACCCCTGGTGATTTTGTTTCATCCATACCCCTGGTACAATAATATTGCTTAAAAGATGAAAGCATAACTCATCCAGAATGGTTTGGCAGAATATGTATATCTGAAATTTGAAAAAACATTTTCTATTCTGTGCACACCTGTTTTTGTTTCTGTTCATTTAAGTCAAAGCATAATAAATAAAATACATAAAAGTCTTTACATTCTTATGTTCTATATATAATATACATGCATATATTATCATTTCTACATTTTTTTTACTGAACTGTCTACCAATAGTGAACAATGCAAAAACCAGGACTGTACAATATTTCAGGTTTGGTCTCCAATATATGTTTTGCAACATTTTAGAGCAGCTGTTATCGTGGAAAAGAGCGGGATTACTTCAAAATTTGGCAGATAGTTACTATTTTAGTGCTTTCTTCCACTCTGAAGCACCATAGAGATTCAAACCAGTACTGTATAGCCATGGTAAAAATTCCTTCTCCTGTTTTTCATTTTTTTAATTTGTGAAACAATGTATTTTACAATGATCTTCACAAAGAAGACAGTTGAGAATATTAATGAAAGTCCTAATGCTTCCTGTTTCACAATGAAAGTTAAAAAAAGTTTTAGAAGAGAGAAATGGCAATTAATCCTGTCTGATGTCATGAAATATGCTGTGCTGCTTCCTCAACATAGGATATGGTTGTTTATAAATAGATAATAGTTTCTATTATATGAGATGTTTATTTATTGATCAGTTAAATATAATATAGACCGAAACAAGTAAATAGTGCCACATACTGGTAATGGCTAGGTAATAAAATCATACAGA
The DNA here is from genome assembly GCF_059756535.1 of Pantherophis guttatus. Lineage (NCBI taxonomy): Eukaryota > Metazoa > Chordata > Lepidosauria > Squamata > Colubridae > Pantherophis > Pantherophis guttatus. Next base: position 36,786,740 of record NC_142070.1, read on the forward strand.
TCTGTGATAAAATTTGCCTAATTTATATTTTATTCTCTGACCTGCTTTTTCCTTATTTTGAAACTTTTACAATTGGGACCTGGATTATTGTTTTCTCCAGAACTCTTTCAGTGCTACAGGAGGGGGTTTCTTTTGTCAGCCTTGTTTGCTTTTTTTATATTAGCTTTTACTTCCAATGCAAAGAAAGCAAGACAAATACTTCTGTTGGCTCAATAACATTTTTTTAACTACATTAGTTCTATTATTCCTGTTTGAACTTTCAATTTCTCTTTAAACTACAATACAAACCTAGAGATAGTTTCTAGAAGAACACCCTCAGGAATGTTTCAGTCACAATAGATTTCTTTCCCAAATTAAATAATAAAACACCAGAACCATTATAAACCTGTTACTTGGGGTGCATGCAAGTGTACAAAACGTATGGATTCTACTGTAGATTAGAGTTTTATTAGTAAACTAATATTACTGTGCATACGTAGACATTTGTGTTAAATAAATCAAGGGATCTAAATTATCACTGCATTTATTTTTTAACACTTTTGCAGGGATATTGCATTAAAAAGTTACAAAAATATAAAAAATCATAAAACAATACTTTTCATATCTGAAAACAGCATAAAATACAAAATATTTACAGGCATATATTGCAATAGAGGTGTTTTTTTCTTGAGAGCTGCAAAAACAGAACACGCACATATATACATTTGTGGGGTGGGAGTAGGGAATCAAGATGGTTACAGGATTTTCTATAAATTACATGAAATGCAAGTAATTTTGCTTTAATGTTTTAAAAGTAGAACACTTATACATTAATTCCAGTCAGGAAAAACCAGTCTAGATTTTTTGAGGAAAGTCTACTATTCTGAGTATAAAAAAAATTTATTACCATCGAGTTATTTAAATTTGTCATACGCAGTTTCGTCAGTGAGGGCCAACTGGATTGGTAAACATTACCAGAATGGAAGATAGACAGTGCAACTTTTCTTTGATGAATTCTGGAAGTTTTTCATCTTCTCTATACCTAAGAAGATACCAATATTCCAATTTTAATCTTTTAGGATAACACTTTTTATTTTACATCATTCTAGTATGTAAGAGAAGTAATCTTACAGTAAGTAAGAATTGTACTGAATACTTGGGAAGGTACAAAAAATTGTAATGAACTCTATTGCAGTTTTTTTGGGGGAGAGAGGCTAGGTTTTAGTTCTCAAAACTATATTAAATTGTGCAAACCTAAAATGGTTTGACAATGGATTCCCAACTATGTTTCAGTGCAATGAAGGGATAGGAGGCGTAATCTATAGTGATACTCAGGATGTTTGTCCTCAGCTACAAAGTGGATATAGATCTCTGAAGCATAAGAGATTCTTTACAATATTCTCTGGCACTGAAGAGAATTTAGGAAAGCTGATATTAATCCACCCATGAATAACCTGTGGAAGCAGGATCTTCATTTATAAGGCAGAATTAGCCAGGAATTAATTACTAATGTATTTAAAGGTTAAAAAGTTTCCATTCCTGATCTTGCTAGGTGATGGTAATTTCTAATTCATTCAATTTATTTAAAATGGAAAAACAACCCTATTGAGCCAGACAATATTGGATTTTGTGAGCATATGTGAAGAATAAACTCCTGAAATGACAACTATGATGACAGGCATAACCAGTTACTAAGAACCAGTGGTGAAATCCAATTTTTTTACTACCTGTTCTGTGGGCGTGGTGTGACTTGGTGGGCAGGGGAAGGATACTGCAAAATCCCCATTCCCTCCCCACTCTGAGGCCAGCCAGAGGTGGTATTTGCCGGTTCTCAAAACTACTCAACATTTCCACTACTGGTTCTCCAGAACCTGTCAGAACCTGCTGGATTTCACCCCTGCTAAGAACTCATTTGTGAACTAGCCTCCTAGGCTATTCTCTCCTGAAGTATCTTTCTGGAGCCCCTAAAGCATTTTCCCACTAAATATGCTGAAAGCTGGTGCTTTGCTTTGCAGCAGGCCAGTTTTCTAATTTTGTTTTATTAAAAGTCATTTTTTAAAAAATCAGGTAAGTTAGAAGAGGATCAAAGTGGAGTCTTTCATCTCTTGCATTAAATGTTCTGATTAGAGCTATTATCTTATTAACAAATGAAACCAATGGTCTAATGATTTAAACCACACTTTCAGACAAAAGATAAGGGATTAAAAAAAATTGTATGCTATGGTTGTATTTTGCACATACAGAACAAAAATTGGTCAACCACATATATAACCTGCACTGTGGACAATAACATGTGTTGGAGTGTGGTACAAATTCAGAAACCAGGATTGAGTAAATTATACTGTAGTTATATTAATCATAAATAGGTTACATTTTTTTCACATTTCTCCTACACAAATATATTTTAAATACCGGAAGTTCCTAAAATTGATTCCTCAACTGCTGTTTTGTAACATCAGGAGTTTTTGTATAATGTTAAAACACAACCACTAGATGAATGTGCACATAATTGTAGAACATTGGTTTCTGCACAAGTGTATATGCATATTGTAAGAAAGCAGTTATCCAGCTGCTACCCCCAAGGCAGGGGGAGTCAACAAAAACTTAGTTCACTAGGAGATTCCTATTTTTGTCATTATATACAAATCAGGAATTGTGTTTTTAAATAAATTTGTCTAAGAATTAAGAGTTTTAAGAATTTTGAGTTGTTATAGTTTGCTTTCATCACATTTTTTGGTATATATATATATATATATCAGGCTTCACAGATTATTTCAGCTCAATAATTCCAGTTGAGTGAAAACATGCAAACAAAGCATTCATTTCAAGTCACAGTTCAACACATGCCTACTAATGGATTATATTATATGTTCCCTGTTTTCCTAGTCTTTTCATGAAAGTGAGTTTTCAGAACATGAATTATAATATCAAAAAGATGGAGATTACTGTATAATTGGAAGACTGTCCATTTATAAAATGGCTTACAATTAAGAGCTTGTAAAAAGGTGGCTCCTGTACTCTTAGAAAACATTCATGTGTCATGTTTCCAAGGGTGGCTTAATTCAGGGGTGGGATTCAGCTGGTTCTGGTGAACAGGTAGTGGTCACTGCGGGAGGCTCCATCTACCTGCAATGTGCGAGGTTCTGCCCATCCGCAATGCGCAAGCAAAGCGCATGCATGGAAGGCTGTGCATATGCACAGAGGAGGCGCATGCGAGCGAACCTAGTGCACGCATGCATGCGCTCACATTTGCGAAGGTAAGTGAATCCCACCTCTAGCTTAATTACTTTCTTTAACTTGGCCTCTGAATTAGTTCAGTGTTAAAGGACAAGCAATATAAAAACTATATGATTCAGGGCAGTCTAGATTTAATTTTTCATTTAAAAATTGAATCATAATATTGAAAAACATAATTTGGCATTTAAATAATTTGACATTTAAACCTGTTTCTCAATATACATACCCACATAACATTTTTATTGTTTATTGGTTTTCTTGTTTTTAGAGGGAGTTCTTCTTTTCTCTCTTAATTTTAGCTCAGATTTGTTAAACATAATTTATTATATAACAGTTTTTTCTGTCAAAGCATTTTAAAAATATACATGTAGTAGTACAACAGATAGTTGATGAAAAACAAATGGAGAAAGTAACAAAATATCAGAATTTGCAAACTGAAATTTTAATATTTAATTTTTTAAATCAAAATTGTCACACTGACTTTACAAAAAATCACCTTGCTTAGAACTTCCCACATACTAAAATCTGCACAGTTCCCACACTCTTGCTTAAAAATCAAATGAGAAAATATAAAGTCTAGAGACTGATATTTATTGAAGGATTACTTAATAATAACAAAACTAATACATACCTAACTGTGTCACCAGCTGGAGATGTGTAAGTAATAGAGGAAACACCAGCCTGAGCAACCAATTGGGATCCATCATTAAATTGAACCCATACTGCCCCACTTGTGAACTAGAAGGGAAAAAAAGATTATTTCATATATGGAAGTCTATAAAATAGCTGTTTACCTAATCACTCAACAAGAATTATCAAAAAAAGTATCCCACATTGTAAGGCCATTACATTATATTAAAGTGGTTTCATAATTAGGACCTGGCTTCAGGCTTAAATGAGAAGCAGCCTCCATTATTTTGGTTATTTGGTTTCGTCTCAAAGTAGTAATTTATTCAGAGAAATTACTCATTCCACTGGAGACAAAATGTTGCATTGGATGGAAATCATTGCATTCCTTTTTCAATGCAAATAGTTTTGCCTACTATTTGAGCAAGGTATAATCAGGTTTTTTGGCAAATTATATTCTGGCTCATGCACCTATTCGTATGCATTGTAATCCTGGCAATTTTTGTGTATCAAGTACAATAAGAAACTAATGGTAATATTATGTTCTACTATTAACTACAGTCTAATCTGTAGCAAATATCAAAACATGAGCAGAGTGAGAACAGAGTTACAGCTTTACATATCAATTTGTAACTTGCTCTCTCCTCCACTGTGATCATATAAATCTGATTGGTTTTTTTTTGGAGTGAATTACAGACTCACCTGAGAAGCCCAGCCAACATTCTTTACAAAGACAGACTTTAGCAATTGGGCTGAATGTGGAACACAGTCATTGGAGCTACCAGAAGAGTTCTTTGATTCAGATGTAGCTTCTGTGAATGCAGATCCTTCATAACACATCTAGAAGGTATTCATGGAAATATAAGATTGCAATAATAGATCAAACTTTGCCAGAGGCTTCAGTGTTTAACAAAATAATTTAATTTCATTAGCTATATGCCAGGAATTCAATCTTGTCTTTATGCACCCTAACACCATTGCTTCGGTCTCTTTAAACAATCTAGGGCAGTTACCAAAATTAAAATTTAAATGTATAGTATATATATATTTAAAAATCTCATAATAAAAGAATGATCTGTGCATTTGCTTACTTACAGATAGGTTAATATTAGACACTTGAGTTGAAGATTCAGATTTGGCAACATCTCTCTTCAAAGCTGTACTCATCAAAGATGGGGCTGTACTTGATAAAGCTTTTGGAGATTCAGGATTTCCTGGTTTACTGAGGTAGAGAAAAGATATATTTAGCTCTACATGAAAGCATAAATGAAAATCTCTATTAAAAAATGTCTGCCATGTGAGAAGCAATTATATTGGAAAATAAAGAACACCAAATGTGACAGCTTACCGACCAACAATAATGGGGAAAAATGGAACACTTTCACTTCTTTCTTCTGCCAGAATGGCAGTTTCTAGTGCAAGGCAAATGCGATGAGCCTATTAAAATAAGGAAATAAATACATACAGGCACATTAAAATTACACTGATAATGCAGTTTTGTTCCTTTATGATGGAATAGGAGTACAGCGGACAACAGCAATAACAGTATTATATAATGAAAGTATTGATAATTCTATAAAAAAAGGCAATTTAAAAGCTATATATTTGAAATTGATCAATCTATTAAAAGTTATTCACCAATTGATATTATTTTTCATTGATTCATTTGCCCCAACTATATCACAACTTCTTAGTTTTTCAAACATAGAACTGGAACAAAATAGATGAATTGGAAAATGCACTTTCACACCTCCACCTTTAAAAATATAAACAATATTCACCTCATTTGCATGATGCACATATATTTGTATATCCTCCTGTAAAATTTCATTTTCTTCTCTTATTGTATAGGCTTTTCCGGATTTTTCAATTATTCGTATTGCTCCTGCTGTTTTGTGTATTTTTGCCCCTAGAAGGAAAAAAATGGTCAAGTAGAGGAAATGTACTCTCATACTCTTTGATGTATATTAAAATAAAATAAAATTACAGTTGAAAATTTCCAACAGTTCAGTATTATTCAGGACCAGAATAAAACACAAATGCAATCTGTCTGCCTGAAGAATAAATATTGTGAAAAAAAAATTCCTTGGAATACAAATTTCTCACTGCCTTCAAAACTTTCTATTAAAAAATTGCACAGGAATAGAAGCTCTCTTTTATGAGCTTCAATGTTAGAAAATATTTTATAGATAGTCCTCAGATTATGATCACTCGTTCCAATGTCCATTCAGAATTATGAAAGCACTGAATCAATGGTACTTATAATAGGTCCTAGTAGTTCCAGATATCACAGCATCCTCACAGTCACGACCTGATATTCCCCCACTGCTACATTGCCCAGTTATTTGTTTGGTGACATGGACAGCTATATAAGGATATCTGAGGAACCATTTTACCCCAATGGGACTAACCCATCCTACTCATTTCAATGGAAAGGGCCCACTTCGGATCATGTAGGCGAAAGAATTTCAGCTCAAAGAATCCAAGAAAAGAACCTATTCTGTGACCCCTGCCCTCTGGAATATTCTCCCATCGGAAATGAGGGCCACCCCCCACCCCATTCTTGGCCTTCTAGAAGAGCCTACAAACTTGGCTCTGGTTGCTTGGCCTGGGGTCCCAAAAGGGACCTGCTACAGTGGGGGGTGCCTGACAGGGTAGATCCCCCCCCCAAAAAAGCTGGTCATTATCTTTTAAGATTTAACTCTCTATTCAATTTTTCTAATTGCAATTGCTTTTAGCACTTTTTAACTTTTTATTATATTGTAAGCTGCGCAGAATTGCTGTAGCAGCACAATTGATGATATAGACATTTAATAAATAAAAAAAATAAATTTGATATATAGATAAATAAATAAAATCAACGGAGAATCTAGCAGGAAGTCAGAAGTTGCAGTCATGCAGTCCTGGTTCAATGACAGCAACTGGGACCCCTGGAATTGCCACTGTTAAGCAACATGGTGACGCAATGTTGTACTTTGCAACCAGATTGCTAAGCAACAGAAAATCAGTCCCTGTTGCTACTGAAACCTGAAGATTACCTCCAATGATCAGCTGCATGTGGACATTTTGCCGAAGAGTTTGAAAACTAAAAAAAACTTTTAACTCTCCTTCTCTGAAAAAGGAAGTTTCTGCCAGTTTTCAGCTATTGTGATCAGAGGAGATTCTGAAGGCCACTTAAAGGGGCTTTGAATTACTCATGGCCATGTCAATTGCACACAGAAGTCAGTAAAAATGAAGTGTAAATACTAACATTTAATTTTCAAATAATTAAGTTTTATAATAATCATAATCACTTATGAATATTATAAAACAAAAAATTCCTTAAGTAATTAAAAAACTGTCTCCACTATGAAATGGTATATAAGTCTAAGCGATATTGCTATAAAAGCACAAGAAAAACATATTTAGTAGTGCTCAGCATGTGATAGCCAAATATGTCCCAAAGATGCTTTTTGAGGTGGCAACTGGACTTGTTTTTTCTTTTAAGACGTTTTGCTTCTCATCCAAGAAGCTTCTTCATCTCTGACAGGATAGTGGGGAATGGAAGGATTTATATTTCTTGCAGACAGCTGGTCATTTGCATCCTTTTAGAGGGTCATTGAAGCACTTGGAGGTTTATCTGTGTCCTGGTTCCTGTAGTCCTGTAAACGGTAGACTACAGGAACCAGGAGTACTAATCAGGTGACCTGAGGTGTCTGCAAGGAATATAAACCCTTCCATTCCTCATTATCCTGTCAGAGGTGAAGAAGCTTCTTTGATAAGAAGGAAAATGTCTTCAAAGAAAAAACAAGAAAGTCCAGTTGCCTCCTGAAAAAGCACCTTTGGAACAACCATGACCTGGATGACTGAGAATCTCTACAGATTCAAATATATAAATATATTAATTTCAATTAAGAGTTTTAGTATATTTAGTGTATGATGACTCAATTAGCAAAATTCCTTAAAATATACAAGTTAAGGAACTATTAGCAGAATAGAGTCAGGGTCAACTAATAGTTTAATTACAAATTTAACAGTTGAAGGAAATGTGTGGAAGAACCGAAGGACATGTACCATCATAAAAACAAATTTCCACATCTGCAGGAGCCGAATTTTCCATCAACATGCACTTGGCATATCTTGTATAGAAAGTGACTTTGGGTGTTTTGGATCTTACCAACTGCACAAATTTGGCAGCATATTGATACTTTTTCCAGTACTTCTCTAAAAGAAAGAAAAGAAGTTGTTACAGTTCAGTTTATCTTTTTACTTATAACAAGTGAATATATCTTGATTTTAACCTAAGAGAAAAAAAATCATTTTTCCGTATGTTCTTCATCCCCATATATGTAAATTATTCCATATTTCATTTCTTTTCCTTCCTTTGTTTTGATATATCTCCTATGGGTCATAATTCCAAACTTCATTCATATACAGATTTATGCTTATGTATTGCTGTTATTTTAAATTGATAAGAAAATGCACATTGTGGCAACCCTACTTATTATTATACAGAAAGCATGTGGCAGTAAACTTTAAATAACATGTTGCCTACTAAAGCCACTTGAAAAAAACTTTGAACAAGTTGCCAGAATAAATAAATCAGCCTCTATGAATATGCAGTGCTCCTGATAAATCTTCCCTTTGGGAACTTGACTTGCTGATCTTTCTAAGGCCATGAAGACCTGGTTTTGCTACTTAGCCAAGTGTGTGGTTGAACCCATATCACAGTTACTTCTATTGATGTGTTGGTTGATTTTGTACCTTGGCAGCCATATATATTATTTATTGATTTGCTATATTTTTAGTTCTGTGTTTAAATACTGTTATCTGCCCAGAGTCATATATTTAAGACGGATGGGTCACTGTGGATGAAATGGAGGGAGGGAGAGTGGAGAAGGAAGGAAGGAAGGAAGGAAGGAAGGAAGGAAGGAAGGAAGGAAGGAAGGAAGGAAGGAAGGAAGGAAGGACAACATAATTGTCGGGCATTTCTAATAGGATGACAGAACTGTGAAAAACTAAAGTTATTCCTAGAGACAGGTCAAGGTAACAAGCTTCTGTCCAAAAAACTGTAAAAGTCAAAGAAACTTCAGTGGCACCTGACTAACACAATACATGGAAGAGGAACTGCTCTAGTTCAGGGGTAATGTACCTCTTGCATCTTCATGCTGGATTGAAACATTCTTGCCTGAAATTGGCAAACTGCCACCAGCGACAGTAGACAACAATGGACTCATTTTGTGCAAGACAACTCTCTGTTGAAGCTATTTGATTCAGCAAGTTTGTTTATTGCTAAACAGAGGCTGCTCAGTCAGCCTGTAAATAAATGTAGTCTTATGGAGATGGCAATGGTGAGGGGTGAAGGCAAGCATGTGTGCATAGTCTCGCAACTTGGGCGTCCTCCTGGATACACGGCTGTCTTTGGAAGAGCATATGACGGACGTGGCCAGGGGGGCTTTTCATCAGGTCCGCCTGATTCGCCAGTTGCGTCCCTTTCTGGATTGGGACTCCTTATGCAGTCACTCAGGCGCTTGTCACTTCCCGCCTGGACTACTGCAATGCTCTCTACATGGGGCTCCCCTTGAGGAGCACCCGAAGGCTCCAACTGGTGCAGAATGCGGCCGTGCGGGGGATTATGAGAGCAAGAGGGCGCTCCCATGTAATGCCTCTCCTGCGCGAGCTGCATTGGCTTCAGTGGTCTTCCGGGTGCACTTCAAGGTGTTGGTCACCTTTAAAGCGCTCCATGGCATCGGACCTGGGTATTTGCAAGACCGCCTTCTGCCGTCGATTGCCTCCCACCGACCAGTACGCTCCCACAGAGAGGGACTCCTCAGGGTGCCGTCAGCCAGGCAATGTCGGCTGGCGACCCCCAGAGGGAGGGCCTTCTCTGTGGCAGCACCTGCCTTCTGGAACGATTTGCCCCCGGAGATACGAAGGATACCAGATCTCCGGGCTTTTCGCCGTGCCCTAAAAACTTTTCTTTTCCATCAAGCAGGGCTGGCGTGAACCCCCCCCCTTTTTAGCTCTTTTTAGCTTTTTAAGTGTAAATTGGGTTTTAATTGGATTGTTTTAAATTGTGGGCCAAAGCTGTATAATTCTTTTAATTGATTTTAAATTTTGTATTGGTATGTTTTTATCCCTGGCTGTGCACTGCCCTGAGTCCAATAGGAGAAGGGCGGTATATAAATTGAATAAATAATAATAATAATAATAAAATAGTCACTGGCAGGCAGGGGGCTGAGACTAATGGAGCAGGGCCTGCAGCAGAGAAGGCAGAGAGCCATGTCTGGCACAAAGAGCCTCAGCAGGCAAATCAGACATGCTGGTGGGAATGCGTAGGAGGTTAAGACTGCTGTTTGTACTGGGACAGGCAAGCCAGGAAACCAGTTGCCAGAAAAAGGGAGGTAGTGGCAGCAAGCCCGGCACTGACAAAGCCACCATACCAAGAAGGAAGAAGAAAACAGGCAAGGTCAGTTGAAGGCATCAGAGATAAGCAGAGGTGAAGCGAGGATGGTCTAAAGGGCAGAGATGGAGAGGTAGAGAGATTGGGGAGAGTTGAAGCAGAAGTGTGACAGGCAGAAGAAGCATGAGAATCTGGCCTAATGACTACAACTGGGACTACCACAATTAGCATAGCTAAATGATGTAGTTACATGATATTTCACCTAATGACAACTTAGTGACAGAAATTCTGATCTCAATTAGTTCAAGATTAGTATTAGCAAAAGTCCTTTAACAACTTTTAATGTTTATTCCAGTAATTCAATATTTTCATTTAAAAAGTCTAGAATTTATTTTAATATTTAAATTTAGTACTGCAAAGCAATGCAGGTAGGCTAATAAGTTGCTGCATATTATCATAAAGGTAATCGTTGACTTACAATAGCAATTGGGACCAGAATTTCCATGGCTAAGCAATGTAGTTGTAAAGTGCGACCACATTGCTTAGTGATGGCAATCCCGGCAGCCCCAATTGCTGTTGTTAAATGAATCGCATGGTCGATGTAACATTGGCTGGCTTCCCACAACCAAAATCATTGAGGAAGTTGGCAGGAAGTTATAGGCCACAGGAAAGTAAGTAAGTCACTATTGCCAGGTGAGGGAGAAGCAATGGAGATGTAGGGGAAGGTTGGATAGAGTGTGAGGGAGGCACAGTGTGAGTGCAGGAAGTTGCAAATAGGAGCATGAGAGGCACAGTGCAGGTCAGAGATGATATATTGAGGGCATGCATAAGAGGTATGGCACAAGTCAGGGCCATAGGGATGCACAAAAGGCATTGTGTGAGTGAGGGAAAGTATGTGTAAGAGGTTTTACCTGAACTTTCACATCTCATATAATGAACAGAAAGTATACTTTGGAAGTACAAAATCAGTGACAACAATGCCTTTTAAAAGCTATTTATTTAATGGGAGTAATTATATCTCTCAAAACAGTTAAGGAAAAAACTTTTGAAAGATAGTTATGGTTATAGCATCAATATTTTCAAAAGGACTCCGTATGCAATTGATAGATGATTCATATAAATATCCATATAATATTATGAGTCATTTAGTCATTTATACACACATATACACACACATACTTAAAGCGGTGTATATTTATATACTTGCTGACACAGAGGATAGTAGGAAACCTAATGAATGAGCTGAGAAAAAATGGAAAGTTATCAAGATTATATTGCATGTTTTATAACTTTATAAGAAATCACTGTAAATCATAATTCTTTAAATTACTGGCTTATCCTCAATCAGCAGTGTACTAATACACACTGATCAATCACTTCCACTTGATCCTGGTTTCACTCTGCGTCAATCTGATTCCTGTCACAAATTCCAGCCAAATATGTGATCTTAAAAGAAAAACAAATTCTAAATGACTCAAAGAAATTATAATTACCTGGCAAGTTATCAAAGCTATATACGTTTAGGTGCTCAGGAGATGCCGGTGGTCTGTCATTAAGAGGAACACCTATACCTTCATTTGGATGGTAAACTGTGACCTTAATATACAGTAAAAAAGTAAAAAGTATCATTAAACTAAATTATAAAGTAAACAACAGTTAAACAATAAAGAGTACTTCAAATTAAAACTGCATAGGTTATCAATTCAAACTAATTTTCTCTAGAATGCTTTGCTATCTTTATTGACCAACATCAACTGCAAATTTTACAGATACAGATTTAGAGATTTTAAGATCTTCAGCTGAATTCTACATAATATGGTAATGTTGGCATAAACATTTAGTTTAGTAAATATTTAATATTTAAATTTAATATTTAAATATTAAATTGAATAATAGAAATTAATAGTTACCTCATTTCCATCACAAGAAATCTTTAGTACTTCTTTTACAAACTCCTGTGAATTATATTCCTTTAGAAATTCCATACATACTTCTCCTGTATCTAGAATACTCACCTAGAATATATGTTGAAAATCAACAAAATAAATATAGTGCAAGAAATCTAAAGAAAAACTTCCTTCACCAAATATTCATATCTGTAGTGCCAAAAAATCATTTATAATATATTACATAGTTATCAACCTAAACAAAAAAAATCTTTTTATGTCACTGAAAAGTGATTAGTTTTATCACAACCAATATACTAGACATGGATATTAGTAGAAAAAAAGGAGATGATCAATGGAAAAATATCATGAGAGTTAAACCAAGAGATTTGAATTAAAGATGAGAGAGAGAGAAAAAAAACCAACAGCATTCAAATAGAGACAGATGTTAAATTAAAAATTAAGGATTGAGAAGAAGCCTTTTGAGTCCAATAACTAAATTGGAAACATTAAAGCCAGTTATATTTCAAAAAATAGTCACTAAGCACCACAAAAACATGCAAGATTATACCAATATTATCTTTTTAGGTACTGAATCTGAACAGAAATTTATCTGCATAAAGTTCAGCCAGCACTAATTTTATTTTCATATTCCACTGAGAATTCCACTCAATTTGTATTTCCACTGAGGGAAATCCTGAAGGTTCAGGTTCTGTAGCATTGAGAACTAAGTCTGCACTCTGCTTATAAGCAACAGAAATAAATTGAATCTATATATTTATTGTTTGTACCCACCTACTTAAACTCAATGCAAGAACAGAGCTGGTTGTGGTTAATGTTTGGGGTTCAATATTTTCGAAGAAAAAAAGAATGTTAATCATAAACACTATTTTATACTTTAGCAATTTAGACACATTTAACCATGCTTATATTTATAATCACATTTTTCAAAGTAATTTCTATAATAGTATTACTTTTCTATTTTACTTTTTATTTCTGCAGAGATATTATTTAGAAACGTACAAAGCTCTTACCACAGCATTTTTTGTTTTCTGCCTTATTGGTTTCAGTCTATGAGCACTCAGAGGAGATACGATATTTCGCAGGAGAGCTTTTGGGTGTCCATACTGTGATTCTTTGTCTCTGTTTTTGATTTCAGACACAAGATGGTGACCAAATGCAGGTGCTAGCAGGGCCTTTTCAGATTTACTTGGAAGTCTAGCTGTATATTTTCTTAATTCTTGTGGTCTCATAGATGGTGCATAATCAGGAGAATTTTTACTCTGTGAACCATTTCTCACTGTCTTTAGAGTCTCTTGAGGCATACCAAGATAGAACCGACAATCCCCATTTATTTTATATGAAGGTTCTGATACCTGAACTGAAGTAGAAAAATAACATTTTAATCATTTTGGAAATGCATTGTTATGGAATTTTTCCTTAATAAAGGAAAAGTACATTTTCTTTTAAACATAAATCAGGTTAACTCTTTCATAACTGATATAGCATATAATTTTAATCTAAGTGTCTAATTCAAATATGAAAAGGTTCAACAAAGTTCAGTTCCACTTAAATTACCTGTTTAAGATAGCATATATTATTATATAACTGATAAATTAGGTTTCTTACTGTGTAAACTGTTTTCCTGAGTATAAATGAACAGCGATAATATTTCTATTGACAATATTTAGCAGGATGGATAAAAATCAATGATTTTTTTAAAAAAATCAAAAAAATCGGATTTTTTTGATTTAAATCGGATTTTTTTGATTTTTATTGAATTTATTTTAATAAAAAACTTTTGGGGTAAAAATCTATCGTAAGATAGTTTTATATTTAAGATACATAAATAATTTAGTTTATTCAGCATGAAATGGAGCTTAGTTATGTAGCACAAGGCTGTATATTCTGCAACACTGGGACTATCGGTGAGTCAACCGCGGGTCAAAGGAGTAGCAGAGATGACAGTTGCTCTTTAAAAATTATGATTTAAATCGAGTTGATTTAAATCGACTCGATTTAAATCAAATCCATCCTGATACTTAGAATTTGAATTTTTCGGCATTCAGTATATATATGCCCTGATCAGATTTCTGTCAGTCTCCTGCATTAGAAAACATCTAATTATATGTGTTCTTCATTTCAAGATAAGCATATGGATAGGGAGTGGTAAAAATAAATCCCAACAACTATCCTGATAAAGTATATGAATCAACACATCCCTTCTGTCAAAGTAGAAACACAATTAAGAACAAGAATTGAAAAGAGCATTATCCAAGGATTCAGATAATCCTAACTGTTTATCCTTGGTTTCAATTCCCCAAGGGTTTCCTACTAATTAAAGATGCTTAAGATTTAACTCCCATAGTTTTAAATTACAGCTCTATGTTTGTATTCTTTCAATTCCTGTTGTAATGTGATGCAGTGGAAAGAAAACTCCTCCTTCCCGTCTGTTCCTATTATTCTCCCCCAGCCCATATATAAACTAATGCTAATAATTACTTATTATATATATTTCCAGGCAATACCTAAGCATTTTGAAGAGAATAAAAATTTTATTATTATTCTTATTTAAAAAGTTTTGAAAGATAAAGAAAGTATTACTTAAGAATTAAAGTAACAAATTTTAAGGACAGATGTGGACAATTCTAATGTTTATTGAAAGAGTAGTTAGTACTCTGTTTTTCTTATTTTCAAATTATAGTGTGATCTATTCTGGAACACCTGTTTGTTTTCATTCAAACACCGAAACATTTCGTATCAAGTAAAAGCTAGTTCCTACATTCCAGAACTCTGCATTATAATCAAAAAATCTAACTTGGGATTCAGCTAAGGATGAATAAAGATATCTCAACTCAGACGTAAAGACAGAGATCCCTGTGATTCCACTCACACACACCCCGCCCCTAAACTATACATGTTAATTTTTCCTGAAAATATTTGGAAATAATAAAGCAACTTATATTACTATCAAACATGCTATCCTGTCCCAATTTACAACTTACTATAATATTGCAAGTATGCTTGAATATATGCAAAGACTATGTTTTTCTTCTGTTGTACACAACAGGCTTAGAAAAGCAACTTCCTCTTCCTCTAGAGCATATTTATTCTTCAAAACAATCTCCCCTATATTCTCTAACCCCTCCCCAAAGCAAATTTCTATCTTTTACATCATTATTGGATATGTCCACAAAGTTTTCCTGAAAATTTTCATTATAAGAATTACTTGTTTTATACAAATTTAATGTACTCAGATTAAATAAATCCATACCACCAAGCTGTATATTTCCAAGCCATTGCTGCATTGTTTCAGTTTGAGTCTTCAGTTCTAAAAAAGCATTGTCAGTCTTCACTGGACAGGGAAAATCTGAACTAAAAACAAAATGTAAGCATCTGTAAGCACTCTCCATTAATTTGCACACACGTAACTTGCTAATCTTTAAATATATGTTTACTTAATGGGCTAGGATGCTAGGTTAATAAATCAGCATAATACAATTTAACGAATTACTTCAGACAGAAGTTGTATTTTAAATTGATATAGTAGCTGGCTTATTTCTTTAAACCACATTTAAGCGTTTCCAGCTTAAGATGTCCACTTATTGAACTGTAATTGGATACAAACTGAAATGTACATTTCTAATATTACACCTGCCATGAAAGTATTAGCAAACCAGATTCTAAATCATTACTTATCATAATGTAAAAGAAAGATAATATATTACAGAAAACCCAAATAAACCCAATCAAAATAAGATTTCAATTTTTACCATGGTTGTTGTTTTATAGGTGGTGAAAAATGTTTTTCCACTGAGTCACAGTTAGCGGGAAAGTCTTCCTTAAATACAATTGGGAAATCACGATAACAATTTGTAGGAGAAAAATCTTTTTTATTTTCTATTAGTCCATGTCTTGGTTTTGGGAGGATTTCCAAGGACTGGCACCTTTCCACTTGAGTTGATATTTCTGAATTCTGACTATGAGATGTGCCTGATCTTTCAGAGGAGTGGGCCCTCCTGAGATAGCGTGAATGAGGTCTTTCTTCAATTAGCTGTGTTGTTCTTCCCCTTCCAGTATTGACAACTTCATTTATTGGAAGTCCCTGGTTGTCGTGAAGGCTTCCACAACCAGTTGCAACATTGTTAGCACTCTTGTGTTTAGGAAAAACTGTCATTTTGTTGGGAAGTGGATGCTCGATTAAAAGTCTTTTCTTTTCTTTTAAGCAGCCACTTGTACTGACACTGGGAGAAGCAGTGGAAGCGATAGAAATTGTGGCATTTCCACTATCCATTGAATCTTCTACGTTTCCTAAATCTTTACTTCTTACTGACCTACCACTGGACATAAAAGGATGATCCAATACAGATGAAAGGCTTAAACGATCTGCTGGGTTTTTCCGAAGTAACTGGTGAATGAGATCCTGAGCTTCTCTTGACACAAACGCTGGCATTTCATAATCTGCTAGTACAACTTTGCTCAGAGTGTTCTTTACTGTATCAGTATCAAAAGGTGGCTTTCCAGCCAGAAGTGTAAAGAACATACATCCTAAAGACCAGACATCAGACTCAAGCCCATGTGCACTTCTTGTAGCTATTTCTGGAGAAATATAATTAGGAGTCCCACACATTGTATAATGCTTTTCGTGAGGCATTTTCAGTTGTGTTGCAAGTCCAAAATCAGCTATCTTGATATTCATATTGTTGGTGAGTAAGAGATTAGAGAGTGTAAGATCCCGATGGAGTATTCCATGGGAATGCAGATACAACATTCCTGTAATAATTTGATGCATGAAGTTCCGAACTGTATAGAACAAAGAGAGATATAGGATGCTTTAAGTCTTTCTCATACCAAATATATATCGTACACATTCAGAGAGAAAGCTGACCCATTCACAGAACTCATAAACAGAAGATTTAAGAAAATCTCAACTCTGTCTGGCTCAGGGGTTGACTCAGCCTTCTGTTCTTCCGAGATCAATAAAATGAGGAGCAAAATTGTTGGGAGAAATATAAAGAAATGTAAAGATTTTTTATGTAAAAGTTTTAAAATGCATATATTTTTGTATACAATCAACATGTAGCAATCTTACCTTCTTCTTCAGAAAAATGATTCTTCCTATTTTTTAAATATCTGCTCATTTCTCCATTATGGCACATCTCAAGTATCAAATACACATAGTTACTATCTTCAAAGTAGTTATACAACTAGGAAAAAAAATAAATAGTTATAACAAGTTAAACCTTAATTATAGATGTTCAAGTTCTAAAGGTAATTTCTTACCTCAAGTATGGAGGGATGCTTTAGTTGACAATGAATCTTCACCTCATTTTGTACCCTTTGTACCATACCAGCTTTGTGCATAGCTTTTTTGTCAATCTAAAAAGATAACAAATCTTTTCAACTTATATACAAAAGTGAAAATAAGAATGAGCAAACACATTTAACAGTATAATGAATAATAACACTATTATTCCAGGTACAGACTGCTTTTTTACTCTCAGTTTGAGTGAGTTTTGGTGCTATAATCTCACGTTTGATCACAAAGAAATACATAAACTGAATCAAAACAGCATTACTTTGAGTATATCGTTAGGATCTGAATATAAACATTGCTTTGAATACCTTGTAAGATGTATGGAAATATAATGAATTTTCTCATAAAACAAAAGCCAACTTCTTATCTTAAAACATGGTTTGGCTGTTGTTTTAAATTTAAATAGCAATCAAAGGATGTCGGGGGGATAGACTGGGATATAAATGTAACATACTTTTACACTATAAGTTTTCTGTGGCAATAAACATCATTTTCAAACTGGTAAGATGATGAAGGACAACATTCAAACCAGTAACCTTTTTAAAACTCTACCAGTGTCAGGTCCGAGTGAGAAATCAGCCAAACTGGTGCAAATGAAAGAATATGAAGCATGAAACATGGAGTTTATTAGTCTATTAGTCTATTTATTGCCCTGCTGGTCACTTACCATTTTAATAGCCACTTCAAGCCCAGTTTTCAAGGATACAGCTCTGTATACGCCTGCAAAGGAACCCTTGCCCAAAAGGTTCCCTACCTTGAACTCCTACAAATGAAAAAATAATCTCATATTACTTAATTTATTGTTTATCCAATAATAGCCACTATTTTTAAATATGCTACATGCACGTTTTTCCATTCTGAAAAGAATTTTTACAGAAAAGTGAGGAAAAAAAGTATTAAAATTTAATTAACAATTTAAAATCATGTTAACTTTACTTCAAAAAAAATAATAGTGAAATGTTTTGAAATAAATAAAGTTGAGGCGAAGTAAGAATATTATAATACTGGAAGAAAAAAAATTGCTTCTGTGTCCCAGGGAAAAGACTTACCAGATGCAAATATGACTACAATGTTGGCCCTAGGTCTACAAAAATTTATTCTACAAAATTCACAGCGTTGCTGGCTTAACTTTTCTTATTCCATAGACTTTTCAAAAGTTGGCTACAGAAGCCTTCAACTCTCTCCTCGTTTGCATTAATAAGAGATAAAGACCTAATGAAAAGTCCTTCAGACTAAATTTGTAAGCTCATGCGAAATTCCTGATTTTTGGGGGAGGACGGGACTGGGGGGTAATGTAAACCACCTGTTCCTTCAACACTTCTCCCTCCGCACAATTTCCGTGATACTTATTCTCTCTCTATATATATCCCCTTCCAAAAGAGAACTAGCCCGTCCGTAATTTGGAGAAAAATCTTCGAGCCGCGGTTTTGCTTAGGCAGTGCTCTACCTTAATGGAGCTCTCACAAGGCAAGCAATGGGACATGCCGGCGCAGGATACGCCGTCGCCGGGCAGAGGGGAGAGCAGAAGACTGAGGAGCCACTGCGGCATCCTGCCCGGGAGTCGAGCCCACTGAGAGGTCTGAAGCTTAAGCTATGCAGACGGGCGATCTTGCCGCCCTTTCTCCCGCTCCCGAGGGAGACGCGGCTTCCAACACCCGCTTCCATAGCAGCAGCAGCCGCCGCCGAGGAAAAACTCCGGAGGGGGGCAAGCCAGAACACCCTCCCTGCCCCTCGGGATCCCGCGGTGGTTTAAACTATTGCCGCCCGGCCGAGAAGTACGGAACTTCAAAGTCTGTTCGTTTCAACCGGGAGTGAACCCGCGAACAGAACCGATCGGACCGAGTCAAGTTATCTCAACGATGGCGTAGAGACTTCACTTTGAAACCAAGCCCGATGCTTTTAGGAGCGTTAGACCTCCCTTCTTTCCCTCAGGAAAGAAGCCAGTGCCTGAATTCCATTTGAAACAGAGACTTTAAATCTGCTACATATGCGTGTGTATGTGGATAAACTACACATATACACAGAGTAGGATAATTCTCTAAAGCTTTAGTAAAACAGCCTTTTCTAAAGGGCAACCTGTCGTTCTATTGTTTAATGGAAACTTTTTTTCTTCTTTCCTGTCAGTTTTTGGATGTGCTTTAGATTGTAAAGCACTCTGAATTTAAGGATGGGATGAAGTATAAAATACAGGTGGTCCTCGATTTATGACCACAATTGAACCCAACATTTTGGTTGCTAAGCAAGACAGTTGTTAAATGAGTTGTGCCCCATTGTATGACGTTTTTTGCCAAGTTATTAAGTGAATCACTGCAGCTGTTAAGTTAGTAACACGCTTCTTAAGGGAATCTGGCTTCCCCATTGACTTTGCTTGTCAGAAGGTCGCAAAACGGTAAATTACTTACACCCTCGGGCACTCAACCATCATAAATATGAACCAGTGGCCAAGCATCCAAATTTTGATTACGTGACCATGAGTATGCTGCAACAGTCGTAATTGTGAAAAATGGTCATAAGTTGCTTTTTTCAATACTGTTTGTAACTTTGAAGTGTCACTAAACAAATAATTGTAAATCAAGGACTACCTGTATCAGGATTATAAACTAGAAAGAATTATAAAACAAATACATTATTTATGTCAGATAGACTGCTGATTTATTTTAAAAAATCAGGCTAAATACTCTTCATAGTTTGAGAAACAATTCCTGTCAAATCCTGCAGCCACTAATAGAATATAATTGGATATCTGACAATATTCATGCTCTAGACATACTCCTCAATGTAATGGCTGGATTGCAAAGGCTACATGACTGTACGATATAACAAAATGCTTGTAAGCACAAAAGACATTCCATCCTGCATTTTCAACGAACACAACTAAGAGAAATTCTTCAAGAAAATCTGCCAACATGGCTACCTCTTCCAGTTAAGGCAACAGGCCAAATTTTTAACATAAAAGAGCTCTTTACACCATTATACAGATTTTGCAGTACTGACTGATACCAGCATGCACAATCCTATAAAGAATCCAATTTTTGACAAAAGCTCTAATTTGACAGATGAGCTTTCAGCATACTACTGCAACTGCTACACATATTTTCCCAAGGATTCAATTTTTTAACATCAATTCAAATCTTGAATTGTCAATTAGACTAAAACTTTGTTTCTAAACACAAGAACTATCATATTTTGAATTTAACAATGTGTGAATATTAGTATTTTGTAAATACATGTTTTCTATTTTTTGTTATATGCTAGAGTTGCACAAGCCAAAATTATTAAATACTGTAAAAATAACATCTGATTTTAATACCTGTAGTCATAAAAAAGCTTAAAACAGAAACAATGCCAATCAAATAGATGGCATATGCCATCTTTTAAACAGCTGTGTTTTCATAACTTTTTGAAAGATGACTGAAATAGGGGATTATTTGTTGTACTATTGATTTAAATAAGAATCTGTAAGAGATCCTTCCAAGGAACTTCTAGAATTACATACTGAACAGATGAGCATTACCAAAGGTAATATAATATCACATAAACGTGTTCCTCGGTAATATTTACTCTCTTATTCATTTTTCTCTTAGACAACCTCTGTGAGCAAAGCTGATCAAAACAGATCAGCAAAAGTGATCTGTGTATGTATATACCTCTGTGTGTGCACACATACAATTATAAAATACAAAACATTCTCAGAAACTTTATAGAATATTTCAGCTTGGTCTCTGGTGTCTACTTTAAAAATCTTCTAGTAACCAGATTAAAAAAGACTTTGCAAACAATAGAGGGTTGTTAGTTCCTTTTCTAGACCATCAATCCATGCATAATTGAGACCAACATATATACAGTATGTATTTACTGTGAAGTATTTTCTTTCTGCCAGCTTTCCTTTCCATTTCTTATCACTTTCAGAAACAGCATTATCTTACAATCTATAATACATATAGTCCTTGATTTACAACAGTTCATTTAGTGGCCATTCAAAGTTTGGAACTGAAACTGAAAGAAGTGACCTATGATCAGTTTTCACACTTAGGACCATTGCAGCATCCCCCACAATCACATGATCCAAATTCAGACACTTGGCAACTGATTCATGACGGTTATAGTGTTTCAGGGTCAGTGATCACCTTTTGTGACCTTCTGACAAGGAATAGCAATAGAGAAACCAGATTCACTTAACAACTGCAGTGATTCACTTAACAATTGTGGCAAGAAAGGTTGTAAAATGGGGGCAAAATTCACTTAACAATGGTCTTAGCAACAGAAATGTAGGGGTCAATTGTTGTCATAATTCAGAGACTATCTGTACTGTATGCAAAGAAATAATAGATCTGAGAAGGTAGGAAAGCTACCATGTACTCAGACTTACACTTGGGAAGTAATTGTAATGCCTAATCAGGCAATGAGGTTTTCAATATAAAAAAAAGTGAGGGACGGGGGTCTCCGAATGTATTGCAGTAGGAAATGGAGTACCTATTCCAATACTCTTAAGCAGTTATGTGTCTTCCTGGCATTGCATGTAACTGCTTTAAGATGTTCCAAAGAGGTGGTGTGTTTGGTTTTCAAAGAACCTTTTGGAGTGGAATTGGAAGTATTATACATAAGTGGCATAAGAATTCCGACACTGAAAGCAATTTCTGCTTACATTTCTGTCTATTCATTATTAGACTCTGAAACAATGGTAGGTGGCCAAGGAAGGTAGCATAGTAATTGAACTAAATTGATAGCCAATAATTTAGTTTCATAATATTTGAAGGGATTAACTTCTAGGTAAGTCTGTATTGAGCTGCAACTATAAATTTAAGATCATGCTTTTGGAAGCTGTAGTCCATATCCACTCAAAGTATTGAGTATTCCTATTGTTTACAAGAGGCTTAACTATAGATTTCTCATCCAATTTTTTGAGGCATATTGAATATAAACTAACCATACCAGTTAGTTCTACAGAATATGATGGATTATTTTGTTGATTGCTTTGTGGCTCAGTGTAGTTAGTGTACAGTAATTTACCTCTAAGAAGATAAAATTGTGAAGTTATCTAGCTGATCTTAGCTGAATTAAAAATCTAAGCAAGATTAGGTCTGCTCAATACTTGGATAGGAGAGCTCCAGGAAATATCAGGACTAGCCTAACTGGGAAACCAAACAATGACAAACAACTTATTGCAAAAATAATAAATCCCAATAATATAGAAGTACCCATGAATTCACCAGAAATCAATCCTGACCAGAGAATCATTTATACACCACTTCTAACTCATTCAACTAACCATAGTTGAACAAAATGGCTTACTTCATGTGGAAAACTGTCAAGAACTGAATGATTTAAGAGGGTTATGACAGGATTTAGTACAGAAATGTTAGATTTAATTTGCAATTATCTAAACTAATATTAATGTTGAAAAATTGAGGGCATACTTCATAAAGTATTTTTACAATCAAGGAGGCCACGGGCATATTGTTACTATGAAGGCTTTCCACAAGGGGATAATTTGCACAGGATAACTGAACTGCACAGCTGTTGGATGCCCAACTTGTTTCCATTGTTTTATCTTAAACCCAAAGGTTTAAAATTTTGGAAATGGGGGGGGGGAATATATTTTTCTTTGTTTACAAGGGGTAGTGTAGCTGATCTCGACTGATCCCAAAGATGTTAAGCAGGTTGAGATTCGGAAGTTTAAAAAAACATCTCGGAAAAAAGCAGTGGCAATCATTTCCGGACTAGAAAACAGAGACGCATCCAGAAAGTTTACCTGGAGTCAAGCTTAGTTAAAGTTTTGGGATCAGCCCAACTATTATGCGGGGCTAGACAGAGTGAAGTCCTTTCCCACAAAGAACCTCAATAAATATATCTTATATAGGAAAGGGACCTGAGCCGGTAATAATTGATCGTCAATTGTGTTCTGCAAGGGTGATACTTTTGCGCAGCATCTGTCATGATAAGTGAGATGGGACTACTGGATCACTCAGAAAACCTGCCTCCCCTCGACCGGATAATGGTTGGATGCAATCTTTTCCCGAGGAGCGAAGGGACAGGAGGTCCATCCTTTTTGTCCGCCCCGCCCGTAGTGTAATGGCCGTTCCGCACCTCAATCTTCTCGCCGATGCAAGTCGCCATGGTGAAGGCGATGCTCTCACTCCGTCGTGTAATCCGTTACCGCTATCGCATGACCGCCTAGTCTGCGTCCTTGTCCTACGGTTGTCGGTCCAGAGGCCTGTCCTTCCCCGCTATGGGGGTCGGGGAGAAACTCCCTCCTTGCGGGGCTCCATTTTGAAAAATCCCGCCGTTGCAAACTTCGCCCAGAAAGGCTACGTCTGACGTCATACGTCATTTCCTCTCTCTGGTTCCTTGAGAGGAGCGCGTGCGCCCTGGACTGTTTATGATCGTCAAGAAAGAGGTACAAAAGCGCACGCGCAGGAGGCGGGTAATCATTTTTGCTGAAGCGGGGCGGCAGACTTTATAGCCTGGGGAGCTAATTATGTTACAAATAAAAGGGCTATATTCATACAACACATCTACTCCTAGTTTACGTAGTGGTCCCAATTTATTAGGTTTATCCAACGCGCTAAACCATAAGATAAGAATGGAATTGTTGGCTGAGAATGGAATTGTTTGCGACTAAAAAGTGATGAGTTTGTGGTTTTGTGTGCTGAGCAAACGCAGCCAAAATATATTAGGTGGCTATTCAACTATTTCGTTCAGGGGCCGTCCAAATACTGGAAGGAAACTTATAAGCATACATTGAAGGCTTCTTTCATTATTTCTGTGCTCCCCCTATCTTCAGTCTACAAACTTCTTGTGTCAAGCCAAGGTACGTTGAACTATACTATATAAACATGCTAATCCAGAAATTTTTACTTTTTCTATTAATCCCACCAGTCTAAGATTAATCTATCTCAGCTGTGTGCTATAAGGATAAAATTGTAGAATTTAGGCTTCCAGACATTGTAGCTTTGTCAACAATTATTAATTGGAATATAGAATTCTTTATTGGTCAAGTGTAATTGGACACACAAGGAATTGTCTTTGGTGTATATGCTCCCAGTGTACATAAGGAGAATAAAATACATTCATCAAGAATAAAAAGATGCAACACTTCCTGATAGTCAAGGTTACTAATAAGCTATCAAATTGTACTAGGAAACATAAAAACAATATAAATTGAAAGATACAAGCAACATGGTTATAGTAATAAGTGGGAAAAGATAGATACTAGTAAAGGAAGAGAAGAATAATAGTAATATAGTCTTAGTAAATTATTTGAGAATTAGTTGGGAATTAGTTGTTAAGCAGAGTGATGACATTCGGGGGAAAAACTGTCCTTATGTTTAGTTGTTCTGGTGTGCAGTGCCCTATAACTTCGTTTTGAGGGTAGAAGTTGAAACAATTTATGTCCAGGATGTGAGGGGTATGTCTGACTCCAACCTGGCTCTTATAGCCTGCTATTCCAGTGTTTGCTTGACTGGTTTTTTTCAACAAAAGGCACAATTGGCTGGCTTTGCATAACACATTAAGCCATACCATATTCTGAACTTATCCACACAGCCACTTTGCTATACTATCTTGGAGTTGGGAGAAAAATGTCAGTATATATAATGCTGCCACAACAGGGTGGCTGTGACATGAATCTGGAATAGGAGCTATGCTGTGGAGAGGGCCTTACATGTTCTCTGTGCAACCCTTGTAAAAACAGCGAAGAGTAATTTTCTTGGCTGAAATTCAAGCATTACCAATTGCTAAAAAAACGTCTTTCACTTGCAATAGAGAATGAGGATGAGGCATGTAAGACTCTGGTGCCTGGGTCCAGTTCATTTTTTGCCAATTGCCTCTTAGGTAATTAGGATTGTCAACCTAATGACCAGTAGATAGTGATCAGTATAAAGGATAGCTGGATTTCTGTAACTTACGTGCAGTTGCTGCAGAAGTGTTCTTGGAGCCAGTTCAAGAAAAAGGTGGTGCTTGTATATGTGAGAAGTGTGAAGGTAAAGGTTTTCTCTGTCCAGTTCTGTCCGACTCTAGCAGGCAGTGCTCATCTCCGTTTCTTAGGAAGCCTTCCTGTAAGCTTTGCATTACACCAGGGCTCAATAGAGGATTCATATCCTATTACTGTGATTGATCATATGTTACATTAAACTATTCTGTGAATTGATTTTTTTTCTTACTACAGTGGGTGAATTTGGCTATTGTGACATATCTTGACATGGGTTAACCCAGTGAGTTGCAGCATAAGCCATAAACCTTTAAATGAAGCATGCTTTAGTGTGAATCCTATCAACAATTAAAAGAGTTTTTAAAAATACCATTAATCTAGTAAAACAGCTTTGAATCAATTAACAATGAAGCCTTTAGAATAATATAATATAGGCAGTATATACACTTGCCAAGACAAAGTTGTAGTAGTAGTGAATGCATAGGTATACATCAGAGTTGAAATATTGGAATCTTGGTGTTTGTCACAATTAGATTTCTTTTTGGAAACATTTCACTACGAAACTACCGTAGTATCATCAGTATTTCAACATAGGGGAGTAGGATTTTCTGGTGTGTGTGGGGGGGGGGAATCAAGAAATAGGAATTATGCAAGATAAAACAATATAGCCAACCAAGGCCAATCATAAATACAAACTATCAAGACAAGTAGGACAAGCTTCAACATATAAAAAGCTAGCAAACCCACTTCTTTATGTCAAAGTACTGTTAACTTAGGTTGGTAATGAACTTACTGCAAGAAAACTAAAATTCTTACATAAGGGTAGGACTTTGCAGCTTGATCCATGCAATTTTCTTAGCACTCATAGGAAAGTATTAGATCTAGATTCCCTTATAGATCGCCCTATTAAGTCAGTCCTGCCTGGCCATCTTGATTCACTTTCAAGATTAGCTATATGCTGCCACACACATTGCAATTAATTACTGTTCTGCAATAATTTCACCTGCATTTGTGCTTTATTTTTAATGGCATAGCTATTGCATGTTACACCGTTTTCTATTGGATTTGGAAGTTCTTGTCATTTTGTTATAAAGGATAAAAGTTACCAAGATAAATGGTATGATTTGAATCTTGCATGTTGAATATTTTGTGATGAAACATTCTACAGCTTATAAAGAAAATTTAAATAGCTCATCATTGTTCTTGAATAAGATATACTCAAACTTATGGTTTTCCAACATAGAGTGGCAACTGAAATTTAATTTGGATCTATTCTCTACTATTTTATTTTATCATGACTTAAAATATATACATTTAAAATAATTACCTTTTATATTTCAGATCAAAACATTCATGATTATATAAGGTTTATAAATTCTTTCTCTTCTACTGTATATTAACAGACTATAATTAAAAATTATTGTTACTAAATAAATTTTACGGTTATTATGGATTTTTTATTGTTCATGGTTTTATTGGTTTTTAATGTTAGTTAAGCTGCCCAGAGTCACCTCAAAGTGAGATAGGTAGCAATATTGCTTAACGCATTGTAAGCCGCCCTGAGTCTTCAGAGAAGGGCAGCATATAAATCAAATTTAAAAATAAATAAATAAATAAATAAATCTAAATAAATCTAAATAAATAAATAATATAGATAATGCTGTAATAACTTCTTAGATTTCAGGAGAAAGTCTAATTGTGTGGATAATGGATAAAACATTTTAAATGTTTACATTTTTTTTAGCCTATGAAGAACTCAAGTCATCCTAAATTTTAGAATATTACTCCATCACAGATATACAATTGAGAATAAATCATAATTGTAGAACAGTGAAACCAACAGCAATAAAGAAGTCTTATGTAACAATTAGTTGAAGTTTAAGAAGTAAATTTAAATATTTATTAAAAATATATTACATACAATCTAGCAATTTGTATTGCTACTTAGAAGTCAATTGACATATTTGTCAATTTGTGCATGTCACTATGAAAGAGTCTATCTGTTCACATATATAGGAAACATTTTGTAACACTGCTATAGATTTATGCAAGTTGAGGACACTTTGCTACATAATACAAAAGTTTGCTGAACTAATCACTTTCACAATGGCAGGTGAGTTCAGTTCAGCTTCTTGCTAATACTTAAGTGTTTCTTTCAAATGGAGTGTTTAAGTGCCTCCCCCTCCCCCAAGTCTGTGTTGAGTACCATCATGAGACTTATGTCCATGTAGATCATACTTTTAAAAAACAGTACATCATGAAATGGGTATAAACTAAGTATGAATTCACTTTCCGTAGTTCAGACTTAAATTATTAAAATGTTTTCTTTCTAATTAGCCATTGTAATTTAGCAAATTTATACCCTCCATAATATGCAAATGGCAGCTGAGATCCCAGTTCCATCCAAGCTGCTCTGAAAAATTTTTCCTTATTAAGTCTGACAATAGAAGAACCTTTAAGGCATGTATAATGTTTTGGTTGTGTATAAGAGAGAAAAAAGCAAGTTTCTAATTGTCCTCTAGGAGCCCTGGCCATTCATGCTTCTCTCTTTCTCTACAATAAACTTCATTATATTTTCACAAAAATATTTTGAGTTTTAGTCCAATTTAGTTTGAGGATAGTTTGAAAAGTTTATTAAAATGGATTGTATTTTCCAAGAAATTATTTTAGAAAGAAATTAGTGTATTACTATAATTAGGTAGACAAGGCATTAAATATAATTTGATACTATGTGAAGGGGGAAATGGGAGGAAGTTAGGGATGTCTAAATAGCTAAACAGTGGGAGCTGATCAAAATTAGCTAATGTAATTAAGTTTATTAATCAATTTTCTATTGTAAGACAACTGGTCACATAGGAATAAAACCAGGTAGTATCAAAACTATTTTTGTAAAACTAAATTGCCCATGTTCATATATACCAATATCAGGATTGAGAAAAGAGTAGAATTAATTCCACAGGTGAAACATTAGCCAATCATTGGCAGGTTTAGCATCTCCTGGAATTCTTATGTAATAGTAGATAGAATCCAATAAGGTTTTGCAAGATGGTTTTGTTCCTGGCTAAGAATGTGTATTCAGAATAATATCCCTTAATAAATCATAGTTAACAAATTTATCCTTGGTTAAGTTTAACACAGTGTAAGACAAGAAAACCAGTTTTCGAAACGTGGGGAAACAAGCCATATGAAACTGCGAAGCACTTGCACAAAGTATTCCTTTAGGATTTCCTTACGCTCATAAGCATTTTTCATTAACATCTATTATTGTAAGGACAACTATTTTTTCTACACTGGAAGTGCCATAGACTGCAACTTTTTCATGTCATTGGTATTTAACTTCATTTTACATGTCTCTGTTTATGTCATATCTATCCTTGTAAGGCTAGTATTTCACGCAACTAATGAAAAGGATTCCATCCCATAAAAAGCTTGTCATTACAGGTTACATATTCTTTTGTATTTCGCAAACTTTTTGGAATTTATTTTCCTTTATTTACTCTTTAAGTTAGTATTTGAGCAACTTTTTCTTATATATGCTCATAAGAGGACAATTTTTTCAATATAGAATGTTCTGTACACTTTTTATATACTATTGTGCTTTTTTGTATTAATATCCCATCACATATTTTTATACTGCACTTTAAATTAATTTTCCAGTCTAATGTCAAGTGAGTATTTAAACAGAAAGATGACATACTTCTTTCCCTTTCATGATCCATCAAAAATCCATCAACTAAAACATAGCTAATAGTGGAAAGAATAAATCATTATATAGACGCATAATACCCTAAACTAGAAGGTTTAAAATAAATCATAAAATGTAGACCTGTTATTGTACCATACACTGAATTAATATACAATAACATAAACATATATTCAAAATTTACCACAGGCTTACATAGGTAAAGACTATATACGTGAAAAGGCTTCTATAATTACTGCTTGTACAAAATTGATTGCATAAACAGTAGAAATATAAGACAAAATAATATAAAATGTGCTTAATGCTTTATGTAGTGGGTTCTCCTTAGTAAACTATCCTCGGTTATTTATGCTATATTCCAAAGCAATTTGGTTATAATCGATTGGCTGGCATGATAGGCTGGCTGAACAGTAGTTGGCAAATGTTTTTGTGTCACTCTTCTTTTAATCAATTGGGACAGATGGGAAAGCAGTGTCTACCATACTCCACCAATATGAATATGATATACTAAAACACATGCTATACTCAGAAAAAGAACATATACCAGTAATTCCTCTTTAGGACAAAATAATTTGTCTCTGGTTGCTGAAGAACAAACTTTTTTTTTTGGCAGCAGCAGAAAATTGATTTCTTCAGTTAAATCTAAAATTTAATAATTTAGCAAATCAATTTATATGTGGAATAAAAAGAACAGAAATCTGATTTACAAGATTTTTGCAAAAGCATACATACATTGTATGTTATAATTTTTCAGCCAAAAACTGGAATGAGCAATGAAGGATTCTCAGTCTCCACATGATTACTTTGATTAAAAAATTGCTAAGTGATATTAGCATGTTTTAAGATTGTTTTTTAGATTCATCTGTACTGATATTAAGCTTAAATGTTAGTAGCTTGTTTTATCTATTTGTTAAAGATATATCAAATGATATTCTGCAAATGCTTGGGACAATTACCAAAAATGATTACTAGTATGAACTTTCAGTAAGCACAGTCTCTAACCAAGAATATTATTTTTGCCAAGTAAAAAAAAATAAGGAATACTGTGTAAGTAATATTAATTGATGACAATATATTATGTGTGTAGTTTTTACGTTTAATTCCAAGAAGGGCATTTTGTAAAAACAGTCAAAGGCAGCATTCTGAATAAACCGAAGCCAGTTAAGTCAGAGGTATTTAAGAGAAATGAAAGCATGTGTGTCTCGTTACAGTCTTCCAATTCCATACTATTACAGCTTTAAGAGCATCTCAGCATCAACACAAAATATGATACAGGACCGTGTGAACACGGAGACCACAAGTTTTATTTTAAATCTTGTTACTAGTTTGCTGACAAAGAATGCTGCTGGTGTAAGGTCCTTTCAAGCTTTGGATATTGATCAACAAAATTCTTACAGGTTTTTGTGTTACATCAACAAGCTGAACTAGTTTGCCAACTAATCTCTATTTTAATATTTATATTAGAACAATACAACAATTAAAAAAAAGGTCAGTGCTTCTTGTGGCAATGTTCAAGCCATGTCAAACTGAATATTTTCTAAAATGAAGATGCAAAAATCTACACTTCAGCATCGAAAGTGCAATACAGTGGTCTTTCATAAATAAAGGAGCAGTGGCTTACAATAAAAGCTTTGAATAAGGTAGATTGTTGTCATTTATGTATCAATTCTGCCTCTTTGATATAAAATATATCATAAAAGCTTAAACTGATTACAATCTATATTCAACTAAAGCTTCACAATAAGCTTAATGGAATGAACAATGAGAATGTACTCAATAGAAAAACACTTTCAAACCTAATGAAAAGAATAAAGGACAGAAAGTTTTTTAAATAACTGAACATATGTAGTGTGAATTAAGAAAAAAAGGACCCTCTGATTACTTGCACTGTTTTTAATGAACTCAAAGAATTGTAAAACTTAGTCCATGTCCATTTCTTCAGATGATTTAGGCTGCTGGCAATTATCGTCTAATTTAGTATCAGAGCTGCTTTGTCCATTCATTGGCCTGTTTTGTTCACTATTAGATTTTCCTTGATCTTTAGACAGTGGTTCTGCTTTGGACTTAGGTTTGTAAATAATTGGATTACATAAATTGTCCAGTTCCTATTAGGAAAAAATAATTATAATTACCATGCAAATAACACAATGGGCTATGAAATTTATTACAATGTAAAATACAAGAAATAAGCTTAGCAATAAATTTATAAAATTGCCCATAATTAAATATTAAACAACACGATAGCATACAAGTCAACATAAGTAGTCTCTAATAAACTTCCTTACATGTTTTTAAATTTTGAAAATAGAGGGATTTTTTACTGTTTTTTCTTCCAGCAGCAAAAGCACATAGATGAATAATTTTAGCTTTAATAGATTAATAATAGAAACCTCTTCATCAATGGAATAAAAAAACTCATGGATCAAACCATATTCTCCTGATTTAAATATACTTGGTATATGCTAACATCTGAATTTAACACTTGAGAGGGATAGCGGTTAAAATGCTGGCCTACAAATCAGGATAGTGTAAGTTCTAGGCCTCCCTTAGGCATGCAAGCCAGCTGGATAATTTGGAGCAGTCTCTCAGCCTAACCCACCTCATAGGGTTGTTGTGGGGGAAAACGGGAGGCAGGAGAATAAGATACATTCATGGCCTATAGGCCTATATAAAAAGGTAGGACAACTTCATCACGTAGAGAACCTTGCTTACATATGAACAGGTATAGCAGATTGACCTACGCCATATGCATTTCTATGGAAACTTAAGAAATATCTATTTGTTGTAGTTCTCTTTTGCCAAAATATATTTGTGTCCTGATATCATTTGAAATACGAAGCTATTCTTAGGCTAATTCCTCCTATTTTTCCATTAGAATAATTCAATCCCAAAGTTAATTTACCTTAGATTTTGCTTTTATTTCTGCCACCGTAATAATAGGATCCTGTGTCAAATTCAGTCTGTGCTGTATATGCATCTTTGAGCTCAACCAGTTCATAGCTTCACTGGCATATTTTTCAACCTTTTCCATATCAACAGGATCAATGTGATCATATTTTTTATCCTACAGAGAAAATATTTAAAAATATTCAACAAATAATAAACAATAGGTTTATCCCATAATGGATTATACAAGAGTTGATTTCATAATGATTTGTTACTTGAACAAAAACATTTGGTTAAAGATAATTATAAATTTAAAGGAATTTGAAAATACAGCCTTATTTATTACAGCCTTTGGCTTTAGAAATTCCTGTTCCAAGTGGAGCTGGAGTATTGGTATCATAAGCCCAAATTATCTTATATATCTAATTTTGAAAATTAGATTTCAATTTTATATACATTTTTTGAAAGTGTCCATATAATGTAATTATTTATGAATAATTATTATTAAAAACACATATACTGCCCTACCTTTTTTTCGTATTCTTCTAGAGCTTTCATAAGCGTCTGGAGTTTATTTTCTAAATCAAATAAAGCTTTTGGTCTTTCTTCGTATTCCTTATATCTATCATGAATAGGGCCACCAAATTTCTAGAAATAGAGGAAATATATTGTAGAAGTACTCATTAAAATGTAGAAAAAATATACATGAAGATAAAATCTTTTTAATAATTGATCAGAACTACTTATAAATGACTAATCACCATATGAAAGAAACCAAGGAAATAGATCACATATGACAGCCAACAAGCCTATATCTTAATTGTGTGGGAATTCTAGAATAGGTAGTTGAGTTCCTTGCTTAAAATAGGAAATCCAATGCTTTTTTCTTACATTTTCCACTATCGACTATAGTTTGGAATAGCTGCCATTCCAATCCGCTGGTAGAAAGGCAGGATACAAATGAAATGAACACAATAAAAGATCTAAAAAGTATCTGAGGCTTGGCAAGAAATCTAATGCTCAAGCAGACTGTAAGGTGGGATCATGATAATGGATCCATCAAGTAAAGTATTTTTGAGGAAGCCAAAGCTTTGGCTTCCTCAAAAATAATTTACTTGATGGAACCAAGACAGAATAAAACCTATAACATCTGTCAAAAGCTCACTATTTTTAAAGTAGACATCTCTATTTTAAACATTGTCTATAGAACTGGAATTTCTAATAAAGTCACATCAGTGGCTTCATGTTCTTAGAACATTGAAATTGTATCTGTAGGTTTGAGATTAAGATTGATCCATCAAAAATGTATTTAGGGTGTACAGAACTCTTTGAAGAATGTATTTGAAAGGATGGACATCATTTTTTTTGTGCTGGAGGTATTAAAAAATTGACCCCTATCCATATGATGTAGTCATAAAATCATTTGACATCTTTTTGGAACTGTGATTAGATTTATGGGGAAATTTTACTATTTAAAATATCTTTAATACTTTACATGTTAATGTAAACTTGAATTATGTACCAAAGCTTTGGAATTTGACTTTATAAGGAACTGTGACTGGGTTGAGCATGAGTGTCTGTGTGTGTGTGTGTGCGTGTGTGCATGCGTATGTGTGTGTGTCAAAAATAATTAAAAAAATAGAAAAGTGGTATTATTCCAGATGTCAAGGAATGACAGTCATAAATGTGTGATGTTTTGTAAAAGATATTTTATACTAATTAACGAATGCAGCAATGTGTAAATGACAGAGATTCCCTGATATTTTACAATATCTTGTTTATAATATAGGAGTGAATTGATAAATCAGTCTCTCTCTCTCTCTCCATTGGAATGCTGAAAATGTTAAGGTTACAATTTTGATGATGTAATTGAACAAATGACATAGCAATATGCTAAGCTTATTGAATGGCTATATGACCTGCTTAAACCTGTGTGAAGAACCGAATGATTGGAAGAACTGTTACTGTTCCCTATACAAGTGCAGTCTGCAAAACTATGGGTTTGTTTTGAGAAATTAATCTTTGTTGGAAGAAAAAATGACTGTTGTATAACATCATGTTTTTTTACTCTTTGATACATGGAAATGCAAGTAACTTCAAAATGTTTGTGCTATGATAAGGATAGAGGCTTGATAATTAATGTGGATTGAGTTCAAATGTGAGTGATTAGAATTGAAGAAATATATTGAGGTGGTAGTTTCATATAGTGAAACTGAACGAAAACCAAATGGCAAACAAATATACAAAGGAAGGGTGAATGGGATAAAAAGGGGAAAATTTTTAAAAGTTGTTAGAATTGCTGGGATTCTTCAAAGCAGAAGTGAAATATTTTAAAAACTCAAAGGAATCCATAAGGAAGTGATGCACATGGTAGAAACAAAATGTGGAGAAAGATATAAAGAAGAATAACAGATAAAAAACTCATTTTAGTCAGGGAAATCAACAGGAAAGTCTGGTAGCAGTTCTCAAGACAGAAGTCAGATAATCCACTGCAATTCCATCTAATTTATATGAATATATATTTACACAAATAAAATCTTGCAGTCTCTGATATTCCAGTAACTTAAAAAGTACAGTATCAAGTTTCTAGAAATATAAATAGAGATTACAATTAAGGACACTACAGAGAACAAATTCAGGCCCTTTATTTCTAGCAATGGAAAGCTTAATGTCTATGGAGATTCTCAGTCATCAAGGTCATAGTTGTTCCAAAGGTGCTTTTTCTTTCTTTCTTTTTTAAACATGTTTTATTAATTTTTTCTTTCACATACATATTTTATGAACAGAGTATTGACCAAATCATGTCTTGAAAAAGCTGCTTTTTTCAAGAGGCAACTGGACTTTCTTGTTTTTCTTTGAAGAAATTTCATTTCTCATCCAAGAAGCTTCTTCAGCTGACTGGATGGTAGAGAATGGAAGGATGAAACTCTGAAGAGATCCCACCAGCAGTTACAAGAAAAAGGTCATTTATTTCTTGCAACAACAACTGAAGGCCAATGCCATTGACAAGCCACAGTGCTACCGTCTTTACCCTAGGGAAGCCACACCATGCATATATGGACTCCCCAAAATCCACAAAGAGGGAACTCCCCTCAGACCAACTGTCAGCAGCATCAACTCTGTCATGTTACGTACAATATTGTGAAACATCTAACCACCTTATTAGCTCCTCTAGTTGGCAACACCACCCATCACATCAGCAATTTACAGGACTTCGTCAGAAAGGTTTGGAAACTGAAACTGGACCAGGATGAGACTATGGAAACGTTTCTTAAGATGTAACTTCCCTCTTCACCTGTATTCCATAAACTGAAGCAATCACGGTACTGAAGAAACGACTGCTACAAGACAGCACCTTAGGTGACAGAGCCAACCTCAGCCCAGGCCACATATATGCCGTGCTGGACCTCTGCCTGATCACTACCTATTTTAAATACAGTGAAGGTTTCTATAGACAAAAACACGGCTGCGCTATGGGTTCACCTATGTCCCGCATTGTGGCCAAGCTTCTATACATGGAAGAGGTAGAAATAGAAGCCCTAAAGTCCTTCACCAAAATTCTGCCCACTGACTGGTATAGGTATGTGGATGATAGATGGATCAAGATCAAAAGACAGGAATTGTAAGTGTTCACCAAACATATCAACTCTGTGAACAGATACATCAAATTCACACGGGAAGATGTTAAGGAAAATAGTCTAGACTTCCTGGGCTGTGCAGTACACATTAACAAAGACAGAAACCTTATCACTGAAATTTACAGACCCCCCCCCACACACACACATACACACAGATCATTTTGATTTTTATCACCCACTAGAGCACAAAATGGGAGTTATCAGAACCATGCACCACTGAGCTGAAGGTCTGCCCACCGCAAAGATGGGAAAGAAAAAGAACTAAAACACATCAAGGAAGCCCTCAAAATGTGTGGCTATCCCAAGTGAGCTTTCATCAAGTTTCAAAAAAGACCCAACAGGAGCTGCTCCATAATAGACAAAGAAGAGAACAATAAATGAAGCAATGTTGTCTTTCCATATATTGCAGAAATATCGGAAAAGCTCAGGAGGATCTTCAGCCAACACAACATATGTGTACACTTCAAACCCAAGAATATACTAAGGTAGAAGCTTGTCCAGCTGAAGGATAAAATACTCAGACACAAACTCAGAAATGTAGTATATGCAGTACAATGCAGTGAGCCATTTGCAGATCTGTACATTGGGGAAACAAAGCAGCTATTTAATAAACGCATGGCACGACATAGGAGAACAAACCCATGCATTTAAAAGACAAACGCTACTCTTTTGAAGACACCAAAGTCCACATTTTGGATAGAAGACCACTGGTTTGAAAGAGGGGTCAAAGAGGCCATCTATGTCAAAATTGAACAGGCCTCTCAATAGAGGGGGAGGGATATGATATCTCTCTCCAGTCTACAACACAGTCCTTTCAACAGTTCCAAGAAGGCTCAACATCCATTTGCACTATTCAGGTGACCCTGACAGCACAGATAAAAAAACAACTCTCAACAACTCTCTAAAAGAATGCAAATGACCAGCTGTCTGCAAGGAGTATAAATCCTTCCATTCCCCACCATCTAGTCAGAGCTGAAACAGCTTCTTGGATGAGAAGCAAAACGTCTTCAAAGATAAAGGAAGTCCAGTTGCCTCTTGAAAAAGCACTTGGGGACAATGGAAAGCTTACTTTCATTTCCTGAAGTTTTTCCACATATACATGTTTTGGTTGGTCCTCTCCATCTTCATAAAGCCAAATTTCTACATCCTCTAACATTAATGTTATTTTTCTTGAATCCTAGAGGGAAAATAGTACAGCATATAATAAGCCATTGACCTTTATCATTTTAAACTAGTGAAAAAATAATTCTACAATATTTCACTACTTACACTGAATTACAGTAATAAGATTATAACCAAAGCATCTTTTGTAAGCTCTTATTTCTACACCATTCATAAAGAACAAATAACTATAACTGCAATGTCAAAGATAGGGCTTCTTGCTATTTAATATTTTAAAGTTAACTTGGAGGAAAATAATATATTTACTAGAAGTATATAGTATAAATAGAGGATTCTTGGTTTTAGTTATTTCAGGAATATCATAGTCTAGCTTTAAGTCTCTCCTACACACATTCTGCATCAACCCTTGTAGTAAATGTTAATAGTTAGGCAAATGTAATATAAATATACATTAGATCTAAATCTAATGGTTAATTTAACAGCAACACAGGTAGACCATAATTCCATTTAAGATTTTCTCATTAAAATATCTAACTGGTTTAATTCTATACGTAATAATGACAATACTTCTGGAATTTACTGTATTTAAATCTGTATTGGGAATACATGCTATTTTCCTTGCCAAAGTGTGCAGAAAGAGATTTTAATAAATGTAATATCAATGTTTATATTTCTGTAGGTATATTGTAACACCAAGAACATGGAAAATGGAAACAGACATTAAAACAAGGAGCCTTGGTGGCGCAGATTAAAGCATTGTTAAGTAACACCAGCTGCCTGCAATTACTGCAAGTTCAAATCTCACCAGGCTCAGCATTGACTCAGCCTTCCATCCTTTTGAGGTAGGTAAAATGAGGACCCGGTTTGTGGGGGCAATAAGCTGACTTTGTATAAAAAAGAACACCGCTTGGGGGGGGGAGCAAAAACCCTACTAAGCAGGTATATACAAAAGTATGAAGGCTATTGCTTAATGCATTGTAAACCGCCCTGAGTCTCCGGAAAAGGGCAGCATATAAATCGAACCAATAAATAAACAATAAATAAATAAAGGAGCTTTGTTTGAATGCTTAAATGAGCAAAGACAATTTTAATGTATAGGATTGAAAACACCTACATATATGAATATGTTCTTCTTTAAAAGTTCAGCATTTACTAAGAGAATGAAGGCTTGTAACTAAAGGAAATCATGCCCACTATCCCACCAGTAATTCATGTAGAGGTGAGCGATGGGGCGCTCCCATGTGATGCCTCTCCTGCGCGAGCTGCACTGGCTTCCGGTGGTCTTCCGGGTGCGCTTCAAGGTGCTGGTTACCACCTTTAAAGCGCTCCATGGCTTAGGGCCTGGGTACTTACGGGACTGCCTTCTGGCACCGATAGCCTCCCACCGGCCAGTACGTCAGCTGGTGACCCCCAGGGGGAGGGCCTTCTCTGTGGCAGCACCTGTCCTCTGGAACGACCTGCCCCTCGGAGATACGTAGGATCCCAGATCTCCGTGCTTTTCGCCGTGCCCTTAAAACTTTTATTTCATCAAGCCGGGCTGGCTTAACACCCCCCCTTAGATATTTTAATTGTTAATTGATTTTAGTTGGAGTGTTTTAAATTTATTGGGCCAAAATTTAATTTTTTTAAAAAAAAATAATAAATTTTGTATGTGATGTTTTTATTCTTGGCTGTCCAGCACCCTGAGTCCAGTGGGAGAAGGGCGGTATAAAAATCTAATAAAATATTTATTTATTTATTTATTTATTATTTATTTTATTAGATTTCTATACTGCCCTTCTCCTGCGGGACTCAGGGCGGTGTACAGCCAGAATAAAACATAGCATATAAAATTTAAAAACATTTAAAAAAACAATTAAATAATTTTGGCCCAAATTTAAAACAGCCCAATTAAAACTGAATTCGATTAAAAAACTGAGAGGATGGGATCAAGCCAGCCCAGCTAGATGGAACAAGTGTGTCTTCAGGGCCCGACGAAAAGTCCGGAGGTCTGATATTGTGCATATCTCAGGGGGCAGATCATTCCAGAGGGCAGGTGCTGCCACAGAGAAGGCTCTCCCCCTGGGGGTCGCCAGCCGGCACTGCCTGGCCAATGGCACCCTGAGGAGGCCCTCTCTGTGCGAGCGAACCGGTCGGTGGGAGGCTATTGGCGGCAGAAGGCGGTCTCGCAAATACCCCGGCCCTAAGCCATGGAGCGCCTTAAAGGTGGTCACCAACACCTTGAAGCGCACCCGGAAGACCACAGGAAGCCAGTGCAGCTCACGCAGGAGAAGTGTTATATGTGAGCGCCCCATCGCTCCCATAATCCCCCGCGCGGCCGCATTCTGGACCAACTGCAGCCTCCGGGTGCACCCCAAGGGGAGCCCCATGTAGAGAGCATAAAATAAAATTAATTATTGTTTTCTTTTTGTTCCCTCCTGCTTTTTCTTCTTTTGATTACTGCTGATGCTCCTGCTACTAGAATGGAACATTTCAATAAATCATTCTGGCCCAATACAATGGAAAAGATACTACTAAAGGACAAGCAAGGAAGGCTTGATCTTTGCTTCTGGTCCATGCCTGGCAGTAAGGAAGACAACATTCCTGAAGGCCTCCAGGAATGTATATTACTGTTTTAATGAATATAATTTAATCATTAAAACAGTAGTTTTATTTTCATTTCCTTCTTAAATAGCATTCAGTGTAACTTTTAGTTTAATAGAAATTCATCCATAATCTGCCTTGATGCGTCAGTGAGGAGAAAACCTTGAAGGAGTTAGAAGCTGTTAAGTAATAAAATGGAGACATTTAACAATCTTCCCTTCCTCCCAGTCCAAAAAGGAAAAGAAGAAAAACACCTCAAAATTCACAGATCGTTAGAAATTTAAATTTATGTAAACTTATGGGAAATCTAATAAAGTTTAGGAACATTTGAACTGATTTATAGAGTAAAATAGTTATAATCAATGGAAGCTCAAATTTATCTTAATTAATTTTCTCCACTGATTTTAAAGGGTTATTGACAATATAATTAGAAATATAACTAGAACCAACTCACTGCAATGCTTTATTACAGATGCAGCCATTTTAATACTAATGTTATTGTAAAGGACTTCATCATGTTATAGATTCATGAGAATTCTTACATCTTCAGTTATGAATTTTTCATAGAGGCCACAAAGCTTATCTCTCAAATCATACACATATTCTTCAACAGCATTTTTGGCATCATTTTTCTCCTTCTCCAGAATGTCTTGCATTATCATCTTCCGCTGCAGCAAATAAAAGAATTCAGATAACTTAATCACAAATTTAAAACACTGTTGATTTTTTTCTTG
Source organism: Pantherophis guttatus (assembly GCF_059756535.1). Taxonomy (NCBI): domain Eukaryota; kingdom Metazoa; phylum Chordata; class Lepidosauria; order Squamata; family Colubridae; genus Pantherophis; species Pantherophis guttatus. The sequence goes on from NC_142070.1 coordinate 36,826,764, forward strand.
AAATACATCTGCAATATATTCTTCCACCCCAAATTACTGGATTTACAAGTAACAATTAGAGCGATTTTTTCTTTTCTGCACTGATACAATTGTAATTATTTCACTTCTATGGTTCAAGATTTCTGCAGTTGCTTACCTCATTTTCAATGTAGCAATTAATAAGATCCTGTTCAACCTGTCTATATAAGTTAACATGGATAGGTAGATCAATGCTCTTGATCTTTGTTTTGCTTGACTGATTTGCATCAATCTTGTCTCCTGAAGCAGTCTGCAGAATAAGAAATTAGTTATCATAACATTTGTTCCCATTACACATAAAGATAGAAATCTGATGAAAAAAACTATACATGTAAATTTAGCAGATAAAGCAATATCCTAATATGCTGCCATTTTTAATAGCCACTATCTTGCAATTTCTGCATTTTAACTTCTTATGAATTTTAAAATACAAGATTTGAAAAATAGTGTGATTCTATTTTCCAACATTGCTTGAAAATAAATTCACCCTGAAGTGTTTTAGACTAGCAGTCAGACCAGTCCACACATCAGTTTCTTCAAGGGTTATACACGACAAACATCCACCCTACCTCTACATAAACCCTTTTAACATACAGTCATGTGAAGAAGGAAAGTATATCCTCTCTGAGTTTTATGGTTTTACATATCAGGACATAGTAAAAATCATCTGGTCCTTAGCAGTTTTCAAAACTAGTAAATACAACCTTAGGTGAGTAATACATGACATATTACACCATTACAAAAAGAAAGCCAAATGGAAAAACCATCTGTGAAAAACTAAATACACCTTATGATTCAATAGCTTATAGAACCGCCTTTAGCAGCAATAACTTGAAATAACTGTTTTCTGTATGACTTTATCAGTTTCTCACATTGTTGTGGAGGAATTTTAGCCCATTATTTTTTTACCTCGTTGCTTCAATTCATTAAGCTTTGTGGATATTTGTGCACAGCTCTCTTGAGGTCCTGCCACAGCATTTCTCTTGAGGTCTGGATTTTGACTGAGCCATTGCAATTCCTTGATTCTTTTCTTTTTTCAGTCATTCAGTTGTAGATTTGCTGTTGTGCTTGGGATCATTGTTCTGTTGCATGACCCAGTGTCAGCCAAGCTTTAACTGGTAAACAGATGGCCTCATATTTGACTCTAGGATACTTTGGTATACAGAGTTCAGTTGACTCGATGACTACAAGGTTCCCAGGTTATAAACAAGCCTAAATCATCTCCTCTCCACCACTGTACTTGATGATTGGTATGAGATGTTTGCGCTGATACACTGCGTTTAGTTTTCGCCAAATTTGGCATTGTGCATTATGGCCAAACATCTCCACTTTAGTCTCATCTGTCCAAAGGACAATGTTTCAGAAGTCTTGTGATTTGTTCAAATGCAACTTTGCAAACCTAAGCCAAGCTGCCATGTTCTTTTTAGAGAGAAGAGGCTTTCTCCTGAAAATCCTTCAAAACAAACTATACTTTTTCAGTCTTTTTCTAATTGTACTGTCATGAACTTTAACATTTAATATGCAAACTGAGTCCTGTACAGCAGAGTTCCCCAACTTTTCTGGCTTTGTGGACCAGCGGTGGGGGAAGGGGATCATTCCGTGCAAGAGGCTGGCAAACGCGCACAAATAGCACCATTTGTGCAAGTGGCATGCATATGTGCCCACCACTCATGCAAGTAGAGCACATATGCACATGCTTTCCCTCTGCTTACGCATGTGGGAATGCACCACATTCACCCGCCATTTCCACAGCCCGGTTGCAAACAGCTCATGGCCCACTAATGGGCCAAGAGGTTGGGGACCCCTGCTGTAGAGTCTGAGATTAACTCTTGGACTTTTTTTATTTCTCTGAGCATTGCACCAGATTGATAGGCAGCAATGATTAGTGCTGTTAAGATCATTGCTAATGTTTTTCCTCTGTAGCATTGCGTTAACACACACCTTAATGCCGGACACCATAAAACTCCTAAAACTTCGGCTTTTATAGAGGCAGTCACACTTGCTGATGATTAGCTGATCAAGGGCACTTGCTGAAGTTTAGCTGATCAAGCTGCTACTTAGCCTCTTCATCCTTATGGAAGCAATAAGGATGTACTTTACTAGTTTTTCACACAAGACTTCTCCAGTTTGGCTTTCTTTTTATAAAATAAATGATGACATGGTGTGATGTGTATTGTTGTTCATCTGAGGTTCTATTTACTGTTAAGAACTGATAAGGACTAGATGATTTTTACTATGTTCTGATATGTAAAAACCATAGAACTCATAGTGTACTTTCTTTTTCACATGACTATAAGTGAGAATGCCAATGTGTCAAAGCATGGCACACTATTCTCATACCATGTTTGCCTGAAAATAAGACCCTGTCTTATATTTTTTTGAACCCCAAAATAAAGGCTTGGCCTTATTTTCAGGGGGGGGTCTTATTATTTTGGGGCACAATTTAGGGGTGGCAGGTGGGGTGGAGAGGGGGAGAAGTGAGAGGCAGAAAGCCCTGCCATGCCCAGTGAGAGAAGAGACGGCAAGAATCACGGCTGCTTTTGCAGCCGATTGAGGCTGCAAAAGCAGCAAGAGAAACGGTGGAGGGGAACCAGGAATATTGGGTAGACAAGATGCCGGGTGGTGAGGGCAGCGGCTGTCGGCTGCCACGAGCGAAGCACTGGGTGGAAGTACCCGCTGTGCAGGGACGGCTGAGCCTGTATCGCACGGCTGGCTGGGGCGGGCACAGCTTCCTGAGTCCAAGCCTTTCCCGGTCGCTGGACACTGAGCCCTCTCCATCCTCCTCTTCTGAGAAGGGAGGCTGTCCTTGGTGGGCGGAGTGGCAGCTTCCTCCTCTTCCTCCTTCTCCTTCCTGAAGACCCGCCCCACTTAAAGGCCCAGCACGGCGCTTCCCCTAGCCCACCCGCCCCTTCGGCCGCCCCTCTCGCAAGCGCTCCAATCACGCAGCTTCCCCACCCCTCGAGATAAACCAGCCAAGAAGCACGTACAAACGGCAGTGAGCTGAACCCATCCTGAGCCTCACCACTTTCGGTCACTGCCTCCCTGGCCTGAGGCTCCCGCAGCAAGCCTGTTCACTTAGGGAGGACGTGCCCTTTTCTGGCCGGTCGCTGCTTTGTAGAAATGTCACAATCTCCACACAGCCTCGCCCACATATGGTGCAGGCCGGGAGCCCTTTACCTCCAGTTCTGCCTTCAGGGCTCTACCGGGTGGCCCCCTCCCCACACATCCCTGGCCTGCCTTTGTCAATGTTACAGAAGATGCAACACTGCACACTGCCCATAAGCAATGTGCAGCCTCTCACAGTAACGAGAATTGCCTGCAATTCTCCTTACTGCGAGAGGCTGCACATTGCAAAGAAGATCGAAGCAAGGTGGGAGTGGGTGGGTGGGTGGAGAACAAAGCAAGGCAGAGGCTGCGGAGCTGCCCCAAGGCCCCGCATTAGCTTACCTGAAAGGCCCTTCAGCCAGGCCACCCTTGGCAAACCCTCCCCCTTCCTCCCTCAGGGTAGCCACATCCCTTCACTAACGTGCTTTCCAGCTCCATTGTCCCCTGTGCGCAGTCTGTTGGACTATGGTAAAAAAAATAACCAGTAGTTCAGACCTTCCAACTTTTCATGAAGAAAAAAAAATCCCACAGTACTTTTCTTGCCCTGCATGTGATGGTGGAGAACGGAGGTGGAAAGCAGGTTAGTGAAGGGATGTGGCTGCCTTGGGAGGTTTGGGGTGGGTGGGTGAGTGAGGGACCTCTGTGTGTTGTGTAGAGGGGGGGGGATAGAAAGAACATTTCTGCCAGCCTGGATAACTCTCCGAGGTTGGATCAGATGTCTCTTTCTCTCTCTCTCACACACACACCATTCTTTCTTTGGGATCACAGCACAGACGGCCCTTCCAGGATTGCAAGGCTGAAGGCTTTGGATGGAGCATTTTGGGAATGTGTGTCTGTGCTGCGATCCCAAGTAAAGAAAGATCAGAAGGAAAAGGGGGAGGAGGCCGGCAGCTGTGGAGGTACTCTGGAGATCTGGGCCAAGTTGCACAGCCCTCGCTGGTTCAGCTGATCAGCGGGCAGCAATTAAGGAAATGAACCTCCAGGTGATGGGGAAGGGAAGAGCTGCCTCCTGTGCTGGCCATGCCCACCCCTTCACTAGGGCTTATTTTCAGGGGAGGGTGTATATTTATGCCCACCCCAAAAATCAGCCTTGGCTTTATTTTCGGGACATGTCCTATTTTCAGAGAAACACGGTAGTATTTTTTAAACATTTCCTAGCACTATCAAAAGATAGACAGTCCTAACATTAGAATCTGATTTTATCATAATTTCATGCATACCTTTCCTTCGGTACCTATATGATCAGTTTCCTCATCTGTTTGACTTTGTTCTGTTTGGCTCTTTTGATTACCATCATCTTGATCAATCTGCATTTTAGCCTATAAAATAGAAGTTTTGAAATTATTTAATTATTTTAAAATACAAATAAAAGCAATGGTACTAACTTTTATTTTTATTTATTTATCACATTTTGAAACCACCTATCTCCCTCACAAAAGGATTTTGTTCTTGAGATACACTATTCCCCTACCTCCATGGTTTTTAGAGAAAAAAATATTGAGGGTTTTTTGTGGGGGGAGGGCAATGCATGTGCCTTTGAGTCAGTCATAACTTCTGGCAATCTCATGGACAAATCCATGCAGTTGTTTTACCAATACTTTTGGAATAGTTTGTTACTGCCTTCTTCCTAATAAAAGATTATTCAGTTCCTTCAACATGGTTACTGTAAGGAAGTGTTCATGACTGATAAATAATTGTGGCTATGAAATAGTCTAATTACTTAATAATACAATTCTAATTATACATTACTGAGATCATATTACTAATTACAATACTAATCAGATATTAAAAGTAAAACAACCCTCTTCAAAAAAAATGTAATTGCATTTACAACAAAGAACACTTTAAAATGTTCTATAAATAATGGAGTTTTTTGGAAAAGAACCTTAGAAAAAGAAATGTAAAGTCTTAAACAGTAAGCAGAACAATAGAAAGCTGAAAATAATCCCTAGTATTAACACCTCATTACTGTAAGAATTCACAAGCTTGAGGCAGAAGATCATTATTTATTTATGAAAATTTATATCTTGCCCCCCACCCCCTCCCACAATTCACTCTCAGTGACTTTGGGTGGCTTACAAATATAAGCAGTGGTTAGAATGCAGTATTGCAGGCAGTATTGCAACAACAGTGAATCAAAAAGCCACTTGATGGGCTCTATCCCACTCAGGCTTCCCCAAGCCATATATTATGTTTCTAGGATTTAAGTAAAAAAATTATTCCAATATTTTTGAATAGTTTATTTTTTTAATGTACACAGGCACCACTATTATGCTCAATTGCTAGTTAACATCTGAAGTTGAAGCATTTTTGCTATACCGTATTTTCCGGCGTATAAGACAACTGGGCGTATAAGATGACCCCCGACTTTTCCTGTTAAAATATAGGGTTTGGGCTATACTCACCGTATAAGACTACCCCTTTTCCAATGCACACCAAATAAAAATTAAAAAACATCAACTGGCTTACCCACAATGTAAAAGCAGCTGTGCTCGACCCAAAATGGCCCCTGCAACAAGCAGGAACCTCACATAGCCCCCAAAAGCCCAAAAAAACAACTTTCACACTTTACACATATAAAATTCCACATACAGCTTTGTGAGATTTTGTGTGTTTGTGTAGTTAGAGTGAAACACTACAGAAACACACTAAATCTCAGAAAGCTGCACAAATATTATTTTATTTTATTTTTATTTTTATATGAAAACTAAATTTAAAACTTCCTAAACTTTAAATGGCTAAGTCTAAAAAAGAACAACTAAAAAAAACCCCAATTAACTATTTTTTTTAAAGCTCCCAAAGGGGAAAAAAAACTTACCCAATAGAACAGGGGTCTCCAACCTTGGCAACTTTAAGACTTGTAGACTTCAACTCCCAGAATTCCTCAGCCAGCTTTGTTTTGCTGGCTGAGGAATTCTGGGAGTTGAAGTCCACAACTCCTGCCTGCTTGATTGCAGGCAGGGAGTTGCTTGCTGATGGAATGGATTCAGGCAAGTGAAGCAAGGCAAGCGTTGCGACTAGCAGCTAAGGTAAGCAAGCTGGAGGGGGAAAACTTTTTTTCTTTTACATGGCTCTGGCGATCCAAGCTGAGTTGCCTGATTGGCAGGCAACTCAGCTGGGATCGTCAGAGCTTGCAGACCCACGTAAAAGGAATAGTTTTTCCTTTTACATGGCTCTGGCATCCCAGCTGAGTTGCCTGATTAGCAGGCAAAGCTGGGATCGTCAGAGCCATTTAAGGCTGGTCAGAGTCTTTCGGGCTGGTCTGCCTGGTTACAGGAGAACGACACCCGGCGTATAAGACAACCCCCGACTTTTGAGAAGATTTTCATGTGTTAAAAAGTCGTCTTATACGCCAGAAAATACGGTAATTGTAAAGTACCAAATAATCTATATTTTTATAGGGGCGTAAAACATAAAGGATACAGTAATAGAATGATCCAGGAAAAGTCACTGCTGTTTTACAAGGTTGCCAACATGTGCTTTATGAGTAGTCCTATATGCTTTGAATCAGGGTTTTATTTACTTCAAACTCCCCAAAATGTTAAGACTTTAATAACTAATGCAGCTATTAGAAAATCTTTACACTTGCCATCTTTTATATCCTACTGTATACTCAAAAAGAACTCAAAATTTAGACTATCTTTGCTATCTTCTGCTTACTGAATGCTATATATTTCACTTCAACCTCAGAGTAGAAAGGTCGCATCTTCACTTATGAAAGATGTCAATACTCTTCATGGTGTCAGAAAATAGTTAGCAAATATTTGAGAGACACCAAGGCTTAAAAATTAAAATAGCTACATTATTATCTTTTCAACTCTTTATCTACATCATAACTAACATTTGTATTAGCAATATTCAAGTTACAATAATATTTTCTGTTGCTTTGGTGTGCTTCTAACAGATGTGCTGTAAATTTGTTTAAATTAACTATTTTAAAATTTCTATGGAAGTTAAGGAGACATATTTACAAATAACTAAGCATTGTATATAGTTTTGTAAGAGATTTCTCAATACAATGTCAGATATAGCCTTTATTAGTACAGAGAAAGAGTGAATAAGTATGTTTATAAAAGCAAGGGATATAAGAAAGGTTAAAGATAGAAAGCAAGTTAATTTATATGAGATGGGAAAAAATATTGAAAGCACTAGCATTAAAAAATTTCATAGGTTTAGAAAAAAGTTAAATTACTGAAACAAGCTGGAATTTCAAGACAAAAATTCTTAATGACAAAGATTAAAAGTAAAAAAAAAAACCACTGCATTTAATCAGCACAATACATATCACAATTTAGAATTAAGAATTTTATTTATAGTTTTTACATACCAGTTCATCTTTGCTTTGATGACATGACAATTCTGTGTCCATTGGAATATCATTAGGCTCATTGTCCAAATTTTGCTTCTCCACTACAGATGCATTAGCCACACTGAAGATTCCATGGATATTAACTCGCACTTTAACTTTAACTTTTGAATTATCACCATCGTTTTGGGGACCAACATTTTGAATAACAAAATGGCCTAAACAACATAGAAATATGGCACCGATTAGTACATTTACTTACTTCTAGAAAACAATTACAAAAACATTTATAAACTTATACATCACTTATTGTTTTTAATGATCGTTTGAAGTTATGGTGCCTCAGACTGTGGCCTCACCTCCAGTTTCCGTGATTGCAAGTTGGGTACTTAGCAACTGGCTCCATTTACAATGGTTCAGCATCTTGCAGTCACATAATCGTAACCTTCCCAGCCAGCTTCTGAGAAACAAAGCCAACTGGGGAAGCCAGAATCACTTAATGACCACATGATTTGCCTAATGACTGCAGTGATTTGTTTAATCACAGCGATAAAAATAGTAAAAAATTCAGTTCTGCTCACACGATGACTTGCTTAACAATCACACTACTTAATGACTAAAATTCCAGTCCCAATTATGGTTGTAAGGTGAGGATACCTGTAAACATGGATCTTTGATGGACAACTTCCTCAAAAAGTTGCTACTACAGCTATGGTTGAATAGCTGTAAGCTGCCTAGAGTCACCTTGGGAAGAAGGGAGGGGCATAGAAATTTAATAAATAAATAAATGCCAGACATTTGTTTCCATTAAGAAGAAATAAAAGTGAACAATTGCAAACCATATCTGTTTGGTGTATAGAAAGCCTTGATGAACTTATTACAAACTTAGTACCAGGCCCAGCACTAAAATCTAATTGAAAACAGTAGAAATAATCTATTTCCTCCAGTGCTCTATGCAACAGCATCCTTTTATCTCTCTATAATCTTCTCCAGAAAGGGTAGATAAGGAACATATAAACATAGGATAATAGGATACTCCGAATCCAAAATATTTTGTACACCTAAAATCAACAACTACTAAGTAAAAGAAAATACAAGCAGTCCTCAGTTAATTATAGTAATTGGGACCAGAATTTATATTGCTAAGCAATGTGTTTGTAAGGTGTGACTTGATATGATTGTGCCACTTGGTGATAGCAAGCCCTAGTTATTAATAAGCGACATATGCAGAAAAGTACAAAATACATTAAAGCAAAAAAACTAAAAGCATTGTTCACAGAAAACAAGGCATTACTAATTAAAACAATTATTTTATAAATCTATTAGATTCTCATAATTTGAAGCAAATCTTTAAAAAGGTTTTTGATGTCATGCCCAGCAAGTAACAAAAATATTTACCTATTCTTGTATCAGGATAAGGAACATCATGAGGATGTGTATAAAATGCTTCTAATTCAAAAGGCTCTTTTTTGTGGAAAGTAATAACTTTTGAGAATGGAGAAGCATGATTTTTGTTGAAGACTTCACATTCACTATAGAAAAGAAGAGTGTTTATAATTTAAACTCAAAAAGAACTACAAATAGAGAAGAATAGGAACATAGTCACAATGTATTCTTTGATACTAATTATCTGAAGCCAGAGAATTAAAGACTGAATCATAAAACCATTGATTATTTCCATTATATTTGTAACCTCTTTAAAGATAACAAGCTAGGATATGTACAACTTAATACTTAGACAAACACTATAGGAAGTTGAGAGGAACTCATTTAAAAATTAACCACAGAATGGCTTCCATTTACAAGTCTTTGCAATTAACAAGCAGTGTACACCCGCCGCACACATACATGCGCTTACACATGATGGGGGGGGAGAGAAAACCTAAGATAAACCCTACTTTAAATTGAAAAAGTTAAATTTAACTTTAAATTGCTTCTGTAGGTACATTGAGAATGAACTGAAGACAAACAAGACTACATAAACTGGATAGCAAAGTACATAGCAGAGTTAGTATGACATGAGGATAAACCCAGTATGTTCCCTTATTTCCCTTGCATTTCTAAAATAGTCAGGAAGAAAGAGGGGAAGTATTGATGGAAGAGTAGTATAGTTATAGTCCTTACTACTTGAGTGGAGAGGAAGGAAAGGGGATGAAAGCAGAAAAGATGAAATCAGCAGGATTAGGTCAAGATATTCTGTTGCTTGAGACAGAAGACAATCTATTTTCTCAATATGCATAGCATGTAAGATTGGCTAAGCTACTTTGAAGTACAAGATAAATGTATTGGAAGTTTTTTTTTTCTGGAAGCAAAGGCATTTAAAAAAAACCAATTAACTAGACTGACCTTAAAAGCAGCAAAGGAACTGCCTTTCTCTTTTCAATGTAATTAAGTGCCTTGGGGGGATTTGTTTTTTAAATTGCACTTAACACTGAATTGACTCTCAAGCCCAGCAGAAAATCAGAATCAAGTACAGTCATGTGAAAAAGAAAATACACCCTCTTTGAGTTCTATGGTTTTACATATCAGGACATAATAAAAAGATTATTCATAAGTGGAAAGCATTCAAGACAGCTGCCAATCTTCCCAGGGGCAGACATCCCAGCAAATTTACTCCAAGGTTAGACTGTATAATGCTCAGAAAATTGCAAAAAATCCAAGAGTTACACCTCAGATTCCACAAGCCTGAGTTAGCCTATTAAGCATTGAGCATTCATGACAATACAATTTTTTAAAAAAGCCTAAGGAAGTATGGTTTGTTTGGAAGAATTGCCAGGAGAAAGCCTCTTCTCTCTAAAAAGAACATGGCAGCATGGCTTAGATTTGCAGAGTTGCATCTGAACAGATTTTAAGACTTCTGAAACATTGTCCTTTGGACAAACAAGACTAAAGAGATGTCTGGCCATAATGCACAGTGCCATGTTTGGTGAAAACCAAACACAGCATATCAGCACATCTCATATCAACCATCAAGCACAGTGGTGGTGAAGTGATGATTTCAGCTTGTTAAACTGAAGCAATGTTGTAAAGAAGAGTGGACCAAAATCCCTCCACAACTATGTGAGAGACTGAGAAAGTCATACAGAAAACCATTACTTTAAAGTTATTGCTGCTAAAAGTGGTTCTGCAAACTATTGAATCCTAAGGTTTACTTAAGTTTTTCACACATGGCTTCTCCATTTTTGCTTTCTTTTTGTAAAATAAATGACATGGTGTAATATGTCATGGGTTGTTGTTCATCTGAGCTTGCATTACCTATTCTTAAGAACTACAGTTGCAAGAAAAAGTATGTGAATCCCTTGGGATTACGTGGAGTTTTGCATGAATTGGTCATAAAATGTGCTCTGAACGTCATCTAAGTCACAACAATAGAAAAACACAGTCTGATTAAAATAATACTACACAAACATTAGATGTTGCCATGGTTTAATTGAACATAACATGTAAACATTCACAGTGCAGGGAGGAAAAAGTATGTGAGCCCCTAGCCTAATGACTTCTCCAAGAGCTAATTGGAGCCAGGAATGAGCCAACCTTGACTCCAATCAGTGTGATGATATTGGATGTGTTGCTGACAGCTGTCCTGCCCTTTAAAAACACACACCTGTTTGGGTTTACTAGTTTCAAGAAGCAGTGTCAGATGTGAACCATGCCTCGCAGAAGAGCTCTCAGAAGACCTACGATCAAGAATTGTTGACTTGCATGAAGTTGGAAAGGGTTACAAAAGTATCTCCAAAAGCCTTGATGTTCATTTGTCCATGGTAAGACAGACTTTCTACAAATGGAGAAAGTTTAGCACTGTTGCTACTCTCCCTAGGCGTGGTCGTCCTGTAAAAATAACTGCAAGAGCACAGCGCAGAATGCTTCATGAGGTAAAGAAGAATCCTAGAGTGTCAGCTAAAGACCTACAGAAACCTCTGGCACATGCTAACATTTTTGTTGACACATCTACAATAAGGAAAACATTAAACAAGAATGGAGTACATGGGAGGACACCACGGAGGAAGCCATTGCTGTCCAAAAAAAAATTGCAGCACGTTTGAAGTTTGCAAAAGAGCACCTGGATGTTCCACAGCACTACTGACAAAATATACTGTGGTCAGATGAAACCAAAATTGAGTTGTTTGGGAAGAACACACAACACTATGTGTGGAGAAAAAAAGGCACAGCACACCAACATCAAAACCTCATCCCCACTGTAAAACATGGCAGAGGGAGCATCATGGTTTGGGGCTGCTTTGCTGCCTCAGGGCCTGGACGGATTGTTGTCATTGATGGGAAAATGAATTCCAGAGTTTATCAAGACATTTTGCAGGAAAACGTATGACCATCTGTCCGCCAACTAAAGCTCTGCAGAGGATGAGTGATGCAACAGGACAATGACCCAAAACATACAAGTAATTCAACAAAAAAATGGCTTCAACAGCACAGAATACGCCTTCTGGAGTGGCCCAGTCAGAGTCCTGACCTCAACCTGATTGAAATGCTGTGGCATGACCTTAAGAGAGCGATTCACACCAGACATCCCAAGAATATTGCTACACTGAAACAGTTTTGTGAAGAGGAGTGGTCCAAAATTACTCCAGATCGTTGTGCAGGTCTGATCTGCAACTACAGGAAATGTTTGGTTGAGGTTATTGCTGCCAAAGGAGGGTCAACCAGTTATTAAGTCCAAAGTTCACATACTTTTTCCTCCCTGCATTGTGAATGTTTACATGTTATGTTCAATTAAACCATGGCAACATCTAATGTTTGTGTAGTATTATTTTAAGGAGACTGTGTTTTTCTATTGTTGTGACTTAGATGAAGTTCAGAGCACATTTTATGACTAATTCATGCAAAACTCCACGTAATCCCAAGGGGTTCACATACTTTTTCTTGCACTGTAGAAAGGACCAGATGATTTTTACTATGTCCTGATACATAACACCATAAAACTTTGTCAAAGAGGGTGTACTTTCCTTTTCACATGTAAGTATCTCAGTACTTAGAAGAACAGAGTTATGTTAAGCTTCAAAATTATTCTATCCCAATGCTCAGTAGTAATATTGCCTTCTCATCCCTAATGAGCATGAATGTCATATTCATAGGAAAGATGAGTTGAGAATGCCTTGTCTTTGCCTAAATAAATTGTGGAAATGTTCACTAAAAGGAAAATGAGAAGGCGGCTTACTATAATGTGAATAGCAAAAGGATTGTGGGGCTCTGTTCTCCAAGGAAAATAAAAACATGAAGAATTGTATTTCTTTACAAGAGAAAGAAATTATGTAATAGTTTTTCATATTTAAATCAGTGGACTTGTTTATAATTCATCTAAATAATACCTGTACAAAGTTAACAAATGGCAAATCTAACCTACTTTTGTTTATAGATATACTATCTACTTAGTTCTTTCATATTTTTAAATCTCAAAACTCTTACCCTGTTCCTTCCTCATAAGATGATTGCCACCTCAGAGTAATTGAGTAAGGAACAACATCTGTGATGGAAAATTCACGAACTTTAAATGCTGGGGACAGAATTGCACACTAGAAAAGAAATGGAGTATCACTCAGACATGTGTCTGGTACACATTTATTTTATTTATGAGGTACTAGTCAACTACATTTTAACTTCACAATTATAAAACCTAAGAAAAAGTGTGGTAGCAAAATCTATGTTCTTGGAGATGACTAGTAACTTTTTTCTGTGACCAGAAAAATCATACAAGGCATGTGACATTGCTCACAAACAGAGCTCAGCTGTTTCAGAGAACAGATTCAGGATTAGTCAAAATGATTAATTAAAAATATATATAATTTAATTTATGTTAAATTGGTTAAATAGCTTGTTACCTTCAACTCAATGTGAAGATTAATGTAATTATAGCATGCTTCTTTTGATAAATTTGCAAAGCCAAGAAATTTAAGTTGCTATACTGAAAAGAAAAACAGTTTAACACACCTGTAATGCACAACCCCTTGCAACAGCTTCATCTGCATTTAATGTGGTACTTATCTCTTTACAGAAAAAATTACAAATCTGTTCCTTCACAGCTGGAATACGAGTTGCTCCTCCTACTATTTCTACACTGTAAATATCTTCACGCTGTAGTTCTAGGAGACAAACGAGAAAATTTGTTTTTATGGATGAAAAATATAATCAGTTTTAAAGGGAATGGATTCATTTGATAGAGAGACTGCAAGAAAGGAAGCAGTTTCTCTATTATATATTGGCATGTCTCTTTTGTTAAAATTAAAACCTACTGAATACTTGTGGAAATTCTGTTTCAAAAATGTACTTACCATTCTTATAGGTAATAGGGCTCTAAATCTAAGTATTAAATAAGCATGCCAAAATAACAGTGAGAAATTAATGCGACATATAACATAGGAAGCTATCTGCTGGTTCCAGAACTTAGCAGAAGTGAATACATAAATAGATAATAACAAAAATAAATACGGTATAGTGTAATTGGCAGTGAGTTTTAGCAGCTGGCAAAAGGCTGTTTAATCTGTTCAGTTTCATTAAAAAACAAAGACAAAAAGACTCCCAAAAATTATTTATATGCTTTTCTTGGCTCTCTAAAGGGACAACTATAAAAGTAAGGTAAGCAGATATATTGAATAATCTTTCTCTAATACTAACTTTTGTTTTTCAGCTACAGACCCTAAGTTCTTAGGATTTCTGATTTTCCAGTTGCAAATGTTCATGTTTCCAAAACCAAAACTGATATCCAGTAGAAGCAAAGTCTAAGGAGGTTTATGAGAACAAAAACTTCTGTAGAAATGGGCATATTTTAACAAAAATAAAGCAATTCCTGGACAGGGCCTCAAAACAGTTCTACAAAAGAAGAATTTGTTCAATGGACATGAAATGCTCAATGGCTGTTTGAGCAAAATGAAGACTATAAAGAAACTAGAATCCTAAAAAAGAAGCATTTCACACTGCAACATTTTAATGCAAACTTTATTTATTTTGCTCTACCCTGATTTCTACTTCTATTACTATTGGAATAGAAAAAAAAATGAAAGTATGATAAAATGCTTGTCTTCATTCAGATTCTGTACACATAAACCATTATCAGTGGAAGTAAGAACCATCAGAACCTTAAATGAGCTTTGGGGCCATCTGAAGGCTGGATACACAGATGTCCTATATCAGTGATGGCTAACCTTTTTGCCATCGTGTACCAGGAGTGGGGGGGAAGTCGCGCGTGCGCCCACATCCATAATTCTATGCGCCCCACGCATGTGCGCATGACCCTCCCCATGCTCCTGGCACGCAATAGCATGGTAGGCCCATTTTTTGCTCTCCCCAGCTTCCAGAGCCTTTCTAGGAGTCTGGGGAGAGTGAAAACGGTCTTTCCCACCCTCCCGGAGGCCCTCCCGGAGACCGGAAATAGCCCGTTTGCCAATGTCCGGTGGAACTTCCGATATGGCTACGCATGCCACAGATTTGCCATCACGGTCCTATACTGAACTTATACAATATAACCAGAAATTAAGTTCAGAACACTCTGCTCTGCTGGTGCATGGTACAATATTTCAAAGTGATGTCCAAATAGTGAGAACTCCCACTCAACAAATGAACTATAGCGAACTAGTGACTATTCACAAGTATAAAATATAAGGTAATTTCCCCCCCACCCCTTTTTGATTGTTTTCATCTTCTACTGTACATTTGTGCCAGTTACTTGACTACACCATCCTGATCTATACAAAGTCTATGAATCCTCAGGACCTGTTACTTAATTCTAAGACATTCTTCTTGAGACTCATGATTTTGGTTGCTTATTCAATGTTAGATCTGAATCTGTATGTGTACAGTCTAGCTCTCCTTTCCCAATCTTCTACCAAATTTTCTTTCCAGCACATTTTCTTCTCTTTCCAAACCAACAGAGTATTCAAACACAATTATGTACATGGGTTAGGACTCTGTCCATCTGACTATCCATTAGCATGACAACAGTCTAGAAACTAAGTAGAACAGGATCAAATTTGGTGTGAAGAACTGAACAAGAGAAAGATCAAGTTCAAAATAGACTGGATCAGACAAGGAACAGCAGCATAAAAAAAAAAAATCCACAAAATTCCCCCAAATGCATTCCTTAGGGAAGAGGCAATTTGGAGCTGTTCAGCATATTACCAACTCCTGCAAACTCAGAACCCTTCTTTCCTCTTTGTCACATGGCACAGAACAAAACTATTAGGGGATAAAAAATTCTAGAAGTCATACTTTGCATGTTTTTCTTCTCATTTGCTTTCTTATCTATTGTACTGGATGCCATTTTTCTATTTATATCAGGGGTGTCAAACTCAATTTCATTGAGGGCCGCATCAGGGCTGTGGTTGACCTCTGGGCCAGGTAGGCATGGCCGACTGAATGGGTCTGGCCAGCTTGATGCCACTCACTGAGCGTGGCCAGCTTGACGCCACTTCCCAAACTGCTGGCATGTTTTCTCTTTGCACTCGGTAGACCAGGCCGAAGCCATGCTGGCCCAATGTTTCCTCTTTGCATTGGGTAGACCAGGCCAAAGTGATGCGGGTAGACAGGGCTGAGGCAACACGGGTAGACCTGGCCGAGGCAACATGGGCCAGCCCCTTACATTTTCCAGGACAGCCCCGCGGGCTGGATCCAACCACATTGTGGGCTGCATCCGGCCCATGGGCCTTTTATTTGACACCCTTGATCTAGGTAATTATTTTCTTCCCTCATCTTCTTAGCATCTTTTCTGTACTTGATAGAATCACATATACCCAACTTTGTAAAATTATATTTTCAATTTCCATAGACATTAAATAATTAAAGAATATTCAATGTGATATGCATGACCTTATATTTAATATAAAGAAGCCTTTATATTAAATATAAGCATCCAAAATAAGCTGTTGCAGCATTTACTTACTAGCTTGTTCCATCACTGCTCTCAAAGGAGGTTCTACTCTGGCCAGAAGAGATGCACACAGTTGTTCAAACTGAGCCCTATTTTGAGAAAAGAATATTAAATATTTCAGGCATATAAATGGTTATCTCATAATTCCCACTTTATACAATGAATATGATACCTGTTCATTTTGCTAGAGACATCAACGTCATTCATAAAGCATTCTATGTTTACTGGAAGATCAGAAGTATTTGCACTCATCAGCTTCTTCAGTTTTTCACATTCCTGGTATAACCGCAGCAATGCTCGACCATTGTCCTTAACATTAAGTTTATATTTCATCCTGAACTCTTCGCAGAAATAATCTACCAACGCATCATCAAAGTTTCTACCACCCAAAAAGGGATCAAATGTAGTAGCAAGTACCTATAAAATTAAGTAGAATAATAAGGAACATAAAAGCAAGCAAGAAAAAAAGACTTGTGGTTAGATAATGCAAACAGAAGTCTAATGCAGTGTCCATGCAAAAATAATGCAATGTATAACTCTGCTGGCATTACATCCTTATTCTCATCTTCATTATTATTACTATTATTTAAGATTTAATCTTCAAATCAATTGACAGTCTGAGTCTGATAAGAATTTAACAGTTCAAGTCCTAACCAAGGAACTAAGATTATTAAGGTAGCGTCTGTGTATATAGGCAGTTCCGAGTAAGGTGGTTTTTTGCAAAGTCAGAATATTCAGGGCTGATAAATTCAAAATTTCCATGTACCTAGGCAACCCTTTGGGTATTGCACCAAGGATTCCTATTACTATTCATACAACCATTGATTTCTTCCTCCACACTCGCTCAACTTCAATTTGCAGATCATGGTATTTTGTTATTTTTTTTCTAATTGTGTTATTATTATTTTCTTCATTAAATATGAAACTCAGTCAACTGAACATTTAAAGATGTATCACAAATATTGAGTGGCTATTATTATTATTATTAATTATTATATCAGAAAACATTCAAAGCGCAGCTGTGAGGCAAAATATTATTACAGGGTTTTTTCCTGTAAAATAATAATATAATATTGCTCATATTTATTTTCTGATTTAACTTATTTTTTATCCTGTTTTATATGTTGCTTCAATAATTTACCTTCAATTTTCCTTTGTTAAAAGCACAGACAGAAATCTGGTAGGCAGAATGTCCCATGTCTACAAAAACCACATTCCTTGGTCTCTCTTCTGGGGCTGGTAGATCTTGTTTATAAATTCCATAGGCTAAAGCAACTACAAGAATGTACAGAGTAAATTCTATGAAGTAGAAAAGCTTTAAAAATAACATATAGAATTATGAAAAACCAAAGAAAATAGACCAAGTAAAATAAAGAAAGCATACTTTTTTGCAGGGTTTTCAATAAATTCTTCTAACATCAGAAACAATTAGCTTCAAAACATTGGTTGCACTGTAACTAGTTATGTGTAAAACTATTATTCTAACTACTTTTGGAACATAACAAACCAATCAGATTTACTGAAATTTCATATGCTTGGAAAAAAATGGAATGGGGACACTGAAATATTTCAAGATGGAACAGAGTTTCATATATCTTGGTAATTTACCACTGTGTATATAAGTATTTTCTAAAATAAATCAATTAGCTTTACGAAAACAATATTGTTTGATAATTTTAAAATATTTTGAAACTTTGACTTAACCATTTCTTTTAAGGGAAAGGGTTTACATTTTTTTTCCTGCCAGTCCTTTACTCTTGTGCTTGGCAATCCACATTTGCTAAATTCACATCTGAAGGCTGCTCCTAAATATTCAAAATGCCATTTTTTTTAATACGGTCAAAATTAAAAGCTACTCCAGAACACCAATTTCTCTTACTTATGTTCTAATGATATTCATCACAACTCATTGAAATTACTTATAGTTAAAAATGGCATAATTTGAAGAATTTGCCTTACTTATGAAACTTAAAAACCTTCTCTCTTGCAGTCCTTCTTTATAAAAATGGTGAGGAAACAACAATACTTACTTTAGTAGAAATCACTCATACTGGAGGATAGTTTACTTGAAGATACCCCAGAATTTGGTTGTATACTGTATAATCTTGTTAGTTTGTTATGTTATATACTTTGTCTCTGATTTGCAAAACTGCAATATATCACAAGTAAAGCATAAATTTACCTGCTGTAGTTTCATTCATTAGTCTCAAGCAATTTAAACCGGCCACTTGCACTGCTGCTATAACAGATCTTCTCTCGGCATCAGTAAAAAAGCTTGGGATCTGTGGAAAAATGTTTTCTATTAATTTCACTATATTCATCTTTCTAATGAGTTTTCTACAGGTGGCTTATGCCATTACAAAAACTTAAATTATAATCCTGAAATATGCAATTTAAATATAATTGTGCTAATTAATCCGTTTCAGTATTAATAGGCTAATTAAAATGTATAGATTACACATATTTCCAATGGATTAGTTTGGAATAATTTTATTGCTCTATAAGGCACTAAATCAAATTAGATCTCAATGCTGCAGAAAGACATATATTTTGAGTGTACATATTTCTTATTTTCAACTTTTGCTTTTCCACAAAATGCCAGGTTGGGAAGAGAAAGGGAGCTGAGTAGCAGTCTACATTTCAATTCACTTCATGAATAGTGCTGTACATATATGGATGGTTCTTGACTTACAACCACAATTGAGGCCAGCATTTCTAGTGCTAAGTCAAGAGATTTGTTGAGTGAATTTTGCCTCATTTTCCAACCTTTCTTGCCAGTTATTAAGTGAATTACTGTAGTTGTCAAGTTAGTTTGGCTTTCCCATTGACTTTGTGTGTCAGAAAGTTGCAAAAGATGATCATGTGAGCCTGGGATACTGCAACCATCATAAATATGAGTCAGTTGCCAAATATATGAATTTTGATCATGTGACCATGGGGATGCTGCAATGGTTGTAAATGTGAAAAATGGTCATAAGACAGTTTTTTTCAGTGCCATTGTAACTTTGAATGGTCACTAAATAAAATGTTATGAGTTGAGGACTACCTGTAATGCCTGGAGCAAGTCTTCTACCTGCAACAAATGTAAGCTAATAACTAATTAAGCAACTTAGGTGCAAAACCTAATGTATTATTTGGTAATTGGGTTTCTTGCAAAATAATATCAACAATGTTTCATGTGCTGGCCACAAAACAATGAGAGGGAGGTGACAATGTGAATGATTTACTTTGCCTCAAAGCAACCAATTTTCAGGATGTGATGAACATCCTAAATCTATATGTCTGAATTTGGACAGACTTCAGCTTATCAAGTGTCTACTATATATACAACTGCTTACTCTTTACACATTTCATTATCAGTAATTGAGAAATCAGAAAAGAATATTTAGAAAACAAAACTTTATTAGCTTATAGTTTAATGTTATAATTGCCCAAAGTCACAAGATAAGCGGCAAACAAACCAAATCAAATAAACACAGCTGTATTTCCAGGAACATATTATAATCTAATCATTCCAAATATTATATGACAGTATTACTTTATAAGTATATCATTATAAAAACTTACGGAAATGACACAATCTGCTACAGGCTTTTTAAGTGTACTTTCTGATGTCTCCTTAAGCTTAACTAATAGCATACCAGTAACTTGTTCAATAGCAAATAATCTCTCTTCATCCAAATAACGTACCTAGAGTTTAAAAAACACCCAGATAAATTAATAACAAACTACAATACATAGTAGGCACTCATGTTATAAAAGCCCGGATGCGTCACACTCATTTTATTATTATTTCCAGCAAACTCTATTTAGTGAGATAGAGGTCCCCAACCCTCAGGCCACGGCCCACTACCAGGTGGCATGTGAGCAGCTCCACTTGCATGGGCGAGTGTGTGTATCTGCACAGCTCCATTTGTGCGATTGGCGAGTGCATGAGCCTGCCGTTTGCACAAATGGAGCCTGCATCCATGCGTTCACCTACAACTCGCATGTAACTATTCCCTCTCCCCCCTTGCCAGTCTGCAAAGCTGGAAAGGTTGGGGAACGCTGCATTAGAAAGACCAGATCTTAAAATTTATTGTTCTTGTATTCTGACAGCAGGCATCATAAGAGAAAGTTCTATGCTCACCTTCACTCCTACACTCCCATTAGGTAATTTCTGAAGCTCATATGGCAGTTTCTCTTTCTCGGATTTTATAAAGGGATCATTAAATGCTCTCCCATGCAGCTTTTTAAATCCATGTAATGTATTCTTAATATTTGTGATAATCTGTCAAAATAGTATTAAGGTATTAATGTTCATATTAAAGTTCCTTTCATCTTAACAGTTTTTCAATAGTTTTATTAATTTATTAGTAAAAACAATATTCCATTCTTATTATGCATTTATAATTCCTTAGTTCTGTAATAAGATTTTATTTTATGCAAGACATAAATACCTAAATTCATAGTGTCCACTGGTGGTAATACTATCAATGCTTTTGATTTAAAAAGAGTTTTGTGAATAAATTTTCTTAAAAAAAATTAAGAATTTCTGCTGAATAAAATGATAACTTTTGAAATAATTATAAACTTATGTTTACCTGGCTTTTTGCTGCATTTCCAATAGTCCGGGCTTTGGATCCCAAAGATATACAAGCTCTGAAAAACAACAGATACTCTATAAATGTGCATGAAGAAATCAGATTGTTATCTATTGGGCTGTGAAAGATTCATCAATCTGAAAACAGAAAAAATAAGTATGCAACACTAAACATAGATGTATATAAATTTCAGTCATGTGATCTAGTCTGGGAAGTTCGTCTACAGAAGTTCAGCTTGATTCAAAACAATCAGTATAAAACAAATATAATGGAAAGTAGTGATGGTAAAGGAAGAAGCTAACCTGATTCCACAGAGCAAATAACCAAACCACGAATCATAAGCAGCCCCCTTTCAGAGGCAAATCTAATCTCATCAATATATTTTGACCTTCAGACAATCAAAAATGACAATACAAAAAGTAGAATTTTCAAGGATTTGTTTGAGAATCAGCAATGTAAATAATTGATAAGTAGCAATAGCACTTAGAGCACAGGTGTCAAACTTGTGGCCCGCAGCCCGGATGCGTCACGTGCTGGCCACGCCCACCCCCGGTGACAAAAAGTAAAAAAGACAAAAAGCGATACATCATGACATGACAACGCGAGTTTGACACCCCTGACTTAGACTTATATACCACTTCATAGTACTTTACAGCCCTCTCTAAGCAGTTTACAGAGTCAGCACATTGACCCCAACAATCTGGGTCATTGTAAAATAAACATTTTAACTGAACTAGATTTAAGGGTAACCATAAATTATTGAATTTTAAAATGTTTGCAAATTATCCAAGATCCTAAAGTTCAAAGCCACAAGTTAAATTCTTATTTTTTTATACAACACTGTAAATTCCAGGAGCATAAAATAGCTATCAACCTCCAGATATAGCAAAATAGCCCCTTCCTAGTAGTAAAGAGTAAGGCTAAGCAAAAGAGTTTGAAGTCCTGTTTCTGATTTTGGGAATACATAGAACAAGATGAATTTTGGCCTGATCCAACATATACATAAATACATTCATTCACTCTCACTCTCACACATATTCATGTTTTTCTATAATCAATTCATTATCAGTTTTTGCTACATTTAAAGAAAATAATAGGTGGAATGTTTGCAATGACAAATATTGTTTTTCAAAGGAACAAAGAACATGCAACAAATAATTGGGTGCTTTTGATTATATAAATTTTCGATTCTGCTAAATCTACAAAGAGATAATACCTATTTACAACTCCTGGTTGTAACCCATGGAAACAGGGAAGAGTGAACAAGTTCCACCTACTTCTGCAATACTCTACAATCATGTACACATCATCTCTTTCCAGGTACCACCCTCCACGCCTGATAGTTAAGAGAGGCAATAGAACAAGAAGTAACATGTCAGGCAAAAGGAAAGAATGCTACAAAACAGTAAAGATGAAATACTGGCCAACTTCTTTTACCCTATATATCCTCTCATGTAAGGTTGAATATGCAAAAATGGTACATATTACTGTGACCTGAATTGCCCTCAATAATATTTTTAACTGAAGAGAGACAATTATTTTGAGGTTCAGAAAGAAATGTTAAACCATGGAATTATTTGCAAAAACTTAAAAATGCTTCTGTTTCAATACTATTGTGATGGATGGATGAAAAATGGCAATGGACAAAAGTAAAAAATAATGTGGGATAGTAGATGTCATGATCTTCACAATAGGTTCTTTTAAATATCAAATCATAGTTTTTAACAGAGCTACAATGTTTAGATGTGCAATTCTCATTTTTTAAAAAAGTAATCAGATGAGAAATGAGATCAGAAGAACAAAATAACACTTAAAAATAACAACAATAACAATATAACAAAGTGAAAAGAAGAAAAATCTTTCTGGAAAAGAGATAAATCCTATTTCTCTAATCCAAAGCCTCCAAAACACTATTTGATTCAAGAAAGGGATTCTGGAAGTTAGAATTTTAAGATATCTGGAAAAGGTCAGCACTGTTAAGAACAAAAATTCAGCACTAGAACACACGTTTTGTGTGAAAAACAGTGCCAGGAAAATTCCAAGCCTTTCTAAGTAAGACTGATCAAGGCACTTCTGGAAAAGTTAGTTTTATTTCAATTTAACGATCTTCCACATTTGGCAGTTATAAACCTATTGGTCTTATTCAGCAGGACCAGTTAAGAATGAGTTGGAGGTCAAATACACCCAGCTAAGCTGAGAATTTGACAACACCGAACTACCACAGTTCAGGATCCGTGCTCCATGCTGATACATAGCAGCGTCCAAGTTTATACATGACAATGAGCCACGATTTAGGATGTCGTGTGAACCCACCTACTAAGGGTTTGTAAACTATGGTAACAGCTCACAATTCAGAGAGAGAGAGAAGCTTGTAATTCTAACCGGCCCTTGCCAACCTCGTAATTTCCAGGTAGGCAGAGTAGCACCGGTCGGGGGGGGGGGGGAAGCTCCTTAAAAGGTTTCATGAGGCGGAGGCTGCCGGGAAAGGAGCCAACGGAAAGAGCACGAGCCGCCGTTAATCTCTCCGGAGCGGAGGCTGTTGCCCAAAGCCCGGTTGGAAGGCTAAGACTCACGGGGTGCAGCGGTCGCTGTACTCATTGGCGATGGTCTCGATGCCGCCCCTCCGCGCCACCGCGATGTAGCAGTTCTGAAAGCCCAGGTCGATGCCCACCACAGACATGACTGCGGCGGGTGCGGTCCGCTTTCTTCCTCACCCCTCCCTCCGCGTTACCGCGGCGGGCCCTGGCGGGACAGTGCTCGCGGCGGGGAGACGGCACCTCGGCGAGTAGGCTCGCTCGCTCGCTCGTTCTGTCACTGCGGAGCAACAACCGCCAACCGGCACTTTCTCTCATCTGCGCAGGCGCGGCTGATTGCCAGACGAGGACACCGCGAAATTCCGACTTGGGCTTCGGCAGTTTCCGCGCGTCCTCGGGTAGCCTCCAGGAGTTCGAGAAAGATCTGGAATCCGGGTGAGGAGACTGCGAAAGAGGCTTGTCTAGGACGCCCTCTAAGGGCCAGGGTCCGGAACGGCGTTGTCACAGAGGCCCAAAGCGGGAGAAGCACGGAATACGATTAGGGGCAGCTTGCAGTTATATAGCCAAAAATTATTACCATTTTACTTCCTTTGTATTTTACGTCTCCAATTCCCGGATTGAATAGAACCCAGGAAATATGAAATCAACACCGAAAGAATAAATAGACCATGAAAGAAGATGAAGAAGACACGTGTCAGAATAAGAAATAAAAATATAAATAATTGGGATATTTATTTGTTTTTATTTAAAGATTTGAATAGCTGCTCATCTTAAAACCAAACTTTGGGTGGCTCACACTCAAAAGAATAAAAAAAATATAACAATAAAAACAGTACAATGGGACAATTGATTATCTTATATTATAAATGATGAGCATATACAAGACATGAGTACAGGATATTTACTCTGACAGATAATTATGTACTATCAAGTTGATATCAATTCTTAGTGACTACTGTAGGAAGTTGGCACCCACCCCTTTCCTGGAAGAGTGAAAAATTTTAGGAAATATGAAAAAGGCAGAATATTATATTTCCCTGGATGAGAAATGGAGAAGCATATTTTACAGACAAAGCCGCTCCCACCTTCCTGCCCCCCCCCACCTTTATCAATGGGCCATTAAGGCCTGGGCCAGTCTATTCTACATAACAAAGATCTGACTCCTTCAGGCAGAGCCATAGTAGGAATTGCCAAAGATCCAACAAAGATAGGATTAGCCCTCTACACAATAGCAGCAGAAACTCACCACATGTGACCTGGGAAGCACATGTGACCATCAGACAGCAAGGCTAGCTAAGACCCCAACCCCCTGGGAGTCTGACAACCAATCAGGATACTCTTGGGGCCCCAAGAAATGCAGAGCCAGAGAGAGCATAAAAACCCGAGGATTTACTGTATCTGCCCCTTTTCTGTTTAGGAACTCAAGCCATGTGATCCTGTCCACCATTAAACCATCTTTCCAAGCAGTCTCCATGTTTCCAGTGTCTTTTTCCCCACTTGGAGCAGAACCCAGAAGGATGTTTCTTCTAACACTACATAAATAGATTTTCTCAGTTATAACAGAGTCAATCTATTTTCTGCTTGGTTGTCTTCTCTTTCCTTCCATCTTTCTCCGCATTACAGCCTCTAGGCAAGTAACTCTTTATATACTGTGTCTAAAATAAAATAATTTATGTTGAGGTATGCCTGAAGCGAGAATTCTGGATTTATTTCTTTGATAATCCATTGGGACTTCTTTGGGCTGCCTCAATATTCTCAGGAGTTTTCTCCAATATCATATTTCAAAGATATCAATACTCTCACTATCCTGCTTCTTCTAAGTTCAACTTTCGCTTCCATAGAGTGTCATAGGGAATACCATGGCTTGCAGTATTTTAATGTGTACCCTAGGTTTCCACAATTGGTGCAACTCTGTAATTGGTGCAAATTATTGTACAAAAATACAATATTCTCCCATCAGCCATCTTTTCCCATCAGCAAATAAAGGGGACAGGCAGAAGGCTGTGACTTTGCTGATAACCCACAACTGTCTGTAATGCGTTTCAGTTTCTATTTTTCTGATACTTTGCACTAAATATTTTTCTTAAATGGGAATTCTTTTTGTATACAGATAGTCTTTGACTCACAACATTCATTTAATGATGATTTGAAGTTGCAACAGCCTTGGAAAAAATGACATGACCCATCCTCAAAGTTGATTATTACTCCCACTTGCTTACATGATCACAATTTGGGCACTTGGCAACCAACTCCCATTTATAGTGAAGGACGTTAGCACCCACCCCTCTCCTAGAAGAATGAAATATTATAGGAAATATTAAAAAGGCAGAATATTATACCTCCCTGGATAAGAAAAGGAGAAACATGCTCTTGGAAAGCAACCCTCACCTTTATCAATAGCCCCAGAAAGGCTGGGCCAACCTATCTACAAAACAAAAGACTTTCATCCTCAGGACATGATAGGATTAGCCCTCACTCAAGATCCAAACCAGGACAAAGCCATTAAACCATAATAGGAATTGCCTAACACCCTTTCGGAACACAATCCTCTTCATTACATCATCAATCCAGCAAGATTCAACCAAGCCTGGGACTCAAGACAACCTACAAAGTTATTCCTGCATGGCTCCATGGGAGTCCGACAACCAATCAGGATACCTGCCCTTATGCAGGAACAGAAAGCTCTAAGGCGGGGCCCAAGAGAGGGTATAAATCTCTTTCTCTCACCCATGTGCTCATTTGCCCAGGACCCAAAAAACCCACGTGGTCCTGCCCACCATTAAACCATCTTTCTAAACAGCCCCCATGTTTCCAGTGTCTTTCTCCCCACTTGGAACCTAACCCAGATGGACATTTCTTCCAACAATTGAAACAGAAAACTGATGGCAGAAAAAGACCCAGTGGTACATCAAGTCTATCCTTTGAGTTTGTTTTTCTGTTTTTGTTTTCTGTCTAATTATTTATTTTGATTTTATTACTTATTTATTTTTAATCTTTGTTGAATGATTCACGTGTTTATCCCAGTGGTGAAATCTAAAATTTTTTGCTACTGGTTGTATGAGTGGCTTGGTGGTCATGTGACTGGGTGGGCATGGCTTGGTGGTCATGTGACTGGGTGGGCGTGGGCAACTTGACATCACTCACTGTTAGAGCCAGGAATTGCACTTTCTGAAGCACATTCTGGCCTTCTGAAGCCAACACTTTGAGTTTCTTCCTCTTCTTTCTCTCTCTCTCCCCCTTCCTTCCTTCCTGTTTTTCTCCTTTTTTTCTTTGTCTCTCCCTCCCTTCCTCTTTTCTTTCTTTCTCTCTTCCTTTCTCTTCTTTCTTTCTTTTTCTTTCTTTCTTTCCTCTCTCTCTTTCTCCTCTCTCTCTTTCTCTCTCTCTCACACACACACACACACCCCTGGTCTGAGCAGTGGCTGATGCAGGAGAAGGAAGAAAGTGCTCCGGGAGGGCAGGTGGCCGGTCCAGAAGCAGTGCGTCCCCCATCATGGGCTGGATGCAGGCAGCGGGACCCGAGGCAGAGGGAAAGGCAAGCGGGTGGCATTCGCCCAAAGGTCTGTGGGAGCCAAGAGCACCAGGCCCAAAAGGCGAGCAAACCTTGCCATGTTCCCCTGAGACGGCTCTTCAGCCAAGTGCAGCAGGTCTCCCTTCCCCACCGCCAGTGTCGGCCTTACATGTGCCCGCCTTCCTGGGGCTGCCCATGCAAACCCCAGCGGAGCAGCAGTCTTGGCTCCAGCGGTAACTGAGTGAGAAGGAAGAAAGTGAGCAGTCTCTCTCAGCGCCAGCAGCACCGCCCATCTCAGCCCCAGTAACAGTTGTGTCTCCCCCAAGGGCTGCCGGGCCAGCAGAAAGCAACTGTCTCCCACTCAAAAGACTGGTCCTTGGGTGGGATGGGTTAGGGTTCTCTTTCTTCCTCATGAATTAAAAACCCATGTTAGAGCTGCAGAGGAGGAGAAAGAGCGGGGCTTGCTGCACAAAAACCCCAAAGGCCATGCAAAGTTGCAAACTATGGGCAAGCTTATTAAATGAACTCAATGAACCCTGCAAGGAGGAGGAGGAGAAAGTCACGGTCTTCTTGCCTTCCTTCTTGCCGCTCCGAGCTGTGCCCTGCCTCGAAGCTACCGGAGAAGAGGAGGAGGAGGGCTGCTTGGTGTGATGGCTGCATTTCCTCTCGCCCCTTGCATGGGCAGCATCTCGGCCTTGCAAGTGCCATGGGCTGCCCAGCACAAGCCACGGGCGTTGCATCGGGGTGCTGGAGGCAAGCGGTGCACAGAGCAGTTTTGCAGAGGAGGTAGAATAGCGCAGCAGCAGCTGTTCATGTCCTGTTTCTTGCCAGCCAAACAAGAGAAAGAGGGGGAGGAGGGAGGGAGGGGCAGTTGGGTCTTCCTGGCCTTTGCTAGGTGCTCTACCCTCCCTCCCGCTCCCCCAATCGCTTCCAAAAGATGCGAGAGGTGTTTTGGGCAAAGGTGGGGAGTTTTTGGAGCAGGAGAATAAAAAGGCTCTAAGAGACCCGGATTGTCACTGGGCTCCCCCTCCCCTTCTTTATTTGTCTGCCACTGCCATGTCTGGTCCCTTTTTGTTAAGCCCACTGCTCCCCGGCACCACCACCCCTCTCAGTGCTAGTGCAGCCGCTGCATCTCCCCCAAGGGCAAGGGGGTTAGGGTTAGCTGGACACCGACCTCAGAAGGCAAGTGGGCATGGGGGACCGCCGGGAAGGCAGCGTGGAAGGCAGGCAAGCATGGTAGGGCTGCGGGGAAGTAGACTGCTAGCTCCCTTCACTACAGCCCTGCCATGCTTGCCTGCCTTCCACTTGCCTGCCTTTGCAAGCTGGCCATGGGGATGCTGGGAAGGCCACGTGGAAGACAGGGTAGCATAGCAGGACTGCAGGCTGCGGACCGGTTTGGGGGCATGGCCAGCCAGCAGTCGCTACCGGTTCAGCAAACCAGCTCCAATGTCCGCTACCAGTTCGCCTGAACCCGTCCAAACTGTAGCATTTCACCCCTGGTTTATCCCAAACATGTTTAAACTCAGTTACTGATGATTGACCCAGTATCTCTGCTGGAAGTAGGTTCCAAGCTTCCACTACTTTTTCTATGAAGCAATACTTTCTAATATTACTTTTGAACTTCCCTCCTGTCAGTTTGAGGTTATGCCTCCATGTTCTTGAACTTGAACTATATGATTCACTTAACAAATGTGGCAAAAAAAAGTGTGACTCACTTAAACATCTGCCTCACTTAGGAACAGAAATTCTGCTCCCAATTGTTGTAATTTGAGGACAACCTGCATTTGACTTTGAATCCAACTTCTGATTTACTTAAATTGCTAATTCTTTGTATTCCCAGTTCAAGTCTGCAATATTTTCATATTCAGTTAAATCTACATTGTCTGGATAGCTTATTCAATTGTGCATAATATATTCACCATCAGAAGAAATATTGCCTCTTCCTAAATGAATACATATACCCTAAAGAATTCTGCTAATTGCAGAAGTAAAGGTTTAGTCAAAATCTTAATCATAATGCAAAAAAAGATGGACCTTAAAGAGAAACATACCAAGTGAACATACATCATATTGGACCCTTGCACTTTACTGGGGCTATCACTTCTGAGCCATAATGAGGTATAGCAAATTCTATCTAACTCTTTGCTGCCCTTGGCCAATTATTTAACATCTGGATGTCTAAAACCTAGAACGGGCAGTTCACTTTTAAAGAAAACTGACTCTTAATTATTTGTAGCATGAAATGATTAACATGCTTAAATTTAAAAAAAATTAAGAAAGTGCTAGAACTTCCTTTGCTAGGCAACAGTCATGTAACGGCATACAACTGCATAAAAATTCTCCAAATTACTGTTGTTGAATGAGAATTATCTCTATATAAAACCAATCAATTATTTCTTTCAACAAACTCTGGAATAAAAAAGAATATTTTACCATATGTGAATGCAGTCAGTCCTTCTTTATAATATAAAAAGATGTAGCAAAAACCCAACAACTAATTTTATTCAACAAACCATGACAATGCAATGTGTGAATCAAACCTTAGTTTCCAGTTATGGTTTTGGCAGCGAGATTTATAGGGTTAATACACAATAAGCTAAAAGTACATATATTCTGATTTAGCATATTGTGCATTATAAATAGCTACTGTAATCTATAATCTATAATCCATAGATTACTATAATAATTAAGATTATTGTGCAAATAAGGCACATTGTTTATTTGTGAATACATTTTAACATCAAGTTTATAATATCTCTGCCTGTTTAAGGTTGAAGTTGTTCTTTTTTTCAATTACTGTCTCAGTGTTGTTCATTTCTAATATGGCACTAGCAAGATACTATCTGATAGCAAGATGCTATCTGTAACCAATTTAATAGAAGTATTTTTTGGTAAACTTTGTCTTCCCTGAAGACACCATCTGGCCACAGTCTCAAAAAAATGGCTTCAAAGCACTCTTCAGCTATGGTGGTTGACAAAAATTCTTTAGCTCTTCACCCATCCTTTCAGGGTGCAAATGAGCAAGCTATAATGACAGATATTTGATCTTTGAGAATGCAAGTAATGCATGAAGAAAAAAAAAGATTTTTCATAAGCCTGTTGACTGGCATATATGACTTTTCTTAGCACCATCTATCAAACAATCAAGATTTTCTATCCTCATTACCATCTTGATGTTGGAATTAGAAATCAGACATCCCAGTTGTAATGCTACATCATTTTTTATTCTAAATTTAGGAGAAAACAATCCCACCCCATTTTAGATTGAGCTCTGCAGTATTATTCTCCCTGTTTGATATAGAGGTAATGCTTATCCTGATTATTTGGATCCATATAATTTTCCTAATTATTAAACTCTATGTAACGAAGACTACTAAAATATGTGGATTAAATTCACCAAATAAATGTTATTTTCTAATATTTGTCTAAGAATTTAAGGAATCTTTTCTGGCAGGTGTCTGATTTTATTAATCTATTCTATTAAGAACTAGGCTAATTTCTTCCAGATATTTGCTTCTAAAAAATCTGGTGCAGAAGTTAACAATAAGATTATTTTCTTGAATGGATATCATCAACAGATTTTTTTTTTGGCTCCTAGTTTATCAGGGTCAGTTTAAATATGCATGTAGTTTTAAACCTTAGGGGTTCAGTTAACTACTTAAATGATGTTCTTTATTATTTTCATAAAATCTTCTGAACCCCTTTTTTCTGAGATCAGCATCAATCGACATTAAACAAGACACTATTGAAAAGATGACTATGGTTACACAAGCATCAATCGTTCTCTGCAGATTTCTTTATATCTGCTCAGAAACCTTTTTTAGCATTGGTGAAATACATTCTTTTTCAATAGCCTTACAGATTTGTTAGTAGATTCTTAACAGAGAGTATTCCTTTTCATTTCCTTTCCTATGAATTTTAGATTTTAATATTGTCTTTCTCTCTCTTGTTCTGATTTACTGCCTTTTTTCTCTGCTTATTACATTTTATTGCTTTCTGTTGTAAATCACCTTATGGGTATCTGACAAAAGGCACACTGAGGCTCTCCTCCTATTTCTACAATTTATATCCTGTGAACAGTATCATTGAAGAACAACAGATTTACAGATTATAATCTTTACTAACTGTTTTACACTGATGATTTTTACTACACAAAGTTAATTTATTGCTTTGGAAAGACATAACTGAAATTCTTACATTGTATTTGATTCCTTTACCTGAATGTGTCCCGTTTTTGCTTCGAAACACATTCTTTCCTTTTTAAAGAACTTCTGTGATACTGGAAAGGTTAAGGAAAACTGTCTCCTAGCAAGAAACTCCTATTATTACTTTGCTGCAGAACATTACAGTACATTCATTTCAAGATGCCCTTAATTCAAACTATTGAACAAAATAATTGGAATAAACATGCACTAACTCGGGCTATAATCTGTCTAAATTTTCTTTAGCTTTGCCTTGAAAAGATTTTATTTCTTACTAATAAAAAGTTTAAACTCCAATGTAAACTATTCGGTTTGGCTCAAAGCAAACTGGATTCCAATCCAAGATCATTTATCAACTATGATAGACAACTTTGGCTAGGCAATTCAATGTTTCTCTCTCCCTCTTCCTCCCAAAGAATTGCTTATGTTCAAGATGA
This sequence comes from Pantherophis guttatus, assembly GCF_059756535.1. NCBI lineage: Eukaryota > Metazoa > Chordata > Lepidosauria > Squamata > Colubridae > Pantherophis > Pantherophis guttatus. The sequence goes on from NC_142070.1 coordinate 36,858,332, forward strand.
AATCCAGGAATCTTGATTTTGAAGGTAAAGATAAGGACTCAAGAAAAAGACTGGACAGGGAAATAATAGGCAAAAGCCTTTTGAAAGTAAAAACTAAATAAACGAAACCTTTAAATTGCTTTAAAATCATAACAGTAAATACTACTGACTTGTTACAAAGTGGAATACTAATTAATAAACCAATATTCAAAACAATGACTTTTATCTCTACAAGTGCAATGCAAGTAAAATGTGGTTTTAGTCAGATGTTCGGCCTAGTGAAGGATCAATATGAAGGAATTCCTTGATTTTGTCATAAAGGACTAGCACCAAGGCACCACCTGTCCCACGAAGAACATTTGAAAAAGCCCCACGAAAAAAGGCACTTATTCCTTCCTGGCCATATATCTTGATAAAGCAGTCAATGGTTCCTCTATATTGGCGTTCGGTCTCTCCACTCTGAATTAAAAAACATTCAAATATAACCAAAGTTAATGCAAACCATATACACTTGATATATAATAAATAATTATTCTGTAATATTTGTTTTACTAAATTATAGGTATACTATCGGTACCTCAAATGTTGCCACTGCTAAGAACTTAATGATGAAATATTTTTCTGATGTACGTCTCTGCTACTATACTTAAATTGTCTATGATTTTCCCAAAAGGTTTTCTGTAAACTTCAAGAGGTCACTTCACAGGAAATTTTAAAAACTTCTAGTTTAAAAACTAGTTTTTAAATGTCTGGTTTTGGTGCAAAGTTCTTTAGTGAATTTTCACTCTGAGGTTTCTCATTATCAGTAAATATCAGTCTGAGACTGATTGATTGAATGTTAGATTCTCCTTAATTAATTTGTTGAGAGGGGATATAAATGCAATTTTTGAGGGGCTGCTGCAGAGAAGAGGGAGTCAACCTATTTTCCAAAAAATCAGAAGGCAATACAAGAACCAATGGATGAAAACTAATCAAAAGGAAAGAAACAACCAAGAAACAAAGGAGTAGTTTCCTAATGGTGAGAACAATCAACCAGTGGAATGGCTTGCATTCAGAACATGTTGGTGCCCCATTACTGGAAGCTTTTAAGAAGAGCCATTTGTCTGAAATGGTATAGACTCTTCTGCTCAAGCAGGGAGTTGGACTAGATGACCTCCAGCTTCCTTCCAATTCTGTCATTCTATGTTCTATGATTTTGCACCAAATGATTATAATTCTGCAATGTATATCTAGATGTTTTAAATGTTGGCTCTATAGTAAATAAATAATAATAATAAACTGAAAGAGACAATTGTGGTTCTTTTTCTTTTCTTCTTGCTAAACGCTTTCCCAGCGCCGCGAAGCATCAGAAATCCTCAGAGTTTGCCGCAGTGCACCGGGAAGTGACTCCAGAGATGACAAGGGAGCTGTAGGCGGTGGCTGTTGTGCCGGCAGACTGGGAAACCAGCTCACCCACTGGCGGCAATGCAGCTATCAATCAAGCTGTCTGGAGGTGCCCTAAAAGGGATAGACTCCGGTTGCTGCTCTATGTTGATCGGGTTGATGGTAGTTGGCCTGGAACCCCAGGGATGACTAACCAGCCGGCAGCAGCGGAGGGCAAGCTGCAGCTGCAAGTTGCCCTCACAGAATCTCCTCAATGTAATAGGATCTTCAGCTCCCAAGATAGAAAAGAAAGAAAAAATAAAGAAATAAAATAATCCAAACTGGAATCTACTCTATCTAACTGCCAGAGCAGTGATCCACATGTCTCTCTAGCTAGATTGAGTGAAAAAACTGAAGCTCAGCTGAGCAGAGGAGGCATGGTCAAAAGAAAAAAGAAAAAAAAATCTTCACTCAGTCTCTGGCAGATAGATGAGAGATAACCCACGCTTGGATTATCTAAGCAGCGTACTGGAAAACCGTATTTTATTTTTCAATTCCTATGTTAGTTATATCAAGGTTGTCTACAAATCATAGCTAGTTTATAAATACCAAAATCCCCATTTGAAATTGTAATTGCATGCAGGGTATAGATCCATGTGTATGTCTTATACAGAGGCTACTTAGTAACAGAATACTTGCTTGCAGAAGGTTTCAGAATCTCTGTAGGTGTAGAAAAGATTCCTGCTGAGATTCTGAAGAACTGTTGCTCAAATAAGTAGGTAATACTGAGTTGGATAGGCCATGGCTTTATTCAGCATTATATTTTAATATCATATTTTCTGATTAAAGAAGAGAGTAACAAGTAATATCAGAACAGAATGATGTAGCCCAGACAGTCACAAGGGCATTCACATGTTTTCTAGATGAATTGTTTACCTGCATCATCATGCGTCTTCTGACAGTGTCAAATGGATAGGAGAGTATCCCAGAAAATACTGTCACCACTTGAGCAATTGCAAAAGATAAAAGGAATGGGGTTTCTTTTGGATTTGGTAGCATTCCCTAAGAAGAGAAAATGTAGTCATTGGCTTGTATTCAAATATTTAAATTTAAGCATGAATGAAGTCTTATTCACACACAAAAATTTTATACCTGTTCAAAGTATTTTGATGAATCATTTTACATTATTGAAGTAATTTAAAATATTTTTCATCTTACGTTTTAGGTGTCAGACAAATTAAACAGGAAGAATGTTTCATATATGAAAAACTAAGATGCAATATAGCTAGATGTCCAGATGGTAAACTGTGGTCCACTGGTGAGACCAAAATCTTAAATCACATTTATCTAAATGCAACAATCTTGCCAAATTTTAGTTAGGTAAAAAATAAATATTTGTCAAGAGTCATTTTAAAGATTGAATCAATTACATTCATATTTCATTATTTTTGTGTTTTCTGAATACTTTCTAGAAAGTATATTCTTTAGTCAGTCATCATCATCCATTTATTCATACTAACTGAATTACATAATTAAAGACAGTAGTAATTAAAACTACTTTTAAAGAAATGCACAGAGAGAAAATGTATTCAGAACATTAGCAGAGTCAGCAACCATTCTGATTTTATCTGAAGTAAAAATACTGCCCCCTCTCCCAACGTCTTCTGCTTCAAGTTGGTGGTTGTGTCTTTCTGAGAAAGATGAGTGAAGAACCAAGATCATCAAGAATCAGTAGAGTCATTCAAGGTATAAATTTTATCACATCTGTCTAGCTAAAGCAAGCAGACTCCTATATGAGCAGCAGAATTACACGACAATGCTAAAGCTGAGTAATCATTTTACTGACAATGACAAAAGCATAATTTCATATTGCATGGAAGAAAGACATGGTAAACCAGTCTTATATTATATCAAGAAAATTACCGTGTTTCCCCGAAAATAAGACCCTGTCTTAAATTTTTTTGAATCCCAAAATAAGCATTTGGCCTTATTTTCGGAGAGGTCTTATTATTTTGGGGTGCATGGAGGAAACCAGAGGAAATGGCAGGGACCGGCTGCGCATGCTGGGCTTATTTTCAGGGGAGGCCTTATTTTAGCGCAGGCGCTCAAAAGCCCGATTGGGCTTATTATCTGGGGTTGTCTTATTTTAGGGGAAACAGGGTACATGGATAGATAAGAAAAAATAATTGATGAATGCTTGATTATGGATATAATCAACCTCTAGAACAAAAGAAGTTAGATCAACTCTCAGTTGTTACCAAGTCAGAAGGCTAGAGGAAGTCATAGAATATCTACAGAAATATGGCAAGTAGCCACAGAAGAATTCAATTTTAAGTAAAGTATGCCAGCAAATATGAAAAACAGTCCAGAGACTAAGAGATTGGAAGATGCTAATCTACATACCTATGTCAAATAAAGATTTAACAAAATCTGCAAACCATCAGATTATATCCTTACTTAGCAAAATAATGCTTACGATTGTTCAACATAGCTTAGCCATATACTCAAAGGGAAATATCAGAAATTCAAGCTGGTTTTAGAAAAGTCTGAGGAATATGATACATTAGTGCTGGTGTACCTTGAATAAGTGAAAAAGTGAAAGAAAACTGAAAAAGAAGTCAAGATGTGAATAATTAATAGATTTCATTGATCTATTGAAAGTCTTTCAGCTGTGCCAACTACAGTATATCAAGCTATTGAATTCTCTTAGGAAATAGAAATCTATAATATGTCATGTAGAACTTATACACAAGACAGAAAGTTACAGCCCAGGAACATGGTGGAATAGATTGACTCCAGGATGGCAAAGGAATGAAATAAGACTGTATATTTTACATAAATTATCATATAAAACATGTATAATAAATATAGTATATCAATACTCAATGTTATAGAAAAAAATAGTTCAAAACTTACTTTTATGGTGTCATAACATCCAAAATATGATGCTCGATATACAATAATTCCCTGTACTGAAACGCTAAATCCTTGGTATAGACCAGTAATTCCATCTTTTCTAGCAATTTTAGCAATACAGTCAGCTAGACCTGAAAATTGTCTCTCAGAGGGACCTTAAAAATGAAGTTTAAAAAAAGCAAATTTTCAAAAACATGTTAAAATACTTGAAGCATAAGTAAAAATAAAAGATCCCTAGTCGTCATTTTGTAAATAATTTCATCAGCTATTAGATGTCTCTATCTGGATAGATTGCCAAATCTGATGAGAAATCAGAGTCAATTTTATAGATGAATCAAGTAACTATATTTTGTTTGGCCAATTTGTGGTTTGTTTATTCCATCTGTTCTGCCAATTTCCAGAAGAAACATGTTGAGCACAAAAACAAATTAGAGGTAATTCAGAATTTATTTATTTATTTAATCCAATTTTAAGGCCAACCAACTTCAAGGTAGTTTACAGATAAAAGAAAGAAAGAATACATACAAAAGGAATACCACTGAGTGGAAGAACATCAAGCCTTAAACCAAACCAAACTAAACCAAACCAGTCTCAATAATCCCTCTTTCTACAATGTAATAATCCAAAATGAAAACAAGTCATAAAAGAAATTCAAATCAGTTACCCCGAAATAAATTTTGGTTTTTTTTCTTAGAATGAGTTAACATGCCATGGTAAACTAAAAACAAATATTCTGTGATATTTTTACATGACGTGTAAATGAAGAAACTTTGGATAGTATCTTTCATTTTCAAAGTGACTGGCACAAAGTAACTGGCACTAAAAGTTATTCAAATTTAACATAGTAAATAGATTGTTCCATGGAATTGCTAAGTCCAAAGCAATTTTCCACAGAATACTTAATAGTGGGGAAACATTAAACAAAGGGCATAGATGTGAACTTTTTAAAGATATCTAATGCCTGTTGAAAAAAGTAAAAGCTAAATGTGCTTTATCTAATGAGATTTATGTACAAGTAATTCAAAGTTTAAAATATCAAGTTTTGATTATCTTCAGTATTGCTAGTACAGCATATAGAAGCTAAAATAGTCAGGTGACACATCTTTAAAATATTTTAAACATGTAGCACCTTACCTTTGCCAATGTCAGCACCCAATCGAGTTCGTGCAAAGTCTAATGGATATACTACACACAATGAAGTAGCCCCAGCTGCTCCACCAGCAGCCAGATTTGAAACGAACCATCTCATAAACTGTAATAGAAATAGTGTGCTCGGTTCAAAATCAATGTTGCATTCAAGCCCTTTTTTTGCTGATGAATATCTCAACTATTGTAAACTAATGTTGATATAATGCTGATTTTATGTATGATCAAATTCAAATAAAAGCAAATGACCATATTTTAGGGAGTTTGGATGGCAAAATTACTAATTATACATACTCATAAAATCCTTTTTAATAGTGCCCAAAATAATAATTTTGATTATTTTGGGCACTATTTTCTATTTATAGCAATTGACATAGGTTGAATTTCACTTCAACCTATGTCAATTGCTATAAATAGAAAATAGTGCCCAAAATAATTTTGACTGTAGGTATCACAGCTTTTACCTGTGACACATTTTCTTAAAGAAACCACTCTGAACTTTATGTGTTAAAGTGTTATTTACTAGTTACTTACTTGTTTTCAAGTATTCTGTATTAACTTCTTTGAAAAGTACTGCATTTACAATTTTAGATTCAAGTGGTAGTTTTGCAATTATTCGTATCTTTTGTTAAAATACATCTTCCAGTGGTTTTATTTATGCACTGAAGCTTAGTTAATTTAGCTTTCATTCATTATACTCCATTATATTATGGAGTAAATGGAAAGATTTACTGAGCTTGGCTGATCTCAAAAGCTAAGCAGTGTAGGCTTTTTCTCTACTTAGATCTGAGTTCAAGAAAAAACTAAGAGCTGCAGATTAGCCCAGAAATCAGAAAAGCATTTTGTAAAAAGTTAATGGTAAATTGCTTCTGTGTTGTTGCCAAGAAAATAGCCTGGGCATGTTCATATATAGGCATCAAGAGTTCTGTTCACTGGAAAGAGACATTGCCACAAGGTATTTTAAGAAAAGTATCATGTTCTCTAGAATAATAATTTAAGAATTAATTTGTCTCAAGTTGACAGAAGATGAACATGTAATACAAAATATTGAAGATTAAATAAAGTCATTTGCAAGTGCTCATAAATAAAAGAACCCTAAATGTTAAATAAGTATTTGCTAATTCAGAAGATATTAAAATATAAACAAATTGCCTACTGGCAAAGGGAGTTTTAATTCTCCTTGATATTATTCTTATTCAGACATTTAGGGCACTTATGTAAATAAACATATGTCTTTTTAAAAACATCCTTTCCTCAAAGATTGACAAGCTCATTAGATACAAAACTTTGTATACTTTCTCTTTATTCTCTACCATATAACTTCAAAAATAAGTAACCATTTACTGCATTTATATTTGCATATTTTAATCAAGATTCCCAGTGGTTTACAATTAGATTACATTAATTAACTACATTAAAATGAAATATGAGATCTAAAATATTTGGAAAGCAAATTACTGTCCACTATTATACTGCACAACTGTACAGTAGGTTAAAAACTATTTATTTTTATTATTACTTCCTAGGAAATGAAATGGTGTTAATTCTTCAATGCCTTTTAGAAATGTATTCATTTAAACATTTACAGATTGAAAAGACCTAGGGGACACAACAGCCAATAAGCTATATCAATGCAGACAATTATTTTCAAAAGCATCCATACATTCAAATGATTGATCAATCAGATTTCAAACAATTAGATAATGCTGAAATTTGCTTAATATAACCTGGACAAAGCTAATACTTTCCAGGTACATTTAGACTACAGTTGTTGGAATTTAGAACCTGGGCTGGGATGATAGGTGTCATAGCCTAAAACATTTAAGTTATGAGATTGCATAAGACTAACTGAAGTTCTGACTCCTTTTTTGTTGAATATTCATGCCTAAACACTGTCTCACAAATTTCCTTCCTTCATTTTCAAGTGGTCAGCAAGTATGCTATCTGTGATTTCTACCTTGCTGACATTCAAACACATCTAGAAAAGATTAAGCAGAGTATTGCTGCCTTAATACAGCAGATATTAGAACACAGAAAAAATAAACCAACATATTATTGGGTGTTAAGCGGAGGCATTACAAGTAATAAGACTCAGCATTTCCTCATGTAACCATTGAATTAATCCTTTATTAAATATTTTGCATTTTTATGCAAAGGTCAATGGTTTGAATTCTAAACAGGATTCCACAAAAAGAAGCTAGAGTCAAATCCAATGGAGGATCCTGCTGATGACAGGAATAAAACAAATTTTCAATTATTCTCCTTTCTTACTATGACCCTTATCTATAGTTTCAAAGGATCAAAGGCTGTAGGAAAGACTATCAGGCCATATAAAGTACATACATATTGTTTTCCTGCCAGGCATGTCTCATAAGTGTTAGTCAACTCTTTTTTCCCATAATCATCCAAAAGAAACCCACATTTCCAGTACTTTTTAAGATTAAAACAAAGGAAAACTTTTGGAATAAACCTTTATTAAATCAGACTTACCTGTGTATCTTTATCAACTCCAGACATGAAAATCTGCTTGTATTTGTCCTTAAAGGCAAAGTTTAGGGCTTGAGTTGGGAAATATCGAATAACATTGGCAAAATTGCCACGCCAATAACTGAGAAATCCTATAGGTAGAAGATTTTAAAATGTATAGGGTTCCTCATTTTAAATAGTTTAAAATTGCACGACTATACTTCATTACTGATTTTTTTTCAATTTATTTCAAGTTTAAACACTTGAAATAAATTGAAAACATTTCAAAAATTAAATTACTACTGAACAACTTTAAAATTTATATTGTTTCCAAAGTCAATGGTTAACTTTCAAATTATAGATTATTCTAATCTTAACTATTTGATAACTATGCAGTGGAAGCTTAGGTCTAGATCAGAAATGGCAATAAAATTAATTGATTATTTGTTGATATAACTATTCTGTGCTGTTCTCAGGACCATTCCAATGTGCTTACTCCATTCTTACTACATATCTAAGATATGTAAGAGTTGCTTCAAATTTGATAATAATAAATATACAATATTGAAACTTAATCATCAATTGCATAATAACTTTACAATAGAACTCAAGAGTTTTATCTATAAGATCCATTTTATTTACAGCAAAACCTCTCATTACAAGATGGTATTGTTCTTAATATACCTCTCAAAAAATCTGCTAAAAAAACAAAACGGGTTATGGTGGCTTTTGTAAAACCCAACAAGTTTTATAATATACAAGGTAAATTGATTAGAAATAGGGAAAAAAATCACCAGTTAATCCATATGACCTAAAGATAAGACAGTACCAAGATGAATTTGTGTGATATTTCCAAAATATGAACGATTTCTGGAGTACTAGTTTTGAACACTGCAGTTTACTACTGTACTTTATCCGATGAATCTACCAAGAGCTTCCATGTAGTTCTCAATATTAGGAAGCCCCAAAACTTGTTTAAATATGAGCACAAATTTGGCAAAGGCCTGAACACAGTAAGGATTAAATATTTATAATGAAGCCAGTTCTATGTGATGACATTCATATAGTTTTCAGTACTGTAGCTGATTTTACTAAGCTTAGAGTTGTAGGATGCCCATTTGCTTCTGTGACAATCCATTTTGTTTCAGCTCACTTCCATAAGCATTCACCATGGAAGACAAATATTGGCACCAGTGGATAATTTGTTCCTAGCTTAAACAAAAACTGAGTTACATCAGAGATAAAGAGATAAATACAACAAAGATACCACAGATAAGAGATAAAAATTTTCCCGCTCTCAAATTTAGCTTTTTTTAAAAAAAATTAAAATCTACTACAGTATGCAGAGGCAAATCATATGAATAAATTCTATGAAACCAAATGAATCCTTTTGATTTGGAAATGATAACATATTGGTTCTGAGCTTCTTCACTTTCTGCCTATTAGACCAATGCGTTAAACTATGGGAAGAAGAGTTGTGAATTAGTGACTATTAAAATCCAAATACAATTTTTGTATAGGTAAATATTTTGGATTTAAATTCCACGAGTAAATCATCTTTGTGGGCAGTTGATTCTGCAGATGTGTAAAAAGGAAGTTTGCTTTATTGTGGCAATAGCTTACACTGTAAAATTATAGACTTTTAAAGAAGCATTTGATAATATTTAATATACAACATTGTTCATTATATATTTTATTAATATTTGTTGAAAATATCAAATTGCATTTTATATGTTTGAATGCTTAATAACCCTTTATTGCCTTAAGCTAAAAAAAGGCAGCTCTCATCCAATTATGTTTGCCAGCTTTCAAAAAGTACTATATTCAACAAATTCAAGCAGAATAACAATGTCTGTCATATTATATATTCCAAGTCCTAGTTGTCAGATAATGCTTAAAATCTCTAAACTATATGGTATGGTACTCCATTTTCTCATAAAATGTTACCGGATCTGTTCTACTGCAAATTACTCCCAAACAGAAGCACCTCATTCCTAGTCTGGTTGATTCTGTTTGCACATTAAATTAAGACTACAGTCTAAAATATTCAGAATGTTAATTCTTACATAAAAATTCCACGTAAGAGATATACAGAGAGGGGGTGGGGAGAGAGAAAGATGGGGGGGGGATGTATTGGCTTAGACATGGAAAGAAAACCTTATTATTAGTTTCAAATTCAGTATATTCCAACCATGCTGAATGGTTGGAATATATTTCCATGTAATATGGAAATATTACATATTATTTACTATAGTTTTAGATTTATTTTAAATCATCTCTGCAATATGAAACCATAAGGACAAACCATTAAAAACTTGAGTATATTTGATCACAGCATACATACAGAGATACACACACATGGCAGAATGTCACAAAAATTTCCAGAGGGCAAAATATATTATTATCTTGCAGAGACAAACATGCTGGATGGGATATTACTTGAAAAGTTGCATATTCTTGAGTTCTATAATGGAAAAATTATACTAAATAACATTTAAAGATGAATAAATTCACATTCTTCTAATTCTGTCACTACATTATTTGGAAAAATTAGCCTATAATCAAGATCCTAAACTATTTAATCATGGTAAATAAACACAGTTGTTGTTTTCTTAAAAAATCAGGGCTGGAATTACTAAATAATAAAAAATAAAGGTTGCAATCTCATGCACTTTGCAGTAAATTTTATCTTACTCAGTGGGCCTTACTTTCAAACAGAAATGGCATCAGGTTATATGGATATTGCAATTGGAAATTTATATTAATGTTATTTGTAGAATTAAGTAGCTCACTATATACAATTTTATCTTCTGCATTTACAAGTATAGACTTGCAATCAATCCCATGCATTCAGGGCAAAGATTCAATTGAAAATTGGCAGGTAAATTTAGGATATAATTAGAATTGTTTCAATAAGACGACTGATGTTTAAAGAATTCATATATATTCAAATTAATCCATCACCACTAGGCTAAGATATTGCAGTTTGGAGAAATGGAATTAAGTGTAAGTGTAGGTAACCTAGATTTTGCTAATTGTTTTTACTATAATTTTCACCTTCCCTGTTCACAGATTAGGTGTTGTATAAAAGACACCCTAATGCCAACTACCTAATGGGCATCTACTGTAAATTCTACAACACCTTAAGTCCTACTCACTTAGCCAGTAGTAAAGGGTTCTGCTAAATTGCAGCTCAAGAGATGCCTTCTGGAGAGATGGTGGCAAATAAATTTAATAAATAATAACATATCTAAAAGAAAACTAAAGTCCTTTAACTTATTGTGTTCATGGGAGAGAAAGATTTAAAACAGGGATTTTGGCCACAATAACTTTGAAAGGAGAACTATTTCTAGGGCTAACATTTATTTTATTTATTTATTTTTGTCAAGCATGTATAAGATAACAGATATAAGTGTAAACATGATTATGAATACAGGAAATGGGTACAAATAAATGGGGACATACCTTGCTCCTGAGGAATGCGTACAAAGCAGTCTATCATGCCTTTGTATCGCTGGTCGGCACGGATCTGCTTGGATGAGCCCTGAACCTGGAGCAGGAGCTTCACCCGTTCAATGGGTGCTACTGTTGTTTTGGAAATAGCAGCTGCCACCCCACCTATCATGAGGTCCTTCCCAAATGAGACAGGATCGAAAAGCTGCTGCGCCTCAGCAGCCAGCATGATGTCAGTTGGGTAGAAAGAAAGATGTTGGTGGAACTACTAGGGCCTGCAAGCAGCATCACCCAGCAACACTTCTAACTGTCACTGCTCAGAAAGAGCTAATGGAGTTCCCCTCCCCCCCACTTCATTCTCAAGCCACATGATGCAGAAGCACCCAATCACAGCAACCGTCCTGCCTTTTCCTTTTAAAGGAAAGGTTGGGGCTTTTGAAGATGGAGCTAATAAGTTCAGTATAGTGAGCTGAGGCCTAAAATGAAGGAAGAAAGCCTGCAAGAGAGAACTTGACTCAAGAAAGACCTTTCACCTTAGTTAATGCAACCAATAGTTATGAAGGGTTTTCAGTAGTCATCCACATTTCACATTAAAAATAGAAATTTGGCTGACTAAAAAAGCAAAACGGAAGGCTTATCACATTAATTTCAGCAAGAAAATATAGAACACCACTCCTGTTCCCTCCTACATTGAATACTTGCAGTAACATGAGTGTCAATTATAGTGTGTAATATCACTATTTATTTAGAGACGTTTATATATTACCAACCCCAAAGGAGTCAAAATAGTTTGTAGCATAATAAAATACCAAAATATAAATATATATTCAAGACAAAACACAATGATCAGAATATAAACTTTCTGATAGGGCAGTTTGACTACAGTTAGCACCCATAGAATTAAATGGTATTGCCCTTTTAATGGGCAAAAGATTAAGATAAATAGATAAGTAAAGCAAATGCCTAAAAATATAAAGATTTTAGTGAATAACAGACTTTAACTATTTGCATATCATCCAGTCACAGAAAACATAAACAGAAATTTTAGAAACCTAATTCTAAAAGAAGACAAAAGGAAATAAATGAGGAAGCCCATTATCACCATTTTTAGTGATTTTGGTGAGATGGTATCACCCATCTCAAAAAAAAAATATTTACAAAAAAATAGCAATGCAGGAAATAATTGCACCCCAGAAGCTAATAGTCCATAATATTTTATTTGCTGCCAAAATCAGGTTTTGCACCATCATTTCCTTCTTGTGGAATAGGGACCCTAAATATATATACCTGGCATGACTACACAGGATGAGCAAATTCTATTCAGAATAAATGGTCCAAAGGTAATGAGGACCTGAGCCACATAAGGTATATCGATTAAAAATAACACTTTGAAGTAGACCTGGAAGCTTTTGGCAACCAATGCAGCAACTATAGGTTTATATTGGCAAAGTGTCTCACCTACCAGCACTCATACCATTGCCTTCTAAATGAGAATTTTCTGAATTATCTTCAAAGATATCCCCAAGCAATGTGAATTACAATTATCATTTGGCAATAAACACATGAATCTCTGTTCTGAAGAATTTGCTGGATCACAAAAAGATACCTGAAGCTGCCATAACTTCTCTTACTGTTCAAGTGGGAGTCATAAAGAATTAGTGAGGTTCTTTCTTATTCTGAAAATGGGTGAGCATATAGTAGTTGTTAGTTTTACATCTGACTGTTCATATTTGTTTTCCATCTCTCAATGATTGGAGAAATCTTCCAAGGAACAAGTTGGACAAGATGCTGTTCATTAATAGGAATAAATTTATATTTTGTTTCTTGTAGTTTAAATTGACTTGTTGCTGTTGGCATTGCAATAAAGTCTCTAATTTACACAAGAAGACATTAATTTTCCAATAGAAATTCTAAGCATGAAAACTTTCCTGAATTGGGACGGTAGTGAGGAAAATCAAAGTCCAGATTTAAAAGTCCTTTAAAAAACCTACCTTGGCTGGTCTAAGCATGAAAACTTTCCTGAATTGGGACGGTAGTGAGGAAAATCAAAGTCCAGATTTAAAAGTCCTTTAAAAAACCTACCTTGGCTGGTCTATATATCATACTGGACATATTGTATGTTGCCTTTGGCTTAGCCACTGTAGTTGATCTATGGCTTCATGCCTTAAATCAAGCCACGATTGTTATTTATGACATTTATCTAGTTTGGTCCTTAGTTTCAAAAATCTAGTGCTAAGTATAGTTCTCTAATGTATTTTTATATGTTCAAGAAATTATTGATATGAATATGTGACTGATAGTTCTTTACATTTTAGTATAATTAAAAAGCATGTCTTTATCAGGAATATAATGAACCCACAAAAAGATATATTTTAGTTAAAAATTAAATGAAAAAGAATTAAATTAAATGCAAGACTATTTGAAGAATATTTCTTTATTGTAAAAAAGTCATAACATTGTCTGAAACAAAATGGACAATTCTTCCATTTATCTCCAAGTACTAGGAAACATTCAGTTTTACTTTATAACAAGTATTTTCTAAATATTCTTTTTGTATCACAAAGTACTATATCCATTTAAGGTAAGGTAAACTACCTCCCCTAAGAATTTGCATATAAATTTTCTGCACGACTTAAGGAATCCATTTTGTTAAGGCCACCAGATCAGGACTGCATAATGTGGACAATCACTAGATGACAGCAGAAACTAAGATTTCTTTTCTCTGTCTCTGATAAAATCATTGTGATCATCTGAAATTTTGAACCTTAGTTTAGATATCCACATATTTTGATCTTAAATCCCATACCAAATTGAAATAAAACAGTTTCCTACCTCTGACATAATATGCAAGCATTACATTGTCTCTTTAAATGAAGTCCAAAAAGGTGCATACTGTACATAATAGAAATTTCTATTTTAACTGCAAAATGAGTGAGATTCTTTGCAAGTTCTAAAGGTACTTCTTCCAAGGATATAGCTTTATGGGAAAAATGTTGTGTATATATCTTGATCATTGATTCTATAGGTAATATTTACATATAATATATAATTAATATATAATACATCCAACTTCCAGTCTTCTGAAAGGAATGACTTCCTTAAATACTGTGTTTCCCCAAAAATAAGACCCTGTCTTATATTTTTTTGAACCCTGAAATAAATGCTTGGCCTTTTTTTGCGGAGGTCTTATTATTTTGGGGCACGTGGAGCAAGATGGGGCTCCTCTTGCCATCTTACCTGATTTCCAGCTCTGTCTCCCTAACCCTAACCAGAGGGTTAGGGTTGCTGCGCATGCATTTAAATATTTTTGGGGAGGGCTTATTTTCAGGGGTGGGGCTTATTTTAGCGCATGCACTCAAAAGCCAGATTGGGCTTATTATCAGAGGATGTCTTAATTTGGGGAAAACAGGGTAGTGTTATGAATGTGTAAATGTTTTTATATTACACAACTGATTTTAGGGAATATTATAAAGGGCACTCCAAAGTAAACCACAATGTAATACTTTTGTGTTTTCTGTGACATGGAAAATGAAAAACTGCAGATATGTTTATCTATACAGCTAAGCCAAATGATAACTTAAAAGCCAATTCAACAGCAACCTCTGTGACTGAATCATGAAAACAGACATAAAATTCCCGAGGCTTTGGATCTAGGAAGAGTCTCCTGCAGAAAAAACATAATTCAGTGTCAGCACAGGATTAAAATATATGTGAAAAACAATATTTTAACAAGAGTTTATTAAAGGATTAAAACAGACCTATCAAAATTAGATACTATTCTAAAGGTCCAGTAGAAATTGTTGAAACATTCAATATGTATATTTATGTATAAATTTAAGCTTTGCTGCATTTTAATATACTACAGTTTCTACTACCAAATGTTGGATTAGCAAAGAACCTAAAAAAAACATTGCACAGGTTGTTTTTATTAAACAAAAATATTCTGAGAATTTGGATAACCAAATAATAACTATTTAGACTAAATTAAGAAAAAAGTATTACTTACCCTACCACCCAGTACATTATAGTGGAATCGGATTTCTTTTGATCAGTACAGCTGTCAGGAGCATACTCAAACAATATACCATGTTCTTTCACTTGATTTAGGTCCAAATTTGCTTTTTGGGATTTTGATGTTCTCCCAGACCTTTTATTCTACAGTAAAGCAAGGACAACAAAAATAATATCTGAATTATTATTATTATTATTATTAATTAAATTTATATCCCGCCCTTCTCCCCGAAGGGACTCAGGGCAGTGAACAGCCGAGAATTAAAATAACATATAATATAAAAGTTAAGATAATTAAAAATAAATTAAATTAAACGGCCTCCCCAATTTAAAACCCCTAGCTATACAATTAAAAAACTAACCCATAAAACCTATTCAGGCCAGGCCGGCTTGCTGAAATAAAAATGTCTTCAGGGCCTTACGGAAAGTGCGGAGATCCGGAATCAGCCGTATTCCAGGACGTAGCTCGTTCCAGAGGGCGGGTGCTCCCACAGAGAAGGGTCTCCCCCTGGGGGCCGCCAGCCAACATTGCTTGACCGACGGCACCCTGAAGAGGCCCTCTCTGTGAGAGTGTATTGGCCGGTGGGAGGTTATTGGTAGCAGAAGGCGGTCTCATAAATACTCTGGCCCTAAGCCACAGAGCGCTTTAAAGGTGAGAACCAACACCTTGAAGCGCACCCGGAAGACCACCAGGAGCCAGTGCAGCTCGCGCAGGAGAGGTGTTATATGGGAGCGCCATGTCGCTCCCATAATCATCCGCGCGGCCGCATTCTGAACCAGTTGGAGCCTCCGGGTGCTCCTCAAGGGAGCCCCATGTAGAGAGCGTTGGCGTAGTCCAGGCGAGAAGTGACGAGAGCATGAGTGACTGTGCATAAGGAATCCCGACTCAGAAAGGGGCGCAACTGGTGTATCCGGGGAACCTGATAAAAAGCCCCCCTGGCCACGGCCGTCATGTGCTCTTCTAAAGACAGCCGTGTGTCCAGGAGGAAGCCCAAGTTGCGAGCCCCCTCTGTAGGGGTCAATGACTCGCCCCCAATAGCCAGCGATGGCACCAGCTGGCTGTATCGGGATGCTGGCATCCACAGCCACTCGCTCTTCGAAGGGTTGAGTCGAAGCTTGTTCCTCCCCATCCATAATTAGCAGTATGGAGAAGTAATAGAAAAAATGTCACATTGTATATGATAATTATGAAATATCTAGTGAAGGGAGAGTTTTTATAAGTAGAAATTTGTCTAAAGAAATAGCTGTCTACTCAGTTATATCTAGAATGGTGTTTGGTACAAAAGAATTCTCCTTTGCCCCTTCCCAAAATATAAGGACGTACTTCTCTCAGCATAGTTTGTTGAAAAATGGAACGGATGGAAAGACAACAGTGATGGAAGTTCTTGATGAGCTGTGGATGGATAGTTCCACTGAGTTGTGCTACTTCAGCATGTGTTGGAGTAATAAAAATCCCATGCATTGTTTCTAAACAAATATAATGAAAGAGGGTATTTTCTGGACCCGAAGTCAACCTTCAACAGCAAAAGAAAACAACCAGATAAATACCTAATAAATAAACATCATAAATAATAAATTACAAAAAGAAAAAGATCAGGACTTTTGATTTTCTATATAATTTAATAGGAAACATATGATAATTCTGTATTTTAGTAACATAGTTAATAGTTAACACATTATAATAGAGAATTCTAATGATATTCAGAGGTCATCTAGTATACCATATCCCAGCATTAGTATACTGCATTAAAAATTGAATATATTATACATCACATATACTTGAAAGTACTTTCTAACTCTCCCCAAACAGTTATCGTCAGGAAATAACTGATTAATTTCTTTAGTAACTAATACAGGTAAGAAATTAATTAACCAGATTTAATAATCATGAGACCTAGTTTGGTGTAGTGTTTAAGGTATCAGACTAGGGACTATAAATTCTAATCCCATTTAGGCACAAAGCCAGCTGGGTGACCTTGGACCATCTGCTGCCAGTGCCACCACCCAAAGACAAGCCTCCTGCAGCTGCCCATTCCAGGCCACCGACCCTTGGCTTTCCCATGGCCTGCACAGTGTGTCCGGATTGCATGCCTCCCCATCTCTGCGCGTCTTGGACAGGTAATTGTTGTGGCTCCATTACCTGAGCCTGTGTTATCGGCAGGAGAGGACTCTGAGAGTGAAGGAGAGGAGTTGGCAAGGCCTCCCTCTCCAGGACCCTCCTCTCTGGCAATGCCTTCGGTGTCCTCCAAAGGTCAAGAGATAGGCCCGGGGCCAAGCACGTCCACACAGCCACAGGTGGACAATAATGAGGAAGATGAGTCTTGGCTGGACCCTCGACAGCATCACAGAGATAAGCGCGCGCAGCAGAGGAAGAGGCGTGCCACAGATTAGGCTGAGTCACTGGACCACACCCCACAGGGTATAAAAGAGGGTGTGGTGGCCGGTTCAGCTCTGTGACAAGCAAAAAACGGATATCGGACGACCTTCTTTGTATTTACTGGACTTTGTTGATTATTGTGTATTGGCTTTGTTCCCGGACGAAGGGAGAAACTCCCCCCCTCGTGAGTAAAGAATACCTGGCAGCCAGCCACTGGGTTGCTGCCAATTCTGATACCGGATAAACTGTTGTCAGCTGAGTTCTTTAACTGTTGCCTATCTGTGGGGGTGCATGTGTGAGACGGGGACAGAACAGTAATCGACTCACTTGCTCTTCACGGGCTGTAGCTGCTGCCCCCATGCCCTCGCTGCCTGGTGCTGGTCACACCCACTCACACCCACCTCTGGCTGATGACGACCTTAACTGGGGCTTATTTTGGGGGTAGGGTTTATATTAGGAGCACGCTAAAAATCAGGCTAGGGCTTATTTTCTGGTTAGGTCTTATTTTGGGAGAAGCACGGTAGCAATTATATAATGCTAATAATATGGAATATATATAATATATTTATATTTATTTAATATGGGAATAGTAAATACTAGAATTTAATCCCATACAATAGGATAAATGTTGATAGGATTTTTTTTTTACAAGTTTACCAAGCCCAATCAGCTTTGCAGCATGTGGTGGTAGTTCAAACCCAATTCTGATACAACAGAAGCCTTTTTATTTTAATAAAGGTAATAAAGAACTAAACAATTGATTAGTTTCACCATATTATTTGAGGCTGAAACCTGCATACTAAAACTAGAAGTCAAAGTCCTATAAATCAGGGGTCCCCAACCCAGAGGCTGTGACCCACTACTGAGCCATAATCTGTTCAGAACAGGGCTGTGGAAACAGTGTGCAAGCATGCACATGTGCACAGCTTTACTTGCACCTAGAAAGGTTGGAGACTGGTGCTATAAGTGAAGCAAACAAAGAGACTGAAAATGGATGCAGAACTTGTATTATCTTACTGATTCAGTTCAGGGGTATTGGGCCTGCATTTCAGGATCACGTCTTAATTTTGTTACATCTCTGAAGACCTCAACAACTGACAAAGTATAGTAAATTCAGTACTTCCCTCCCAAATCCCAAACCCTACCACCCATACAAAGAGGATAGTAGCTTTATAGTTATAAAATATTTAGAGCTGCTATTAGCCAGCATGACCTATTCATAAAGATCACTATCTATCTGCTCCTCATTCTATTACAATGTAAATTTATATTTTGATTCAACATTGAAATACAGGCTGATACCTGTAGGAGAAAATATTAACAAAGAGTCTTTATGCAGCACCCATGTTCAACATGATTTGAGGACTTGTTTGTGGAAATGCACACAGTATATTATCATGAAACACCATAATAGGAAAACAAAGATTGACTTCCACCTAAATGACATTATTGTTAATTCAGCGATTAAACCTTTAAAAGACATAGTACCAACAATATTTGATTGGAAAGCTAAACTTAAAAGAATATGCAGCAATGGCAAAATTTGGTAATATGAAAGCCATTCTTATTAACGTTTAGTTAAGCGTCTGTTAAATTTAAGTAAGAATGGTTTACAGATTTATTCTAAATTAGCCAACACAACACTGTGTTATTTTTCTTTTCTTCTTCAACATTTATAACATCTATAACATTTATAAATACATATTTATATATTTTATATAAACATAGAAATACATAATAATTTACATTTATAAATAATAATACAATGGAGATTTTAGCATTAAAATCTATCTATCTATCTATCTATCTATCTATCTATCTATCTATCTATCTATCTATCTATCATCTATCACATTTATGCAGGTAGTCTTAAACTATGTACAGGTAGTCCTGGACTTACAACAATTGAGCCCAAAATTTCTGTTCCTATATGAGATGGTTGTTAAGTGAGTTTTGCCCCATTTTACAACCTTTCTTGCCACAGTTGTTAGTTGAATCACTACAGATGTTAAGTTAATAATACGGTTGTTAAATGAATCTGGCTTCCCCATTGACTTTGCTTGTCAGAAGGTAACAAAAACTTACTTATGACCTTACTCCACGACACTACAACCATCATAAATATGAACCAATTGCCAAGCGTCTGAATTTTGATCACATAATCGTGGGATACTGAATGGTAGTAAGTGTGAAAAATGGTCACAAGTCAATTTTTTTAGTGCTGTTGTAACTTTGAATGGTCACTAAAAGAATGACTCGAGGACTACTTGTATATCACGACAAAACTTAATATATTCTGCGTAAGTTTGTTTTTTATTAACATTATGCTGAACATTCATTGTATAATTTCAGTAATTATCTATCCATTAAAAAATAATCCCTTTTTTGAAAATACTTCATTTTTTTAAAAAAAGGATTTTTTAAAATATCAGCAACAAAAAGTTATTTTTGATATGTCCAACTGCACATTCTCTAGGAAAATATTAATGCACTCAGAAAAGATATTTTATAAATACTATAAATTAGCTATAAATAAAAATCCTTACTTCATAGCATTATATAATTCAGCTTCCTTATCTGAGACATTCTTTTTCAGGGTTCCAAAAGTAAATGGGTTTGGAAGAACAGGCTTCTTCTTAGTGATCTGAGAAACAAAAAAGAACAGTCTCATAATAAGAGAGTAAGCAAGCCTTAGAATTCACAGATGGCAAATGGCTGTGTTTTCAAAATGCACTAAGCTGTTAAAGCAATTTATATGTTTTGTGAACAATGCTGAGTTGTTGTGTTAGTGGACATGTCATCCTAGCTATGAAAAAGTACTGTTTTTATTGCAATACATTTTTACAAAACTAACACTTGAACAAAGCTGTTATTTATTAAATGATTTGTATTTGGGAAATATAGAGAGATTTCATTAATTTATACGAATAATAAATTATGCTGAATGCATTCAACTTTTATTTAGTTCTTAAATTTAGAATAAAAAAAGCTCATTCTTGTGGAGAAAAGACCACAGTAGGAACTGACTTGAGTATGGGAAGAATGGCAATAAATAATGGCCCAATTTTGCAATGGTCATAGTCAGTTCATTCTAGAAACAGAATTACAGTTGCCTTTGATATAGCTGTGTATATACTATTAGTACTGTCTTCTTTTTGACAAGTCATATTTGCTCTATAGTATGTTGTACATATAGGTGGGGAATAGTATAAAACCTTAATGAAACAGAAAAATCCTGAAAAGCTACATCATGGGCATGAACAATTTTCTCTTTTACTTATTAAGTATCACTGTAACTTCTTTTTTATAAATACAGAAAGTAAGTTACATTACCTATGGACATTATTAAATGCAGCAGCACCTTAAACAGACCATTATTTAAATAAGAAATAAATCCACTAAGACTTTTCAATTGTATATGGTATATGGACTGAATTCCCATTTCTTCCTTCAGGAGTGTCATGACCATTGACAGGACACTGACTACTCCTTGAGGGACTTAACATATGTGTCCTCAAGACAGAGTTACCAGAACTCACTTTTTTGTTTGGTGGAGAAGGTGCAGTACTTGACATATGATGCAATTTGCTGAGAACAGACGAATTAGAAAAGCCCTCCAATTTGTCAGACGATGAAGGGAAGAACCAATCTATGCAACACACCAATGGAGCAGAAGCTGTTTCTAATCTCTCATCTATGCTAAGATCTATTCCATCCAGCTGAAGGATAGTTGATTTCACCTGGTCAACATATATGCAATCTGGTCCAGGATTTCCAATAGCTTTGGAAGAACAACCTCCTGCTTCCAGCAATACACTCAGTATAAAATGCTTCTAAAAAAAAAAGGGAAAAAAAACTATTTCTGCCACTGCATTTATTTTACATACATACATAATAGGTTACATAAAAGTAAACCATAAAAAGTAAACTCTAAAACTAAAAATCAGCACTCAACAAAACACCTGGGAGAAATAAAATTAAAAACTAGGTTTGGGGGTAAAAACAAATGAAATGGTCTATAGCACTTATAAATAAACTATATAAATACACTTCTGTACTAGAATATGGAATGCATTTGTGCTTGTGGGAATAGCTGATAAGCCTTCCCTTGTCAACCTTATGCAAGTATTTATTGTATAGATTTAGTGACTATAACAAGGGCCAGCAATCTGGTTGTTATGCGAAGCAGTCGCTAAATGAAACCACAATTGTGCTTATGTTTTAATTCAGCTCCCCTTTGCTTTACAATCCTGAGAAGGTTATAAATCCAAGAATTGGTCACACTATTATTTTATCATCATCATAACTGTGAATAGTTGCTAAATGAAGCAGTTGCTAAACAAGGTCAACCTAGATACTTGAAGCAACATGAATAGACAAGAAATGCTAATTTTTACTACCATTGTATAAAGTATTTGATGGGTATATCACAACATGTCCTGACATGAGCAAAGAATCCCTCTTTGAAGTATTAAAGCAGTTATATTTCTCCTGCAACATATTTTAAAGTCTTTTTCCAGTTCTTGAGTGCATATACATGTAGTCCTTACTTAACAACTGTCCTTTTTAGCATCACAGCATCCCATAGTCACATGAGTTCCATTTGCATAATTCACAGTTGGCTTCCAAAAAAAGGTCATTGGAGTAACTGGCAGTACAATTGCAAGTTGTGGTTACAGGATCTGTCACTTAATGCCCATTTCACTTAGCAATGGAGTTGTCAGTCGCAACTTGGTCATTAAGTAAGATTACCTGTACATGCAAAGCTACTTCACTCATAGACAGAGTAAAGAGTTGTCTATGCATGTGCTCATGGAGGAACCATCAGAGAAGCTATAGTGAGTCTTTTAGAGGACATAAATGTTTATGTTTAGGGTGACCCGCTCTCTGCTCCATCAAGAGACGCGGGAAGACCCCTTGGAGGGTAGAGCTGAGGATTTTGTACAATATCTGTATGACAAAATTGCTCAGATTCGTGAACAGCTAGACTCTGACTGGATTGATCCAGAGGAGATGACAGGGGCAGGTCCTGAGAATATTATTTGGGAAGAGTTTGATCCTGTGACTCCCGAAAGCGTGGACAGGATACTGAACAGACTAAATGCGACCACATGTTTATTGGACTCGTGTCCATCCTGGTTGGTACTGGCCTCCCGGGAAGTGATGCGAGGCTGGCTCCAGGAGATTATAAATGCTTCTTTGAGTGAGGGTGTCTTTCCCACCGTCTTGAAAGAGGCGGTGGTGAGGCCCCTCCTCAAGAAGCCCTCCCTGGATCCAGCTGTATTAGCAAATTATCGTCCTGTCTCCAACCTTCGCTTTGTTGCAAAGGTTGTTGAGAGTGTGGTTGCACGACAACTGCCTCAGTACCTGGATGAATCGAATTATCTAGATCCGTTCCAGTCAGGATTCAGGCCCGGGTACAGCACAGAGACAGCATTGGTCGCATTGGTTGATGATCTCTGGAGGGCTCGGGACAGGGGTTGCTCCTCTGTCCTGGTCCTACTAGACCTCTCAGCGGCTTTTGATACCATCGATCATGATATCATGCTGCACCGGTTGGAAGGGTTGGGGGTGGGGGGCACTGTTTTACAGTGGTTCTCCTCCTTTCTCTCTGACCGGTCGCAGTCTGTGTTGACAGGGGGGCAGAGGTCGACCCCGAGGCCCCTTATATGTGGGGTGCCACAAGGATCGGTCCTCTCGCCCCTTCTATTCAACATTTATGTGAAGCCGCTGGGTGAGATCATCCGTGGTTTTGGGGTGAAGTACCATCAGTACGCTGATGACACCCAGCTGTACATCTCCACCCCAGATCACCCCAATGATGCCCTTGAGGTGATGTCCCGGTGCCTGGAGGCCGTACGGATCTGGATGGGGAGGAACAAACTCAGGCTTAACCCATCCAAGACCGAGTGGCTGTGGTTTCCGTCGTCCCGATATAGTCAGTTGGCGCCATCTCTGACTATTGGGGGCTAGTCGTTGGCCCCCACAGATGGGGTTCGCAACTTGGGCATCCTCCTGGACTCACGGCTGTCTTTTGAAGAGCATATGACGGCCGTAGACAGGAGGACTTTTTATCAGGTTCGCCTGATTCGCCAGTTGCATCCCTTTCTGGATCGGGACTCGTTACGCACGGTCACTCACGCCCTTGTCACCTCACGCCTGGATTATTGTAATGTTCTCTACATGGGGCTCCCCTTGAGAAGCACCCGAAGGCTCCAACTGGTCCAGAATGCGGCCGCATGGGTGGTAATGGGAGCAATGTGGCGCTCTCATGTAACCCCCCTCCAGCGCGAGCTGCACTGGCTCCCAGTGGTCTTCTGGGTGCGCTTCAAGGTTTTGGTTACTATCTTTAGAGCGCTCCATGGCTCAGGACCAGGGTATTTACGAGACCGCCTCCTACCACCAATAGCCTCTCACCGACCAGTTCGCTCCCATAGAGAGGGACTCCTCAGGGTGCTGTCGGCCAAACAATGTCGACTGACGGCCCCCAGGGGGAGAGCCTTTTCTGTGGGGGCACCTACCATCTGGAACGGGCTTCCCCCGGAGTTACGAAACATCCAAGACTTACGCATATTCCGCAGTGCCCTGAAAACATTTCTATTCCAACAAGCTGGTCTGGCCTAACTCTCCCTTTTTAATTGCCTTTTAAACTGGCTTTTAAATTGGGTTTTAAACCTCTTTAGATAAATTTGGATGTTTTTAATCTTCGAGCCTAAATTACTTAATCTGTTTCTTAATAGTTTTTAACTTCTATATGTATTTGTATTTGTTATGGCTGTTCACCGCCCTGAGTCCTTCGGGAGTAGGGCGGTATACAAATATGAAAAATAAATAAATAAATAAATAAATAAATAAATAAATAAATAAATAAATAAATAAATAAATAAATGCCTTAATGACTTGAGGAATGGTACCCTGCTTGCTTTTGAAATTATCTGCATCCCTTTGAAATAATTTGCACAGCATTACGTAGAGCCTTGAAAGCTTGGTGCAGGATTACATAGATGGAAATTTACCATATTCTCACTACAAGCTGAATTGCATCAATTAAGAATAACAAAGACCGCAGGAAGCAATGTTCATGCTATGAAAACCTACCAAGCCAACAATGAGTAAGAAGTATCTTGCTAGGGGTTCTTGGAATCCTTCATATGAAGTTTGAGAATCCTGAAGATGATGTTGTGGAAATACTTCTCGCCATATTACTAACTGACCGATTCGCTGTTCTGCTGCTAAGGGCAAAAGGCAATAATGCCTGCTGTATAATGCAATATCAATAAGGTCCTCTTTCGGCAAGTGACTACTAATTAAATATCCCTAAAATAAAAACACAGACAACACATTATTATACAGCCATGCACTAGTTTTTTTAGAACTTCTTACACTAGTTCATATTTTTTTTAAAGTACTACATATTGTCACAAAACTCAGTCCAAACCAATTGAATCATAACAAATTTAAATTAAGCACTGTCATTTTTATTGATAATGATAAATTTATTTGTTCCTAATGTATAATTACCTACCATCTTCAGATGAATTGAGTTGTGAAAATTAAAAACTATTATTCTGTAGAGATAGCTCAGAAAGGCAATAGGTTTGACAGTATATACATAGAATAAGACAAACCACCCAAACCCACCTTATGTCTTATTATAGTTATTGTGACTTTAAAATCTTTTCCCCCTCAATTAACACCTTGTATGTGGTTCAATTAAAGTTGGCTTTGTTGTTTGAATGTAATCAATTTACCAGAAAGCAGTAAAGTTTGCAAAAGCTTACCTTATAGAAGAGACATGAGCCTAAAAATGTATACTGTCGTCTCACATCATAGTAATCTTCAGACTATAAAAAGAAAGACAATGAATTTTGGATTTTAGCTGATCCAATGTGTAGTTCTGGAATATTTTAAAGAATAGAATAGAATATTTCTAATTTTGCCTTATTTTCTTGACCAGCAGGATGTATAATTTGACACAGAATATGATGCAGTATATTCCAGAGAAGACACCAACTGAACAGATATAGTGAAGATGACTAGGACAGAGTCTGGTATGTTTATCTGAAACTTGTATGCCTGTGAAAAAAACCTGAGGAAGTAGAATGCATGTCAGGATTGTGAGCTCAGCCACCTGTTTATAAGATCCAGATCCTGCTCTGGGTCTATGTGGTGACATCTACTTCTTTGAAGGAAGGCATTATTAAACAGCCTTGAAGGAGGCTATAGTGTGACCCTTCCTTAAGAAGTGATTGATTGCTAGACCCAATGATTTTGGAGAATTTCTGTTTGGTCTCCAACCTTCCCTGTTTAGTTGGGCTTCACCTGCAGAAGATTGCGGAAGAAATTCATTATCTGAACTACTTTCACTCAGATTTCAGACAGGATCACCAAATCGAGACAGGAAATGGTTGCACTTTGAACGGCTTGGAGCAGAGCCATTATGAGGTTATTATGTCCATTTTTGTACTCCTTAATTTCTCAGTGGCTTTTTATACTGTTGATCAGTATCGAGGGTACTATTTTGTGATTATTCTTTCCTTGTGCCCAATTTCAAGTGGTGTTAACAGGAGGCGAAATTGTGTCTTTAGCTCCTGACTTGTAGGGTGCAAGAAGTCTTGATGCTCTCATCCCTTTTGTTCACCATTTACATGAACTGGGGGATTAAAATGAATTTATCATGATCCTACAATTCAAAATTGTACTTATGATTGTTATATATATATATATAGGCCTAATCATTGTCACTCCATGTCCTTGCAGTTAATTACAAGGTTTGCAAATAGACATTTAATACATTAATGACCCATATATTAGAAATAAATATTGAAATATTTTTAAAAAGTAATTCATCTACATTTTTTCATTTTTTTTTTTAATTTGATTTATATGCCGCCCTTCTCCGAAGACTCAGGGCGGCTTACAATGTGCTCAGCAATTTAAAACATGAATGAATGGTATTCCATATTTTAAGACAGTCAACCTATTTGGATTATCTCATCTTTTCCTGCAGTACTTCACCTTATTTTTGTTCCCAATTCCTATAGATCCAATTCTTATTAAACACACTGTAGTTTGCTGTTCTCCTTACTTTTTTTCCTATGAAAAAAATAGGAAATGATAGTAAGAAGGAACAACGACTACGTGGAATTTGGATCTATGAGAAAGAAGATGAGATTTTCTTTTGCGTGACCCTTACTCTTAATTCATACTCTCCCTTTGAACCACATGACCAAAGCAAGAGTAATGAAAAAGAGGAGAACAATGATAGGAGCAGAGCCTCCATTGTAGCATTGATGAATCACCAGTGATGACATCCTAATTTTGGCTCTTACATGAATAACTGGCATACCACTGAAATCAGCAATTTTAAAATAATTTCTCTACTAAATAGATGAAGAAATGACAGAATGCACAAAACACTTGATTAAAAATAAAGTCTTTACCAATTCTGCAAAGTCTGCTGCCTCCAGGTCACTCAGAGTTGCATCAATTTCTACCTAAAATACATAAGCAGAAAACATTCATATATATTCATATATGTTTGTGTATTTTGTGTTCCCCTCCTTCCTATCTTTTAATAGTATTGATTACTGTTATTTAGTGCTTTGTTGTTTATTATTATTATTATTTTAATGTGTAGTTTTAATGTTTGTAAGCCACCGGAATCATCTGTGGACATTAATTAATTAAGCAAGCAAGCAAGCATGACTTTTGTTCCCAGTCTTGTAAAAGCTTCTCAATACTGAACAATATCTTAATATACACAACTACATTTTTCAATCCACAATAATTAACAAATTAAATATCAGCCAACTGTTGGAAACTACTGTAAACTGGATCAAAAGAAAAATATATAGTAATTAGGCATTGGCTGTTTTGCAGATAAAGCAAAAACAATTATACTTTTTAGGCCTCCAATGCAGTGCTAAATGTAAGAAATGTAAGACATTCATGCTAATGAATTACAAGGCACAGTTTCCTTGAAATGTGACATAGCATCCTCACTGAATTATTAGAAAAATCTTTTTCACTAAGCCTTTAGCCTTTATCTCTATGGAACGTTTTTCACAAATTCTCACATAATATCTTTATTTTGCCTAGGAAACAAAAAATCACTTTTATTTATATAACCTAATTATATAACCTAATTATACTAATTATACCCCAAATGTAAAAATGTCTGTTCTAAAATTTGTCAGAAAGCAGAGGTACTCCCTATAGTCTGAAAAACAGTAGTTTTTAACCGATGTTACCAAAATTGTTAGCCACAGAGCTGGTGCTTATATCATTCATTTCCTCTGTTCTTTTATGTCTGAAATTGAAAACAAATGACATTTCCCTATTTTGGGAAGTCACTTTTTCTTAATTCTTATTATAGATATATCATAATCGACCATTTTATAACATAATAAGCCACTTTTCTGGTATAGTCTGTTTTTCTTAAAATCAAAACTTTGAAATGTCAAACCACATACCACAACAAATTCACTCAGAAATGTATCAGGCCAACAATTAAATAACATTTAAATTTGTCCCAGTCTTGAATTGCTAAAACATCATCTGCTTCAAGAATGGGACCTGTATGTTAATTCAATTAATTTGTCAGTAATTTCTATGTAGAAATACATTATGTGTGTGTATGTGTCTGAGGGCATAGATAGATGGGGAGGGGAGCATTGCAACAATATAGATTTAAAAACATAAACTTTTGAAAAATTTTAGAGGATCATGTGTGATTCTGTGAAAAGAGCACCTTGATTCTGAATTTGTATTTTATTTTGCCACTGAATGTTACCATGTGGATTCTATATAAAGAGCCCAAGTAAACAAACGGCACCCGTAGCTGTTAGTTCTTTCATTCCTTTCATAGACAAAGACATGCAACATGGGATAACCTAGCATGAAAACCTGATTGCCCCTTCAAGTTTGTAACTGATTAACTACTGTTAGCTGCAGTAACTACAACAAAATTACCCTATAATTGTGAACAATTTCTCAATCACTATATGAATATTCTGATCTATTCTTTCATAACAAGTTGCTTCAACTCAGTAGTATTTGAGGCTTTACTTGCATCAACTTATTTTTTCAGATCATAAAGAAACATTCTCACTGTGTTCAAGTCTAGGCTTGGCTATTCCAAAACATGTATTTTGTTCCTGTTCATTCATTCTTTTGTATATTTTCTTGAAGGCATGGGCACGTTGTCTTGTTGCATGACTTACTGGCAGTTCAGGTTCAACTGACAAAGGTTCTGATGTTCTCTTGTACAATTTTCTGATAAAAAGCAGACTGATAATTTCTTCAAAGATCAGAAATCGCTTTGGTCCCAAGGAAGCAAAACATCCCCAACTATGCCACTACAAGTTTCATGCTTCACAGCTGCTATTAAAATTTTATTATGGAATTCAGTGCTTGCAACTCACAATAATACCCAGATAGCCCCAAAATTTTTAGATTTGATTCATCTGTCCATACGTCATTCTTTCAGAGGTCTGTATCAATGAGCTATTTTTTAAGCTTAAAAGTAATATTAATATTTTTTTTAAATGAGCAGTGGCTTCTGCCTTGTAACTACCCATGAATTTCTATTAGGGCATGGCATGCGCTCTGCATTTTACCAGCTAAATATTCAGAAATACAAACTTCTGAGTACATGCTATTTGGAGCTGCAGTTCAGGACATGATCTAGTTAGTATATTATGACTATTTGAATTTACTATGTTAATTCATATATATGCTAGTTATTCAGACTGAGGGATAAAACAATACTGAGTCAGAATCAGTGGTGGGTTGCCCCTGGTTCGCAAGAACCGGTAGTAAAACTGGCAGGAAGCTCTGCCCACTGACCTGGATGTCATCATAGGTGATCTGCGCATGCGCAGAAGCCTCTGTGCATGCGCAGAAAAACATGTGTGGGCACGATGCAAACCGGTGGTAAAGGTAAGTAGAACCGACCCCTGGTCAGAATATTTTGGCACATACATGAAAATGTCTATGTGTATCTTGGTAACTTCAATTAGACTAATGTCCGATTTTTAAAATCTGTAATCGAGCTTACTTTAATATTTTGGGGCAACAACAGCCATCGTACTCCTGGAAAGTTGTATAAAAGTAATGAGCTGTTATCATAGTGGTGAGAACCAGGGTTGGCTTTGGAGTTGGTATCCTGAAGAACTTGCTGGAAAAACAGGCTGAAGAAGTAATCCAATCGAGAAGTATTTCCTGCCTTACAAAAAGCACTGAACAAGGAAATGAAAAGTTGGAAAAAATGAGAAATATGCTAGTTCTTGCTATAATCTATCTACCTAGCATAAGATATTTATAACACAATATAGATAGTCTTAAGAAATCAGAAAACAAAATAAAAACAGAAACAAAAAAGGAGAGAGGTACTGGAAAGGACAGTATGAAAAAGAAAGGAAGAAAAATTTGGTTGTAATCATTTTTAAAATCAAGTTATTTTAAATGTAGCCATTCTCCTACGTGGAATGATCTGATTACTGTTATTCTGGTAAAAGTACAATCTTTATAAGCTAAATATATTATGTTCTTTTATTAGACAATAATACTTACATGTAATTCAAAATGTAATATGAAAGGGTATACATGATTTTCAAGATGCTTCCACTTTTACATTGTTTAGACTTTGTTTAATGGCTATGGTATAAACCAGGGGTGTCAAACTTGATTTCATTGACGGCTGCATCAGTTTTGTGTTTGACCACGGGGGCCGGTGTGGGCATGGCCAGAGTAGCCAGGGTCAGCTCAAAGTCACTTGTGTCAGGGTGCCTGGGATAGCCCGAGCACTCTGCCAATGAAAACGGGCCCAAGCTCAGTTTTTGGTTGCAATGGACTCCTGCAACCCTCTGCCAATAAAAATGGAGGTCAGGAGGGCCACACATGGCCCTCCTGAGCTTCGTTTTTGCTGGCAGAGGTACCACGGACCAATGCTTGCTGTTTCTAGGGTGGTCATGCGGGCCAGATCTAAGCACTCTGTGGGCCGAATCCGGACCCTGGGCCTTGAGTTTGACACCTCTAGTATAAAGGATAAAAATTCAACACAACTGTGGCATCTTCTAGACCAGGAGTGTTAAAACTCACATTGTCACGTTGTTGTCATGTGACATATCGCTAAAATGGGGATGGGCGTGGCCAGAACATGATGCATCCAACCTTACGGCCGCGAGTTTGACACTCTTGTTCTAGACCATGTTGGGGTTAGAAAAAGGTCCTTGTTGAGAAAAATATTCTATATACAGGTCAAAATGTGGAAGAGCAAAACTTTCAGATTCTAAATGGAGCTTCTGAAACAGTTTGAGATTTCAATAGGAAACTGATCTTTAAAGAATGTAAGAGAAAAAAACATTTGAATAAACAATTGACTCTGTGAACAACTTGCTTTATTATGAAAAACTGAGAAAACAAAACAAAATATTTAACTTGATTTATTTAGAGATTCATCTTTATATTGCTATTTAAAACATATAAAGTATATCTAGCAAACAAAGCTACACTTTATCTCCTGGGAATTTAAATAATTTGAGTTTGATTTTTCAGTTTCCCATTCTGCAGAGCAAATCACATGTGAAACTGACAGAATTTTTAAGCATAATTCAGAATACGATAACTAGATCTGTCCATCAAAATAAAATCTTACAAGTACATTTTAAACAATGTAAGTATGCAACCAAAACTAAAATGCATAGGCTTAGTTACAATGGTCCAGAACTGGAATGCTTACCTATCCAAGGAATTGTACATGAAGGTCAATATTCTCACAACATCTGCAATCACGTTCCTTAGCTGAGAGAGAGGTACACTAGAAAACCAGAATAATCTTTTAGATAATTTTTCTAACAGAATAAATGCATATAAGGGAGAAGGAAGAATGTGTGCAAGGATAGCACACAATCCTGACCTTAAAAGCAAATGAAAAGGACATGAACTAATTTTGAGGGTTCTATTTTTAAAATATTGTTTTAATTTTGTTACATGCCATAAGAGACTAGATATTTTTATAACAACTATCTTAGAAGGATGATCTTTTGATTTTAGTAAATATTTATGAATAATTTTAGGGACTAAATTTATGTAGCAAAAAAAATAAAAAAAGAAAGGGAAAAATAGATAAATGTACCTTTCAGCTGGAAGACCAATTATGAGCAGCTTGTCAGCCTTCTTCCAATAAGCCACATGGATCAATTTCCCACATAAAAACATAGATGAACTATAAAAAGTCAACAAAATAATAAAGAAAATATGGTCATGCAATTATATCATTGCTCAAATGGGTCAGTTAGTACCATGCATAAAAACTCAGTTTCTTTCCTATTTTAACTTTTAGGCAATAGTTAATTGCTAAAATTCTTCCCATCAGTTTTTTTTTTATATATTATTCTCCTATATGTATATTATCTTAATAGGCAGCTTGGACTATGTAAATAACATAATGGATGCCAAGTTAGTACTACTCTATGATTTGTCATATTATCCAGTGTTGGACATCTTTTGATAGCCAGGGTAACAATTAGAATTCAAGAAGCACAGGACCATGTTCAATTTATTATTTATTTTACAATACTTACTTAGCTTACAATACTTAATCAGTTCTTATGATCCTAAATAATTTATACTAATTGTTAAAATACAAAAACCAACAATAAATATAAATAACAATAACTTGGCAGCCCATTAATAATATTCAACAGCATTCAACTTGATTTGATGGACTTTTTAAAAAATTGTGATATGTAATAGTTTTCAATAATCATGATTTATGAGAGATCAGGGACAGCAAATTTAAAGCAAAGGTATAAAATTATTAAATTCTAAAGAAAAAAATCAGAAATCTGGTGGTGATGGTGGTGGTGGTGGTGCAAAAATGATTAATAAGAACAATACTTGCCTAATTATTTGTGTCCCAGTCATATTTTCCAGTATATCACACAGCGTGAGAAATATTCCTCTTACACTTTTTATTTTTTGAGATGCTTTTGATATGGGATATTGGTAAATAATTTCTTGCTGTCAAAGAAATGTCAGTTTGTGTATCAGTTAAGAAAATTATGGGAAAATCCATATCCATACTTAAAATTGATCTTTCTTGATTTCATCTAAAAATCCTCACCAGGGAAATGTATTGTAAAAACTTCACATTCAAGAATAAAGGATGCATTCCTTGGGAAATTTGTGTATACAATTTGCTAATACATTTCATTACTGCTGATTTTAGAACTATATATTATTAAATGATTTGCACCCTTTTTTAAATTTTATAATAAAATAATTTGTAATTAAAAAGTTTTTAATTGCAAGCCACGTTAAAAATGTTACTGTTTTGTGAAAATAAAGAGACTATATATTATCACTGAATCCAAATTCTAATATGAAATCCTGCTTTTGTGGACCAAATAGGTCTCTGCTATCCCACAAACTCTCTAAGTGACATTATACAAATTATGTAAATCAATACTTATGATGTCACTCTCTTTTGTAAAATGATATTATTGTACACTTTGTTCTGTTATGTGTGAAGTCTGTTGCATTAAAATTCAGAAAACAGAGATTATAATATTGGCATTTCAAGTTATAAGAGAGTTCTAAAACCCACTTTGCAATTTTTCTCTTTTAAATTATAGGTCTTCAAGCTATTGATAAGTTTCTCCTGACTACATAGGGACTCTAGGCTGATCCTTTTTTAAATTCCACCCCCACGTTTTGCCACTCTTTCGCTTACAATTATATATGATTCTTCTGTTTCCAGTTTCTTGGAAACAATTTTTTATTTTCATTGCTTTTTTGTTTTATTTGTGTTTGTCTTATTATTGTGTTTGTCTTATTATCACCTTTCTTGTTGAAAGAGAGGATATATGCACTATTTTAGAAATGTATTCCTACCTCATCAGATGAGTCAGATTCCAAGTTAAGTGAGAGATACATTACAATATGTGGTATACTTTGCAGAGAGAACTGCAAATCGTTATTATGGTCTCTCCATAGCAGCTTCACCAAATTGTTTTCAGAAGATTCTGTCTGTTTACTCCTTGACTGAGATGTTCCTGTTGGTTCAAATGCTGCTATTTCAAATGTAAATTTTACCTGTTAAAAGAATTAATAATATTTTCACTGGGTATAATTTGGATCTTTAGAAATGTTTTCTACACAGGAAATAGTTTTAAACATACACAACAGTGGGGTTTTAAACATACACAACAGTATGGTTTTCATAAATATAATGAAGTAATGAATCCAAATTATTCACTATTAACAACTGCACAAGTAAAACCTGATAGTAAAGACTTGAAGTAAACACAACTGTATAATTTAAGTGTAATCTTCTCTCAGATTTTTTAAAATGGAGCATAGAAATGTTTTAAGTAAGGCAAATGCATTTGTCATATTGGAATCAGCAAGTGATATTCAGTATTATCAGTTGCTATAGAATGTCTTTTTTGCTTCATACTTTTTGTCTCACTATGAAAAATATCATTTAATGTAATTATTATTGGTTCATTAACTTTATGATTTGATTTTCTTCAAATGAAAGTTGACCGTCTATGCACCACCCATTCCTATTTCTGTGTGTTTTTCACATTTGTCCCTATATTGTTATGATTACTTAAAGTTTTTAAGGCTCTACATCACCGATTCAGAGCACGGTGCCATTTTCAAAATATAGAAGAGTTCCTCCCAAACTCTCTAAATGTAGTTCTGTAAATGATGTTTACAGCATAATCGCATCTGATTATGAAACTATGTCAAATGGTAAAAAAGGCATCTTTTCAGTTTAGGAGAGTGAAATATCTTAACTGCTCAGGCAACAATATGTCAGTCCAATCTTTCTGCTTAGTGCTAAAAGTTTTAATGCCTCTCCTTGACCCTATTCCTGTCTTATTAATTTTTAATATTTGTATTGTAGGTAAGTAGACAGGACCGGCTGGAGCAGAATACAATCATTGTTCTAAACATACATACCTTGAAAAAATAAATATGAGATATATATTTTATTTTCAAGATCATCCATTTTATCCTTTTTAGTTAAAGGAATATGACCAAATAAGAGCCTGAGAGACTCATCCAAATCAGTGACTAAAATATGTGCTCTCTTCTGCAAATCAGTGCCCTGACAACAACTTACTTTCATCAAGGATTACAAAGAAAGTTGTGTTTTATGTAAGGTTCATATAAAAAACTAGTATAAAAAACTTAATGTTTGCATGCTTGTCTAAATAAAGTCAACTGAAGTATACCTGCATAGGACCAGGAATACAAGACAAAATTCTTTCTATATTTTTAGAGTCTACATCAACATCATTTACAGCAACAAGGGCATCTCCTGAAAGCAGAAGGAAAAGCAAAATTAAGGAAGCAAACAAAATAAAATTCCAAATGATGGATAGGATGTTCCTTAAGAATGGCTGACTTATACGCATGCACTGAAGATTAATATTTATTTCATTTGAGACATTTATATATGCAAATTATCTGCTCTCTTTGCTTCCCTTTCCAGCAATGTAATTTGCTCTTGTAACAAGATATGAGCAACTATCAATTCCAATTATGTTGCTTTAGTTTAGGACATATAATCTTCTAATTTTCTCCTCAGACAAGGGTTTTTTTTTTTGTTGTTGTTGATGTTTTTGTTTTGTGGGCTGGGAATCGCTTGTCAATTTGGAGTCAAAAGAACCTTGCCAGAGCAGAAGTAAAAACTGACCGGCCTATAAAAGAGCAACTACTGTATTAGAATATGATAGCATGCTTTCCAAAATGCTAATCTGGATTTAAATAAAATTAATTATTAAAAAATCTGCACTACTCATTTTTTCCTTTGCCTTAGATCTTTATGAACATTCTATTAAAATTGGAATTCACTGTCAATGACATATGTTTATTTTATATCTCAGTTGCTTAAGGCTTTAATTCTAGTTAACAATCAAGAGTTAGCCTGTTTGCCAAAAAAGATACCATATCCTTATAAAATGTAAGATAACATACTGTATCCTATTCAAAATATTTTCAACTATATATGATCTTCCATTTTTCTCAAAGAAAACAGGAGTTTTCCTTTCTTCCTGCTATCCTACACGTAATACCTACATATAGGTAGGTAAGAGCTATGGTGGTACAATGGTTAAAGTGCAGTACTGCAGGCTAATTCTGCTGACTGCTGGCCAACTGCCAGAAGTTTGATTCTCATTGACTCAAGGTTAACTCCGCCTTCCATCTTTCCGAGGTCAGTAAAATGAAGCCCAGATTGTTGGGGGAAATTGTTATGACCTAGGCTTCCCCAAAAAGCACGAAACAGAATCCTGGTCCTGATAAAACCTCTTTTATTAACAAACAGTGAATTCCTCTCATTCACCTTCAACAAAGTCTTTCAAGGGAGAATTTACAGTCACAGACCTTATCTGGCTTGGAGAACTGCCAAGCTGATATCTTCAAAACTTGGCAAAGAGTCTCGGAGAGTCACAAACCAATTAGGTGAACTAATGGTCTCCTGCAAACTCCACTCCCCTTTCGCTCCTCTTTTATTCCCTCTGGGAAGGGCCATTTATCATCCACCTATGGCCTTACTCCCAAGTCGACCCTTGTTCTTTAGCTGTTCCCTTCGTCTGGCAACTCTGCGCATGTGCACACTGGAAACAGGCTCCAGCTGTTTGTCTGCCTCACTGATATCTGACTCTGAAGGGAGCTGATAACTGGCATCCGGCCATGGCCCCCTCTCTGCCTCTGACACAGAACCCTCATCAGAGCCTTCCTCAGACTCCAGGATTGGCCCATGTTCGTCTCCAACCGCCTCACTGTCCGAATCTGTTGCCAGCTCTGCTGGCTACTGGCGGGCCACAACAGAAATATGCTGATTCTGTAAACCTCTTGGAGAGGTTTGTAAAGCCCTATGAAGCGGTATATAAGTCTAAGTGCTATTGCTACTTAGCTTTGCAATATTCCCCTGCATATGAGTCTTTACAATGATTTTATGCTGAGAATCTTTGGGTTGGTAACAATTTCTGAACTCCCTACCTTTTCCCCTAAGTAGGCTTGATGATTTTGAAGAGTCCCAATGTATTGTATGATCATTAAAAATACTATATAATCACATTTCACTTGTACAAATGACATAAGGTTATAATGAATGAAAGCAATAACTACATTATTCTTGATTCAAAATACTCAAATAGCATACGTAGTCCTCGACTTACAACAGTTCATTTAATGACTGTTCAAAGTTACAACAGCATTGAAAAAAGTGACATGGCCATTTTTCACGCTTACTACCATTGCAGCATCATATGACATTGCATTGAAGAGCCTTGGTAGTACAGTGGTTTAAAGCAGCCTGTTATTAAGACCAGCTGTCTGCAATTACTGCAGGTTCGAATCTCACCAGGCTCAAGGTTGACTCAGCCTTCCATCCTTTCTAAGGTAGGTAAATTGAGGACCCAGTTTGTGGGGGCAATAAACTGACTTTGTATAAATATACAAAAGGATGAAGGCTATTGCTTAGCGCATTGTAAGCCGCCCTGAGTCTCTGGAGAAGGGCGGCATATAAATCAAATAAAAAAAAAAAATTGAGACGCTTGTCAACTGACTCATATTTATGATGGTCACAGTGTCCTGGGGTCATGTGATCACTTTTTGTAACTTTCTGACAAGCAAAGTCAATGGGAAAGTCAGATTCACTTAACAACTGTGTTACTAACTTAACAACCACACAACCACAACTGTAGCAAGAAAAGTTGTAAAATGAGGCAAAACTCACTTAACAAATGTCTCACTTAGCAACATAAATTTTGGGCTCAATTGTACTTGTAAGTTGAGGACTACCTGTATTTCATATTACCGACAAACATAAAACAATATTGGCTAGAATATAATTTATTTTATATCCTCCTGCTCCTAATATCTATTGCAATTACATTGGTTACTTTTGTGAATGTATGCTATAAGTTGAGAATTAACAAACATCTGATCAGGAAAAAAATATATTATTCTAAAGGCCCAGAAAGACTATCAGATATACTTGTTGAAATTTTAAAAAATATGTTCAAGATGTGATTTGACTTCCTAATATGTTCTTGTTTTATTAAGTAGAATACGGGCTGTCAAACCCTTGGCCCGCAGGTTGAATGTGTCACACACTGGCCACGTCCACGGCCTGGTTTAGTGAAGGGGAAAAAAGTCATATGTCACATGCCACCATTACAACTTGAGTTTGACATCCCTGATGTATAACATGTGAAATATTTATTGCTCAAATAAGACTAATATCTCTCAAACCATGACTATTCCTTAATCAAAAGTCCAATACCAAAATTGAAATAAGCCCCTCCATTTTCCACAATACTGGTTTTGTTAGAAGTGTGTAAAATATTGAACTTACCAATTAAGATCTGTCCAGACTTTATTGCTGAGCTTCCTGGGATAAAACCACGCACTGTAATTTTTTCTTCATTAGTACTTCTAGATTCAGTACCATGACTGTATTTTTCAGCTGTTGTCCATGGTGGTTGGTGGACAATTCCTATTAAGGATTCCAGAAGCCCATGTTGGTCCCCTGTTGCAGCATTTGAGTCTTTATGTGGATTTACATAAATGTAGATGTCCTTGTATAACTGTTGGTCGACATCTCCCATCTTATGGCAAGCATGGTGTTTCAATATGGATGCTGGGCCATAATTATGGACACAGTCTTTACTACTTGCTTTCTTCTTTTCAGAATGCCTCAGAAGACCTTTATTCTTTAATAAATTAGTAAACTGTTGCAATCTATGTTCACACTTTCTGTCTTTTACAGCTTTCTCATGAAAAATTTCAGCTTCATTTTCACTAAATCTCACATGGTTCATCATAGATCTAGCAAGAGAATTGTCATGAAGGATGGTTTCCTCTTCATCTTCAGTTAATTCTAGGTAGAATAATTCTCCATTTTTCTGTACACTATCCAACCACTCAGGTTCAATGTCACTATGAACAAGATGACAACAGTATATTTAATTTGTAATTAACATAAAAGCAGTTATGAAGTGCAGAAGAGGACCAAGAAACTATCACTCAAAAGATTTACTATTTGGATGCTTCAAAAGCATTGGATTCTGAAACCAACACTTTTGGCACAACATATAAAGAGCTAAATTAATCATGATAACAATGGTTGTGAATATTGATCATGATTTTTAAAATATAAAAAGTGTATATGTAGAGGTTGGTGGATTCTAATCTGAAGAGTCCTTGATGATCTCTGAGCTTGGTTGTTTTTTTGTAGACGTTTCATTACCCAAACTAGGTAACATCACTGACTAGCACTGATAATGTTATCTAGTTTGGGTAATGAAATTCTGCAAGAAAAGAACCAAGCTCAGAGAGCACCAAGGACCCCTCATTTCAATCCTGAGGTACAAAACTCCTTTACTGGTTTCTAATCTATTTTGCTGCACTGGGCATTATAATAACCTATGCCATTCATTTAAGTGAAATTCATCATAATAACATTCTTTTGTAAATTAGGAATTCAACATTACATATCTGCAAACACTTCCCAATATAATCAGGCTTTAGCAGTTTGTCTAAATGCCAGCAGGTTGGTTCTGATCTAAACTTAAATGGAATACTGTTCAAAGGAGGAAGCAGCAACAGAAAAGGCTTACTTTTGTGTTCTAATGGAAACAGTGCTTCAATTATGTTAAACAATACTTAAGTGCCTTCTCCACTAGGTATTATTGTATGGGTGAAGGTGATCCCATTTATATTCAGGTCCCAAACCATCAGGCTTTTAAGGTGACTACCAGCACTTTTAATTGTACAGGAATCTGTCATCCACCAACAGATGGGCTTCCAAATTTTGGACTAAATACAGCTTCCAAATAGATTTCAAGAGCAGCAACATTACAGTAAAGTTTATGGAATGTGTCACAGTGCCAGGATTTCCTTCTCCAGGAAATGATGCAACTGACATGCCAGCCAAATATGGACAAAGATCACTCCAGGAATAGCCTGTCTGTCGTTTGAGTAGTAGCTAAAAGTCTAGGACGACTCTAAGTATATACCTGCTTCTTCAAAGAGCTACCGCTTCCAAAGTTACCATTAAGTTATTAAGACTGAAGCTAGCATTTCCTATAATCCAATAGTGAATTCAATCTTATATATTCCACATATTATATGGGAAAGATTATTAAATCTTTGCAGATTGCTAATAATTGAGATTAGCACACTTTTGCCACATCAGATCAAATATTGCCAATTGTGTGATGTGTGACCTTGTATTTGTATTTGCTTAGAAACTGGATATTTGAAGGCGTAGGGGTTATTGCTACATACTGTACTTCTTTTCAGATGAAATGTTTCACTTTGTGCATTTAGCCGCCCAGATATACTTGAAAGTGAGAAAGGCGGCATATAAATTTAATAACTATCAGCAAAGTTTCAAGATGGACAATTGATAAAAGGAGAGCAAAATCTGTGATCTGAGAAGGAAAAAGATAGCATGTAGAATTTTTATTTAGTATTTAATTATTGGTTTGGGATTAAAAGTGAATATTTCCCAGCTAATAAGCCAGGATACTTCCCCATTCATTCAGAATAAATATAGACGGGACAAATTCCCACTCACTCTTTCAGATACAAATAGGCTAGAGAGAATGAAGGCTTTCCAAAAAGAAACACAGAAAACAACTGCATTATCCTATTTCTAATATTTCCATTCCCCACCATTCTCCAGTCAGAGCTGAAGATGCTTCTTGGATGAGAAGCGAAACATCTTTTCAAAGAAAAAAACAAGAAAGTCCAGTTGCTTCTTGAAAAAGCACCTTTGAGATAACCATGACCTGGATGACTGAGAATCTCTATAGACATTATCTCCTATGCTGAAATGCCAAGCTGTTCTTTGGGAAGAAAAGGGTAAGGGAATAAAAGAGCCTAAGGGATCAATCCGTAAAGTTCCTAGATGAAGGCAAATGAAAAGCATTCCGTTGGGTAAATTGCAATTCCACACTTTCCGCGTTTCTAAAAGCAACAAGGAACAGCACGTTTGGAAGGCGGTTCATTTCAAATCATTTATTCCCAACCCAACTCCCTGCCTTCCCTC
This sequence comes from Pantherophis guttatus, assembly GCF_059756535.1. Lineage (NCBI taxonomy): Eukaryota > Metazoa > Chordata > Lepidosauria > Squamata > Colubridae > Pantherophis > Pantherophis guttatus. The sequence continues at coordinate 36,899,125 of NC_142070.1, forward strand.
CGGGAATCAGCACATGCGCAGACTGCAGGCCTTAATCGGTCGCAAAAGCGGGAAAGAAGCGGTGTCTCTCCTTACTCGGAACTGCTGGACAAAGACGAAGAGCAGGAATCGCCCCTCTGAGTCGAGTCGCCGCCCTTAGATTCCTCATAATCCTCAACCGACGGTTCTCGGGGAATCTCAAAAGACCGGCGAGGCAGCGCCGTCTTCTCCATAACAAGAGGGGGAAAAACCCAGTTTCTTCCGAGATCCCTACAAACCCTCTGCCGCCATGACACTGGAATCCGAAAAAAAGCAGAACGTCACCCTCTGCCGCGTCTTGATTGGCAAAGGCTGGGGAAACCATGGCGACCAGAGAAGCGCTGAGAGACCTGACAAGCATACGCTCCGCCCCTGTCCAAAAACTCTCCCTAAAACTCCTAAAATCAGACTAGGGCTTAAATACTTAACAGTCTTTAGCCTCCCTTCTTCGCTTTGCCCATATTTTCAATCACCTTGCCTGAATTATATTGCATTTCTTGCAAACTCTCAAAAACTTGCACACTGGTTTGTATGCATTCAGCCTGATAAAAGAACTGCCTTCAAAACCCAACTCTGTGACCCTGGCATCATTCACCTTCACCAGAGCAAAGATTATTTTAAGTCCTTCCTCAAAAGCCACCCTATCTTTGATACTCCCCCCCCCACGCTAAGAATTAACTGTTCGATAATATGTATATTAACCTAGAAGTAGTCCCGAGGAATCCATTTCTTGGATAATGGATTTCCACTGGATCAAGTGGATTTCCATAAGGGATTTCCACTGGATCAAGTGAGATTGAAGATTACATTTTACTGGCTTAAATCAGTGTCTCAACTAATTAACTTCTCTGCTTTTGGGATATGGTAGTGGTGGTTTAACTTTGAATCAGTCTTGAACCTTAAATGCCTTGCTGGCCTCGATTCTATGTTCATTGCACAAGTGCCTTTGGGTTAAAAAAAAAAATCCATACATTAAATCATATTTTATTTGGGGCTATTCTTTATCATCTATCCCCAGAAACACTGAAAGTAACCATCTCCTCACACAAAAAGAGTTTGGACTTGCCTTCTGCAATTTGAAAATTGATGAATGGGGTATTTTTCTACCTGTGGTACTGACTTTTGTTTTGCATTATTATATTAAGACTTCATTTTTATCTTAATTATGTAACTAGCAGCTCGACATGATCTTGATTAGAGTAGCATATTAGCCCTGTAAATCAATTAATCAATCTCCAATTAATATTAATAATATAAATTCAGAAACCTCTCCAAAGTGTTCACAGGTATAAATAGTGTTACATGCATGCATGAATATGTACAAGTCTATCTTACAATGTGCTGTATCTGGATAAAAATTAACATTCCAAAACCTGTCCACTAAACAATATTATGTGATACTTAGATAATAAAGCATTACCTTTTTCACCATCAGAAAAATAAACACTTTTTCTATGGAAGAAACCTTTTATGTGGGAAGGTTAGTTGACAGTTTAAGATTTGCCAGATCAATTTTGTGTGGAACTAAAAAAGAAAGAGGCCTTCTGGAATTAGTGAAATATAATGTGTAATGTAAATCAACTCAGTTGCAAACTGGAAAGGCAAAACCTGCATATACATCAACTTTCCCCAGTGCGGCATTGAAAAACCCATCGTTTACTTAGGGTGTTGTTATCCCATACGTCTGAGACCAACTAATGCAGATTAGCAGAGAAGAAATCTGGAGCGCATCTTTTTTCACTGGGAATCTCCTCCTTTCGCAAATTTACACCTTTACCTGTGCAGCAGGATGCTCTGCACCGAGTCTAGGTCTTCTAAATTCCGAGGTAGCGGCCTGGGGATTCTCTGCTTCGTAGCGTGGAACATGGTGCTGAAGAAGTAAGCGCCTCTTCATTAGCTGCCTCCAAAACGGCGTCCGCAGTATTTATCAAGTTTAATGTAGGACCTTTCGGATCATTCCCCCTAGGCAAAAAATAACAGCTAAGGGAAGGAGCAATGTGGAAATCGAAAGCTATAATGCTTAACAGCTCCTGCCGGCTGCCGGGAGAGTTTGAGAAAAACTACGCTCCGGTGTACGGAGCCTCCGCTGAGCTCCGCCTCCTTTAAAAAGTCTCGATTTACCGTAACGATTTTTCTTGAGGATGTCAGATTGTCTGTAAGCACGAAAGAAGTTTAAGCTTCCGCGCTCATACAGAAACTCTTCTGCAGGTTTAAAAAGAAAGAAAAGAAAGCCCATTTTTCTAGCTCAGTGTTTCTGAACCTTGGCAACTTTAAGACGCGTGGACTTCAACTCCCAGAATACCCCTGGCTGGGGAATTTTGGAATTGAGGTCGACCCGTTTTAAAATTGCCAAGATTCAGAAATACTGCCTCTAAAAACACAGGTGGGAACCTTTCAGCCCTGTCCTTCTTATATTACGCTCCTGAGTCTTAAAGACTTCCCAAACTTTGTTAATTTAGTACCTAGTGCTTTAGGGATTAGGGGAAAATCATCCTGGTGATCCAAAAAAAGATGCAAAGCAGTGTAACCAAGTGATAGGACCATCGCGGGGACTCTCAGTTATAAATATATCAGAACCTACAAAAATCACCTCTCTCATTTCTTTCACATGGCATTATTTAATGCTATATACAAATACTTAAACACAACTGATTTTAGCATGATACATCAATATGTTTTATACAGTTTCATTTATTATTGTATACATAGGAATAGGTATAAACCTGATAGGAATCCTTGGCTAATCTCATTTCATCTGTGTACCATTTCTACTGATTAAGTAGACAAATTCCTTGTGTGTCCAATCACACTTGGCCAATAAAGAATTCTATTCTATTAATTTGCATTTACACAATTTATTAGATTTGATATTTCACCTTTCATTGAAGAACTATAGGTGGTACTCACATCTCTCTTCCTTGGCAATAATCTTGTGAAGTAGGTTAGACTGAAAGACACCCAGCAAGCTTCCATAGGTAGACTAGGACCTGGAACTCCCTGTTAAACTTAGAATTTGCGATAGTGGCAAATATCTGTAGCTTGGGTGTAGGATGAGGGTAAAGGGTCATTCTCCGAACTTATGGGTTGGTTGGTAATGTTTCAATACCAGGTTAGGTAACATTTTAGGCAGAATTTAGGGAGTGTCAGTGTTGGTGTTCTTCTGCTTAAAAAGGTTTTGTGTGGTCAGGAGGTCTTGTGATGGGAGAGTCAAGTCAGGTATGGGTCTGCTGATGGGTCTGGTGATGGGGAGGCCACATCAGGTGAGAGTCATTGGGAGGTAAAGTCCTTGTGGGGGTGGTGGGGGTTGTGGGGGTTGGTTGAGGGTCGGTGGCATCGCTGGTTAGTTGTGTGGTTGATTTGAATTCTCAAGGTTCATAGACTGGTTATAAGTTGATGTGCCTTGCACTTCACAAGCAATTCCATCAACAAACACTTTGACGCATGAGAGAGGAGGGAGGAGGAGAGATTAATTTGACTGAATAGAAATTTCTTTAAAAATTTCAAATATATATTGATTTGTTTCTGATTTCTATAAAATATATATGTATGGCCTATTTAATGCACTCAGCATAAAGCAGTAGATAAAGTAAAATAACAAGAACAAAGAACAAAGCATGACTCCAGTTATCAATGCTATACATATATGAATATCTGGCAATTGCCTTATGTCCAAATAAGGAAATTAAAAGTATTAATATAAATGAAGCAGAATATCTGTTAATGTAAATTGCAGATGAAAATATTGTCATTATATCTAAAGCCCTACAACTTCCAATTTTTAAAAAAGTTTTGAATTAGTGTCTATCGATAATAAGAAATCAGAGTTACTGTGTGCTCATACTTCCTGTAACATATAAACATTATCTAATCTAATGGACTTTCTCTTACCTTTTAAGAAAAAAAGATACCTAGGAGTCAATAAATCAAAATATTTGATTCTCCTATATTAGGACACACCCTGTGTCCTAATATGGGAGAAAAGAATTGTTTGAGTAAGTAGTTAATACTTATTTAGCAGTACTCAAAGCCAACTCAATCATTTGTTATACGTATCATTTATACGTATAAAGGGAATACGTATCTAATATTAATAATAATATTATTAATAATAATGTGTTGACAGCAGTGATAATTGTATTCTCATAATATTGGAAAAATAAAGATACCCCTACAGATGAAAAGATAATTAGAAAAATCTCGGACTGTGCGGAGATGGATAGATTGACATTACAAATAAAAGATAAGGAAGAAAGAGAATATTTAATAACATGAGACTTGTTTTATCAGTGGATAAAAGACGTAGAAATTTATTGTTATGTAAAAGTAAATGAGGAAAGATTATTACTAAATATAAGCAAATATCATTATTGTTATTATTATTACTAGAACGACTACTATGATCTTATATAAGTAAATGGACTCAGACAATACATTGTTGACTAAGCACTTATGTATAGTAAAGGAAAAAATGTATCAATAAAAATAAAAAAACAATATAGAAAAAAAATCTAGTTTTCACAGTGTGGAAGAATATTTCATATTAAATGATAAGCAGAAGTACAAGAAATGCATAAAAATATACTTCACAGAGGATGCTTTAGACAGTACATAGTCTGACTGTTCTTTTTCTTATTTGATACTTGTTCAGTTTTATTCTGGAGAAGATATAAAATAAAACAATTGTTCTTTCATTTAAGGTGATCTCTTATACTTCATAAATGTTAATTAAAATATATTTTAAAATCTCACAAGCAGCATTTACTTAATATATTCCTTTGGTATTTTTTCCCCACAATTCCATGGCAAAACTGCAAATAACTATTATTACTTGAATGAACATTGCAAGAATGTTGCATAAAACAAACTAGCTTGAACTAAAAAGGCTAAAAATAAGATATAAGGGTCTAATTAGTAGTTTGTTTTCACGGTGGCCAACCAACTGCAGAAATCCTAGTAGTCTATCGGCTAATGGCCCTCAGAGAGTCATATTGCCATCCAGCTAATAGTCATTGATATCATGATTTCCATGAATTGGTTCAATCCTTTTTTGAAGTCAGCCACGCTGGAAGCCATCATCATGTCTCATAATAGCAAATTCTATAAATTTAATTACATGTTATATAAAAATATTTCTTTTTGTCTGTCCTGATTATTCCAAGATTCAGTTTCATTGGATACCCCCTGGTTCTGATATTTTGGGAAGGGGAAAATAGCTTCGCTTTGTCCACTTTATCCACACTATGTATAACTTTATGCATGACTTTGGAACTTAAAGATAAGAACGAATCAGAGTATTATGAAATCTGGAACAAATTTTACTATTGGCTGGAAAGAAGGAGGAATGCTGAGATAAAGGACCATTGACGAGTAAAATGTTTAGAAGTTTTTATGCCAATTTGTTATGATAGATGTGATTGAATTAGATATCGATATAACTTATATGGATGAAAGAATATATATATTTGAAATGTGATAATTAGTGTAAATATGCATAGAGATAAGGAAGTGTATCAATTATATGATAAAATTTGATGAAAATGTTTAAACCGGAGATGTCATGCTATGTCCATTGTTTTTAATTTGTATTATAAATAAAAAACTTTTTATATATATAAAAAAGAAAGTATAACTTTATGCATCACTCTCACTCTCATTTGCCTCCTTTCTAGACTAAAAAGCCAAATGTCACAAGTTTTTCTCACTGCTCCAACTCTTTGATCATCTTAATTCTCCTTCTCTGATTCTTTTCCAACTCTACTATATCCTTTTGGAGGTGCAGAGCTGTGGTGACCAGAACTGCACACAATATTCATGAATAAAGCCATACCATTGATTTTTATCAGGGCATTATAATATTGGCATCTCTCTTTTCAATACCATTCCCCATTATCTCTAACACGATCTTTTCCTGATCAGTCAAGGCTAGCTCTAATCCCATTAGTTTGTGTGGAAGGATCTGGAGGGGTAAAGGAAGAAAGAAAAAGTCTAAACTTTGACTTGCTGAGACCTTGAAGAAAATTTATCTTCTTGAATCATGAGAGTTGACTTAGCCCATTTTCTTTAGCTAAATATAGTTTGTACAATATACATCATATTAAAGAGTTATATTTTTCCTCCTATATGTTTCAGAGCAAATGATTATTTTTTCTTTTTCTTTAGAAGTAATTTACCATTAACTGCTCAACAGAAATGTGCTGTCTGGAGTCCTAAAATATACAGTACATATGTACTATTTAAAATGCATGCCTTAAAAAATGCTAAAACAAATATAAAGCAATCAGTCTACAAATTCAAAAGATTTGCTCTGCTTCTATTTTTCTGCAGGGTCAACACTTATTTACATTACTTAAGCATTATTGTTCCATTCTATTCAACCGGAAAGGAACTTGTTCCTTGAAAAAAATGCAACCAGTGAATGTTTAGTAGAAAACGAATTGCTTTGGACCCACATTTTGTGCACATTTGAGATATGTCCACTCTCAAGAAATAATTTAGGATAAAATCACATATTTCTAATTTCATGCAAAGTCGATTGCAGAATCATAAGCACATCTGGGAAACTGAAATTTAGTTTTTATGTATTAATATATTAGTCTTAACAAATGCATGGTGAGTTTTCCCTGTATTTTTAAAGTGAATCAGCTCCACCTAGTGTTGGTACAGAACAGAACAGCACAGAAAATAAAACAGTGTTATGTTTAGATTCTAAATGGTAAAAGGAGTTTAAAGTCAGTTACGTTTATTACAGATATAAGATTATAACTGAAAAGTTAGTGGTCTATTATTTCTTTAACAATGGATAAGGTATAATAGGTTTAGTGTAACTACTTGATAGCTAGTGTTTACTTGAAAATATATAGTGTGGTATCTCTACTCGTGAAAAGAACCAATTATTTTAAAAAGTGAAATTATCCTTAAAAGTCTCTCCCCAGTTAATGATATCCCAGCTTCAAGCAGTTTTAGAAAAGGCTAAGGAATGCTGCTGATCCATTTTGGTTAGTTGATAAATTGAGAAAACCAAAGAATCCCTAAAGAAGACACTATGTGCTGCATTGATAGAAAGATCTTTGGTTGTATTGACCATGTCAAGTTGTGGAGGTCCTGTTAAACATCTACATGAAACTGCTGGGTGAGATTATCTATCTCCATTGGATGAGGTATCACCAATGCACTGATGATACCCAGTTATGCATCTCAACCCCAGGTAAAGTGTAAATATCTTGCAATTATGTTGTTTCTTCCTCTCATCACCTTTTAATTGTTTTTTTTTAAATTGTATTCTTTTTCTAGAGTACTCAATTAATAAAACTATACATCCTTCTGTACACATCATTATTTTCTTTCAAAGTAGTTTCTTCTGTATCTATTTGTCTACATAATTGTGTTGGCAGATTACTTTTCCTGTAATCATTCTACTTTCCTCTAATTTGGTTTCCTTCCTCCAAGTTTTTTTTGCTCCCCAAGATCCATTTTGCACACTTTCAAATAATGGTCTCCCTTTTCATTTTGGTTGTATTCTTTGCTAATTCACTCAAATCAATCAAATCAATCATGCTTTTTTAATTGTTCTCATCCATTTTAAATATGCATTACTTAAATATGCAGAGATGTACACCCTAACCATCTATTTACATAACAGACTTTTTCTCTAAGGAAATATTTAAACAATTCAATAGAAATTTTTCCTGTGTAAATAACAAAAAAAACTAAATGTTCATGGATAACAACATGTTAAAAGGTACTTTTATGATGTCATTTTGTCAAAAGTATACATATGTTTTTGATACATCGCTATTCAGAGTTCATGTGCTAGAAAATAGTTATTTGTTGCGTTGGATTATATATATATATATATATATATATATATATATATATATATATATATATATAAAAATAAATTTCATTTATATGCCGCCCTTCTCCGGAGACTCAGGGCGGCTTACAATGCGCTAAGCAATAGCCTTCATTCTTTTGTATATTTATACAAAGTCAGCTTATTGCCCCCACAAACTGGGTCCTCAATTTACCTACCTTAGAAAGGATGGAAGGCTGAGTCAACCTTGAGCCTTGGCGAGATTCGAACCTGCAGTAATTGCAGGCAGCTGTTCTTAATAACAGGGTGCTTTAGACCACTGTACTACCAAGGCCCTTTATCATCTGGATAACTTAAGACAGGATCAGGTTGAGTTTCATTCCTGATAAAATGCTGGGCTTTGGAGTGCTGTCAAATGAAACCTGGGTGGTTTTTTCCCCTTACCTTTGGAAAAAAACCAGATAGTTTCAGCTGGAATTGTATCAGGGGTGAAATCCAACAGGTTCTGACAGGTTGTGGAGAACCGGTAGCAGAAATTTTGAGCAGTTCGGAGAAGCGGTAGCAGAAATTTTGAGTAGTTCGGAGAACCAGCAAATACCACCTCTAGCTGACCCCAGAGGGGAATGGGAATGGAGATTTTGCTATATCCTTTCCCCAGGAGTGGGGAGGGAATGGGGTTTTTGTAGTATCCTTCCGCCAGGAGTGGGGATGGAATGCGGATTTTGCAGTATCCTTCCCCTGGAGTGGGGTGGGAATGGAGATTTTTCAGTATTCTTCCCCTGCCATGCCCACCAAGCCACACCACGCCCAACAAGCCGTACCCACAGAACCGGTAGTAAAATATTTGGATTTCACCACTGAATTGTATCCTTAAATTTTTTTAAAAAGTTCTTTGCAGTGATATACTGCTGAATGTGTTTGGGACCTCCGAATCTTAAATAAGATCACAGAGTGTAGTTAAGTGAGAGTGATTAATTTATTTAAATGGACGTTTCATGCTTCAAATTATATTCTGGCATATAAATGAATGATGGCTATTTATATTTCTAGTTAATTGTTCTCACAGCTTTTATACTGTTAATACATAGTTTTTTCAGTCATGTGATTTATGTGTTCAAAAAACCAATCCCCTGCTCCTATATACAGTATTGTCAATTGCACATACAATAATACATAAATCTAGATTCCTTTTTGTCTTTTCCTTTAATCTCTTTTCATAATCTCTTAATATTGGCAATTTTTAATTCATAGCATTTAATTTTTAAATGCTATAGAATATTGCCTCCTCCTGGTACGTGAGAAGATGGCCTGACTCTGTTACTGTTATTTTTTGGTTTATTGTTTACTCTTATTGTGTGGTTTATGCTTTGTAAGGTCATTATAATGAAACATAATCACTTTTTTGTTTTGAAAGTGAAAGTTTTTTTCCTATTATTTGCTTATTTTATGCAGTCATTCAGCCTCTTGTAGGATTTTAAAAGTTTTATTTCCTGTCAAAAACATCTCTGTCACACAAAAGCCAAATGTTCAAAGAAGTAGATGAAGCAGAAAGTAATGCAGCAGGCCTGTTTAACTAAATTTTCTATATTCTTTGCAAAGATCTGCACTATATATAAAACATATATTATATGTTTTATAATCAGTTGCCCCCAGAGATAAGGAGAATCCAAGACCTTAGTGCCTTCCGCCGTGCCTTAAAACCCACTTTTCCCAGCAAGCCAGGCTGGCTTAAGAAGAAATTTTAAATGTTTTAATTGGTTTGTATTTTTAATTTTGGGCCAAATTTATATATATTTTAATTGTTTTTTAATATTTGTATTTTATGTTTTTTAATTCTGGCTGTACACCGCCCTGAGTCCTCAGGGAGAAGGGTGGTATATAAATTTAAAATATAAATATAAATAAATAAATATAGCTAAACTTCTATTTTAATTTTACTATAAATACACCATGATTCAAATGAGTTTGGACCCATTGATTGAGGATGAGTTTAGTCTTTCTCCCAGGTCTTCCTATGAAACAGCCTGTTGTATGATTGTGGATTCTTAAATATTCCATCGATGCTGATGGAGTTCTGTTACATGAAGAGAATAGTTATAGCACATATTCCAATCAGAAGAACCCTAATACCATTGTGTGCTAGCGTGGCTCAACCTTTGCTCAAACCCCAATTTAAACACATTTCTCTTTACAATTATGTAATTCCCTTTCGACATTTGTGTTACACTTTTCTACACTGTTCATGGTTGTGCTATGACAGCAGTATGCACAAGAATAAAGGCAGTATGAGGTTTGCTTGGTATAAATATATTTGGGCTCAAGTACCGTTTAGGCCTCTTGGATATGGCCATACCTCTCTGCAGGAACCACATGTGGTTTTAGGTGATGACTTCTGCACAGCTGTTTGATTCCAGACCTATAAAGTAAGAATCAGATAATTCAAGAAAACAGCACATACAAAAATAACACCAGAATGTGACTGTTGTTAGTAAAGATCTAACACCCAGAATATATTTGGACACAAAACAAGGAAAAGCAAAGTTTGTTTTGACAAGAGGACAACATAAAAGAACATGTCAGAAAAAGAGATCAACAGGATGTTAAAATATTGTAAGTTTTTGAAAAACCTCGAATTCACACATTTTGGCTTAACAATAAAGAACCGTTTGCTTTATATTACACATCCTACTGACGACCTATAAATTGCCTCCTGAGCTTTAATGGGCTTCTTCCCTTTTCCCCAACTTCTGCTTCTTCTTGCTTTCTTGCATCTTCTCTCATTGTGATACTCCATGCTCCCAGGGATATCAAACTTACCTCATCACAGTGTCGTCACGTGACCCTTCCCCCTTCACTAAACCAGGCATGGGCATGGCCAGTGCATGATGCATCCAGCCTACGGGCTGCAAGTTTAACAGCCCTGGTATAATCTGTTTTAATGATGGATTTTATGATGTAAATATAAGGGCGTACCATTTAAACTGTTTCTGTTCTATGATAATGCTGATTCGATTCTAACCAGGTTTTAAGAAAATCTTATCCAAAATGAGACATTTTGGCATCATCTTGCAATGCATTCATTTTGTACTGTGGACTACCACAATTTACTGTATATTTGTGACTATCAAATATTTCAGAATACTTCTTGGATATATACCTATCATTGTTTTAGCCTTGAAATAGTTATGTACAGGTTTCAAAACTTAATGAAATTTTGGTGTAATTTGGCAAATATGGTCCTATTTTATTGCATTATGGTATTGCAGGAAAGAAAAGAAAGACATTAAAATGGGTTATGATGAATGTTTTACCTATTTTGAAATTCACATCGTGGGGATCCAGCTGCAAACAAATCTATAACAAGTTTAAAAATATTTTCAACTTTTTAAAATTAACTTCCCAAAGGGTAGAACTTCCATAAAATATGGCTTGCAAAAGATATCAATTTGTCTTAAATTTCTGCTTTATTTCAAAACATTTGATAAATGTTTCTCTGCAGGACAGATGGAATATTGGTAGCCTATGCATGAATTTGTATCAGGGGTGAGTTTCACTTACCTTTGCTACTGGTTCGCTTGCACACCCCTTGTGCACATGCCCATAAGCTTCTGGAGATTGTATTTGATGATGTCCGGGCAGATGGGCGGAGCCTCCCGCCGCCGCTGTTACCACTTTGTCTGAACCGGGGTGAACCGGTAGCAACCACCACTGATTTGTATGTATGACTGTATATATGATGCCTACAAAACCTCTGATCCATAAAATGTCCGGGCAGATGGGAGGAGCCTCCCACTGCCGCCGCTACCAGTTTACCTGAACCAGAGTGAACCGGTAGCAACCCACCACTGATTTGTAGGTATGACTGTATATATGATGCCTACAAAACCTCTGATCCATAAAACCCAAACAACCTGCTAAATGTAAATAGTGTTTTTGAAGTCTCACTCTGTTTTGTCAGTTTGAGGGAGGTATCGATATATACTATTAAAGCTCTTATGTCTGTAACCTTCAATTGGGCAAAGCAGTACATCATAGAGTAACAATTTTTGAATAAATGTGCCCACATTTTTTTAAAAAATATTTTTTTGCATTTCCGCATCATGTTCATTTCTTGAACAAAGTCTGCTGCACTCCCTACAATAGCTTTTTCTTACTATCATAGTGGATCTGATATATGCCTGACATACATGAACTATCACTATCAGCCATCCTAATTGTTTCCACTCAGCAGCATCCACTTTTTTATAGGTCTACTGTTGCAAAATTTCATCATTTTTCCATTCCTTCAAGTGATGAGAAAAATAACAAAATAGTGTGCCAGTAAACAAACTAAAAAGAAACCCAGCTGAAAAGTAGGTTGCTTAAGGAAGTAGAAATAGTAATAACAATTTTTAAAAAAACTTGTTTTAAATTATTCTGCATGTCAAACAAGTGTTGTGACTATTATGTTACACGAAATCCTCACAGAACGACCATTTGTTTAGCAATTGTTCAAAATTATGACAGCACTGAACAATTAATAGTTATGACCAGACCTCAAAATAATCTTCCAAGTCTGAAAGTACAATTTCTCTGATCTCTTTCCCAGCACTGAAAAACTAGAGAGGGTCTTCTAAGCCTCCTCCCCACTCACTATCCAGCTACAGGCAATGCTGTCTCTTATCTGTCCATTCCCTTTACCCAGCCTCCCAAGTCTTTCCCGTGCACCATTACAGTGATGCAGTCACAAGATGTTTCACCTAATGCTTAATGATGGAAATTCTGTTCCAAATTAGGCTTGTTAAGCAAGTCCTAATTTACCTCTAGTGAGGAAAAAACCCCTGCTGTAATAGGTGCTGCATCAGACTTGAAGTATGATAAGCATTCCTGCTTCTGGGAAATAATGAACATTGGATAGACTGCAGAGCAGTGCTGGAACTGACCGAAGAAGGAAAATAAGTGGAGATTGTATTCACAATAGTTGAGTATGGGGCATTGTCATCCATGCCTGTTTTCCAAAATTAGTTGTTGGCCTGCATATGCAATGGAATAATCTGGTAGTGCAATAAGGCTACGTATCAGTATATATTTCTATACAATGCAGCTACGAATGAGAGTTTTCATTTGATTAAAACCTGTTGTCTTGTACACTACATCACATTATCATTCTCTTAGGTTGATGATGGTTGTAAATTATACATAGCAATATAGTGATGTTGAATCATGTTTGACAGTATTATATCTACATTGTCTTATATTTCTTAATAACACATTCAGTACAATGCAGATACACAGCTGTGTATGGATTTCATTATATGAACAATCCTTCCTTCCTTCCTTCCTTCCTTCCTTCCTTCCTTCCTTCCTTCCTTCCTTCCTTCCTTCCTAATATACATTAAACAAGGCATACCCTATACCCGTGATGGTGAACTTATGGCATGCATGCCATAGGTGGCACACAGCGCCCTTTCTGTGGGCACACAAGCCATCACCCCAGTTCAGCTCCGCAGAGCATGCATGCATGCCTTCCACCAGCCAGCTGGTTGTCAGGTCTCTGCTACGCATGTGTGGGGGGCATGTGCAGACGGGCGTACAACCATGTGTGGGGTGAGGCGCATGCACAGGGGCTGCACAGGCATTGCATTTTGGGGTTTGGGCGCGTGCGCTTTGGGCACTCCATCCAGAAAAGGTTAGCCATCACTGCCCTATATCATCCTCTCGTGCAGGCCTGCTGAAAAGCCACAGGGTACTTGGTATTTCAGAAATGGAAAGGCTTCCAATAGAGACTATATCAAATTCTCCTTGTTGTAACTATTTCACAGTATTCTTGTATGTGTAGGGGAAGGAATGTTCAGCTTAAGTGACTTTAATGTCCTTAGCAATAAAACTTTTAACTTTATAGAAAAATCCAGGAAAAACAGATTGAGAACTCAGTATGAGGTAAACACTGATCTCACTGCAACACTATAGGAATTGTATTTATTCTGGACTGTCACATGAAGAATATTCACTACTTTCCCAAGGAAGTTTAGTTATTTTTGTTATGAAGATATATTTTCATTGCTGGTGATCAAGCTGTTCTTCACTCAATGATTATTACATGCAGATGCTAAGCTTATTATACTTCTATGTAATTGCAGTCAGTGAGAAGTGCACAGAAACACTGCTCATGTTTAGACCACATCAATTGGTCCTACAGTAAATGTGCAAAAAGACAGCTAAAGTAAAGGAAAGATTTTACATGTTATGCACAATTAAATTAATAAATATATAAGACATTACTTGAAAGTTAGTTAATGAACTTCCCTAAGATATACTTTTAAGACTATGTGCATAGAGTTAGGGTATGCATGTAATTTTTCCTGTTCTGCATATTAATTTTAACAAATAATTTGAAGAAGAAATTCATACTGGGGCTGAAGGTTGTTTGAATTAATTATTTAGCTTGGATCATTTTCTGTAACAAATAAAGGAGAAAGTATAATATTTTTTACTCATTTTTCATTGGGTTCACTTTTTTCAGATTAGGTTTTGCATGGAGAATAGTTCACGTTTTAGGTTATATTTGTGTAGAAAAAATTGAAATTCAAAAGGATTCATAAACTTTTAAGCACCACCATATCTTCTGGTAATTTTTCTACTTCTAATAATTATTTTTATTAGATAAAATTTAATTACGCCAAATAAAAATAGCAAAATCAAATACTTGATTTCAGACATTTCCAGTGAATATTGTGAAGAGACTAGAATTCTCATGTACAAGCTAATCTATCATAATTTACCATATTTTTCGGAGTATAAAACACACTGGAGCTTAGTTTTTGGAGAGGAAAAAAAAAATCTGCCTACCAGGTATTCATCTGGCCAGTGTCCTTAGTCTGGTCAGCTTCAGCACATTAGTTTGCTGGTTTTGAACGTGCGCGGGCGCTTTTTATCCCCTGCTTGGGGATAAAAAGCAGCTTCTAAAGCACAGCTGATCTATGGAGAGAGAAGCAATGAGAAAAGTAGGAGAAGCTCGGAAGATTGCTTCAGTTGCTAGCACTTTCGTTAGGGCTGAAAAACAGCTTCTAAAGCACAGCTGAGAGGGAGCAGCAATGAGAAAAGCAGGCAAAGCACGGAAATCGCTTCACTCGCTAGCGCCGTGTTAGGGCTGAAAAAAAGCTTTTAAAGCACAGCTGAGAGTCGGAGGGAGCAGGCAAAGCACAGAGATCGCTTCACTCGCTAGCACCTCGTTATTTTAATACCTGGGTGTGTCGTATAGTTCTCTTGATCTGCTGTGTAAATTTAATGCAATAACATGCAACAAAGCATACTGTTCATTGAGAAAAATACAACAGTCTTCCTCCCACCCCTACCCCAAATATTTTTTTTTAATATTTGGAAAACACTGAGAAAAAAAAGGAAAAATTCTGCCTGGGAGCTATAAGTTAGTCTTTAGATGCTGTACTTTAACCTCCCATAATAATTTTAAACTGAATATTCTGCCTTCCATTTTAACATAAGTGATTGCTGTCTGTACTATGGAATCTGGTGAGAACACCATGCTGATGGCATTTTGCTCATTTTGGTGGTGAATGCAAATATAATATCCAGACTGTAAAACTCCTAGGAATCTTTTTTTAAACCTGAAATATTGCTTCACACACAATTAGATAATTATCTAATTATCAATTCTGGTAGGTTGACCAAAAGGTATTATTTATAATCAGTAGATTAGAATTAATGATAATAATTACAATAAGGATATAGTAAGTACCAGAAAAGAGGCTTTGGAACATGTGGAATCATACATATAGCACCATCAACAACTTTTTAAAGTAGATGCGTTCTGATTTTAGGGCAAAACATTTTTAGGGCAACATAAAGGTGTTCTATTCATGCCTTTATATACTCTATAGCACCTCAAAATGTTGCACAGCCTTCGTACGTTTCTAATATGGATAAAATTAAATACAACATCAAAACCATAAAAAAGTAAAATTAACCTGGGTAGAAAAATCCTATGCCTGTCTTACTATTATTACTGACGCTGCAGTATTTGATGGCTAAAAGAAAAAAAAATATTGTTAAGGGATTATTATTAAGGTATTATATTCATTCCCATGTCTTGTCCTGCCGCGTTGATTTTGAACTGATTAAGAGGGCTTACTTTACATCAAAACCCTCTCTACTTCTTCTTCTTCTTCTTCTTCTTCTTCTTCTTCTTCTTCTTCTTCTTCTTCTTCTTCTTCTTCTTCTTCTTCTTCTTCTTCTTCTTCTTCTTCTCCTCCTCCTCCTCCTCCTCCTCCTCCTCCTCCTCCTCCTCCTTCTTCTTCTTCGCGAAGTCATGTCCGACCCATCACGACCCCACGGACAACGTTCCTCCAGGCCTTCCTGTCCTCTACCATTCCTCTGGAGTCATTTAAGCTCATGCCTACTATCTTCAGGATCTGGCCTTTTAAAGAGCAGTCAGGGTTGATCTCCTCTAGGACTGATTGGTTTGATCGCCTTGCAATCCAAGGAGCTCTCAGGAGTCTTCTCTAGCACCATAGTTCAGAGGTCTCAATTCTTTAGCACTCAGTCTTTCTTATGGTCCAACTTTCACAGCCATACATTGCAACTGGGAAAACCATAGCCTTGACTATATGCACTTTTGTTGGCAGGGTGATGTCTCTGCTTTTTAGTATGCTGTCTAGATTTGCCATAGCTTTCCTCCCCAGGAGCAAGTGTCTTTTAATTTCTTGGCTGCAGGACCATCTGCAGTGATCTTGGAGCCCAGGAAAATAAAATCTGTCATTACCTCCATTTCTTCCCCATCTATTTGCCAGGAATTGAGAAGGCCAGATGCCATGATCTCAGTTTTCTTAATATTGAGTTTCAAGCCAACTTTTGCACTCTCCTTCTTCACCATCATCAAGAGGCTCTTTAGTTTCTCTTTGCTTTCTGCCATTAGAGTGGTATCATCTGCATATCTGAGGTTGTTGATATTTCTCCCGGCAATCTTAATTCCAATTTTTGATTCATCTACCCCCACCCTTCTCATGATGTGCTCTGCATATAAGTTAAATAGGCAGGGTGACAGTATACAGCCTTGCTGGACTCCTTTTCTAATTTTGAACCAATCAGTGGTTCCATGTCCAGTTCTCACTGTTGCTTCTTGACCCGCATATAGATTTCTCAAGAGACAAATAAAATGGTCTGGTACTCTCATCTCTTTAAGAACTTGCCACAATTTGTTGTGATCCACACAATCAAACTCTTTAGCATAGTCAATGAAGCAGAAGTAGATGTTTTTCTGGAATGCCCTAGCTTTCTCCATGATCCAGTGTAGGTTTATTTATTTATTTATTTATTTATTTTATTTCATCAAGCATGTATTTTATGACAGATACAAGTGTAAACATAATTATAAATACATGAAAAGAATACGAATAAAAGAAAACATTAGGACAGGGATGGTAGGCATGCTGATGCGCTTATGAATGGCCCTTCAGACCTCTTAGGAATGGGGTGAGGTATACAGTAGATAGTCTAAGGTTAAAGTTTTGTGGATTTGGGGAAGAAACCATAGACTAATTCCTCTGCCTCTTCAAAATCCTGCCTGTACTTCTGGTAGTTCTCGATCCACGTACTGCTGGAGCCTAGCTTGTAGGATTTTAAGCATAACTTTACTAGCATGTGAAATGAGTGTAATGGTGCGATAGTTTGAACATTCTTTGGCATTGTATTTCTTTGGAATTGGAATGTAAACTGACCTTTTCCAATCCTGTGGCCACTGTTGAGTTTTCCAAATTTGTGGGCAAATTGAGTGTAGCACTTTTACTGCATCGTTTTTTAAGATTTTGAATAACTAAGCTGGAATACTGTCACCTCCACTAGCTTTGTTGTTGCTCAGATTTCCTAATCTGACTTCACATTCTAGGATGTTTGGCTCGAGGTCAGTGACCACCCCATCATGGTTATCAGGGACATTAAGTTCATTCTTGTATAGTTCTTCTGTGTAATTTTGTAACCTCTTCTTAATATCTTCTGCCTCTGTTAGGTTCCTGCCATTTTGGTCCT
This sequence comes from Pantherophis guttatus, assembly GCF_059756535.1. NCBI lineage: Eukaryota > Metazoa > Chordata > Lepidosauria > Squamata > Colubridae > Pantherophis > Pantherophis guttatus. Next base: position 36,916,976 of record NC_142070.1, read on the forward strand.
TTATCATGCCCATCTTTGCATGAAACGTTCCTTCATATCTCCAATTTTCCTGAAGAGATTTCTGGTCTTCCCTATTCTATTGTTTTCTTCTATTTCTTTGCATGAAACGTTCCTTCATATCTCCAATTTTCCTGAAGAGATTTCTGGTCTTCCCTATTCTATTGTTTTCTTCTATTTCTTTGCACTGTTCATTTTTTTTTTTAATTTGATTTATATGCCGCCCTTCTCCGAAGACTCAGGGCGGCTTACAATGTGCTCAGCAATTTAAGAAGGTATTCTTATCTCTTCTTGCTATTCTCTGGAATTCTGTATTCAATTGGGTGTATCTTTCTCTTTCTCCCTTGCCTTTCACTTCCCTTCTTTCCTCAGCTATTTGCAAAGCTTCCTCAGACAGCCATTTTGCTTTCTTGCATTTTTTTCCCTTTGGGATGGTTTTAGTTGCTACCTCTTGTACAATATTGCGAACTTCCGTCCATAGTACTTCAGGCACTCTGTCTATCAGATCTAATTCCTTAAATCTATTTGTCACCTCTACTGTATATTCATCAGGGATATGGTTTAGTTTATACCTGAGTGACCTAGTGCTTTTCCCTACTTTCTTCAATTTAAGCCTAAATTTTGCAACGAGAAGCTCATGATCTGAGCCACAGTCAGCTCCTGGTCTTGTTTTTACTGACTGTATAGAGCTTCTCTATCTTTGGCTGCAGAGCCAAAGCCAGTCAATCTGATTTCTGTGTTGAACATCTGGTGATGTCCATGTGTAGAGTCGTCTCTTGGGTTGTTGGAAAAGAGTGTTTGTTATGACCATCATGTTCTCTTGACAAAATTCTATCAGCCTGTGCCCTACTTCATTTTGTACTCCAAGGCCAAATTTGCCTGTTATTCCACTTATCTTTTGGCTTCCTACTTTAGCATTCCAATCCGCCATGATGATAAGGACATCATTTTTTTGGTGTTAATTCTATAAGAGTCTGGTGGCGCAGCAGACTAATAGCCTGTTATTAACATTCAGCTGCCTGCAATAACTGCAAGTTCGAATCTCCCCAGGCTCAAGGTTGACTCAGCCTTCCATCCTTTTTAAGGTAGATAAATTGCCCCCAGTTTGTGGGGGCAATAAGCTGTCTTTGTATAAATATACAAAAGTATGAAGGCTATTGCTTAACGCATTGTAAGCCGCCCTGAGTCTCCAGAGAAGGGCAGCATATAAATCAAATTAAAAAAAAAAAAGGTGCTGTAGGGCTTCATAGAATCAGTCAATTTCATCCTCTTCAGCACCAGTGGTTGGGCATAGACTTGGACTACTGTGATATTGAATGGTTTGCCTTGGATTCTAACTGAGATCATTCTGTCATTTTGGGGATTGTATCCCAGTATTGCTTTTCCTACTCTTTTATTGATTATGAAGGCTACTCCATTTCTTCTGAAGGATTCTTGCCCGCATTAGTATATCTGATGGTCATTTGAATTAAATTCACCAATTCCTGCCCATTTTAGTTCGCTGATTCATAAGATGTCGATGTTCAGTCTTGTCATCTCTTGTTTGACCACGTCCAGCTTGCCTTGATTCATGGATCTTACATTCCAGGTTCCTATGGAGAAAAAATCTTTGCAGCATTGGACTTTCCTTTCATCACTCGATGCATCCAGAGCTGAGTGTCCTTTTAGCTTTGGCCCAATCGCTTCATTCTTTCTGGTGGTACTAGTACTAGCCCTCTGCTTTACCCCAGTAGCATATTGGACACCTTCTACCCTGAGAGGCTCATCTTCCAGCATCATATCTTTTTTTCCTTTTGGTACTGTCCATGGGGTTTTCATGGCAAAGATATTGGAGTGGGTTGCCATTTCCTTCTCCAGTGGATCACGTTTTATCAGAACTCTCTGCTATGACCTGTACGTCTTGGGTGGCCCTGCACGGCGTAGCTCATAGCTTTATTGAGCTACGCAAGCCTCTTCGCCACAACAAGGCAGTAATCCCTGAAGGGGCAGTAATTCGTTAAGGGAATTATTCTCCTATGTTCAATAAACCCTAAGAGACAGCATACTATACATCAAATTCCTGTAAGCTACTGTATATTTAGTAAATTGTAGAAGCTGACTTCATCCAATTATCTAAGTTTCTTAGGCTTGAATACAATAAAGGAAATAAAGCTATTTAGAATAAAATGTAGTTGGCTATTTGTGATTTAGGGTGTCATGCAGAAACAATTATAGTTTTGATCTAAAAAACCCCCTTTTGTTTCTGCAATCCCTCCCCTTGCTTTGGGAATAAAAACCATTCTTGCTGCTACAGATATTTGCCTCAAAGAAACCAGCCCTGCATTCTGTCTCCAACAGCTACTAGGCAAATAATCCAGGATATTTCATCATTTTGGCAAAATTAGGTAGTAGTCATCTCTGTTGTTTGTTGCTAACATCTGGTAACCAGAAGTATACAATTGCTCCACAGGAAGGCTTCATATTTGCTTTCCTGGTGAATATCAATTCAATGATTCTTCCATGACATATCATATTGTTACACATGTTGTTTTGAGTGAAAAAACTGCAGCTGCACATTTTTTAAAACCTAAATTTTGTTTCTTTGCAATGAGGTCAATGAATTTATGGTGTTTTGTAACAATTTCATGCGTTTATGAATATACTGGCTGAACTTGCATAAAAGCTTATATTAATAAGCCAAATGGATATAGTTCTATATTTAGTCCACTGGGAAGAAACAGAGAAAATGGCTGTATATTGTAATTCTTTCCTAACATATGCTTTTTCTAGCGCCTATTCCAATTTTTGCCACAGGGCTAGCAGTGTAACAGGGTTTTTGCTCTACTTTTCATTAATTACGTTGCACAGCCTTTGTGCAAATAAGAGGAGGAGGAATGTCTCTGAAAAAAAAGTTATTCAGGTCAGCCATTTTGACAAAATGGACTGTACCGTATTAAAATAGATTGAAAGGAAACATTGATGGAATTACCACAAAATTGGATCAAGAATAAGTTAATACCTCAAATGACATGTGCCATATATTTTTGCACCATCATGTTTAAATGCAACATATTTAAAACATACGTATTTTAATTGGATACATTAAAAAGTAAAAAAGAACATAAATATGTTGTAAGCCACCCAGAGTCACCTCACAGCAGGATGGGCGGCAAACAAATATAATAAAGAAATAAATAATAAAGAAATATAACACGTACCAGAACAAAACATTTTCTTTATCAATTTCAACTCACTTAAATAGGCTCACCATTTTTATTTCTTATTCATGTCTTTAAAGTTTCTGTGTATTGTTTGCTATTTTAAAAAAGTTGAAAGCACTTGGAGTATTATCTGATTTGCAATCTACATGTAGAAAATATTCTTATTTTAATATTCTTATTTTAGTTTAAAATAATGTGAGTTAGCCAGTTAACCTTTCACCTTCCTATAATAACTATGATTTAATTGCTAATTAGAATCTCTCTCTCTCTCTCATTTATATTCAAGATGATAAAGGAGCATTGCAAACTTAATTATTAATATGAAATGTGAAATCCCTTGGGACATTGGCTACTTTTTCTTTTGCCCACAAAATGTGCTAAGGCAAACTATGTATGCAATTATGTTTCCTTGTTTTTGTGTTTCCTGATTTTGCTTGCGTCAATAAACTGATATGCATCAGGAATCACATTTATTGGCTTAGCATTTTATAGCTGTGTAAATGTTATTACTGAGAGCACTGTCACTTTTCAACTTGCTGTTTTAGAATTTTACATAGTTATATCATTTTACGTGTAAAAACGCATTTATCTTTATTGTGCTCTGCTTTTTGAATATAGTATTGTAAATATAACTCGCTCCCTCCCCCCGTCATCTAATCCTGCAGACCAGTTTCTGAATCTTCTCACTGCTTATAACTGGGGAATGTGAAGAATATCATCATATTTCTTTCTGTCAGTTATGTTCCATACTGCAAAAGCCACAATATTCTCTTTGTGTCCAATTCTTTTTTAGTAAAGCTGGAAGATCATAAATCTGGCACCTGTCATGTACTGAGAAGAAACATCACCACAAGGGCCACTGAACAACTTAAATGATAGAGAATTGTTTGGCACATAAAATATGGAAGTGAAGGTATTTGTATCTTCTTCTTACATAAGTACTTCATGATTTGTGACTTGTCTCTATTTGAAAATAAAGCAAAAGAAAGACTCATACCAGAAAATGTTTGCACATGAATGAAATATCATTAAAATATATTTTAATTTTACAGTCTTAAATATATGAATATATGAATGACAAATAAATGTTTTAGAACGGGACTTGGTTACATCGCCTCCTATGCATTCAGATTCATGTTTGTGTTTTATCTTAATGTTCCAATTATATTCTACTCTGAAGTTTCTACTAAATTTGTACTTCCTTTCCCTTCAATTAAACAATACTGTCTAGTGGGCCCCCAGAAACGTGACTCCATGTCATGACTTCTACCTTCTGAAATTGCATCCATCCTGAGATCTATAAAGCTCCCACCTTGGTAACATTCCAAAAAACACTGAAAAACTGATTATTTTCCCAGTCCTTGGGATAGGCTGGTTGGTGAAACCCTATAATACATTGTGCTGTTTGTGTGGGGGTTTTTTTTTCTGGGCAGATACTTTCTTTTATTATTATGGTTTTTTATAATGTAAAGTGCCCAGAACTATTGTGAACTGGACATTCTTTCAATTTACATGAATAAATAAGAACTTTTGATTAAACCATAGGTATGTATAATTGATTTTGTGTTGCAAGAGATAAGGAAATAGAATCAAGTTATGGTGGAAAAGTACATTTGAAAATGATTATTGTAGTTTGCTTCTGCTCAATATTGATTTTGATTTAAGTCTATGGCATGGCTTTCTGTTTTCTGTTTTGATGTTGTACACTAACCAGAATTCTTGAGGTTTTAATAGGCTGTAAGTACTTTAAAAGAAATAAATAAAACCTTCCTTTTTGTTAACTTCCGTAGTACTTTATAAAATAAGATGAAAGTAAAAGCCAAATTAAAAAAAAAACATTAATTTTAGCCATATGTAATTTTTAAAAAACCCTAATTGTTCAATTTTTCAGAATAGTTGGGCTGCTTAGGGAGGGCAGTTCATGATTCATTAGTGTATCATTGTACAATTTCTACTGGAAACTCAGTTCCTACCCATTGCCAACTGTGTGATATAGAATGATAATGTAGGTAGAGGGCAGATTCTACCAGTGGTATAATTCTTTTATTTAAAAATAGCTGATTCTCAGGCTTTATTCTCAGAATTCCTGTGCCCTGCTACAATGTTTAAAATACAAAACAAGAACACTTATATAGGATGACATACTGTAACTTAGATACAATGCTGGGTGTCAAAGGGCTTGAGAGAATTTATCAAATATTTTTTTGATACTCTTCATCAATGGATTAATTATACATTAACTCCTACTAGCTTTCGATTATGAAATTTACTTTTCAAATTCAAGTTCACTGTGGACTGTATAAGTTATAATGTAAAAATGTGCAAGCC